>NW_027182436.1:0-1200000 GCF_040938575.1 Ambystoma mexicanum | reverse complement strand
CCTTCCTATAACATGAGATGTGATGTCTCAATGCTTCTACCAAACCTGAGACCCTTCCTACGGCATGAGATGTCATATACAACTCCTTCCCATTCCAATCCTGAGACCCTTCCGATAGCATGAGATGTGATATCTCAATGCTTCTAATACCAAATCTGAGATGCTTCCTATAGCATGAGATGTGATATCCAACTTCTTCCCATTCCAATCCTGAGACCCTTCCTATAGCATGAGATGTGATATCTCAATGCTTATACCAAACCTGAGACCCTTCCTATAGCATGAGATGTGATATCCAACTTCTTCCCATTCCAATCCTGAGACCCTTCCTATAACATGAGATGTGATGTCTCAATGCTTCTAATACCAAACCTGAGATCTTTCCTATAACATGAGATGTGATATCCAACTCCTTCCCATTCCAATTATGAGACCCTTCCTATAGCATGAGATATGATATCCAAGTCCTTCCCATTCCAATCCTGAGACCCTTCCTATAACATGAGATGGGATATCCAACTCCTTCCAAATCCAATACTGATACCCTTCCGATAGCATGAGATGTGATATCCAACTCCTTCCCATTCCAACCTGAGACCCTTCCTTTAGCATGAGATGGGATATCCAACTCCTTCCAAATCCAATACTGATACCCTTCCGATAGCGTGAGATGTGATATCCCAATGCTTCTACCAAACCTGAGACCCATACTATGGCATGAGATGTGATATCAAACTCCTTCCCATTCCAATCCTGAGACCCTTCCTATAGCTTGAGATGTGATATCCAACGCCTTCCCATTCCAATCCTGAGACCCTTCCTATAACATGAGATGTGATATCCAACTCCTTCCCATTCCAACCTGAGACCCTTCCTTTAGCATGAGATGGGATATCCAACTCCTTCCAAATCCAATACTGATACCCTTCCGATAGCGTGAGATGTGATATCCCAATGCTTCTACCAAACCTGAGACCCATACTATGGCATGAGATGTGATATCAAACTCCTTCCCATTCCAATCCTGAGACCCGTCCTATAACATGAGATGTGATATCCAAATCCTTCCCATTCCAATCCTGAGACCCTTCCGATATCATGAGATGTGATATCTCAATGCTTCTAATACCAAACCTTAGATCCTTCCTTTATCATGAGATGTGATATCCAACTCCTTCCCATTCCAATCCTGAGACCCTTCCGATATCATGAGATGTGATATCTCAATGCTTCTAATATCAAACTTGAGACCCTCCCTATAGCATGTGATGTGATATCCAAATACTTCCCATTCCAATCCTGAGACCCTCCCTATAGCATGAGAAGTTATATCTCAATGCTTCTAATACCAAACCTGAGATCCTTCTTATAACATGAGATGTGATATCCAACTCCTTCCCATTCCAATCCTGAGACACTTCCTATAGCATGAGATGTGCTATCCAACTCCTTCCCATTCCAATCCTGAGACTCTTATGATAGCATGAGATGTGATATCTCAATGCCTCTAATACCAAACCTGAGATACTTCTGATAGCATGAGATGTGATATCTCAATGCTTCTAATACCAAACCTGAGATCCTTCCTATAACATGAGATGTGATATCCAAATCCTTCCCTTTCCAAACCTGAGACCCTCCCTTTAGCATGAGATGTGATATCCAACTCCTTCCCATTCCAATCCTGAGACCCTTCTGATAGCATGAGATGTGATATCTCAATGCCTCTAATACCAAACCTGAGATCCTACCTCTAACATGAAATGTGATATCCAACTCCTTCCCTTTCCAAACCTGAGACCCTGCCTATAGCATGAGATGTGATATCCAAGTCCTTCCCATTCCAATCCCGAGACCCTTCCTATAGCATGTGATGTGATATCTCAATGCTTATACCAAACCTGAGACCCTTCCTATGGCATGAGATGTGATATCCAACTTCTTCCCATTCCAATCCTGAGACCCTTCCTATAACATGAGATTTGATGTCTCAATGCTTCTAATACCAAACCTGAGATCTTTCCTATGACATGAGATGTGATATCCAACTCCTTCCCATTCCAATTCTGAGACCCTTCCTATAGCATGAGATGTGATATCTCAATGCTTATACCAAACCTGAGACCCTTCCTATAGCTTGAGATGTGATATCCAACTCCTTCCCATTCCAATCCTGAGACCCTTCCTATAACATGAGATGTGATATCCAACTCCTTCCCATTCCAACCTGAGACCCTTCCTTTAGCATGAGATGGGATATCCAACTCCTTCCAAATCCAATACTGATACCCTTCCGATAGCATGAGATGTGATATCCCAATGCTTCTACCAAACCTGAGAGCCATACTATGGCATGAGATGTGATATCAAACTCCTTCCCATTCCAATCCTGAGACCCGTCCTATAACATGAGATGTGATATCCAAATCCTTCCCATTCCAATCCTGAGACCCTTCCGATATCATGAGATGTGATATCTCAATGCTTCTAATATCAAACTTGAGACCCTCCCTATAGCATGAGATGTGATATCCAAGCCCTTCCCATTCCAATCCTGAGACCCTTCCTATAGCATGAGAAGTGATATCTCAATGCTTCTAATACCAAACCGTAGACCCTTCCTTTATCATGAGATGTGATATCCAGCTCCTTCCCATTCCAATCCTGAGACTCTTCCGATATCATGAGATGTGATATCTCACTGCTTATAACAAACCTGAGACCCTTCCTATAGCATGAGATGTGATATCCAACTTCTTCCCATTCCAATCCTGAGACCCTTCCTATAACATGAGATGTGATGTCTCAATGCTTCTAATACCAAACCTGAGACCCGTCCTATAACATGAGATGTGATATCCAAATCCTTCCCATTCCAATCCTGAGACCCTTCCGATATCATGAGATGTGATATCTCAATGCTTCTAATATCAAACTTGAGACCCTCCCTATAGCATGAGATGTGATATCCAAGTCCTTCCCATTCCAATCCTGAGACCCTTCCTATAGCATGAGAAGTGATATCTCAATGCTTCTAATACCAAACCTTAGACCCTTCCTTTATCATGAGATGTGATATCCAACTTCTTCCCATTCCAATCCTGAAACCCTTCCTATAGCATGAGATGTGATATCTCAAAGCTTATACCAAACCTGAGACCCTTCCTATAGCATGAGATGTGATATCCAACTTCTTCCCATTCCAATCCTGAGACCCTTCCTATAACATGAGATGTGATGTCTCAATGCTTCTAATACCAAACCTGAGATCTTTCCTATAACATGAGATGATATCCAACTCCTTCCCATTCCAATTCTGAGACCCTTCCTATATCATTATATATGATATCCAAGTCCTTCCCATTCCAATCCTGAGACCCTTCCTATAACATGAGATGTGATATCCAACTCCTTCCCATTCCAACCTGAGACCCTTCCTATAGCATGAGATGGGATATCCAACTCCTTCCAAATCCAATACTGATACCCTTCCTATAGCTTGTGATGTGATATCCAACTCCTTCCCATTCCAATTCTGAGACCCTTCCTATACCATGAGACTTGATATCTCAATGCTTCTAATACCAAATCTGAGATCCTTCCTATAGCATGAGATGTGATATCCAACTTCTTCCCATTCCAATCCTGAGACCCTTCCTATAGCATGAGATGTGATATCTCAATGCTACCAAACCTGAGACCCTTCCTATAGCATGAGATGTGATATCCAACTCCTTCCCATTCCAATCCTGAGACACTTCCTATAGCATGAGATGTTTCTCACTGCTTATAACAAACCTGAGACCCTTCCTATAGCATGAGATGTGATATCCAATCCTTCCCATTCCAATCCTGAGACCCTTCCTATAGCATGAGATGTGATATCTCAATGCTTCTAATATCAAACGTGAGACCCTCCCTATAGCATATGTGATATCCAAGTCCTTCCCATTCCAATCCTGAGACACTTCCTATAGCATGAGATGTGATATCTCAATGCTTCTAATACCAAACCTGAGACTCTTCCTATAACATGAGATGGGATATCCAACTCCTTCCCATTCCAATCCTGAGACCCTTTCGATTGCAAAGATGTGATATCTCAATGCTTATACCAAACCTGAGACCCTTCCTACGGCATGAGATGTCATATACAACTCCTTCCCATTCCAATCCTGAGACCCTTCCGATAGCATGAGATGTGATATCTCAATGCTTCTAATACCAAATCTGAGATGCTTCCTATAGCATGAGATGTGATATCCAACTTCTTCCCATTCCAATCCTGAGACCCTTCCTATAGCATGAGATGTGATATCTCAATGCTTATACCAAACCTGAGACCCTTCCTATAGCATGAGATGTGATATCCAACTTCTTCCCATTCCAATCCTGAGACCCTTCCTATAACATGAGATGTGATGTCTCAATGCTTCTAATAACAAACCTGAGATCTTTCCTATAACATGAGATGTGATATCCAACTCCTTCCCATTCCAATTATGAGACCCTTCCTATAGCATGAGATATGATATCCAAGTCCTTCCCATTCCAATCCTGAGACCCTTCCTATAACATGAGATGGGATATCCAACTCCTTCCCATTCCAACCTGAGACCCTTCCTTTAGCATGAGATGGGATATCCAACTCCTTCCAAATCCAATACTGATACCCTTCCGATAGCATGAGATGTGATATCCCAATGCGTCTACCAAACCTGAGACCCATACTATGGCATGAGATGTGATATCAAACTCCTTCCCATTCCAATCCTGAGACCCTTCCTATAGCTTGAGATGTGATATCCAACTCCTTCCCATTCCAATCCTGAGACCCTTCCTATAACATGAGATGTGATATCCAACTCCTTCCCATTCCAACCTGAGACCCTTCCTTTAGCATGAGATGGGATATCCAACTCCTTCCAAATCCAATACTGATACCCTTCCGATAGCATGAGATGTGATATCCCAATGCTTCTACCAAACCTGAGACCCATACTATGGCATGAGATGTGATATCAAACTCCTTCCCATTCCAATCCTGAGACCCGTCCTATAACATGAGATGTGATATCCAAATCCTTCCCATTCCAATCCTGAGACCCTTCCGATATCATGAGATGTGATATCTCAATGCTTCTAATATCAAACTTGAGACCCTCCCTATAGCATGAGATGTGATATCCAAGTCCTTCCCATTCCAATCCTGAGACCCTTCCTATAGCATGAGAAGTGATATCTCAATGCTTCTAATACCAAACCATAGACCCTTCCTTTATCATGAGATGTGATATCCAACTCCTTCCCATTCCAATCCTGAGACCCTTCCGATATCATGAGATGTGATATCTCAATGCTTCTAATATCAAACTTGAGACCCTCCCTATAGCATGAGATGTGATATCCAAATACTTCCCATTCCAATCCTGAGACCCTCCCTATAACATGAGAAGTGATATCTCAATGCTTCTAATACCAAACCTGAGATCCTTCCTATAACATGAGATGTGATATCCAACTCCTTCCCATTCCAATCCTGAGACACTTCCTATAGCATGAGATGTGCTATCCAACTCCTTCCCATTCCAATCCTGAGACTCTTATGATAGCATGAGATGTGATATCTCAATGCCTCTAATACCAAACCTGAGATACTTCCGATAGCATGAGATGTGATATCTCAATGCTTCTAATACCAAACCTGAGATCCTTCCTATAACATGAGATGTGATATCCAAATCCTTCCCTTTCCAAACCTGAGACCCTCCCTTTAGCATGAGATGTGATATCCAACTCCTTCCCATTCCAATCCTGAGACCCTTCTGATAGCATGAGATGTGATATCTCAATGCTTATACCAAACCTGAGACCCTTCCTATGGCATGAGATGTCATATACAACTCCTTCCCATTCCAATCCTGAGACCCTTCCTATAGCATGAGATGTGATATCTCAATGCTTATACCAAACCTGAGACCCTTCCTATAGCATGAGATGTGATATCCAACTTCTTCCCATTCCAATCCTGAGACCCTTCCTATAACATGAGATTTGATGCCTCAATGCTTCTAATACCAAACCTGAGATCTTTCCTATAACATGAGATGTGATATCCAACTCCTTCCCATTCCAATTCTGAGACCCTTCCTATAGCATGAGATGTGATATCTCAATGCTTATACCAAACCTGAGACTCTTCCTATAGCTTGAGATGTGATATCCAACTCCTTCCCATTCCAAACCTGAGACCCTTCCTATAGCTTGAGGTGTGATATCCAACTCCTTCCCCTTCCAAACCTGAGAGCCTTCCCATAGCATGAGATATGATATCCAAGTCCTTCCCATTCCAATCCTGAGACCCTTCCTATAACATGAGATGTGATATCCAACTCCTTCCCATTCCAACCTGAGACCCTTCCTATAGCATGATGGGATATCCAACTCCTTCCAAATCCAATACTGATACCCTTCCGATAGCATGAGATGTGATATCCCAATGCTTCTACCAAACCTGAGACCCATACTATGGCATGAGATGTGATATCAAACTTCTTCCCATTCCAATCCTGAGACCCTTCCTATAGCTTGAGATGTGTTATCCAACTCCTTCCCATTCCAATTCTGAGACCCTTCCTATACCATGAGACTTGATATCTCAATGCTTCTAATACCAAACCTGAGACCCGTCCTATAACATGAGATGTGATATCCAAATCCTTCCCCTTCCAAACCTTAGACCCTTCCTATATCATGAGATGTGATATCCAACTCCTTCCCATTCCAATCCTGAGACCCTTCCGATATCATGAGATTTGTTATCTCAATGCTTCTAATATCAAACTTGAGACCCTCCCTATAGCATGAGATGTGACATCCAAGTCCTTCCCATTCCAATCCTGAGACCCTTCCGATAGCAGAGATGTGATATCTCAATGCTTATACCAAACCTGAGACCCTTCCTATAGCCTGAGATGTCATATACAACTCCTTCCAATTCCAATCCTGAGACCCTTCCTATAGCATGAGATGTGATATCTCAATGCTTATACCAAATCAGAGACCCTTCCTATAGCATGAGATGTGATATCCAACTCCTTCCCATTCCAATCCTGAGACCCTTCCTATAGCATGAGAAGTGATATCTCCATGCGTATACCAAACCTGAGACCCTTCCTATAGCATGAGATGTGATATCCAAATCCGTCCAATTCCAATCCTGAGACCCTACCTATACCATGAGATGTGATATCTCAATGCTTATACCAAACCTGAGAGCCTACCTATAGCATGAGATGTGATGTCCAAGTCCATCCCATTCCAATCCTTAGACCCTTCCTACAGCATGCGATGTGATATCTCAATGATTCTAATACCAAACCAGAGACCCGTCCTATAACATGGGATGGGATATCCAACTTCTTCCCATTCCAATCCTGAGACCCTTCCTATAGCATGAGATGTGATATCTCAATGCTACCAAACCTGAGACCCTTCCTATAGCATGAGATGTGATATCCAACTCCTTCCCATTCCAATCCTGAGACACTTCCTATAGCATGAGATGTATCTCACTGCTTATAACAAACCTGAGACCCTTCCTATAGCATGAGATGTGATATCCAATCCTTCCCATTCCAATCCTGAGACCCTTCCTATAGCATGAGATGTGATATCTCAATGCTTCTAATATCAAACTTGAGACCCTCCCTTTAGCATATGTGATATCCAAGTCCTTCCCATTCCAATCCTGAGACACTTCCTATAGCATGAGATGTGATATCTCAATGCTTCTAATACCAAACCTGAGACTCTTCCTATAACATGAGATGGGATATCCAACTCCTTCCCATTCCAATCCTGAGACCCTTTCGATTGCAAAGATGTGATATCTCAATTCTTATACCAAACCTGAGACCCTTCCTACGGCATGAGATGTCATATACAACTCCTTCCCATTCCAATCGTGAGACCCTTCCGATAGCATGAGATGTGATATCTCAATGCTTCTAATACCAAATCTGAGATGCTTCCTATAGCATGAGATGTGATGTCCAACTGCTTCCCATTCCAATCCTGAGACCCTTCCTATAGCATGAGATGTGATATCTCAATGCTTATACCAAACCTGAGACCCTTCCTATAGCATGAGATGTGATATCCAACTTCTTCCCATTCCAATCCTGAGACCCTTCCTATAACATGAGATGTGATGTCTCAATGCTTCTAATACCAAACCTGAGATCTTTCCTATAACATGAGATGTGATATCCAACTCCTTCCCATTCCAATTATGAGACCCTTCCTATAGCATGAGATATGATATCCAAGTCCTTCCCATTCCAATCCTGAGACCCTTCCTATAACATGAAATGTGATATCCAACTCCTTCCCATTCCAACCTGAGACCCTTCCTATAGCATGAAATGGGATATCCAACTCCTTCCAAATCCAATACTGATACCCTTCCGATAGCATGAGATGTGATATCCCAATGCTTCTACCAAACCTGAGACCCATACTATGGCATGAGATGTGATATCAAACTCCTTCCCATTCCAATCCTGAGACCCTTCCTATAGCTTGAGATGTGATATCCAACTCCTTCCCATTCCAATTCTGAGACCCTTCCTATACCATGAGACTTGATATCTCAATGCTTCTAATACCAAACCTGAGACCCGTCCTATAACATGAGATGTGATATCCAAATCCTTCCCATTCCAATCCTGAGACCCTTCCGATATCATGAGATGTGATATCTCAATGTTTCTAATATCAAACTTGAGACCCTCCCTATAGCATGAGATGTGATATCCAAGACCTTCCCATTCTAATCCTGAGACCCTTCCTATAGCATGAGAAGTGATATCTCAATGCTTCTAATACCAAACCTTAGACCCTTCCTTTATCATGAGATGTGATATCCAGCTCCTTCCCATTCCAATCCTGAGACCCTTCCGATATCATGAGATGTGATATCTCACTGCTTATAACAAACCTGAGACCCTTCCTATAGCATGAGATGTGATATCCAACTTCTTCCCATTCCAATCCTGAGACCCTTCCTATAACATGAGATGTGATGTCTCAATGCTTCTAATACCAAACCTGAGACCCGTCCTATAACATGAGATGTGATATCCAAATCCTTCCCATTCCAATCCTGAGACCCTTCCGATATCATGAGATGTGATATCTCAATGCTTCTAATATCAAACTTGAGACCCTCCATATAGCATGAGATGTGATATCCAAGTCCTTCCCATTCCAATCCTGAGACCCTTCCTATAGCATGAGAAGTGATATCTCAATGCTTCTAATACCAAACCTTAGACCCTTCCTTTATCATGAGATGTGATATCCAGCTCCTTCCCATTCCAATCCTGAGACCCTTCCGATATCATGAGATGTTATATCTCACTGCTTATAACAAACCTGAGACCCTTCCTATAGCATGAGATGTGATATCCAACTTCTTCCCATTCCAATCCTGAGACCCTTCCTATAACATGAGATGTGATGTCTCAATGCTTCTAATACCAAACCTGAGACCCGTCCTATAACATGAGATGATATCCAACTCCTTCCAATTCCAATTCTGAGACCCTTCCGATATCATGAGATGTGATATCTCAATGCTTCTAATATCAAACTTGAGACCCTTCCGATATCATGAGATGTGATATCTCACTGCTTATAACAAACCTGAGACCCTTCCTATAGCATGAGATGTGATATCCAACTTCTTCCCATTCCAATCCTGAGACCCTTCCTATAACATGAGATGTGATGTCTCAATGCTTCTAATACCAAACCTGAGACCCGTCCTATAACATGAGATGTGATATCCAAATCCTTCCCATTCCAATCCTGAGACCCTTCCGATATCATGAGATGTGATATCTCAATGCTTCTAATATCAAACTTGAGACCCTCCATATAGCATGAGATGTGATATCCAAGTCCTTCCCATTCCAATCCTGAGACCCTTCCTATAGCATGAGAAGTGATATCTCAATGCTTCTAATACCAAACCTTAGACCCTTCCTTTATCATGAGATGTGATATCCAGCTCCTTCCCATTCCAATCCTGAGACCCTTCCGATATCATGAGATGTGATATCTCACTGCTTATAACAAACCTGAGACCCTTCCTATAGCATGAGATGTGATATCCAACTTCTTCCCATTCCAATCCTGAGACCCTTCCTATAACATGAGATGTGATGTCTCAATGCTTCTAATACCAAACCTGAGACCCGTCCTATAACATGAGATGTGATATCCAAATCCTTCCCATTCCAATCCTGAGACCCTTCCGATATCATGAGATGTGATATCTCAATGCTTCTAATATCAAACTTGAGACCCTCCCTATAGCATGAGATGGGATATCCAAGTCCTTCCCATTCCAATCCTGAGACCCTTCCTATAGCAAGAGATGTGATATCCCAATGCTTCTACCAAACCTGAGACCCATACTATGGCATGAGATGTGATATCAAGCTCCTTCCCATTCCAATCCTGAGACCCGTCCTATAACATGAGATGTGATATCCAAATCCTTCCCATTCCAATCCTGAGACCCTTCCGATATCATGAGATGTGATATCTCAATGCTTCTAATATCAAACTTGAGAACCTCCCTATAGCATGAGATGTGATATCCAAGTCCTTCCCATTCCAATCCTGAGACCCTTCCTATAGCATGAGAAGTGATATCTCAATGCTTCTAATACCAAACTTTAGACCCTTCCTTTATCATGAGATGTGATATCCAGCTCCTTCCCATTCCAATCCTGAGACCCTTCCGATATCATGAGATGTGATATCTCACTGCTTATAACAAACCTGAGACCCTTCCTATAGCATGAGATGTGATATCCAACTTCTTCCCATTCCAATCCTGAGACCCTTCCTATAACATGAGATGTGATGTCTCAATGCTTCTACCAAACCTGAGACCCTTCCTACGGCATGAGATGTCATATACAACTCCTTCCCATTCCAATCCTGAGACCCTTCCGATAGCATGAGATGTGATATCTCAATGCTTCTAATACCAAATCTGAGATGCTTCCTATAGCATGAGATGTGATATCCAACTTCTTCCCATTCCAATCCTGAGACCCTTCCTATAGCATGAGATGTGATATCTCAATGCTTATACCAACCCTGAGACCCTTCCTATAGCATGAGATGTGATATCCAACTTCTTCCCATTCCAATCCTGAGACCCTTCCTATAACATGAGATGTGATGTCTCAATGCTTCTAATACCAAACCTGAGATCTTTCCTATAACATGAGATGTGATATCCAACTCCTTCCCATTCCAATTATGAGACCCTTCCTATAGCATGAGATATGATATCCAAGTCCTTCCCATTCCAATCCTGAGACCCTTCCTATAACATGAGATGGGATATCCAACTCCTTCCAAATCCAATACTGATACCCTTCCGATAGCATGAGATGTGATATCCCAATGCTTCTACCAAACCTGAGACCCATACTATGGCATGAGATGTGATATCAAACTCCTTCCCATTCCAATCCTGAGACCCTTCCTATAGCTTGAGATGTGATATCCAACTCCTTCCCATTCCAATCCTGAGACCCTTCCTATAACATGAGATGTGATATCCAACTCCTTCCCATTCCAACCTGAGACCCTTCCTTTAGCATGAGATGGGATATCCAACTCCTTCCAAATCCAATACTGATACCCTTCCGATAGCATGAGATGTGATATCCCAATGCTTCTACCAAACCTGAGACCCATACTATGGCATGAGATGTGATATCAAACTCCTTCCCATTCCAATCCTGAGACCCGTCCTATAACATGAGATGTGATATCCAAATCCTTCCCATTCCAATCCTGAGACCCTTCCGATATCATGAGATGTGATATCTCAATGCTTCTAATATCAAACTTGAGACCCTCCCTATAGCATGAGATGTGATATCCAAGTCCTTCCCATTCCAATCCTGAGACCCTTCCTATAGCATGAGAAGTGATATCTCAATGCTTCTAATACCAAACCTTAGATCCTTCCTTTATCATGAGATGTGATATCCAACTCCTTCCCATTCCAATCCTGAGACCCTTCCGATATCATGAGATGTGATATCTCAATGCTTCTAATATCAAACTTGAGACCCTCCCTATAGCATGAGATGTGATATCCAAATACTTCCCATTCCAATCCTGAGACCCTCCCTATAGCATGAGAAGTGATGTCTCAATGCTTCTAATACCAAACCTGAGATCCTTCCTATAACATGAGATGTGATATCCAACTCCTTCCCATTCCAATCCTGAGACACTTCCTATAGCATGATATGTGCTATCCAACTCCTTCCCATTCCAATCCTGAGACTCTTATAATAGCATGAGATGTGATATCTCAATGCCTCTAATACCATACCTGAGATACTTCCGATAGCATGAGATGTGATATCTCAATGCTTCTAATACCAAACCTGAGATCCTTCCTATAACATGAGATGTGATATCCAAATCCTTCCCTTTCCAAACCTGAGACCCTCCCTTTAGCATGAGATGTGATATCCAACTCCTTCCCATTCCAATCCTGAGACCCTTCTGATAGCATGAGATGTGATATCTCAATGCCTCTAATACCAAACCTGAGATCCTACCTCTAACATGAAATGTGATATCCAACTCCTTCCCTTTCCAAACCTGAGACCCTGCCTATAGCATGAGATGTGATATCCAAGTCCTTCCCATTCCAATCCCGAGACCCTTCCTATAGCATGTGATGTGATATCTCAATGCTTATACCAAACCTGAGACCCTTCCTATGGCATGAGATGTCATATACAACTCCTTCCCATTCCAATCCTGAGACCCTTCCTATAGCATGAGATGTGATATCTCAATGCTTATACCAAACCTGAGACCCTTCCTATAGCATGAGATGTGATATCCAACTTCTTCCCATTCCAATCCTGAGACCCTTCCTATAACATGAGATTTGATGTCTCAATGCTTCTAATACCAAACCTGAGATCTTTCCTATACCATGAGATGTGATATCCAACTCCTTCCCATTCCAATTCTGAGACCCTTCCTATAGCATGAGATGTGATATCTCAATGCTTATACCAAACCTGAGACCCTTCCTATAGCTTGAGATGTGATATCCAACTCCTTCCCATTCCAATCCTGAGACCCTTCCTATAACATGAGATGTGATATCCAACTCCTTCCCATTCCAACCTGAGACCCTTCCTTTAGCATGAGATGGGATATCCAACTCCTTCCAAATCCAATACTGATACCCTTCCGATAGCATGAGATGTGATATCCCAATGCTTCTACCAAACCTGAGACCCATACTATGGCATGAGATGTGATATCAAACTCCTTCCCATTCCAATCCTGAGACCCGTCCTATAACATGAGATGTGATATCCAAATCCTTCCCATTCCAATCCTGAGACCCTTCCGATATCATGAGATGTGATATCTCAATGCTTCTAATATCAAACTTGAGACCCTCCCTATAGCATGAGATGTGATATCCAAGTCCTTCCCATTCCAATCCTGAGACCCTTCCTATAGCATGAGAAGTGATATCTCAATGCTTCTCATACCAAACCTTAGACCCTTCCTTTATCATGAGATGTGATATCCAGCTCCTTCCCATTCCAATCCTGAGACTCTTCCGATATCATGAGATGTGATATCTCACTGCTTATAACAAACCTGAGACCCTTCCTATAGCATGAGATGTGATATCCAACTTCTTCCCATTCCAATCCTGAGACCCTTCCTATAACATGAGATGTGATGTCTCAATGCTTCTAATACCAAACCTGAGACCCGTCCTATAACATGAGATGTGATATCCAAATCCTTCCCATTCCAATCCTGAGACCCTTCCGATATCATGAGATGTGATATCTCAATGCTTCTAATATCAAACTTGAGACCCTCCCTATAGCATGAGATGTGATATCCAAGTCCTTCCCATTCCAATCCTGAGACCCTTCCTATAGCATGAGATGTGATATCTCAATGCTTCTAATACCAAACCTTAGACCCTTCCTATATCATTAGATATGATATCCAAGTCCTTCCCATTCCAATCCTGAGACCCTTCCTATAACATGAGATGTGATATCCAACTCCTTCCCATTCCAACCTGAGACCCTTCCTATAGCATGAGATGGGATATCCAACTCCTTCCAAATCCAATACTGATACCCTTCCTATAGCTTGTGATGTGATATCCAACTCCTTCCCATTCCAATTCTGAGACCCTTCCTATACCATGAGACTTGATATCTCAATGCTTCTAATACCAAATCTGAGATCCTTCCTATAGCATGAGATGTGATATCCAACTTCTTCCCATTCCAATCCTGAGACCCTTCCTATAGCATGAGATGTGATATCTCAATGCTACCAAACCTGAGACCCTTCCTATAGCATGAGATGTGATATCCAACTCCTTCCCATTCCAATCCTGAGACACTTCCTATAGCATGAGATGTTTCTCACTGCTTATAACAAACCTGAGACCCTTCCTATAGCATGAGATGTGATATCCAATCCTTCCCATTCCAATCCTGAGACCCTTCCTATAGCATGAGATGTGATATCTCAATGCTTCTAATATCAAACATGAGACCCTCCCTATAGCATATGTGATATCCAAGTCCTTCCCATTCCAAACCTGATACTCTTCCTATAACATGAGATGGGATATCCAACTCCTTCCCATTCCAATCCTGAGACCCTTTCGATTGCAAAGATGTGATATCTCAATGCTTATACCAAACCTGAGACCCTTCCTACGGCATGAGATGTCATATACAACTCCTTCCCATTCCAATATTGAGACCCTTCTGATAGCATGAGATGTGATATCTCAATGCTTCTAATACCAAATCTGAGATGCTTCCTATAGCATGAGATGTGATATCCAACTTCTTCCCATTCCAATCCTGAGACCCTTCCTATAACATGAGATGTGATATCTCAATGCTTATACCAAACCTGAGACCCTTCCTATAGCATGAGATGTGATATCCAACTTCTTCCCATTCCAATCCTGAGACCCTTCCTATAACATGAGATGTGATGTCTCAATGCTTCTAATAACAAACCTGAGATCTTTCCTATAACATGAGATGTGATATCCAACTCCTTCCCATTCCAATTATGAGACCCTTCCTATAGCATGAGATATGATATCCAAGTCCTTCCCATTCCAATCCTGAGACCCTTCCTATAACATGAGATGGGATATCCAACTCCTTCCAAATCCAATACTGATACCCTTCCGATAGCATGAGATGTGATATCCCAATGCTTCTACCAAACCTGAGACCCATACTATGGCATGAGATGTGATATCAAACTCCTTCCCATTCCAATCCTGAGACCCTTCCTATAGCTTGAGATGTGATATCCAACTCCTTCCCATTCCAATCCTGAGACCCTTCCTATAACATGAGATGTGATATCCAACGCCTTCCCATTCCAACCTGAGACCCTTCCTTTAGCATGAGATGGGATATCCAACTCCTTCCAAATCCAATACTGATACCCTTCCGATAGCATGAGATGTGATATCCCAATGCTTCTACCAAACCTGAGACCCATACTATGGCATGAGATGTGATATCAAACTCCTTCCCATTCCAATCCTGAGACCCGTCCTATAACATGAGATGTGATATCCAAATCCTTCCCATTCCAATCCTGAGACCCTTCCGATATCATGAGATGTGATATCTCAATGCTTCTAATATCAAACTTGAGACCCTCCCTATAGCATGAGATGTGATATCCAAGTCCTTCCCATTCCAATCCTGAGACCCTTCCTATAGCATGAGAAGTGATATCTCAATGCTTCTAATACCAAACCTTAGACCCTTCCTTTATCATGAGATGTGATATCCAACTCCTTCCCATTCCAATCCTGAGACCCTTCCGATATCATGAGATGTGATATCTCAATGCTTCTAATATCAAACTTGAGACCCTCCCTATAGCATGAGATGTGATATCCAAATACTTCCCATTCCAATCCTGAGACCCTCCCTATAGCATGAGAAGTGATATCTCAATGCTTCTAATACCAAACCTGAGATCCTTCCTATAACATGAGATGTGATATCCAACTCCTTCCCATTCCAATCCTGAGACACTTCCTATAGCATGAGATGTGCTATCCAACTCCTTCCCATTCCAATCCTGAGACTCTTATGATAGCATGAGATGTGATATCTCAATGCCTCTAATACCAAACCTGAGATACTTCCGATAGCATGAGATGTGATATCTCAATGCTTCTAATACCAAACCTGAGATCCTTCCTATAACATGAGATGTGATATCCAAATCCTTCCCTTTCCAAACCTGAGACCCTCTCTTTAGCATGAGATGTGATATCCAACTCCTTCCCATTCCAATCCTGAGACCCTTCTGATAGCATGAGATGTGATATCTCAATGCCTCTAATACCAAACCTGAGATCCTACCTCTAACATGAAATGTGATATCCAACTCCTTCCCTTTCCAAACCTGAGACCCTGCCTATAGCATGAGATGTGATATCCAAGTCCTTCCCATTCCAATCCCGAGACCCTTCCTATAGCATGTGATGTGATATCTCAATGCTTATACCAAACCTGAGACCCTTCCTATGGCATGAGATGTCATATACAACTCCTTCCCATTCCAATCCTGAGACCCTTCCTATAGCAAGAGATGTGATATCTCAATGCTTATACCAAACCTGAGACCCTTCCTATAGCATGAGATGTGATATCCAACTTCTTCCCATTCCAATCCTGAGACCCTTCCTATAACATGAGATTTGATGTCTCAATGCTTCTAATACCAAACCTGAGATCTTTCCTATAACATGAGATGTGATATCCAACTCCTTCCCATTCCAATTCTGAGACCCTTCCTATAGCATGAGATGTGATATCTCAATGCTTATACCAAACCTGAGACTCTTCCTATAGCTTGAGATGTGATATCCAACTCCTTCCCATTCCAAACCTGAGACCCTTCCTATAGCTTGAGGTGTGATATCCAACTCCTTCCCCTTCCAAACCTGAGAACCTTCCCATAGCATGAGATATGATATCCAAGTCCTTCCCATTCCGATCCTGAGACCCTTCCTATAACATGAGATGTGATATCCAACTCCTTCCCATTCCAACCTGAGACCCTTCCTATAGCATGATGGGATATCCAACTCCTTCCAAATCCAATACTGATACCCTTCCGATAGCATGAGATGTGATATCCCAATGCTTCTACCAAACCTGAGACCCATACTATGGCATGAGATGTGATATCAAACTTCTTCCCATTCCAATCCTGAGACCCTTCCTATAGCTTGAGATGTGTTATCCAACTCCTTCCCATTCCAATTCTGAGACCCTTCCTATACCATGAGACTTGATATCTCAATGCTTCTAATACCAAACCTGAGACCCGTCCTATAACATGAGATGTGATATCCAAATCCTTCCCCTTCCAAACCTTAGACCCTTCCTATATCATGAGATGTGATATCCAACTCCTTCCCATTCCAATCCTGAGACCCTTCCGATATCATGAGATTTGTTATCTCAATGCTTCTAATATCAAACTTGAGACCCTCCCTATAGCATGAGATGTGACATCCAAGTCCTTCCCATTCCAATCCTGAGACCCTTCCGATAGCAGAGATGTGATATCTCAATGCTTATACCAAACCTGAGACCCTTCCTATAGCCTGAGATGTCATATACAACTCCTTCCAATTCCAATCCTGAGACCCTTCCTATAGCATGAGATGTGATATCTCAATGCTTATACCAAATCAGAGACCCTTCCTATAGCATGAGATGTGATATCCAACTCCTTCCCATTCCAATCCTGAGACCCTTCCTATAGCATGAGAAGTGATATCTCCATGCGTATACCAAACCTGAGACCCTTCCTATAGCATGAGATGTGATATCCAAATCCGTCCAATTCCAATCCTGAGACCCTTCCTATACCATGAGATGTGATATCTCAATGCTTATACCAAACCTGAGAGCCTACCTATAGCATGAGATGTGATGTCCAAGTCCATCCCATTCCAATCCTTAGACCCTTCCTACAGCATGCGATGTGATATCTCAATGATTCTAATACCAAACCAGAGACCCGTCCTATAACATGGGATGGGATATCCAACTTCTTCCCATTCCAATCCTGAGACCCTTCCTATAGCATGAGATGTGATATCTCAATGCTACCAAACCTGAGACCCTTCCTATAGCATGAGATGTGATATCCAACTCCTTCCCATTCCAATCCTGAGACACTTCCTATAGCATGAGATGTATCTCACTGCTTATAACAAACCTGAGACCCTTCCTATAGCATGAGATGTGATATCCAATCCTTCCCATTCCAATCCTGAGACCCTTCCTATAGCATGAGATGTGATATCTCAATGCTTCTAATATCAAACTTGAGACCCTCCCTATAGCATATGTGATATCCAAGTCCTTCCCATTCCAATCCTGAGACACTTCCTATAGCATGAGATGTGATATCTCAATGCTTCTAATACCAAACCTGAGACTCTTCCTATAACATGAGATGGGATATCCAACTCCTTCCCATTCCAATCCTGAGACCCTTTCAATTGCAAAGATGTGATATCTCAATTCTTATACCAAACCTGAGACCCTTCCTACGGCATGAGATGTCATATACAACTCCTTCCCATTCCAATCCTGAGACCCTTCCGATAGCATGAGATGTGATATCTCAATGCTTCTAATACCAAATCTGAGATGCTTCCTATAGCATGAGATGTGATATCCAACTTCTTCCCATTCCAATACTGAGACCCTTCCTATAGCATGAGATGTGATATCTCAATGCTTATACCAAACCTGAGACCCTTCCTATAGCATGAGATGTGATATCCAACTTCTTCCCATTCCAATCCTGAGACCCTTCCTATAACATGAGATGTGATGTCTCAATGCTTCTAATACCAAACCTGAGATCTTTCCTATAACATGAGATGTGATATCCAACTCCTTCCCATTCCAATTATGAGACCCTTCCTATAGCATGAGATATGATATCCAAGTCCTTCCCATTCCAATCCTGAGACCCTTCCTATAACATGAAATGTGATATCCAACTCCTTCCCATTCCAACCTGAGACCCTTCCTATAGCATGAAATGGGATATCCAACTCCTTCCAAATCCAATACTGATACCCTTCCGATAGCATGAGATGTGATATCCCAATGCTTCTACCAAACCTGAGACCCATACTATGGCATGAGATGTGATATCAAACTCCTTCCCATTCCAATCCTGAGACCCTTCCTATAGCTTGAGATGTGATATCCAACTCCTTCCCATTCCAATTCTGAGACCCTTCCTATACCATGAGACTTGATATCTCAATGCTTCTAATACCGAACCTGAGACCCGTCCTATAACATGAGATGTGATATCCAAATCCTTCCCATTCCAATCCTGAGACCCTTCCGATATCATGAGATGTGATATCTCAATGCTTCTAATATCAAACTTGAGACCCTCCCTATAGCATGAGATGTGATATCCAAGACCTTCCCATTCCAATCCTGAGACCCTTCCTATAGCATGAGAAGTGATATCTCAATGCTTCTAATACCAAACCTTAGACCCTTCCTTTATCATGAGATGTGATATCCAGCTCCTTCCCATTCCAATCCTGAGACCCTTCCGATATCATGAGATGTGATATCTCACTGCTTATAACAAACCTGAGACCCTTCCTATAGCATGAGATGTGATATCCAACTTCTTCCCATTCCAATCCTGAGACCCTTCCTATAACATGAGATGTGATGTCTCAATGCTTCTAATACCAAACCTGAGACCCGTCCTATAACATGAGATGTGATATCCAAATCCTTCCCATTCCAATCCTGAGACCCTTCCGATATCATGAGATGTGATATCTCAATGCTTCTAATATCAAACTTGAGACCCTCCCTATAGCATGAGATGTGATATCCAAGTCCTTCCCATTCCAATCCTGAGACCCTTCCTATAGCATGAGAAGTGATATCTCAATGCTTCTAATACCAAACCTTAGACCCTTCCTTTATCATGAGATGTGATATCCAATTTCTTCCCATTCCAATCCTGAGACCCTTCCTATAGCATGAGATGTGATATCTCAAAGCTTATACCAAACCTGAGACCCTTCCTATAGCATGAGATGTGATATCCAACTCCTTCCCATTCCAATCCTGAGACACTTCCTATAGCATGAGATGTTTCTCACTGCTTATAACAAACCTGAGACCCTTCCTATAGCATGAGATGTGATATCCAATCCTTCCCATTCCAATCCTGAGACCCTTCCTATAGCATGAGATGTGATATCTCAATGCTTCTAATATCAAACATGAGACCCTCCCTATAGCATATGTGATATCCAAGTCCTTCCCATTCCAAACCTGATACTCTTCCTATAACATGAGATGGGATATCCAACTCCTTCCCATTCCAATCCTGAGACCCTTTCGATTGCAAAGATGTGATATCTCAATGCTTATACCAAACCTGAGACCCTTCCTACGGCATGAGATGTCATATACAACTCCTTCCCATTCCAATATTGAGACCCTTCTGATAGCATGAGATGTGATATCTCAATGCTTCTAATACCAAATCTGAGATGCTTCCTATAGCATGAGATGTGATATCCAACTTCTTCCCATTCCAATCCTGAGACCCTTCCTATAGCATGAGATGTGATATCTCAATGCTTATACCAAACCTGAGACCCTTCCTATAGCATGAGATGTGATATCCAACTTCTTCCCATTCCAATCCTGAGACCCTTCCTATAACATGAGATGTGATGTCTCAATGCTTCTAATAACAAACCTGAGATCTTTCCTATAACATGAGATGTGATATCCAACTCCTTCCCATTCCAATTATGAGACCCTTCCTATAGCATGAGATATGATATCCAAGTCCTTCCCATTCCAATCCTGAGACCCTTCCTATAACATGAGATGGGATATCCAACTCCTTCCAAATCCAATACTGATACCCTTCCGATAGCATGAGATGTGATATCCCAATGCTTCTACCAAACCTGAGACCCATACTATGGCATGAGATGTGATATCAAACTCCTTCCCATTCCAATCCTGAGACCCTTCCTATAGCTTGAGATGTGATATCCAACTCCTTCCCATTCGAATTCTGAGACCCTTCCTATACCATGAGACTTGATATCTCAATGCTTCTAATACCAAATCTGAGATCCTTCCTATAGCATGAGATGTGATATCCAACTTCTTCCCATTCCAATCCTGAGACCCTTCCTATAGCATGAGATGTGATATCTCAATGCTACCAAACCTGAGACCCTTCCTATAGCATGAGATGTGATATCCAACTCCTTCCCATTCCAATCCTGAGACACTTCCTATAGCATGAGATGTATCTCACTGCTTATAACAAACCTGAGACCCTTCCTATAGCATGAGATGTGATATCCAATCCTTCCCATTCCAATCCTGAGACCCTTCCTATAGCATGAGATGTGATATCTCAATGCTTCTAATATCAAACTTGAGACCCTCCCTATAGCATATGTAATATCCAAGTCCTTCCCATTCCAATCCTGAGACACTTCCTATAGCATGAGATGTGATATCTCAATGCTTCTAATACCAAACCTGAGACTCTTCCTATAACATGAGATGGGATATCCAACTCCTTCCCATTCCAATCCTGAGACCCTTTCGATTGCAAAGATGTGATATCTCAATGCTTATACCAAACCTGAGACCCTTCCTACGGCGTGAGATGTCATATACAACTCCTTCCCATTCCAATCCTGAGACCCTTCCGATAGCATGAGATGTGATATCTCAATGCTTCTAATACCAAATCTGAGATGCTTCCTATAGCATGAGATGTGATATCCAACTTCTTCCCATTCCAATCCTGAGACCCTTCCTATAGCATGAGATGTGATATCTCAATGCTTATACCAAACCTGAAACCCTTCCTATAGCATGAGATGTGATATCCAACTTCTTCCCATTCCAATCCTGAGACCCTTCCTATAACATGAGAGAGATGTGATGTCTCAATGCTTCTAATACCAAACCTGAGATCTTTCCTATAACATGAGATGTGATATCCAACTCCTTCCCATTCCAATTATGAGACCCTTCCTATAGCATGAGATATGATATCCAAGTCCTTCCCATTCCAATCCTGAGACCCTTCCTATAACATGAGATGGGATATCCAACTCCTTCCAAATCCAATACTGATACCCTTCCGATAGCATGAGATGTGTTATCCCAATGCTTCTACCAAACCTGAGACCCATACTATGGCATGAGATGTGATATCAAACTCCTTCCCATTCCAATCCTGAGACCCGTCCTATAACATGAGATGTGATATCCAAATCCTTCCCATTCCAACTTGAGACCCTTCCTTTAGCATGAGATGGGATATCCAACTCCTTCCAAATCCAATACTGATACCCTTCCGATAGCATGAGATGTGATATCCCAATGCTTCTACCAAACCTGAGACCCATACTATGGCATGAGATGTGATATCGAACTCCTTCCCATTCCAATCCTGAGACCCGTCCTATAACATGAGATGTGATATCCAAATCCTTCCCATTCCAATCCTGAGACCCTTCCGATAGCTTGAGATGTGATGTCTCAATGCTTCTAATAACAAACCTGAGATCTTTCCTATAACATGAGATGTGATATCCAACTCCTTCCCATTCCAATCCTGAGACCCTTCCTATAGCTTGAGATGTGATATCCAACTCCTTCCCATTCCAATCCTGAGACCCTTCCTATAACATGAGATGTGATATCCAACGCCTTCCCATTCCAACCTGAGACCCTTCCTTTAGCATGAGATGGGATATCCAACTCCTTCCAAATCCAATACTGATACCCTTCCGATAGCATGAGATGTGATATCCCAATGCTTCTACCAAACCTGAGACCCATACTATGGCATGAGATGTGATATCAAACTCCTTCCCATTCCAATCCTGAGACCCGTCCTATAACATGAGATGTGATATCCAAATCCTTCCCATTCCAATCCTGAGACCCTTCCGATATCATGAGATGTGATATCTCAATGCTTCTAATATCAAACTTGAGACCCTCCCTATAGCATGAGATGTGATATCCAAGTCCTTCCCATTCCAATCCTGAGACCCTTCCTATAGCATGAGAAGTGATATCTCAATGCTTCTAATACCAAACCTTAGACCCTTCCTTTATCATGAGATGTGATATCCAACTCCTTCCCATTCCAATCCTGAGACCCTTCCGATATCATGAGATGTGATATCTCAATGCTTCTAATATCAAACTTGAGACCCTCCCTATAGCATGAGATGTGATATCCAAATACTTCCCATTCCAATCCTGAGACCCTCCCTATAGCATGAGAAGTGATATCTCAATGCTTCTAATACCAAACCTGAGATCCTTCCTATAACATGAGATGTGATATCCAACTCCTTCCCATTCCAATCCTGAGACACTTCCTATAGCATGAGATGTGCTATCCAACTCCTTCCCATTCCAATCCTGAGACTCTTATGATAGCATGAGATGTGATATCTCAATGCCTCTAATACCAAACCTGAGATACTTCCGATAGCATGAGATGTGATATCTCAATGCTTCTAATACCAAACCTGAGATCCTTCCTATAACATGAGATGTGATATCCAAATCCTTCCCTTTCCAAACCTGAGACCCTCTCTTTAGCATGAGATGTGATATCCAACTCCTTCCCATTCCAATCCTGAGACCCTTCTGATAGCATGAGATGTGATATCTCAATGCCTCTAATACCAAACCTGAGATCCTACCTCTAACATGAAATGTGATATCCAGCTCCTTCCCTTTCCAAACCTGAGACCCTGCCTATAGCATGAGATGTGATATCCAAGTCCTTCCCATTCCAATCCCGAGACCCTTCCTATAGCATGTGATGTGATATCTCAATGCTTATACCAAACCTGAGACCCTTCCTATGGCATGAGATGTCATATACAACTCCTTCCCATTCCAATCCTGAGACCCTTCCTATAGCAAGAGATGTGATATCTCAATGCTTATACCAAACCTGAGACCCTTCCTATAGCATGAGATGTGATATCCAACTTCTTCCCATTCCAATCCTGAGACCCTTCCTATAACATGAGATTTGATGTCTCAATGCTTCTAATACCAAACCTGAGATCTTTCCTATAACATGAGATGTGATATCCAACTCCTTCCCATTCCAATTCTGAGACCCTTCCTATAGCATGAGATGTGATATCTCAATGCTTATACCAAACCTGAGACTCTTCCTATAGCTTGAGATGTGATATCCAACTCCTTCCCATTCCAAACCTGAGACCCTTCCTATAGCTTGAGGTGTGATATCCAACTCCTTCCCCTTCCAAACCTGAGAACCTTCCCATAGCATGAGATATGATATCCAAGTCCTTCCCATTCCGATCCTGAGACCCTTCCTATAACATGAGATGTGATATCCAACTCCTTCCCATTCCAACCTGAGACCCTTCCTATAGCATGATGGGATATCCAACTCCTTCCAAATCCAATACTGATACCCTTCCGATAGCATGAGATGTGATATCCCAATGCTTCTACCAAACCTGAGACCCATACTATGGCATGAGATGTGATATCAAACTTCTTCCCATTCCAATCCTGAGACCCTTCCTATAGCTTGAGATGTGTTATCCAACTCCTTCCCATTCCAATTCTGAGACCCTTCCTATACCATGAGACTTGATATCTCAATGCTTCTAATACCAAACCTGAGACCCGTCCTATAACATGAGATGTGATATCCAAATCCTTCCCCTTCCAAACCTTAGACCCTTCCTATATCATGAGATGTGATATCCAACTCCTTCCCATTCCAATCCTGAGACCCTTCCGATATCATGAGATTTGTTATCTCAATGCTTCTAATATCAAAGTTGAGACCCTCCCTATAGCATGAGATGTGACATCCAAGTCCTTCCCATTCCAATCCTGAGACCCTTCCGATAGCAGAGATGTGATATCTCAATGCTTATACCAAACCTGAGACCCTTCCTATAGCCTGAGATGTCATATACAACTCCTTCCAATTCCAATCCTGAGACCCTTCCTATAGCATGAGATGTGATATCTCAATGCTTATACCAAATCAGAGACCTTTCCTATAGCATGAGATGTGATATCCAACTCCTTCCCATTCCAATCCTGAGACCCTTCCTATAGCATGAGAAGTGATATCTCCATGCGTATACCAAACCTGAGACCCTTCCTATAGCATGAGATGTGATATCCAAATCCGTCCAATTCCAATCCTGAGACCCTTCCTATACCATGAGATGTGATATCTCAATGCTTATACCAAACCTGAGAGCCTACCTATAGCATGAGATGTGATGTCCAAGTCCATCCCATTCCAATCCTTAGACCCTTCCTACAGCATGCGATGTGATATCTCAATGATTCTAATACCAAACCAGAGACCCGTCCTATAACATGGGATGGGATATCCAACTTCTTCCCATTCCAATCCTGAGACCCTTCCTATAGCATGAGATGTGATATCTCAATGCTACCAAACCTGAGACCCTTCCTATAGCATGAGATGTGATATCCAACTCCTTCCCATTCCAATCCTGAGACACTTCCTATAGCATGAGATGTATCTCACTGCTTATAACAAACCTGAGACCCTTCCTATAGCATGAGATGTGATATCCAATCCTTCCCATTCCAATCCTGAGACCCTTCCTATAGCATGAGATGTGATATCTCAATGCTTCTAATATCAAACTTGAGACCCTCCCTATAGCATATGTGATATCCAAGTCCTTCCCATTCCAATCCTGAGACACTTCCTATAGCATGAGATGTGATATCTCAATGCTTCTAATACCAAACCTGAGACTCTTCCTATAACATGAGATGGGATATCCAACTCCTTCCCATTCCAATCCTGAGACCCTTTCAATTGCAAAGATGTGATATCTCAATTCTTATACCAAACCTGAGACCCTTCCTACGGCATGAGATGTCATATACAACTCCTTCCCATTCCAATCCTGAGACCCTTCCGATAGCATGAGATGTGATATCTCAATGCTTCTAATACCAAATCTGAGATGCTTCCTATAGCATGAGATGTGATATCCAACTTCTTCCCATTCCAATACTGAGACCCTTCCTATAGCATGAGATGTGATATCTCAATGCTTATACCAAACCTGAGACCCTTCCTATAGCATGAGATGTAATATCCAACTTCTTCCCATTCCAATCCTGAGACCCTTCCTATAACATGAGATGTGATGTCTCAATGCTTCTAATACCAAACCTGAGATCTTTCCTATAACATGAGATGTGATATCCAACTCCTTCCCATTCCAATTATGAGACCCTTCCTATAGCATGAGATATGATATCCAAGTCCTTCCCATTCCAATCCTGAGACCCTTCCTATAACATGAAATGTGATATCCAACTCCTTCCCATTCCAACCTGAGACCCTTCCTATAGCATGAAATGGGATATCCAACTCCTTCCAAATCCAATACTGATACCCTTCCGATAGCATGAGATGTGATATCCCAATGCTTCTACCAAACCTGAGACCCATACTATGGCATGAGATGTGATATCAAACTCCTTCCCATTCCAATCCTGAGACCCTTCCTATAGCTTGAGATGTGATATCCAACTCCTTCCCATTCCAATTCTGAGACCCTTCCTATACCATGAGACTTGATATCTCAATGCTTCTAATACCGAACCTGAGACCCGTCCTATAACATGAGATGTGATATCCAAATCCTTCCCATTCCAATCCTGAGACCCTTCCGATATCATGAGATGTGATATCTCAATGCTTCTAATATCAAACTTGAGACCCTCCCTATAGCATGAGATGTGATATCCAAGACCTTCCCATTCCAATCCTGAGACCCTTCCTATAGCATGAGAAGTGATATCTCAATGCTTCTAATACCAAACCTTAGACCCTTCCTTTATCATGAGATGTGATATCCAGCTCCTTCCCATTCCAATCCTGAGACCCTTCCGATATCATGAGATGTGATATCTCACTGCTTATAACAAACCTGAGACCCTTCCTATAGCATGAGATGTGATATCCAACTTCTTCCCATTCCAATCCTGAGACCCTTCCTATAACATGAGATGTGATGTCTCAATGCTTCTAATACCAAACCTGAGACCCGTCCTATAACATGAGATGTGATATCCAAATCCTTCCCATTCCAATCCTGAGACCCTTCCGATATCATGAGATGTGATATCTCAATGCTTCTAATATCAAACTTGAGACCCTCCCTATAGCATGAGATGTGATATCCAAGTCCTTCCCATTCCAATCCTGAGACCCTTCCTATAGCATGAGAAGTGATATCTCAATGCTTCTAATACCAAACCTTAGACCCTTCCTTTATCATGAGATGTGATATCCAATTTCTTCCCATTCCAATCCTGAGACCCTTCCTATAGCATGAGATGTGATATCTCAAAGCTTATACCAAACCTGAGACCCTTCCTATAGCATGAGATGTGATATCCAACTTCTTCCCATTCCAATCCTGAGACCCTTCCTATAACATGAGATGTGATGTCTCAATGCTTCTAATACCAAACCTGAGATCTTTCCTATAACATGAGATGACATCCAACTCCTTCCCATTCCAATTCTGAGACCCTTCCTATAGCATTAGATATGATATCCAAGTCCTTCCCATTCCAATCCTGAGACCCTTCCTATAACATGAGATGTGATATCCAACTCCTTCCCATTCCAACCTGAGACCATTCCTATAGCATGAGATGGGATATCCAACTCCTTCCAAATCCAATACTGATACCCTTCCGATAGCATGAGATGTGATATCCCAATGCTTCTACCAAACCTGAGACCCATACTATGGCATGAGATGTGATATCAAACTCCTTCCCATTCCAATCCTGAGACCCTTCCTATAGCTTGAGATGTGATATCCAACTCCTTCCCATTCCAATTCTGAGACCCTTCCTATACCATGAGACTTGATATCTCAATGCTTCTAATACCAAATCTGAGATCCTTCCTATAGCATGAGATGTGATATCCAACTTCTTCCCATTCCAATCCTGAGACCCTTCCTATAGCATGAGATGTGATATCTCAATGCTACCAAACCTGAGACCCTTCCTATAGCATGAGATGTGATATCCAACTCCTTCCCATTCCAATCCTGAGACACTTCCTATAGCATGAGATGTTTCTCACTGCTTATAACAAACCTGAGACCCTTCCTATAGCATGAGATGTGATATCCAATCCTTCCCATTCCAATCCTGAGACCCTTCCTATAGCATGAGATGTGATATCTCAATGCTTCTAATATCAAACTTGAGACCCTCCCTATAGCATATGTGATATCCAAGTCCTTCCCATTCCAATCCTGAGACCCTTCCTATAACATGAGATGTGATGTCTCAATGCTTCTAATACCAAACCTGAGATCTTTCCTATAACATGAGATGACATCCAACTCCTTCCCATTCCAATTCTGAGACCCTTCCTATAGCATTAGATATGATATCCAAGTCCTTCCCATTCCAATCCTGAGACCCTTCCTATAACATGAGATGTGATATCCAACTCCTTCCCATTCCAACCTGAGACCCTTCCTATAGCATGAGATGGGATATCCAACTCCTTCCAAATCCAATACTGATACCCTTCCGATAGCATGAGATGTGATATCCCAATGCTTCTACCAAACCTGAGACCCATACTATGGCATGAGATGTGATATCAAACTCCTTCCCATTCCAATTCTGAGACCCTTCCTATACCATGAGACTTGATATCTCAATGCTTCTAATACCAAATCTGAGATCCTTCCTATAGCATGAGATGTGATATCCAACTTCTTCCCATTCCAATCCTGAGACCCTTCCTATAGCATGAGATGTGATATCTCAATGCTACCAAACCTGAGACCCTTCCTATAGCATGAGATGTGATATCCAACTCCTTCCCATTCCAATCCTGAGACACTTCCTATAGCATGAGATGTTTCTCACTGCTTATAACAAACCTGAGACCCTTCCTATAGCATGAGATGTGATATCCAATCCTTCCCATTCCAATCCTGAGACCCTTCCTATAGCATGAGATGTGATATCTCAATGCTTCTAATATCAAACTTGAGACCCTCCCTATAGCATATGTGATATCCAAGTCCTTCCCATTCCAATCCTGAGACACTTCCTAATGCATGAGATGTGATATCTCAATGCTTCTAATACCAAACCTGAGACTCTTCCTATAACATGAGATGGGATATCCAACTCCTTCCCATTCCAATCCTGAGACCCTTTCGATTGCAAAGATGTGATATCTCAATGCTTATACCAAACCTGAGACCCTTCCTACGTCATGAGATGTCATATACAACTCCTTCCCATTCCAATCCTGAGACCCTTCCGATAGCATGAGATGTGATATCTCAATGCTTCTAATACCAAATCTGAGATGCTTCCTATAGCATGAGATGTGATATCCAACTTCTTCCCATTCCAATCCTGAGACCCTTCCTATAGCATGAGATGTGATATCTCAATGCTTATACCAAACCTGAGACCCTTCCTATAGCATGAGATGTGATATCCAACTTCTTCCCATTCCAATCCTGAGACCCTTCCTATAACATGAGATGTGATGTCTCAATGCTTCTAATACCAAACCTGAGATCTTTCCTATAACATGAGATGTGATATCCAACTCCTTCCCATTCCAATTATAAGACCCTTCCTATAGCATGAGATATGATATCCAAGTCCTTCCCATTCCAATCCTGAGACCCTTCCTATAACATGAGATGGGACATCCAACTCCTTCCAAATCCAATACTGATACCCTTCCGATAGCATGAGATGTGATATCCCAATGCTTCTACCAAACCTGAGACCCATACTATGGCATGAGATGTGATATCAAACTCCTTCCCATTCCAATCCTGAGACCCTTCCTATAGCTTGAGATGTGATATCCAACTCCTTCCCATTCCAATCCTGAAACCCTTCCTATAACATGAGATGTGATATCCAACTCCTTCCCATTCCAACCTGAGATCCTTCCTTTAGCATGAGATGGGATATCCAACTCCTTCCAAATCCAATACTGATACCCTTCCGATAGCATGAGATGTGATATCCCAATGCTTCTACCAAACCTGAGACCCATACTATGGCATGAGATGTGATATCAAACTCCTTCCCATTCCAATCCTGAGACCCGTCCTATAACATGAGATGTGATATCCAAATCCTTCCCATTCCAATCCTGAGACCCTTCCGATATCATGAGATGTGATATCTCAATGCTTCTAATATCAAACTTGAGACCCTCCCTATAGCATGAGATGTGATATCCAAGTCCTTCCCATTCCAATCCTGAGACCCTTCCTATAGCATGAGAAGGGATATCTCAATGCTTCTAATACCAAACCTTACACCCTTCCTTTATCATGAGATGTGATATCCAACTCCTTCCCATTCCAATCCTGAGACCCTTCCGATATCATGAGATGTGATATCTCAATGCTTCTAATATCAAACTTGAGACCCTCCGTATAGCATGAGATGTGATATCCAAATACTTCCCATTCCAATCCTGAGACCCTCCCTATAGCATGAGAAGTGATATCTCAATGCTTCTAATACCAAACCTGAGATCCTTCCTATAACATGAGATGTGATATCCAACTCCTTCCCATTCCAATCCTGAGACACTTCCCATAGCATGAGATGTGCTATCCAACTCCTTCCCATTCCAATCCTGAGACTCTTATGATAGCATGAGATGTGATATCTCAATGCCTCTAATACCAAACCTGAGATACTTCCGATAGCATGAGATGTGATATCTCAATGCTTCTAATACCAAACCTGAGATCCTTCCTATAACATGAGATGTGATATCCAAATCCTTCCCTTTCCAAACCTGAGACCCTCCCTTTAGCATGAGATGTGATATCCAACTCCTTCCCATTCCAATCCTGAGACCCTTCTGATAGCATGAGATGTGATATCTCAATGCCTCTAATACCAAACCTGAGATCCTACCTCTAACATGAAATGTGATATCCAACTCCTTCCCTTTCCAAACCTGAGACCCTGCCTATAGCATGAGATGTGATATCCAAGTCCTTCCCATTCCAATCCCGAGACCCTTCCTATAGCATGTGATGTGATATCTTAATGCTTATACCAAACCTGAGACCCTTCCTATGGCATGAGATGTCATATATAACTCCTTCCCATTCCAATCCTGAGACCCTTCCTATAGCATGAGATGTGATATCTCAATGCTTATACCAAACCTGAGACCCTTCCTATAGCATGAGATGTGATATCCAACTTCTTCCCATTCCAATCCTGAGACCCTTCCTATAACATGAGATTTGATGTCTCAATGCTTCTAATACCAAACCTGAGATCTTTCCTATAACATGAGATGTGATATCCAACTCCTTCCCATTCCAATTCTGAGACCCTTCCTATAGCATGAGATGTGATATCTCAATGCTTATACCAAACCTGAGACTCTTCCTATAGCTTGAGATGTGATATCCAACTCCTTCCCATTCCAAACCTGAGACCCTTCCTATAGCTTGAGGTGTGATATCCAACTCCTTCCCCTTCCAAACCTGAGAGCCTTCCCATAGCATGAGATATGATATCCAAGTCCTTCCCATTCCAATCCTGAGACCCTTCCTATAACATGAGATGTGATATCCAACTCCTTCCCATTCCAACCTGAGGCCCTTCCTATAGCATGATGGGATATCCAACTCCTTCCAAATCCAATACTGATACCCTTCCGATAGCATGAGATGTGATATCCCAATGCTTCTACCAAACCTGAGACCCATACTATGGCATGAGATGTGATATCAAACTTCTTCCCATTCCAATCCTGAGACCCTTCCTATAGCTTGAGATGTGTTATCCAACTCCTTCCCATTCCAATTCTGAGACCCTTCCTATACCATGAGACTTGATATCTCAATGCTTCTAATACCAAACCTGAGACCCGTCCTATAACATGAGATGTGATATCCAAATCCTTCCCCTTCCAAACCTTAGACCCTTCCTATATCATGAGATGTGATATCCAACTCCTTCCCATTCCAATCCTGAGACCCTTCCGATATCATGAGATTTGTTATCTCAATGCTTCTAATATCAAACATGAGACCCTCCCTATAGCATGAGATGTGACATCCAAGTCCTTCCCATTCCAATCCTGAGACCCTTCCGATAGCAGAGATGTGATATCTCAATGCTTATACCAAACCTGAGACCCTTCCTATAGCCTGAGATTTCATATACAACTCCTTCCAATTCCAATCCTGAGACCCTTCCTATAGCATGAGATGTGATATCTCAATGCTTATACCAAATCAGAGACCCTTCCTATAGCATGAGATGTGATATCCAACTCCTTCCCATTCCAATCCTGAGACCCTTCCTATAGCATGAGAAGTGATATCTCCATGCGTATACCAAACCTGAGACCCTTCCTATAGCATGAGATGTGATATCCAAATCCGTCCAATTCCAATCCTGAGACCCTTCCTATACCATGAGATGTGATATCTCAATGCTTATACCAAACCTGAGAGCCTACCTATAGCATGAGATGTGATGTCCAAGTCCATCCCATTCCAATCCTTAGACCCTTCCTACAGCATGCGATGTGATATCTCAATGATTCTAATACCAAACCAGAGACCCGTCCTATAACATGGGATGGGATATCCAACTTCTTCCCATTCCAATCCTGAGACCCTTCCTATAGCATGAGATGTGATATCTCAATGCTACCAAACCTGAGACCCTTCCTATAGCATGAGATGTGATATCCAACTCCTTCCCATTCCAATCCTGAGACACTTCCTATAGCATGAGATGTATCTCACTGCTTATAACAAACCTGAGACCCTTCCTATAGCATGAGATGTGATATCCAATCCTTCCCATTCCAATCCTGAGACCCTTCCTATAGCATGAGATGTGATATCTCAATGCTTCTAATATCAAACTTGAGACCCTCCCTATAGCATATGTGATATCCAAGTCCTTCCCATTCCAATCCTGAGACACTTCCTATAGCATGAGATGTGATATCTCAATGCTTCTAATACCAAACCTGAGACTCTTCCTATAACATGAGATGGGATATCCAACTCCTTCCCATTCCAATCCTGAGACCCTTTCGATTGCAAAGATGTGATATCTCAATTCTTATACCAAACCTGAGACCCTTCCTACGGCATGAGATGTCATATACAACTCCTTCCCATTCCAATTCTGAGACCCTTCCGATAGCATGAGATGTGATATCTCAATGCTTCTAATACCAAATCTGAGATGCTTCCTATAGCATGAGATGTGATATCCAACTTCTTCCCATTCCAATCCTGAGACCCTTCCTATAGCATGAGATGTGATATCTCAATGCTTATACCAAACCTGAGACCCTTCCTATAGCATGAGATGTGATATCCAACTTCTTCCCATTCCAATCCTGAGACCCTTCCTATAACATGAGATGTGATGTCTCAATGCTTCTAATACCAAACCTGAGATCTTTCCTATAACATGAGATGTGATATCCAACTCCTTCCCATTCCAATTATGAGACCCTTCCTATAGCATGAGATATGATATCCAAGTCCTTTCCATTCCAATCCTGAGACCCTTCCTATAACATGAGATGTGATATCCAACTCCTTCCCATTCCAACCTGAGACCCTTCCTATAGCATGAAATGGGATATCCAACTCCTTCCAAATCCAATACTGATACCCTTCCGATAGCATGAGATGTGATATCCCAATGCTTCTACCAAACCTGAGACCCATACTATGGCATGAGATGTGATATCAAACTCCTTCCCATTCCAATCCTGAGACCCTTCCTATAGCTTGAGATGTGATATCCAACTCCTTCCCATTCCAATTCTGAGACCCTTCCTATACCATGAGACTTGATATCTCAATGCTTCTAATACCAAACCTGAGACCCGTCCTATAACATGAGATGTGATATCCAAATCCTTCCCATTCCAATCCTGAGACCCTTCCGATATCATGAGATGTGATATCTCAATGCTTCTAATATCAAACTTGAGACCCTCCCTATAGCATGAGATGTGATATCTCAATGCTTCTAATACCAAACCTTAGACCCTTCCTTTATCATGAGATGTGATATCCAGCTCCTTCCCATTCCAATCCTGAGACCCTTCCGATATCATGAGATGTGATATCTCACTGCTTGTAACAAACCTGAGACCCTTCCTATAGCATGAGATGTGATATCCAACTTCTTCCCATTCCAATCCTGAGACCCTTCCTATAACATGAGATGTGATGTCTCAATGCTTCTAATACCAAACCTGAGACCCGTCCTATAACATGAGATGTGATATCTAAATCCTTCCCATTCCAATCCTGAGACCCTTCCGATATCATGAGATGTGATATCTCAATGCTTCTAATATCAAACTTGAGACCCTCCCTATAGCATGAGATGTGATATCCAAGTCCTTCCCATTCCAATCCTGAGACCCTTCCTATAGCATGAGAAGTGATATCTCAATGCTTCTAATACCAAACCTTAGACCCTTCCTTTATCATGAGATGTGATATCCAATTTCTTCCCATTCCAATCCTGAGACCCTTCCTATAGCATGAGATGTGATATCTCAAAGCTTATACCAAACCTGAGACCCTTCCTATAGCATGAGATGTGATATCCAACTTCTTCCCATTCCAATTCTGAGACCCTTCCTATAGCATTAGATATGATATCCAAGTCCTTCCCATTCCAATCCTGAGACCCTTCCTATAACATGAGATGTGATATCCAACTCCTTCCCATTCCAACCTGAGACCCTTCCTATAGCATGAGATGGGATATCCAACTCCTTCCAAATCCAATACTGATACCCTTCCGATAGCATGAGATGTGATATCCCAATGCTTCTACCAAACCTGAGACCCATACTATGGCATGAGATGTGATATCAAACTCCTTCCCATTCCAATCCTGAGACCCTTCCTATAGCTTGAGATGTGATATCCAACTCCTTCCCATTCCAATTCTGAGACCCTTCCTATACCATGAGACTTGATATCTCAATGCTTCTAATACCAAATCTGAGATCCTTCCTATAGCATGAGATGTGATATCCAACTTCTTCCCATTCCAATCCTGAGACCCTTCCTATAGCATGAGATGTGATATCTCAATGCTATCAAACCTGAGACCCTTCCTATAGCATGAGATGTGATATCCAACTCCTTCCCATTCCAATCCTGAGACACTTCCTATAGCATGAGATGTTTCTCACTGCTTATAACAAACCTGAGACCCTTCCTATAGCATGAGATGTGATATCCAATCCTTCCCATTCCAATCCTGAGACCCTTCCTATAGCATGAGATGTGATATCTCAATGCTTCTAATATCAAACTTGAGACCCTCCCTATAGCATATGTGATATCCAAGTCCTTCCCATTCCAATCCTGAGACACTTCCTAATGCATGAGATGTGATATCTCAATGCTTCTAATACCAAACCTGAGACTCTTCCTATAACATGAGATGGGATATCCAACTCCTTCCCATTCCAATCCTGAGACCCTTTCGATTGCAAAGATGTGATATCTCAATGCTTATACCAAACCTGAGACCCTTCCTACGGCATGAGATGTCATATACAACTCCTTCCCATTCCAATCCTGAGACCCTTCCGATAGCATGAGATGTGATATCTCAATGCTTCTAATACCAAATCTGAGATGCTTCCTATAGCATGAGATGTGATATCCAACTTCTTCCCATTCCAATCCTGAGACCCTTCCTATAGCATGAGATGTGATATCTCAATGCTTATACCAAACCTGAGACCCTTCCTATAGCATGAGATGTGATATCCAACTTCTTCACATTCCAATCCTGAGACCCTTCCTATAACATGAGATGTGATGTCTCAATGCTTCTAATACCAAACCTGAGATCTTTCCTATAACATGAGATGTGATATCCAACTCCTTCCCATTCCAATTATGAGACCCTTCCTATAGCATGAGATATGATATCCAAGTCCTTCCCATTCCAATCCTGAGACCCTTCCTATAACATGAGATGGGATATCCAACTCCTTCCAAATCCAATACTGATACCCTTCCGATAGCATGAGATGTGATATCCCAATGCTTCTACCAAACCTGAGACCCATACTATGGCATGAGATGTGATATCAAACTCCTTCCCATTCCAATCCTGAGACCCTTCCTATAGCTTGAGATGTGATATCCAACTCCTTCCCATTCCAATTCTGAGACCCTTCCTATACCATGAGACTTGATATCTCAATGCTTCTAATACCAAACCTGAGACCCGTCCTATAACATGAGATGTGATATCCAAATCCTTCCCATTCCAATCCTGAGACCCTTCCGATATCATGAGATGTGATATCTCAATGCTTCTAATATCAAACTTGAGACCCTCCCTATAGCATGAGATGTGATATCCAAGTCCTTCCCATTCCAATCCTGAGACCCTTCCTATAGCATGAGAAGTGATATCTCAATGCTTCTAATACCAAACCTTAGACCCTTCCTTTATCATGAGATGTGATATCCAACTCCTTCCCATTCCAATCCTGAGACCCTTCCGATATCATGAGATGTGATATCTCAATGCTTCTAATATCAAACTTGAGACCCTCCCTATAGCATGAGATGTGATATCCAAATACTTCCCATTCCAATCCTGAGACCCTCCCTATAGCATGAGAAGTGATATCTCAATGCTTCTAATACCAAACCTGAGATCCTTCCTATAACATGAGATGTGATATCCAACTCCTTCCCATTCCAATCCTGAGACACTTCCTATAGCATGAGATGTGCTATCCAACTCCTTCCCATTCCAATCCTGAGACTCTTGTGATAGCATGAGATGTGATATCTCAATGCCTCTAATACCAAACCTGAGATACTTCCGATAGCATGAGATGTGATATCTCAATGCTTCTAATACCAAACCTGAGATCCTTCCTATAACATGAGATGTGATATCCAAATCCTTCCCTTTCCAAACCTGAGACCCTCCCTTTAGCATGAGATGTGATATCCAACTCCTTCCCATTCCAATCCTGGGACCCTTCTGATAGCATGAGATGTGATATCTCAATGCCTCTAATACCAAACCTGAGATCCTACCTCTAACATGAAATGTGATATCCAACTCCTTCCCATTCCAATCCTGAGACACTTCCTATAGCATGAGATGTGCTATCCAACTCCTTCCCATTCCAATCCTGAGACTCTTGTGATAGCATGAGATGTGATATCTCAATGCCTCTAATACCAAACCTGAGATACTTCCGATAGCATGAGATGTGATATCTCAATGCTTCTAATACCAAACCTGAGATCCTTCCTATAACATGAGATGTGATATCCAACTCCTTCCCATTCCAATCCTGAGACACTTCCTATAGCATGAGATGTGCTATCCAACTCCTTCCCATTCCAATCCTGAGACTCTTGTGATAGCATGAGATGTGATATCTCAATGCCTCTAATACCAAACCTGAGATACTTCCGATAGCATGAGATGTGATATCTCAATGCTTCTAATACCAAACCTGAGATCCTTCCTATAACATGAGATGTGATATCCAAATCCTTCCCTTTCCAAACCTGAGACCCTCCCTTTAGCATGAGATGTGATATCCAACTCCTTCCCATTCCAATCCTGGGACCCTTCTGATAGCATGAGATGTGATATCTCAATGCCTCTAATACCAAACCTGAGATCCTACCTCTAACATGAAATGTGATATCCAACTCCTTCCCTTTCCAAACCTGAGACCCTGCCTATAGCATGAGATGTGATATCCAAGTCCTTCCCATTCCAATCCTGAGACCCTTCCTATAGCATGTGATGTGATATCTCAATGCTTATACCAAACCTGAGACCCTTCCTATGGCATGAGATGTCATATACAACTCCTTCCCATTCCAATCCTGAGACCCTTCCTATAGCATGAGATGTGATATCTCAATGCTTATACCAAACCTGAGACCCTTCCTATAGCATGAGATGTGATATCCAACTTCTTCCCATTCCAATCCTGAGACCCTTCCTATAACATGAGATTTGATGTCTCAATGCTTCTAATACCAAACCTGAGATCTTTCCTATAACATGAGATGTGATATCCAACTCCTTCCCATTCCAATTCTGAGACCCTTCCTATAGCATGAGATGTGATATCTCAATGCTTATACCAAACCTGAGACTCTTCCTATAGCTTGAGATGTGATATCCAACTCCTTCCCATTCCAAACCTGAGACCCTTCCTATAGCTTGAGGTGTGATATCCAACTCCTTCCCCTTCCAAACCTGAGAGCCTTCCCATAGCATGAGATATGATATCCAAGTCCTTCCCATTCCAATCCTGAGACCCTTCCTATAACATGAGATGTGATATCCAACTCCTTCCCATTCCAACCTGAGGCCCTTCCTATAGCATGATGGGATATCCAACTCCTTCCAAATCCAATACTGATACCCTTCCGATAGCATGAGATGTGATATCCCAATGCTTCTACCAAACCTGAGACCCATACTATGGCATGAGATGTGATATCAAACTTCTTCCCATTCCAATCCTGAGACCCTTCCTATAGCTTGAGATGTGTTATCCAACTCCTTCCCATTCCAATTCTGAGACCCTTCCTATACCATGAGACTTGATATCTCAATGCTTCTAATACCAAACCTGAGACCCGTCCTATAACATGAGATGTGATATCCAAATCCTTCCCCTTCCAAACCTTAGACCCTTCCTATATCATGAGATGTGATATCCAACTCCTTCCCATTCCAATCCTGAGACCCTTCCGATATCATGAGATTTGTTATCTCAATGCTTCTAATATCAAACATGAGACCCTCCCTATAGCATGAGATGTGACATCCAAGTCCTTCCCATTCCAATCCTGAGACCCTTCCGATAGCAGAGATGTGATATCTCAATGCTTATACCAAACCTGAGACCCTTCCTATAGCCTGAGATGTCATATACAACTCCTTCCAATTCCAATCCTGAGACCCTTCCTATAGCATGAGATGTGATATCTCAATGCTTATACCAAATCAGAGACCCTTCCTATAGCATGAGATGTGATATCCAACTCCTTCCCATTCCAATCCTGAGACCCTTCCTATAGCATGAGAAGTGATATCTCCATGCGTATACCAAACCTGAGACCCTTCCTATAGCATGAGATGTGATATCCAAATCCGTCCAATTCCAATCCTGAGACCCTTCCTATACCATGAGATGTGATATCTCAATGCTTATACCAAACCTGAGAGCCTACCTATAGCATGAGATGTGATGTCCAAGTCCATCCCATTCCAATCCTTAGACCCTTCCTACAGCATGCGATGTGATATCTCAATGATTCTAATACCAAACCAGAGACCCGTCCTATAACATGGGATGGGATATACAACTTCTTCCCATTCCAATCCTGAGACCCTTCCTATAGCATGAGATGTGATATCTCAATGCTACCAAACCTGAGACCCTTCCTATAGCATGAGATGTGATATCCAACTCCTTCCCATTCCAATCCTGAGACACTTCCTATAGCATGAGATGTATCTCACTGCTTATAACAAACCTGAGACCCTTCCTATAGCATGAGATGTGATATCCAATCCTTCCCATTCCAATCCTGAGACCCTTCCTATAGCATGAGATGTGATATCTCAATGCTTCTAATATCAAACTTGAGACCCTCCCTATAGCATATGTGATATCCAAGTCCTTCCCATTCCAATCCTGAGACACTTCCTATAGCATGAGATGTGATATCTCAATGCTTCTAATACCAAACCTGAGACTCTTCCTATAACATGAGATGGGATATCCAACTCCTTCCCATTCCAATCCTGAGACCCTTTCGATTGCAAAGATGTGATATCTCAATTCTTATACCAAACCTGAGACCCTTCCTACGGCATGAGATGTCATATACAACTCCTTCCCATTCCAATCCTGAGACCCTTCCGATAGCATGGGATGTGATATCTCAATGCTTCTAATACCAAATCTGAGATGCTTCCTATAGCATGAGATGTGATATCCAACTTCTTCCCATTCCAATCCTGAGACCCTTCCTATAGCATGAGATGTGATATCTCAATGCTTATACCAAACCTGAGACCCTTCCTATAGCATGAGATGTGATATCCAACTTCTTCCCATTCCAATCCTGAGACCCTTCCTATAACATGAGATGTGATGTCTCAATGCTTCTAATACCAAACCTGAGATCTTTCCTATAACATGAGATGTGATATCCAACTCCTTCCCATTCCAATTATGAGACCCTTCCTATAGCATGCGATATGATATCCAAGTCCTTCCCATTCCAATCCTGAGACCCTTCCTATAACATGAGATGTGAAATCCAACTCCTTCCCATTCCAACCTGAGACCCTTCCTATAGCATGAAATGGGATATCCAACTCCTTCCAAATCCAATACTGATACCCTTCCGATAGCATGAGATGTGATATCCCAATGCTTCTACCAAACCTGAGACCCATACTATGGCATGAGATGTGATATCAAACTCCTTCCCATTCCAATCCTGAGACCCTTCCTATAGCTTGAGATGTGATATCCAACTCCTTCCCATTCCAATTCTGAGACCCTTCCTATACCATGAGACTTGATATCTCAATGCTTCTAATACCAAACCTGAGACCAGTCCTATAACATGAGATGTGATATCCAAATCCTTCCCATTCCAATCCTGAGACCCTTCCGATATCATGAGATGTGATATCTCAATGCTTCTAATATCAAACTTGAGACCCTCCCTATAGCATGAGATGTGATATCCAAGACCTTCCCATTCCAATCCTGAGACCCTTCCTATAGCATGAGAAGTGATATCTCAATGCTTATAATACCAAACCTTAGACCCTTCCTTTATCATGAGATGTGATATCCAGCTCCTTCCCATTCCAATCCTGAGACCCTTCCGATATCATGAGATGTGATATCTCACTGCTTATAACAAACCTGAGACCCTTCCTATAGCATGAGATGTGATATCCAACTTCTTCCCATTCCAATCCTGAGACCCTTCCTATAACATGAGATGTGATGTCTCAATGCTTCTAATACCAAACCTGAGACCCGTCCTATAACATGAGATGTGAAATCCAAATCCTTCCCATTCCAATCCTGAGACCCTTCCGATATCATGAGATGTGATATCTCAATGCTTCTAATATCAAACTTGAGACCCTCCCTATAGCATGAGATGTGATATCCAAGTCCTTCCCATTCCAATCCTGAGACCCTTCCTATAGCATGAGAAGTGATATCTCAATGCTTCTAATACCAAACCTTAGACCCTTCCTTTATCATGAGATGTGATATCCAATTTCTTCCCATTCCAATCCTGAGACCCTTCCTATAGCATGAGATGTGATATCTCAAAGCTTATACCAAACCTGAGACCCTTCCTATAGCATGAGATGTGATATCCAACTTCTTCCCATTCCAATCCTGAGACCCTTCCTATAACATGAGATGTGATGTCTCAATGCTTCTAATACCAAACCTGAGATCTTTCCTATAACATGAGATGACATCCAACTCCTTCCCATTCCAATTCTGAGACCCTTCCTATAGCATTAGATATGATATCCAAGTCCTTCCCATTCCAATACTGAGACCCTTCCTATAACATGAGATGTGATATCCAACTCCTTCCCATTCCAACCTGAGACCCTTCCTACAGCATGAGATGGGATATCCAACTCCTTCCAAATCCAATACTGATACCCTTCCGATAGCATGAGATGTGATATCCCAATGCTTCTACCAAACCTGAGACCCATACTATGGCATGAGATGTGATATCAAACTCCTTCCCATTCCAATCCTGAGACCCTTCCTATAGCTTGAGATGTGATATCCAACTCCTTCCCATTCCAATTCTGAGACCCTTCCTATACCATGAGACTTGATATCTCAATGCTTCTAATACCAAATCTGAGATCCTTCCTATAGCATGAGATGTGATATCCAACTTCTTCCCATTCCAATCCTGAGACCCTTCCTATAGCATGAGATGTGATATCTCAATGCTACCAAACCTGAGACCCTTCCTATAGCATGAGATGTGATATCCAACTCCTTCCCATTCCAATCCTGAGACCCTTCCGATAGCATGAGATGTGATATCTCAATGCTTCTAATACCAAATCTGAGATGCTTCCTATAGCATGAGATGTGATATCCAACTTCTTCCCATTCCAATCCTGAGACCCTTCCTATAGCATGAGATGTGATATCTCAATGCTTATACCAAACCTGAGACCCTTCCTATAGCATGAGATGTGATATCCAACTTCTTCCCATTCCAATCCTGAGACCCTTCCTATAACATGAGATGTGATGTCTCAATGCTTCTAATACCAAACCTGAGATCTTTCCTATAACATGAGATGTGATATCCAACTCCTTCCCATTCCAATTATGAGACCCTTCCTATAGCATGAGATATGATATCCAAGTCCTTCCCATTCCAATCCTGAGACCCTTCCTATAACATGAGATGGGATATCCAACTCCTTCCAAATCCAATACTGATACCCTTCCGATAGCATGAGATGTGATATCCCAATGCTTCTACCAAACCTGAGACCCATACTATGGCATGAGATGTGATATCAAACTCCTTCCCATTCCAATCCTGAGACCCTTCCTATAGCTTGAGATGTGATATCCAACTCCTTCCCATTCCAATTCTGAGACCCTTCCTATACCATGAGACTTGATATCTCAATGCTTCTAATACCAAACCTGAGACCCGTCCTATAACATGAGATGTGATATCCAAATCCTTCCCATTCCAATCCTGAGACCCTTCCGATATCATGAGATGTGATATCTCAATGCTTCTAATATCAAACTTGAGACCCTCCCTATAGCATGAGATGTGATATCCAAGTCCTTCCCATTCCAATCCTGAGATCCTTCCTATAGCATGAGAAGTGATATCTCAATGCTTCTAATACCAAACCTTAGACCCTTCCTTTATCATGAGATGTGATATCCAGCTCCTTCCCATTCCAATCCTGAGACCCTTCCGATATCATGAGATGTGATATCTCACTGCTTATAACAAACCTGAGACCCTTCCTATAGCATGAGATGTGATATCCAATCCTTCCCATTCCAATCCTGAGACCCTTCCTATAGCATGAGATGTGATATCTCAATGCTTCTAATATCAAACTTGAGACCCTCCCTATAGCATATGTGATATCCAAGTCCTTCCCATTCCAATCCTGAGACACCTCCTATAGCATGAGATGTGATATCTCAATGCTTCTAATATCAAACTTGAGACCCTCCCTATAGCATATGTGATATCCAAGTCCTTCCCATTCCAATCCTGAGACACCTCCTATAGCATGAGATGTGATATCTCAATGCTTCTAATACCAAACCTGAGACTCTTCCTATAACATGAGATGGGATATCCAACTCCTTCCCATTCCAATCCTGAGACCCTTACGATTGCAAAGATATGATATCTCAATGCTTATACCAAACCTGAGACCCTTCCTACGGCATGAGATGTCATATACAACTCCTTCCCATTCCAATCCTGAGACCCTTCCTATAGCATGAGATGTGATATCTCAATGCTTATACCAAACCTGAGACCCTTCCTATAGCATGAGATGTGATATCTCAATGCTTCTAATACCAAACCTGAGATCCTTCCTATAACGAGATGTGATATCCAACTCCTTCCATTCCAATCCAGAGACCCTTCCTATAGCATGAGATGTGATATCTCAATGCTTATACCAATCCTGAGACCCTTCCTATAGCATGAGATGTGATATCTCAATGCTTATACCAAACCTGAGACCCTTCCTATAGCATGAGATGTGATATCTCAATGCTTCTAATACCAAACCTGAGATCCTTCCTATAACGAGATGTGATATCCAACTCCTTCCATTCCAATCCAGAGACCCTTCCTATAGCATGAGATGTGATATCTCAATGCTTATACCAAACCTGAGATCCTTCCTCTAACATGAAATGTGATATCCAACTCCTTCCCTTTCCAAACCTGAGAGCCTATCTATAGCATGAGATGTGATATCCAAGTCCTTCCCATTCCAATCCTTAGACCCTTCCTACAGCATGCAAAATGATATCTCAATGATTCTAATAACAAACCTGAGACCCGTCATATAACATGAGATGGGATATCCAACTCCTTCCCATTCCAATCCTGAGACACTTCCGATAGCAGAGATATGATATCTCAATGCTTATACCAAACCTGAGACCCTTCCTATATCATGAGATGTGATATCCAACTCCTTCCCATTCCAATCCTGAGACCCTTCCGATATCATGAGATGTGATATCTCAATGCTTCTAATATCAAACTTGAGACCCTCCCTATAGCATGAGATGTGATATCCAAGACCTTCCCATTCCAATCCTGAGACCCTTCCTATAGCATGAGAAGTGATATCTCAATGCTTCTAATACCAAACCTTAGACCCTTCCTTTATCATGAGATGTGATATCCAGCTCCTTCCCATTCCAATCCTGAGACCCTTCCGATATCATGAGATGTGATATCTCACTGCTTATAACAAACCTGAGACCCTTCCTATAGCATGAGATGTGATATCCAACTTCTTCCCATTCCAATCCTGAGACCCTTCCTATAACATGAGATGTGATGTCTCAATGCTTCTAATACCAAACCTGAGACCCGTCCTATAACATGAGATGTGATATCCAAATCCTTCCCATTCCAATCCTGAGACCCTTCCGATATCATGAGATGTGATATCTCAATGCTTCTAATATCAAACTTGAGACCCTCCCTATAGCATGAGATGTGATATCCAAGTCCTTCCCATTCCAATCCTGAGACCCTTCCTATAGCATGAGAAGTGATATCTCAATGCTTCTAATACCAAACCTTAGACCCTTCCTTTATCATGAGATGTGATATCCAGATCCTTCCCATTCCAATCCTGAGACCCTTCCGATATCATGAGATGTGATATCTCACTGCTTATAACAAACCTGAGACCCTTCCTATAGCATGAGATGTGATATCCAACTTCTTCCCATTCCAATCCTGAGACCCTTCCTATAACATGAGATGTGATGTCTCAATGCTTCTAATACCAAACCTGAGACCCGTCCTATAACATGAGATGTGATATCCAAATCCTTCCCATTCCAATCCTGAGACCCTTCCGATATCATGAGATGTGATATCTCAATGCTTCTAATATCAAACTTGAGACCCTCCCTATAGCATGAGATGGGATATCCAAGTCCTTCCCATTCCAATCCTGAGACCCTTCCTATAGCATGAGATGTGATATCCCAATGCTTCTACCAAACCTGAGACCCTTCCTACGGCATGAGATGTCATATACAACTCCTTCCCATTCCAATTCTGAGACCCTTCCGATAGCATGAGATGTGATATCTCAATGCTTCTAATACCAAATCTGAGATGCTTCCTATAGCATGAGATGTGATATCCAACTTCTTCCCATTCCAATCCTGAGACCCTTCCTATAGCATGAGATGTGATATCTCAATGCTTATACCAAACCTGAGACCCTTCCTATAGCATGAGATGTGATATCCAACTTCATCCCATTCCAATCCTGAGACCCTTCCTATAACATGAGATGTGATGTCTCAATGCTTCTAATACCAAACCTGAGATCTTTCCTATAACATGAGATGTGATATCCAACTCCTTCCCATTCCAATTATGAGACCCTTCCTATAGCATGAGATATGATATCCAAGTCCTTCCCATTCCAATCCTGAGACCCTTCCTATAACATGAGATGGGATATCCAACTCCTTCCAAATCCAATACTGATACCCTTCCGATAGCATGAGATGTGATATCCCAATGCTTCTACCAAACCTGAGACCCATACTATGGCATGAGATGTGATATCAAACTCCTTCCCATTCCAATTCTGAGACCCTTCCTATACCATGAGACTTGATATCTCAATGCTTCTAATACCAAACCTGAGACCCGTCCTATAACATGAGATGTGATATCCAAATCCTTCCCATTCCAATCCTGAGACCCTTCCGATATCATGAGATGTGATATCTCAATGCTTCTAATATCAAACTTGAGACCCTCCCTATAGCATGAGATGTGATATCCAAGTCCTTCCCATTCCAATCCTGAGACCCTTCCTATAGCATGAGAAGTGATATCTCAATGCTTCTAATACCAAACCTTAGACCCTTCCTTTATCATGAGATGTGATATCCAACTCCTTCCCATTCCAATCCTGAGACCCTTCCGATATCATGAGATGTGATATCTCAATGCTTCTAATATCAAACTTGAGACCCTCCCTATAGCATGAGATGTGATATCCAAATACTTCCCATTCCAATCCTGAGACCCTCCCTATAGCATGAGAAGTGATATCTCAATGCTTCTAATACCAAACCTGAGATCCTTCCTATAACATGAGATGTGATATCCAACTCCTTCCCATTCCAATCCTGAGACACTTCCTATAGCATGAGATGTGCTATCCAACTCCTTCCCATTCCAATCCTGAGACTCTTGTGATAGCATGAGATGTGATATCTCAATGCCTCTAATACCAAACCTGAGATACTTCCGATAGCATGAGATGTGATATCTCAATGCTTCTAATACCAAACCTGAGATCCTTCCTATAACATGAGATGTGATATCCAAATCCTTCCCTTTCCAAACCTGAGACCCTCCCTTTAGCATGAGATGTGATATCCAACTCCTTCCCATTCCAATCCTGGGACCCTTCTGATAGCATGAGATGTGATATCTCAATGCCTCTAATACCAAACCTGAGATCCTACCTCTAACATGAAATGTGATATCCAACTCCTTCCCATTCCAATCCTGAGACACTTCCTATAGCATGAGATGTGCTATCCAACTCCTTCCCATTCCAATCCTGAGACTCTTGTGATAGCATGAGATGTGATATCTCAATGCCTCTAATACCAAACCTGAGATACTTCCGATAGCATGAGATGTGATATCTCAATGCTTCTAATACCAAACCTGAGATCCTTCCTATAACATGAGATGTGATATCCAACTCCTTCCCATTCCAATCCTGAGACACTTCCTATAGCATGAGATGTGCTATCCAACTCCTTCCCATTCCAATCCTGAGACTCTTGTGATAGCATGAGATGTGATATCTCAATGCCTCTAATACCAAACCTGAGATACTTCCGATAGCATGAGATGTGATATCTCAATGCTTCTAATACCAAACCTGAGATCCTTCCTATAACATGAGATGTGATATCCAAATCCTTCCCTTTCCAAACCTGAGACCCTCCCTTTAGCATGAGATGTGATATCCAACTCCTTCCCATTCCAATCCTGGGACCCTTCTGATAGCATGAGATGTGATATCTCAATGCCTCTAATACCAAACCTGAGATCCTACCTCTAACATGAAATGTGATATCCAACTCCTTCCCTTTCCAAACCTGAGACCCTGCCTATAGCATGAGATGTGATATCCAAGTCCTTCCCATTCCAATCCTGAGACCCTTCCTATAGCATGTGATGTGATATCTCAATGCTTATACCAAACCTGAGACCCTTCCTATGGCATGAGATGTCATATACAACTCCTTCCCATTCCAATCCTGAGACCCTTCCTATAGCATGAGATGTGATATCTCAATGCTTATACCAAACCTGAGACCCTTCCTATAGCATGAGATGTGATATCCAACTTCTTCCCATTCCAATCCTGAGACCCTTCCTATAACATGAGATTTGATGTCTCAATGCTTCTAATACCAAACCTGAGATCTTTCCTATAACATGAGATGTGATATCCAACTCCTTCCCATTCCAATTCTGAGACCCTTCCTATAGCATGAGATGTGATATCTCAATGCTTATACCAAACCTGAGACTCTTCCTATAGCTTGAGATGTGATATCCAACTCCTTCCCATTCCAAACCTGAGACCCTTCCTATAGCTTGAGGTGTGATATCCAACTCCTTCCCCTTCCAAACCTGAGAGCCTTCCCATAGCATGAGATATGATATCCAAGTCCTTCCCATTCCAATCCTGAGACCCTTCCTATAACATGAGATGTGATATCCAACTCCTTCCCATTCCAACCTGAGGCCCTTCCTATAGCATGATGGGATATCCAACTCCTTCCAAATCCAATACTGATACCCTTCCGATAGCATGAGATGTGATATCCCAATGTTTCTACCAAACCTGAGACCCATACTATGGCATGAGATGTGATATCAAACTTCTTCCCATTCCAATCCTGAGACCCTTCCTATAGCTTGAGATGTGTTATCCAACTCCTTCCCATTCCAATTCTGAGACCCTTCCTATACCATGAGACTTGATATCTCAATGCTTCTAATACCAAACCTGAGACCCGTCCTATAACATGAGATGTGATATCCAAATCCTTCCCCTTCCAAACCTTAGACCCTTCCTATATCATGAGATGTGATATCCAACTCCTTCCCATTCCAATCCTGAGACCCTTCCGATATCATGAGATTTGTTATCTCAATGCTTCTAATATCAAACATGAGACCCTCCCTATAGCATGAGATGTGACATCCAAGTCCTTCCCATTCCAATCCTGAGACCCTTCCGATAGCAGAGATGTGATATCTCAATGCTTATACCAAACCTGAGACCCTTCCTATAGCCTGAGATGTCATATACAACTCCTTCCAATTCCAATCCTGAGACCCTTCCTATAGCATGAGATGTGATATCTCAATGCTTATACCAAATCAGAGACCCTTCCTATAGCATGAGATGTGATATCCAACTCCTTCCCATTCCAATCCTGAGACCCTTCCTATAGCATGAGAAGTGATATCTCCATGCGTATACCAAACCTGAGACCCTTCCTATAGCATGAGATGTGATATCCAAATCCGTCCAATTCCAATCCTGAGACCCTTCCTATACCATGAGATGTGATATCTCAATGCTTATACCAAACCTGAGAGCCTACCTATAGCATGAGATGTGATGTCCAAGTCCATCCCATTCCAATCCTTAGACCCTTCCTACAGCATGCGATGTGATATCTCAATGATTCTAATACCAAACCAGAGACCCGTCCTATAACATGGGATGGGATATACAACTTCTTCCCATTCCAATCCTGAGACCCTTCCTATAGCATGAGATGTGATATCTCAATGCTACCAAACCTGAGACCCTTCCTATAGCATGAGATGTGATATCCAACTCCTTCCCATTCCAATCCTGAGACACTTCCTATAGCATGAGATGTATCTCACTGCTTATAACAAACCTGAGACCCTTCCTATAGCATGAGATGTGATATCCAATCCTTCCCATTCCAATCCTGAGACCCTTCCTATAGCATGAGATGTGATATCTCAATGCTTCTAATATCAAACTTGAGACCCTCCCTATAGCATATGTGATATCCAAGTCCTTCCCATTCCAATCCTGAGACACTTCCTATAGCATGAGATGTGATATCTCAATGCTTCTAATACCAAACCTGAGACTCTTCCTATAACATGAGATGGGATATCCAACTCCTTCCCATTCCAATCCTGAGACCCTTTCGATTGCAAAGATGTGATATCTCAATTCTTATACCAAACCTGAGACCCTTCCTACGGCATGAGATGTCATATACAACTCCTTCCCATTCCAATCCTGAGACCCTTCCGATAGCATGGGATGTGATATCTCAATGCTTCTAATACCAAATCTGAGATGCTTCCTATAGCATGAGATGTGATATCCAACTTCTTCCCATTCCAATCCTGAGACCCTTCCTATAGCATGAGATGTGATATCTCAATGCTTATACCAAACCTGAGACCCTTCCTATAGCATGAGATGTGATATCCAACTTCTTCCCATTCCAATCCTGAGACCCTTCCTATAACATGAGATGTGATGTCTCAATGCTTCTAATACCAAACCTGAGATCTTTCCTATAACATGAGATGTGATATCCAACTCCTTCCCATTCCAATTATGAGACCCTTCCTATAGCATGCGATATGATATCCAAGTCCTTCCCATTCCAATCCTGAGACCCTTCCTATAACATGAGATGTGATATCCAACTCCTTCCCATTCCAACCTGAGACCCTTCCTATAGCATGAAATGGGATATCCAACTCCTTCCAAATCCAATACTGATACCCTTCCGATAGCATGAGATGTGATATCCCAATGCTTCTACCAAACCTGAGACCCATACTATGGCATGAGATGTGATATCAAACTCCTTCCCATTCCAATCCTGAGACCCTTCCTATAGCTTGAGATGTGATATCCAACTCCTTCCCATTCCAATTCTGAGACCCTTCCTATACCATGAGACTTGATATCTCAATGCTTCTAATACCAAACCTGAGACCAGTCCTATAACATGAGATGTGATATCCACATCCTTCCCATTCCAATCCTGAGACCCTTCCGATATCATGAGATGTGATATCTCAATGCTTCTAATATCAAACTTGAGACCCTCCCTATAGCATGAGATGTGATATCCAAGACCTTCCCATTCCAATCCTGAGACCCTTCCTATAGCATGAGAAGTGATATCTCAATGCTTATAATACCAAACCTTAGACCCTTCCTTTATCATGAGATGTGATATCCAGCTCCTTCCCATTCCAATCCTGAGACCCTTCCGATATCATGAGATGTGATATCTCACTGCTTATAACAAACCTGAGACCCTTCCTATAGCATGAGATGTGATATCCAACTTCTTCCCATTCCAATCCTGAGACCCTTCCTATAACATGAGATGTGATGTCTCAATGCTTCTAATACCAAACCTGAGGCCCGTCCTATAACATGAGATGTGAAATCCAAATCCTTCCCATTCCAATCCTGAGACCCTTCCGATATCATGAGATGTGATATCTCAATGCTTCTAATATCAAACTTGAGACCCTCCCTATAGCATGAGATGTGATATCCAAGTCCTTCCCATTCCAATCCTGAGACCCTTCCTATAGCATGAGAAGTGATATCTCAATGCTTCTAATACCAAACCTTAGACCCTTCCTTTATCATGAGATGTGATATCCAATTTCTTCCCATTCCAATCCTGAGACCCTTCCTATAGCATGAGATGTGATATCTCAAAGCTTATACCAAACCTGAGACCCTTCCTATAGCATGAGATGTGATATCCAACTTCTTCCCATTCCAATCCTGAGACCCTTCCTATAACATGAGATGTGATGTCTCAATGCTTCTAATACCAAACCTGAGATCTTTCCTATAACATGAGATGACATCCAACTCCTTCCCATTCCAATTCTGAGACCCTTCCTATAGCATTAGATATGATATCCAAGTCCTTCCCATTCCAATACTGAGACCCTTCCTATAACATGAGATGTGATATCCAACTCCTTCCCATTCCAACCTGAGACCCTTCCTACAGCATGAGATGGGATATCCAACTCCTTCCAAATCCAATACTGATACCCTTCCGATAGCATGAGATGTGATATCCCAATGCTTCTACCAAACCTGAGACCCATACTATGGCATGAGATGTGATATCAAACTCCTTCCCATTCCAATCCTGAGACCCTTCCTATAGCTTGAGATGTGATATCCAACTCCTTCCCATTCCAATTCTGAGACCCTTCCTATACCATGAGACTTGATATCTCAATGCTTCTAATACCAAATCTGAGATCCTTCCTATAGCATGAGATGTGATATCCAACTTCTTCCCATTCCAATCCTGAGACCCTTCCTATAGCATGAGATGTGATATCTCAATGCTACCAAACCTGAGACCCTTCCTATAGCATGAGATGTGATATCCAACTCCTTCCCATTCCAATCCTGAGACACTTCCTATAGCATGAGATGTTTCTCACTGCTTATAACAAACCTGAGACCCTTCCTATAGCATGAGATGTGATATCCAATCCTTCCCATTCCAATCCTGAGACCCTTCCTATAGCATGAGATGTGATATCTCAATGCTTCTAATATCAAACTTGAGACCCTCCCTATAGCATATGTGATATCCAAGTCCTTCCCATTCCAATCCTGAGACACTTCCTAATGCATGAGATGTGATATCTCAATGCTTCTAATACCAAACCTGAGACTCTTCCTATAACATGAGATGGGATATCCAACTCCTTCCCATTCCAATCCTGAGACCCTTTCGATTGCAAAGATGTGATATCTCAATGCTTATACCAAACCTGAGACCCTTCCTACGGCATGAGATGTCATATACAACTCCTTCCCATTCCAATCCTGAGACCCTTCCGATAGCATGAGATGTGATATCTCAATGCTTCTAATACCAAATCTGAGATGCTTCCTATAGCATGAGATGTGATATCCAACTTCTTCCCATTCCAATCCTGAGACCCTTCCTATAGCATGAGATGTGATATCTCAATGCTTATACCAAACCTGAGACCCTTCCTATAGCATGAGATGTGATATCCAACTTCTTCCCATTCCAATCCTGAGACCCTTCCTATAACATGAGATGTGATGTCTCAATGCTTCTAATACCAAACCTGAGATCTTTCCTATAACATGAGATGTGATATCCAACTCCTTCCCATTCCAATTATGAGACCCTTCCTATAGCATGAGATATGATATCCAAGTCCTTCCCATTCCAATCCTGAGACCCTTCCTATAACATGAGATGGGATATCCAACTCCTTCCAAATCCAATACTGATACCCTTCCGATAGCATGAGATGTGATATCCCAATGCTTCTACCAAACCTGAGACCCATACTATGGCATGAGATGTGATATCAAACTCCTTCCCATTCCAATCCTGAGACGCTTCCTATAGCTTGAGATGTGATATCCAACTCCTTCCCATTCCAATTCTGAGACCCTTCCTATACCATGAGACTTGATATCTCAATGCTTCTAATACCAAACCTGAGACCCGTCCTATAACATGAGATGTGATATCCAAATCCTTCCCATTCCAATCCTGAGACCCTTCCGATATCATGAGATGTGATATCTCAATGCTTCTAATATCAAACTTGAGACCCTCCCTATAGCATGAGATGTGATATCCAAGTCCTTCCCATTCCAATCCTGAGACCCTTCCTATAGCATGAGAAGTGATATCTCAATGCTTCTAATACCAAACCTTAGACCCTTCCTTTATCATGAGATGTGATATCCAGCTCCTTCCCATTCCAATCCTGAGACCCTTCCGATATCATGAGATGTGATATCTCACTGCTTATAACAAACCTGAGACCCTTCCTATAGCATGAGATGTGATATCCAATCCTTCCCATTCCAATCCTGAGACCCTTCCTATAGCATGAGATGTGATATCTCAATGCTTCTAATATCAAACTTGAGACCCTCCCTATAGCATATGTGATATCCAAGTCCTTCCCATTCCAATCCTGAGACACCTCCTATAGCATGAGATGTGATATCTCAATGCTTCTAATATCAAACTTGAGACCCTCCCTATAGCATATGTGATATCCAAGTCCTTCCCATTCCAATCCTGAGACACCTCCTATAGCATGAGATGTGATATCTCAATGCTTCTAATACCAAACCTGAGACTCTTCCTATAACATGAGATGGGATATCCAACTCCTTCCCATTCCAATCCTGAGACCCTTACGATTGCAAAGATGTGATATCTCAATGCTTATACCAAACCTGAGACCCTTCCTACGGCATGAGATGTCATATACAACTCCTTCCCATTCCAATCCTGAGACCCTTCCTATAGCATGAGATGTGATATCTCAATGCTTATACCAAACCTGAGACCCTTCCTATAGCATGAGATGTGATATCTCAATGCTTCTAATACCAAACCTGAGATCCTTCCTATAACGAGATGTGATATCCAACTCCTTCCATTCCAATCCAGAGACCCTTCCTATAGCATGAGATGTGATATCTCAATGCTTATACCAAACCTGAGACCCTTCCTATAGCATGAGATGTGATATCTCAATGCCTCTAATACCAAACCTGAGATCCTTCCTCTAACATGAAATGTGATATCCAACTCCTTCCCTTTCCAAACCTGAGAGCCTATCTATAGCATGAGATGTGATATCCAAGTCCTTCCCATTCCAATCCTTAGACCCTTCCTACAGCATGCAATATGATATCTCAATGATTCTAATAACAAACCTGAGACCCGTCATATAACATGAGATGGGATATCCAACTCCTTCCCATTCCAATCCTGAGACACTTCCGATAGCAGAGATATGATATCTCAATGCTTATACCAAACCTGAGACCCTTCCTATATCATGAGATGTGATATCCAACTCCTTCCCATTCCAATCCTGAGACCCTTCCGATATCATGAGATGTGATATCTCAATGCTTCTAATATCAAACTTGAGACCCTCCCTATAGCATGAGATGTGATATCCAAGACCTTCCCATTCCAATCCTGAGACCCTTCCGATATCATGAGATGTGATATCTCACTGCTTATAACAAACCTGAGACCCTTCCTATAGCATGAGATGTGATATCCAGCTCCTTCCCATTCCAATCCTGAGACCCTTCCGATATCATGAGATGTGATATCTCACTGCTTATAACAAACCTGAGACCCTTCCTATAGCATGAGATGTGATATCCAACTTCTTCCCATTCCAATCCTGAGACCCTTCCTATAACATGAGATGTGATGTCTCAATGCTTCTAATACCAAACCTGAGACCCGTCCTATAACATGAGATGTGATATCCAAATCCTTCCCATTCCAATCCTGAGACCCTTCCGATATCATGAGATGTGATATCTCAATGCTTCTAATATCAAACTTGAGACCCTCCCTATAGCATGAGATGTGATATCCAAGTCCTTCCCATTCCAATCCTGAGACCCTTCCTATAGCATGAGAAGTGATATCTCAATGCTTCTAATACCAAACCTTAGACCCTTCCTTTATCATGAGATGTGATATCCAGATCCTTCCCATTCCAATCCTGAGACCCTTCCGATATCATGAGATGTGATATCTCACTGCTTATAACAAACCTGAGACCCTTCCTATAGCATGAGATGTGATATCCAACTTCTTCCCATTCCAATCCTGAGACCCTTCCTATAACATGAGATGTGATGTCTCAATGCTTCTAATACCAAACCTGAGACCCGTCCTATAACATGAGATGTGATATCCAAATCCTTCCCATTCCAATCCTGAGACCCTTCCGATATCATGAGATGTGATATCTCAATGCTTCTAATATCAAACTTGAGACCCTCCCTATAGCATGAGATGGGATATCCAAGTCCTTCCCATTCCAATCCTGAGACCCTTCCTATAGCATGAGATGTGATATCCCAATGCTTCTACCAAACCTGAGACCCTTCCTACGGCATGAGATGTCATATACAACTCCTTCCCATTCCAATTCTGAGACCCTTCCGATAGCATGAGATGTGATATCTCAATGCTTCTAATACCAAATCTGAGATGCTTCCTATAGCATGAGATGTGATATCCAACTTCTTCCCATTCCAATCCTGAGACCCTTCCTATAGCATGAGATGTGATATCTCAATGCTTATACCAAACCTGAGACCCTTCCTATAGCATGAGATGTGATATCCAACTTCTTCCCATTCCAATCCTGAGACCCTTCCTATAACATGAGATGTGATGTCTCAATGCTTCTAATACCAAACCTGAGATCTTTCCTATAACATGAGATGTGATATCCAACTCCTTCCCATTCCAATTATGAGACCCTTCCTATAGCATGAGATATGATATCCAAGTCCTTCCCATTCCAATCCTGAGACCCTTCCTATAACATGAGATGGGATATCCAACTCCTTCCAAATCCAATACTGATACCCTTCCGATAGCATGAGATGTGATATCCCAATGCTTCTACCAAACCTGAGACCCATACTATGGCATGAGATGTGATATCAAACTCCTTCCCATTCCAATCCTGAGACGCTTCCTATAGCTTGAGATGTGATATCCAACTCCTTCCCATTCCAATTCTGAGACCCTTCCTATACCATGAGACTTGATATCTCAATGCTTCTAATACCAAACCTGAGACCCGTCCTATAACATGAGATGTGATATCCAAATCCTTCCCATTCCAATCCTGAGACCCTTCCGATATCATGAGATGTGATATCTCAATGCTTCTAATATCAAACTTGAGACCCTCCCTATAGCATGAGATGTGATATCCAAGTCCTTCCCATTCCAATCCTGAGACCCTTCCTATAGCATGAGAAGTGATATCTCAATGCTTCTAATACCAAACCTTAGACCCTTCCTTTATCATGAGATGTGATATCCAGCTCCTTCCCATTCCAATCCTGAGACCCTTCCGATATCATGAGATGTGATATCTCACTGCTTATAACAAACCTGAGACCCTTCCTATAGCATGAGATGTGATATCCAATCCTTCCCATTCCAATCCTGAGACCCTTCCTATAGCATGAGATGTGATATCTCAATGCTTCTAATATCAAACTTGAGACCCTCCCTATAGCATATGTGATATCCAAGTCCTTCCCATTCCAATCCTGAGACACCTCCTATAGCATGAGATGTGATATCTCAATGCTTCTAATATCAAACTTGAGACCCTCCCTATAGCATATGTGATATCCAAGTCCTTCCCATTCCAATCCTGAGACACCTCCTATAGCATGAGATGTGATATCTCAATGCTTCTAATACCAAACCTGAGACTCTTCCTATAACATGAGATGGGATATCCAACTCCTTCCCATTCCAATCCTGAGACCCTTACGATTGCAAAGATGTGATATCTCAATGCTTATACCAAACCTGAGACCCTTCCTACGGCATGAGATGTCATATACAACTCCTTCCCATTCCAATCCTGAGACCCTTCCTATAGCATGAGATGTGATATCTCAATGCTTATACCAAACCTGAGACCCTTCCTATAGCATGAGATGTGATATCTCAATGCTTCTAATACCAAACCTGAGATCCTTCCTATAACGAGATGTGATATCCAACTCCTTCCATTCCAATCCAGAGACCCTTCCTATAGCATGAGATGTGATATCTCAATGCTTATACCAAACCTGAGACCCTTCCTATAGCATGAGATGTGATATCTCAATGCCTCTAATACCAAACCTGAGATCCTTCCTCTAACATGAAATGTGATATCCAACTCCTTCCCTTTCCAAACCTGAGAGCCTATCTATAGCATGAGATGTGATATCCAAGTCCTTCCCATTCCAATCCTTAGACCCTTCCTACAGCATGCAATATGATATCTCAATGATTCTAATAACAAACCTGAGACCCGTCATATAACATGAGATGGGATATCCAACTCCTTCCCATTCCAATCCTGAGACACTTCCGATAGCAGAGATATGATATCTCAATGCTTATACCAAACCTGAGACCCTTCCTATATCATGAGATGTGATATCCAACTCCTTCCCATTCCAATCCTGAGACCCTTCCGATATCATGAGATGTGATATCTCAATGCTTCTAATATCAAACTTGAGACCCTCCCTATAGCATGAGATGTGATATCCAAGACCTTCCCATTCCAATCCTGAGACCCTTCCGATATCATGAGATGTGATATCTCACTGCTTATAACAAACCTGAGACCCTTCCTATAGCATGAGATGTGATATCCAGCTCCTTCCCATTCCAATCCTGAGACCCTTCCGATATCATGAGATGTGATATCTCACTGCTTATAACAAACCTGAGACCCTTCCTATAGCATGAGATGTGATATCCAACTTCTTCCCATTCCAATCCTGAGACCCTTCCTATAACATGAGATGTGATGTCTCAATGCTTCTAATACCAAACCTGAGACCCGTCCTATAACATGAGATGTGATATCCAAATCCTTCCCATTCCAATCCTGAGACCCTTCCGATATCATGAGATGTGATATCTCAATGCTTCTAATATCAAACTTGAGACCCTCCCTATAGCATGAGATGTGATATCCAAGTCCTTCCCATTCCAATCCTGAGACCCTTCCTATAGCATGAGAAGTGATATCTCAATGCTTCTAATACCAAACCTTAGACCCTTCCTTTATCATGAGATGTGATATCCAGATCCTTCCCATTCCAATCCTGAGACCCTTCCGATATCATGAGATGTGATATCTCACTGCTTATAACAAACCTGAGACCCTTCCTATAGCATGAGATGTGATATCCAACTTCTTCCCATTCCAATCCTGAGACCCTTCCTATAACATGAGATGTGATGTCTCAATGCTTCTAATACCAAACCTGAGACCCGTCCTATAACATGAGATGTGATATCCAAATCCTTCCCATTCCAATCCTGAGACCCTTCCGATATCATGAGATGTGATATCTCAATGCTTCTAATATCAAACTTGAGACCCTCCCTATAGCATGAGATGGGATATCCAAGTCCTTCCCATTCCAATCCTGAGACCCTTCCTATAGCATGAGATGTGATATCCCAATGCTTCTACCAAACCTGAGACCCTTCCTACGGCATGAGATGTCATATACAACTCCTTCCCATTCCAATTCTGAGACCCTTCCGATAGCATGAGATGTGATATCTCAATGCTTCTAATACCAAATCTGAGATGCTTCCTATAGCATGAGATGTGATATCCAACTTCTTCCCATTCCAATCCTGAGACCCTTCCTATAGCATGAGATGTGATATCTCAATGCTTATACCAAACCTGAGACCCTTCCTATAGCATGAGATGTGATATCCAACTTCTTCCCATTCCAATCCTGAGACCCTTCCTATAACATGAGATGTGATGTCTCAATGCTTCTAATACCAAACCTGAGATCTTTCCTATAACATGAGATGTGATATCCAACTCCTTCCCATTCCAATTATGAGACCCTTCCTATAGCATGAGATATGATATCCAAGTCCTTCCCATTCCAATCCTGAGACCCTTCCTATAACATGAGATGGGATATCCAACTCCTTCCAAATCCAATACTGATACCCTTCCGATAGCATGAGATGTGATATCCCAATGCTTCTACCAAACCTGAGACCCATACTATGGCATGAGATGTGATATCAAACTCCTTCCCATTCCAATCCTGAGACCCTTCCTATAGCTTGAGATGTGATATCCAACTCCTTCCCATTCCAATCCTGAGACCCTTCCTATAACATGAGATGTGATATCCAACTCCTTCCCATTCCAACCTGAGACCCTTCCTTTAGCATGAGATGGGATATCCAACTCCTTCCAAATCCAATACTGATACCCTTCCGATAGCATGAGATGTGATATCCCAATGCTTCTACCAAACCTGAGACCCATGCTATGGCATGAGATGTGATATCAAACTCCTTCCCATTCCAATCCTGAGACCCGTCCTATAACATGAGATGTGATATCCAAATCCTTCCGATTCCAATCCTGAGACCCTTCCGATATCATGAGATGTGATATCTCAATGCTTCTAATATCAAACTTGAGACCCTCCCTATAGCATGAGATTTGATATCCAAGTCCTTCCCATTCCAATCCTGAGACCCTTCCTATAGCATGAGAAGTGATATCTCAATGCTTCTAATACCAAACCTTAGATCCTTCCTTTATCATGAGATGTGATATCCAACTCCTTCCCATTCCAATCCTGAGACCCTTCCGATATCATGAGATGTGATATCTCAATGCTTCTAATATCAAACTTGAGACCCTCCCTATAGCATGAGATGTGATATCCAAATACTTCCCATTCCAATCCTGAGACCCTCCCTATAGCATGAGAAGTGATATCTCAATGCTTCTAATACCAAACCTGAGATCCTTCCTATAACATGAGATGTGATATCCAACTCCTTCCCATTCCAATCCTGAGACACTTCCTATAGCATGAGATGTGCTATCCAACTCCTTCCCATTCCAATCCTGAGACTCTTATGATAGCATGAGATGTGATATCTCAATGCCTCTAATACCAAACCTGAGATACTTCCGATAGCATGAGATGTGATATCTCAATGCTTCTAATACCAAACCTGAGATCCTTCCTATAACATGAGATGTGATATCCAAATCCTTCCCTTTCCAAACCTGAGACCCTCCCTTTAGCATGAGATGTGATATCCAACTCCTTCCCATTCCAATCCTGAGACCCTTCTGATAGCATGAGATGTGATATCTCAATGCCTCTAATACCAAACCTGAGATCCTACCTCTAACATGAAATGTGATATCCAACTCCTTCACTTTCCAAACCTGAGACCCTGCCTATAGCATGAGATGTGATATCCAAGTCCTTCCCATTCCAATCCCGAGACCCTTCCTATAGCATGTGATGTGATATCTCAATGCTTATACCAAACCTGAGACCCTTCCTATGGCATGAGATGTCATATACAACTCCTTCCCATTCCAATCCTGAGACCCTTCCTATAGCATGAGATGTGATATCTCAATGCTTATACCAAACCTGAGACCCTTCCTATAGCATGAGATGTGATATCCAACTTCTTCCCATTCCAATCCTGAGACCCTTCCTATAACATGAGATTTGATGTCTCAATGCTTCTAATACCAAACCTGAGATCTTTCCTATAACATGAGATGTGATATCCAACTCCTTCCCATTCCAATTCTGAGACCCTTCCTATAGCATGAGATGTGATATCTCAATGCTTATACCAAACCTGAGACCCTTCCTATAGCTTGAGATGTGATATCCAACTCCTTCCCATTCCAATCCTGAGACCCTTCCTATAACATGAGATGTGATATCCAACTCCTTCCCATTCCAACCTGAGACCCTTCCTTTAGCATGAGATGGGATATCCAACTCCTTCCAAATCCAATACTGATACCCTTCCGATAGCATGAGATGTGATATCCCAATGCTTCTACCAAACATGAGACCCATACTATGGCATGAGATGTGATATCAAACTCCTTCCCATTCCAATCCTGAGACCCGTCCTATAACATGAGATGTGATATCCAAATCCTTCCCATTCCAATCCTGAGACCCTTCCGATATCATGAGATGTGATATCTCAATGCTTCTAATATCAAACTTGAGACCCTCCCTATAGCATGAGATGTGATATCCAAGTCCTTCCCATTCCAATCCTGAGACCCTTCCTATAGCATGAGAAGTGATAACTCAATGCTTCTAATACCAAACCTTAGACCCTTCCTTTATCATGAGATGTGATATCCAGCTCCTTCCCATTCCAATCCTGAGACTCTTCCGATATCATGAGATGTGATATCTCACTGCTTATAACAAACCTGAGACCCTTCCTATAGCATGAGATGTGATATCCAACTTCTTCCCATTCCAATCCTGAGACCCTTCCTATAACATGAGATGTGATGTCTCAATGCTTCTAATACCAAACCTGAGACCCGTCCTATAACATGAGATGTGATATCCAAATCCTTCCCATTCCAATCCTGAGACCCTTCCGATATCATGAGATGTGATATCTCAATGCTTCTAATATCAAACTTGAGACCCTCCCTATAGCATGAGATGTGATATCCAAGTCCTTCCCATTCCAATCCTGAGACCCTTCCTATAGCATGATAAGTGATATCTCAATGCTTCTAATACCAAACCTTAGACCCTTCCTTTATCATGAGATGTGATATCCAACTTCTTCCCATTCCAATCCTGAAACCCTTCCTATAGCATGAGATGTGATATCTCAAAGCTTATACCAAACCTGACACCCTTCCTATAGCATGAGATGTGATATCCAACGTCTTCCCATTCCAATCCTGAGACCCTTCCTATAACATGAGATGTGATGTCTCAATGCTTCTAATACCAAACCTGAGATCTTTCCTATAACATGAGATGATATCCAACTCCTTCCCATTCCAATTCTGAGACCCTTCCTATATCATTAGATATGATATCCAAGTCCTTCCCATTCCAATCCTGAGACCCTTCCTATAACATGAGATGTGATATCCAACTCCTTCCCATTCCAACCTGAGACCCTTCCTATAGCATGAGATGGGATATCCAACTCCTTCCAAATCCAATACTGATACCCTTCCTATAGCTTGTGATGTGATATCCAACTCCTTCCCATTCCAATTCTGAGACCCTTCCTATACCATGAGACTTGATATCTCAATGCTTCTAATACCAAATCTGAGATCCTTCCTATAGCATGAGATGTGATATCCAACTTCTTCCCATTCCAATCCTGAGACCCTTCCTATAGCATGAGATGTGATATCTCAATGCTACCAAACCTGAGACCCTTCCTATAGCATGAGATGTGATATCCAACTCCTTCCCATTCCAATCCTGAGACACTTCCTATAGCATGAGATGTTTCTCACTGCTTATAACAAACCTGAGACCCTTCCTATAGCATGAGATGTGATATCCAATCCTTCCCATTCCAATCCTGAGACCCTTCCTATAGCATGAGATGTGATATCTCAATGCTTCTAATATCAAACTTGAGACCCTCCCTATAGCATATGTGATATCCAAGTCCTTCCCATTCCAATCCTGAGACACTTCCTATAGCATGAGATGTGATATCTCAATGCTTCTAATACCAAACCTGAGACTCTTCCTATAACATGAGATGGGATATCCAACTCCTTCCCATTCCAATCCTGAGACCCTTTCGATTGCAAATATGTGATATCTCAATGCTTATACCAAACCTGAGACCCTTCCTACGGCATGAGATGTCATATACAACTCCTTCCCATTCCAATCCTGAGACCCTTCCGATAGTATGAGATGTGATATCTCAATGCTTCTAATACCAAATCTGAGATGCTTCCTATAGCATGAGATGTGATATCCAACTTCTTCCCATTCCAATCCTGAGACCCTTCCTATAGCATGAGATGTGATATCTCAATGCTTATACCAAACCTGAGACCCTTCCTATAGCATGAGATGTGATATCCAACTTCTTCCCATTCCAATCCTGAGACCCTTCCTATAACATGAGATGTGATGTCTCAATGCTTCTAATAACAAACCTGAGATCTTTCCTATAACATGAGATGTGATATCCAACTCCTTCCCATTCCAATTATGAGACCCTTCCTATAGCATGAGATATGATATCCAAGTCCTTCCCATTCCAATCCTGAGACCCTTCCTATAACATGAGATGGGATATCCAACTCCTTCCAAATCCAATACTGATACCCTTCCGATAGCATGAGATGTGATATCCCAATGCTTCTACCAAACCTGAGACCCATACTATGGCATGAGATGTGATATCAAACTCCTTCCCATTCCAATCCTGAGACCCTTCCTATAGCTTGAGATGTGATATCCAACTCCTTCCCATTCCAATCCTGAGACCCTTCCTATAACATGAGATGTGATATCCAACTCCTTCCCATTCCAACCTGAGACCCTTCCTTTAGCATGAGATGGGATATCCAACTCCTTCCAAATCCAATACTGATACCCTTCCGATAGCATGAGATGTGATATCCCAATGCTTCTACCAAACCTGAGACCCATACTATGGCATGAGATGTGATATCAAACTCCTTCCCATTCCAATCCTGAGACCCGTCCTATAACATGAGATGTGATATCCAAATCCTTCCCATTCCAATCCTGAGACCCTTCCGATATCATGAGATGTGATATCTCAATGCTTCTAATATCAAACTTGAGACCCTCCCTATAGCATGAGATGTGATATCCAAGTCCTTCCCATTCCAATCCTGAGACCCTTCCTATAGCATGAGAAGTGATATCTCAATGCTTCTAATACCAAACCTTAGACCCTTCCTTTATCATGAGATGTGATATCCAACTCCTTCCCATTCCAATCCTGAGACCCTTCCGATATCATGAGATGTGATATCTCAATGCTTCTAATATCAAACTTGAGACCCTCCCTATAGCATGAGATGTGATATCCAAATACTTCCCATTCCAATCCTGAGACCCTCCCTATAGCATGAGAAGTGATATCTCAATGCTTCTAATACCAAACCTGAGATCCTTCCTATAACATGAGATGTGATATCCAACTCCTTCCCATTCCAATCCTGAGACACTTCCTATAGCATGAGATGTGCTATCCAACTCCTTCCCATTCCAATCCTGAGACTCTTATGATAGCATGAGATGTGATATCTCAATGCCTCTAATACCAAACCTGAGATACTTCCGATAGCATGAGATGTGATATCTCAATGCTTCTAATACCAAACCTGAGATCCTTCCTATAACATGAGATGTGATATCCAAATCCTTCCCTTTCCAAACCTGAGACCCTCCCTTTAGCATGAGATGTGATATCCAACTCCTTCCCATTCCAATCCTGAGACCCTTCTGATAGCATGAGATGTGATATCTCAATGCCTCTAATACCAAACCTGAGATCCTACCTCTAACATGAAATGTGATATCCAACTCCTTCCCTTTCCAAACCTGAGACCCTGCCTATAGCATGAGATGTGATATCCAAGTCCTTCCCATTCCAATCCCGAGACCCTTCCTATAGCATGTGATGTGATATCTCAATGCTTATACCAAACCTGAGACCCTTCCTATAGCATGAGATGTGATATCCAACTTCTTCCCATTCCAATCCTGAGACCCTTCCTATAACATGAGATTTGATGTCTCAATGCTTCTAATACCAAACCTGAGATCTTTCCTATAACATGAGATGTGATATCCAACTCCTTCCCATTCCAATTCTGAGACCCTTCCTATAGCATGAGATGTGATATCTCAATGCTTATACCAAACCTGAGACTCTTCCTATAGCTTGAGATGTGATATCCAACTCCTTCCCATTCCAAACCTGAGACCCTTCCTATAGCTTGAGGTGTGATATCCAACTCCTTCCCCTCCCAAACCTGAGAGCCTTCCCATAGCATGAGATATGATATCCAAGTCCTTCCCATTCCAATCCTGAGACCCTTCCTATAACATGAGATGTGATATCCAACTCCTTCCCATTCCAACCTGAGACCCTTCCTATAGCATGATGGGATATCCAACTCCTTCCAAATCCAATACTGATACCCTTCCGATAGCATGAGATGTGATATCCCAATGCTTCTACCAAACCTGAGACCCATACTATGGCATGAGATGTGATATAAAACTTCTTCCCATTCCAATCCTGAGACCCTTCCTATAGCTTGAGATGTGTTATCCAACTCCTTCCCATTCCAATTCTGAGACCCTTCCTATACCATGAGACTTGATATCTCAATGCTTCTAATACCAAACCTGAGACCCGTCCTATAACATGAGATGTGATATCCAAATCCTTCCCCTTCCAAACCTTAGACCCTTCCTATATCATGAGATGTGATATCCAACTCCTTCCCATTCCAATCCTGAGACCCTTCCGATATCATGAGATTTGTTATCTCAATGCTTCTAATATCAAACTTGAGACCCTCCCTATAGCATGAGATGTGACATCCAAGTCCTTCTCATTCCAATCCTGAGACCCTTCCGATAGCAGAGATGTGATATCTCAATGCTTATACCAAACCTGAGACCCTTCCTATAGCCTGAGATGTCATATACAACTCTTTCCAATTCCAATCCTGAGACCCTTCCTATAGCATGAGATGTGATATCTCAATGCTTATACCAAATCAGAGACCCTTCCTATAGCATGAGATGTGATATCCAACTCCTTCCCATTCCAATCCTGAGACCCTTCCTATAGCATGAGAAGTGATATCTCCATGCGTATACCAAACCTGAGACCCTTCCTATAGCATGAGATGTGATATCCAAATCCGTCCAATTCCAATCCTGAGACCCTTCCTATACCATGAGATGTGATATCTCAATGCTTATACCAAACCTGAGAGCCTACCTATAGCATGAGATGTGATGTCCAAGTCCATCCCATTCCAATCCTTAGACCCTTCCTACAGCATGCGATGTGATATCTCAATGATTCTAATACCAAACCAGAGACCCGTCCTATAACATGGGATGGGATATCCAACTTCTTCCCATTCCAATCCTGAGACCCTTCCTATAGCATGAGATGTGATATCTCAATGCTACCAAACCTGAGACCCTTCCTATAGCATGAGATGTGATATCCAACTCCTTCCCATTCCAATCCTGAGACACTTCCTATAGCATGAGATGTATCTCACTGCTTATAACAAACCTGAGACCCTTCCTATAGCATGAGATGTGATATCCAATCCTTCCCATTCCAATCCTGAGACCCTTCCTATAGCATGAGATGTGATATCTCAATGCTTCTAATATCAAACTTGAGACCCTCCCTATAGCATATGTGATATCCAAGTCCTTCCCATTCCAATCCCGAGACACTTCCTATAGCATGAGATGTGATATCTCAATGCTTCTAATACCAAACCTGAGACTCTTCCTATAACATGAGATGGGATATCCAACTCCTTCCCATTCCAATCCTGAGACCCTTTCGATTGCAAAGATGTGATATCTCAATTCTTATACCAAACCTGAGACCCTTCCTACGGCATGAGATGTCATATACAACTCCTTCCCATTCCAATCCTGAGACCCTTCCGATAGCATGAGATGTGATATCTCAATGCTTCTAATACCAAATCTGAGATGCTTCCTATAGCATGAGATGTGATATCCAACTTCTTCCCATTCCAATACTGAGACCCTTCCTATAGCATGAGATGTGATATCTCAATGCTTATACCAAACCTGAGACCCTTCCTATAGCATGAGATGTGATATCCAACTTCTTCCCATTCCAATCCTGAGACCCTTCCTATAACATGAGATGTGATGTCTCAATGCTTCTAATACCAAACCTGAGATCTTTCCTATAACATGAGATGTGATATCCAACTCCTTCCCATTCCAATTATGAGACCCTTCCTATAGCATGAGATATGATATCCAAGTCCTTCCCATTCCAATCCTGAGACCCTTCCTATAACATGAAATGTGATATCCAACTCCTTCCCATTCCAACCTGAGACCCTTCCTATAGCATGAAATGGGATATCCAACTCCTTCCAAATCCAATACTGATACCCTTCCGATAGCATGAGATGTGATATCCCAATGCTTCTACCAAACCTGAGACCCATACTATGGCATGAGATGTGATATCAAACTCCTTCCCATTCCAATCCTGAGACCCTTCCTATAGCTTGAGATGTGATATCCAACTCCTTCCCATTCCAATTCTGAGACCCTTCCTATACCATGAGACTTGATATCTCAATGCTTCTAATACCAAACCTGAGACCCGTCCTATAACATGAGATGTGATATCCAAATCCTTCCCATTCCAATCCTGAGACCCTTCCGATATCATGAGATGTGATATCTCAATGCTTCTAATATCAAACTTGAGACCCTCCCTATAGCATGAGATGTGATATCCAAGACCTTCCCATTCCAATCCTGAGACCCTTCCTATAGCATGAGAAGTGATATCTCAATGCTTCTAATACCAAACCTTAGACCCTTCCTTTATCATGAGATGTGATATCCAGCTCCTTCCCATTCCAATCCTGAGACCCTTCCGATATCATGAGATGTGATATCTCACTGCTTATAACAAACCTGAGACCCTTCCTATAGCATGAGATGTGATATCCAACTTCTTCCCATTCCAATCCTGAGACCCTTCCTATAACATGAGATGTGATGTCTCAATGCTTCTAATACCAAACCTGAGATCTTTCCTATAACATGAGATGACATCCAACTCCTTCCCATTCCAATTCTGAGACCCTTCCTATAGCATTAGATATGATATCCAAGTCCTTCCCATTCCAATCCTGAGACCCTTCCTATAACATGAGATGTGATATCCAACTCCTTCCCATTCCAACCTGAGACCCTTCCTATAGCATGAGATGGGATATCCAACTCCTTCCAAATCCAATACTGATACCCTTCCGATAGCATGAGATGTGATATCCCAATGCTTCTACCAAACCTGAGACCCATACTATGGCATGAGATGTGATATCAAACTCCTTCCCATTCCAATCCTGAGACCCTTCCTATAGCTTGAGATGTGATATCCAACTCCTTCCCATTCCAATTCTGAGACCCTTCCTATACCATGAGACTTGATATCTCAATGCTTCTAATACCAAATCTGAGATCCTTCCTATAGCATGAGATGTGATATCCAACTTCTTCCCATTCCAATCCTGAGACCCTTCCTATAGCATGAGATGTGATATCTCAATGCTACCAAACCTGAGACCCTTCCTATAGCATGAGATGTGATATCCAACTCCTTCCCATTCCAATCCTGAGACACTTCCTATAGCATGAGATGTTTCTCACTGCTTATAACAAACCTGAGACCCTTCCTATAGCATGAGATGTGATATCCAATCCTTCCCATTCCAATCCTGAGACCCTTCCTATAGCATGAGATGTGATATCTCAATGCTTCTAATATCAAACTTGAGACCCTCCCTATAGCATATGTGATATCCAAGTCCTTCCCATTCCAATCCTGAGACCCTTCCTATAACATGAGATGTGATGTCTCAATGCTTCTAATACCAAACCTGAGATCTTTCCTATAACCTGAGATGACATCCAACTCCTTCCCATTCCAATTCTGAGACCCTTCCTATAGCATTAGATATGATATCCAAGTCCTTCCCATTCCAATCCTGAGACCCTTCCTATAACATGAGATGTGATATCCAACTCCTTCCCATTCCAACCTGAGACCCTTCCTATAGCATGAGATGGGATATCCAACTCCTTCCAAATCCAATACTGATACCCTTCCGATAGCATGAGATGTGATATCCCAATGCTTCTACCAAACCTGAGACCCATACTATGGCATGAGATGTGATATCAAACTCCTTCCCATTCCAATCCTGAGACCCTTCCTATAGCTTGAGATGTGATATCCAACTCCTTCCCATTCCAATTCTGAGACCCTTCCTATACCATGAGACTTGGTATCTCAATGCTTCTAATACCAAATCTGAGATCTTTCCTATAACATGAGATGACATCCAACTCCTTCCCATTCCAATTCTGAGACCCTTCCTATAGCATTAGATATGATATCCAAGTCCTTCCCATTCCAATCCTGAGACCCTTCCTATAACATGAGATGTGATATCCAACTCCTTCCCATTCCAACCTGAGACCCTTCCTATAGCATGAGATGGGATATCCAACTCCTTCCAAATCCAATACTGATACCCTTCCGATAGCATGAGATGTGATATCCCAATGCTTCTACCAAACCTGAGACCCATACTATGGCATGAGATGTGATATCAAACTCCTTCCCATTCCAATCCTGAGACCCTTCCTATAGCTTGAGATGTGATATCCAACTCCTTCCCATTCCAATTCTGAGACCCTTCCTATACCATGAGACTTGATATCTCAATGCTTCTAATACCAAATCTGAGATCCTTCCTATAGCATGAGATGTGATATCCAACTTCTTCCCATTCCAATCCTGAGACCCTTCCTATAGCATGAGATGTGATATCTCAATGCTACCAAACCTGAGACCCTTCCTATAGCATGAGATGTGATATCCAACTCCTTCCCATTCCAATCCTGAGACACTTCCTATAGCATGAGATGTTTCTCACTGCTTATAACAAACCTGAGACCCTTCCTATAGCATGAGATGTGATATCCAATCCTTCCCATTCCAATCCTGAGACCCTTCCTATAGCATGAGATGTGATATCTCAATGCTTCTAATATCAAACTTGAGACCCTCCCTATAGCATATGTGATATTCAAGTCCTTCCCATTCCAATCCTGAGACCCTTCCTATAACATGAGATGTGATGTCTCAATGCTTCTAATACCAAACCTGAGATCTTTCCTATAACCTGAGATGACATCCAACTCCTTCCCATTCCAATTCTGAGACCCTTCCTATAGCATTAGATATGATATCCAAGTCCTTCCCATTCCAATCCTGAGACCCTTCCTATAACATGAGATGTGATATCCAACTCCTTCCCATTCCAACCTGAGACGCTTCCTATAGCATGAGATGGGATATCCAACTCCTTCCAAATCCAATACTGATACCCTTCCGATAGCATGAGATGTGATATCCCAATGCTTCTACCAAACCTGAGACCCATACTATGGCATGAGATGTGATATCAAACTCCTTCCCATTCCAATCCTGAGACCCTTCCTATAGCTTGAGATGTGATATCCAACTCCTTCCCATTCCAATTCTGAGACCCTTCCTATACCATGAGACTTGGTATCTCAATGCTTCTAATTCCAAATCTGAGATCCTTCCTATAGCATGAGATGTGATATCCAACTTCTTCCCATTCCAATCCTGAGACCCTTCCTATAGCATGAGATGTGATATCTCAATGCTACCAAACCTGAGACCCTTCCTATAGCATGAGATGTGATATCCAACTCCTTCCCATTCCAATCCTGAGACACTTCCTATAGCATGAGATGTTTCTCACTGCTTATAACAAACCTGAGACCCTTCCTATAGCATGAGATGTGATATCCAATCCTTCCCATTCCAATCCTGAGACCCTTCCTATAGCATGAGATGTGATATCTCAATGCTTCTAATATCAAACTTGAGACCCTCCCTATAGCATATGTGATATCCAAGTCCTTCCCATTCCAATCCTGAGACACTTCCTAATGCATGAGATGTGATATCTCAATGCTTCTAATACCAAACCTGAGACTCTTCCTATAACATGAGATGGGATATCCAACTCCTTCCCATTCCAATCCTGAGACCCTTCCTATAACATGAGATGTGATATCCAACTCCTTCCCATTCCAACCTGAGACCCTTCCTATAGCATGATGGGATATCCAACTCCTTCCAAATCCAATACTGATACCCTTCCGATAGCATGAGATGTGATATCCCAATGCTTCTACCAAACCTGAGACCCATACTATGGCATGAGATGTGATATAAAACTTCTTCCCATTCCAATCCTGAGACCCTTCCTATAGCTTGAGATGTGTTATCCAACTCCTTCCCATTCCAATTCTGAGACCCTTCCTATACCATGAGACTTGATATCTCAATGCTTCTAATACCAAACCTGAGACCCGTCCTATAACATGAGATGTGATATCCAAATCCTTCCCCTTCCAAACCTTAGACCCTTCCTATATCATGAGATGTGATATCCAACTCCTTCCCATTCCAATCCTGAGACCCTTCCGATATCATGAGATTTGTTATCTCAATGCTTCTAATATCAAACTTGAGACCCTCCCTATAGCATGAGATGTGACATCCAAGTCCTTCCCATTCCAATCCTGAGACCCTTCCGATAGCAGAGATGTGATATCTCAATGCTTATACCAAACCTGAGACCCTTCCTATAGCCTGAGATGTCATATACAACTCTTTCCAATTCCAATCCTGAGACCCTTCCTATAGCATGAGATGTGATATCTCAATGCTTATACCAAATCAGAGACCCTTCCTATAGCATGAGATGTGATATCCAACTCCTTCCCATTCCAATCCTGTGACCCTTCCTATAGCATGAGAAGTGATATCTCCATGCGTATACCAAACCTGAGACCCTTCCTATAGCATGAGATGTGATATCCAAATCCGTCCAATTCCAATCCTGAGACCCTTCCTATACCATGAGATGTGATATCTCAATGCTTATACCAAACCTGAGAGCCTACCTATAGCATGAGATGTGATGTCCAAGTCCATCCCATTCCAATCCTTAGACCCTTCCTACAGCATGCGATGTGATATCTCAATGATTCTAATACCAAACCAGAGACCCGTCCTATAACATGGGATGGGATATCCAACTTCTTCCCATTCCAATCCTGAGACCCTTCCTATAGCATGAGATGTGATATCTCAATGCTACCAAACCTGAGACCCTTCCTATAGCATGAGATGTGATATCCAACTCCTTCCCATTCCAATCCTGAGACACTTCCTATAGCATGAGATGTATCTCACTGCTTATAACAAACCTGAGACCCTTCCTATAGCATGAGATGTGATATCCAATCCTTCCCATTCCAATCCTGAGACCCTTCCTATAGCATGAGATGTGATATCTCAATGCTTCTAATATCAAACTTGAGACCCTCCCTATAGCATATGTGATATCCAAGTCCTTCCCATTCCAATCCTGAGACACTTCCTATAGCATGAGATGTGATATCTCAATGCTTCTAATACCAAACCTGAGACTCTTCCTATAACATGAGATGGGATATCCAACTCCTTCCCATTCCAATCCTGAGACCCTTTCGATTGCAAAGATGTGATATCTCAATTCTTATACCAAACCTGAGACCCTTCCTACGGCATGAGATGTCATATACAACTCCTTCCCATTCCAATCCTGAGACCCTTCCGATAGCATGAGATGTGATATCTCAATGCTTCTAATACCAAATCTGAGATGCTTCCTATAGCATGAGATGTGATATCCAACTTCTTCCCATTCCAATACTGAGACCCTTCCTATAGCATGAGATGTGATATCTCAATGCTTATACCAAACCTGAGACCCTTCCTATAGCATGAGATGTGATATCCAACTTCTTCCCATTCCAATCCTGAGACCCTTCCTATAACATGAGATGTGATGTCTCAATGCTTCTAATACCAAACCTGAGATCTTTCCTATAACATGAGATGTGATATCCAACTCCTTCCCATTCCAATTATGAGACCCTTCCTATAGCATGAGATATGATATCCAAGTCCTTCCCATTCCAATCCTGAGACCCTTCCTATAACATGAAATGTGATATCCAACTCCTTCCCATTCCAACCTGAGACCCTTCCTATAGCATGAAATGGGATATCCAACTCCTTCCAAATCCAATACTGATACCCTTCCGATAGCATGAGATGTGATATCCCAATGCTTCTACCAAACCTGAGACCCATACTATGGCATGAGATGTGATATCAAACTCCTTCCCATTCCAATCCTGAGACCCTTCCTATAGCTTGAGATGTGATATCCAACTCCTTCCCATTCCAATTCTGAGACCCTTCCTATACCATGAGACTTGATATCTCAATGCTTCTAATACCAAACCTGAGACCCGTCCTATAACATGAGATGTGATATCCAAATCCTTCCCATTCCAATCCTGAGACCCTTCCGATATCATGAGATGTGATATCTCAATGCTTCTAATATCAAACTTGAGACCCTCCCTATAGCATGAGATGTGATATCCAAGACCTTCCCATTCAAATCCTGAGACCCTTCCTATAGCATGAGAAGTGATATCTCAATGCTTCTAATACCAAACCTTAGACCCTTCCTTTATCATGAGATGTGATATCCAGCTCCTTCCCATTCCAATCCTGAGACCCTTCCGATATCATGAGATGTGATATCTCACTGCTTATAACAAACCTGAGACCCTTCCTATAGCATGAGATGTGATATCCAACTTCTTCCCATTCCAATCCTGAGACCCTTCCTATAACATGAGATGAGATGTCTCAATGCTTCTAATACCAAACCTGAGACCCGTCCTATAACATGAGATGTGATATCCAAATCCTTCCCATTCCAATCCTGAGACCCTTCCGATATCATGAGATGTGATATCTCAATGCTTCTAATATCAAACTTGAGACCCTCCCTATAGCATGAGATGTGATATCCAAGTCCTTCCCATTCCAATCCTGAGACCCTTCCTATAGCATGAGAAGTGATATCTCAATGCTTCTAATACCAAACCTTAGACCCTTCCTTTATCATGAGATGTGATATCCAATTTCTTCCCATTCCAATCCTGAGACCCTTCCTATAGCATGAGATGTGATATCTCAAAGCTTATACCAAACCTGAGACCCTTCCTATAGCATGAGATGTGATATCCAACTTCTTCCCATTCCAATCCTGAGACCCTTCCTATAACATGAGATGTGATGTCTCAATGCTTCTAATACCAAACCTGAGATCTTTCCTATAACATGAGATGACATCCAACTCCTTCCCATTCCAATTCTGAGACCCTTCCTATAGCATTAGATATGATATCCAAGTCCTTCCCATTCCAATCCTGAGACCCTTCCTATAACATGAGATGTGATATCCAACTCCTTCCCATTCCAACCTGAGACCCTTCCTATAGCACGAGATGGGATATCCAACTCCTTCCAAATCCAATACTGATACCCTTCCGATAGCATGAGATGTGATATCCCAATGCTTCTACCAAACCTGAGACCCATACTATGGCATGAGATGTGATATCAAACTCCTTCCCATTCCAATCCTGAGACCCTTCCTATAGCTTGAGATGTGATATCCAACTCCTTCCCATTCCAATTCTGAGACCCTTCCTATACCATGAGACTTGATATCTCAATGCTTCTAATACCAAATCTGAGATCCTTCCTATAGCATGAGATGTGATATCCAACTTCTTCCCATTCCAATCCTGAGACCCTTCCTATAGCATGAGATGTGATATCTCAATGCTACCAAACCTGAGACCCTTCCTATAGCATGAGATGTGATATCCAACTCCTTCCCATTCCAATCCTGAGACACTTCCTATAGCATGAGATGTTTCTCACTGCTTATAACAAACCTGAGACCCTTCCTATAGCATGAGATGTGATATCCAATCCTTCCCATTCCAATCCTGAGACCCTTCCTATAGCATGAGATGTGATATCTCAATGCTTCTAATATCAAACTTGAGACCCTCCCTATAGCATATGTGATATCCAAGTCCTTCCCATTCCAATCCTGAGACCCTTCCTATAACATGAGATGTGATGTCTCAATGCTTCTAATACCAAACCTGAGATCTTTCCTATAACCTGAGATGACATCCAACTCCTTCCCATTCCAATTCTGAGACCCTTCCTATAGCATTAGATATGATATCCAAGTCCTTCCCATTCCAATCCTGAGACCCTTCCTATAACATGAGATGTGATATCCAACTCCTTCCCATTCCAACCTGAGACCCTTCCTATAGCATGAGATGGGATATCCAACTCCTTCCAAATCCAATACTGATACCCTTCCGATAGCATGAGATGTGATATCCCAATGCTTCTACCAAACCTGAGACCCATACTATGGCATGAGATGTGATATCAAACTCCTTCCCATTCCAATCCTGAGACCCTTCCTATAGCTTGAGATGTGATATCCAACTCCTTCCCATTCCAATTCTGAGACCCTTCCTATACCATGAGACTTGGTATCTCAATGCTTCTAATACCAAATCTGAGATCCTTCCTATAGCATGAGATGTGATATCCAACTTCTTCCCATTCCAATCCTGAGACCCTTCCTATAGCATGAGATGTGATATCTCAATGTTACCAAACCTGAGACCCTTCCTATAGCATGAGATGTGATATCCAACTCCTTCCCATTCCAATCCTGAGACACTTCCTATAGCATGAGATGTTTCTCACTGCTTATAACAAACCTGAGACCCTTCCTATAGCATGAGATGTGATATCCAATCCTTCCCATTCCAATCCTGAGACCCTTCCTATAGCATGAGATGTGATATCTCAATGCTTCTAATATCAAACTTGAGACCCTCCCTATAGCATATGTGATATCCAAGTCCTTCCCATTCCAATCCTGAGACACTTCCTAATGCATGAGATGTGATATCTCAATGCTTCTAATACCAAACCTGAGACTCTTCCTATAACATGAGATGGGATATCCAACTCCTTCCCATTCCAATCCTGAGACCCTTTCGATTGCAAAGATGTGATATCTCAATGCTTATACCAAACCTGAGACCCTTCCTACGGCATGAGATGTCATATACAACTCCTTCCCATTCCAATCCTGAGACCCTTCCGATAGCATGAGATGTGATATCTCAATGCTTCTAATACCAAATCTGAGATGCTTCCTATAGCATGAGATGTGATATCCAACTTCTTCCCATTCCAATCCTGAGACCCTTCCTATAGCATGAGATGTGATATCTCAATGCTTATACCAAACCTGAGACCCTTCCTATAGCATGAGATGTGATATCCAACTTCTTCCCATTCCAATCCTGAGACCCTTCCTATAACATGAGATGTGATGTCTCAATGCTTCTAATACCAAACCTGAGATCTTTCCTATAACATGAGATGTGATATCCAACTCCTTCCCATTCCAATTATAAGACCCTTCCTATAGCATGAGATATGATATCCAAGTCCTTCCCATTCCAATCCATGAGATGGGATATCCAACTCCTTCCAAATCCAATACTGATACCCTTCCGATAGCATGAGATGTGATATCCCAATGCTTCTACCAAACCTGAGACCCATACTATGGCATGAGATGTGATATCAAACTCCTTCCCATTCCAATCCTGAGACCCTTCCTATAGCTTGAGATGTGATATTCAACTCCTTCCCATTCCAATTCTGAGACCCTTCCTATAGCATTAGATATGATATCCAAGTCCTTCCCATTCCAATCCTGAGACCCTTCCTATAACATGAGATGTGATATCCAACTCCTTCCCATTCCAACCTGAGACCCTTCCTATAGCATGAGATGGGATATCCAACTCCTTCCAAATCCAATACTGATACCCTTCCGATAGCATGAGATGTGATATCCCAATGCTTCTACGAAACCTGAGACCCATACTATGGCATGAGATGTGATATCAAACTCCTTCCCATTCCAATCCTGAGACCCTTCCTATAGCTTGAGATGTGATATCCAACTCCTTCCCATTCCAATTCTGAGACCCTTCCTATACCATGAGACTTGATATCTCAATGCTTCTAATACCAAATCTGAGATCCTTCCTATAGCATGAGATGTGATATCCAACTTCTTCCCATTCCAATCCTGAGACCCTTCCTATAGCATGAGATGTGATATCTCAATGCTACCAAACCTGAGACCCTTCCTATAGCATGAAATGTGATATCCAACTCCTTCCCATTCCAATCCTGAGACACTTCCTATAGCATGAGATGTTTCTCACTGCTTATAACAAACCTGAGACCCTTCCTATAGCATGAGATGTGATATCCAATCCTTCCCATTCCAATCCTGAGACCCTTCCTATAGCATGAGATGTGATATCTCAATGCTTCTAATATCAAACTTGAGACCCTCCCTATAGCATATGTGATATCCAAGTCCTTCCCATTCCAATCCTGAGACACTTCCTAATGCATGAGCTGTGATATCTCAATGCTTCTAATACCAAACCTGAGACTCTTCCTATAACATGAGATGGGATATCCAACTCCTTCCCATTCCAATCCTGAGACCCTTTCGATTGCAAAGATGTGATATCTCAATGCTTATACCAAACCTGAGACCCTTCCTACGGCATGAGATGTCATATACAACTCCTTCCCATTCCAATCCTGAGACCCTTCCGATAGCATGAGATGTGATATCTCAATGCTTCTAATACCAAATCTGAGATGCTTCCTATAGCATGAGATGTGATATCCAACTTCTTCCCATTCCAATCCTGAGACCCTTCCTATAGCATGAGATGTGATATCTCAATGCTTATACCAAACCTGAGACCCTTCCTATAGCATGAGATGTGATATCCAACTTCTTCCCATTCCAATCCTGAGACCCTTCCTATAACATGAGATGTGATGTCTCAATGCTTCTAATACCAAACCTGAGATCTTTCCTATAACATGAGATATGATATCCAACTCCTTCCCATTCCAATTATAAGACCCTTCCTATAGCATGAGATATGATATCCAAGTCCTTCCCATTCCAATCCTGAGACCCTTCCTATAACATGAGATGGGATATCCAATTCCTTCCAAATCCAATACTGATACCCTTCCGATAGCATGAGATGTGATATCCCAATGCTTCTACCAAACCTGAGACCCATACTATGGCATGAGATGTGATATCAAACTCCTTCCCATTCCAATCCTGAGACCCTTCCTATAGCTTGAGATGTGATATCCAACTCCTTCCCATTCCAATCCTGAAACCCTTCCTATAACATGAGATGTGATATCCAACTCCTTCCCATTCCAACCTGAGACCCTTCCTTTAGCATGAGATGGGATATCCAACTCCTTCCAAATCCAATACTGATACCCTTCCGATAGCATGAGATGTGATATCCCAATGCTTCTACCAAACCTGAGACCCATACTATGGCATGAGATGTGATATCAAACTCCTTCCCATTCCAATCCTGAGACCCGTCCTATAACATGAGATGTGATATCCAAATCCTTCCCATTCCAATCCTGAGACCCTTCCGATATCATGAGATGTGATATCTCAATGCTTCTAATATCAAACTTGAGACCCTCCCTATAGCATGAGATGTGATATCCAAGTCCTTCCCATTCCAATCCTGAGACCCTTCCTATAGCATGAGAAGTGATATCTCAATGCTTCTAATACCAAACCTTAGACCCTTCCTTTATCATGAAATGTGATATCCAACTCCTTCCCATTCCAATCCTGAGACCCTTCCGATATCATGAGATGTGATATCTCAATGCTTCTAATATCAAACTTGAGACCCTCCCTATAGCATGAGATGTGATATCCAAATACTTCCCATTCCAATCCTGAGACCCTCCCTATAGCATGAGAAGTGATATCTCAATGCTTCTAATACCAAACCTGAGATCCTTCCTATAACATGAGATGTGATATCCAACTCCTTCCCATTCCAATCCTGAGATACTTCCTATAGCATGAGATGTGCTATCCAACTCCTTCCCATTCCAATCCTGAGACTCTTATGATAGCATGAGATGTGATATCTCAATGCATCTAATACCAAACCTGAGATACTTCCGATAGCATGAGATGTGATATCTCAATGCTTCTAATACCAAACCTGAGATCCTTCCTATAACATGAGATGTGATATCCAAATCCTTCCCTTTCCAAACCTGAGACCCTCCCTTTAGCATGAGATGTGATATCCAACTCCTTCCCATTCCAATCCTGAGACCCTTCTGATAGCATGAGATGTGATATCTCAATGCCTCTAATACCAAACCTGAGATCCTACCTCTAACATGAAATGTGATATCCAACTCCTTCCCTTTCCAAACCTGAGACCCTGCCTATAGCATGAGATGTGATATCCAAGTCCTTCCCATTCCAATCCCGAGACCCTTCCTATAGCATGTGATGTGATATCTCAATGCTTATACCAAACCTGAGACCCTTCCTATGGCATGAGATGTCATATACAACTCCTTCCCATTCCAATCCTGAGACCCTTCCTATAGCATGAGATGTGATATCTCAATGCTTATACCAAACCTGAGACCCTTCCTATAGCATGAGATGTGATATCCAACTTCTTCCCATTCCAATCCTGAGACCCTTCCTATAACATGAGATTTGATGTCTCAATGCTTCTAATACCAAACCTGAGATCTTTCCTATAACATGAGATGTGATATCCAACTCCTTCCCATTCCAATTCTGAGACCCTTCCTATAGCATGAGATGTGATATCTCAATGCTTATACCAAACCTGAGACTCTTCCTATAGCTTGAGATGTGATATCCAACTCCTTCCCATTCCAAACCTGAGACCCTTCCTATAACATGAGATGTGATGTCTCAATGCTTCTAATACCAAACCTGAGATCTTTCCTATAACATGAGATGACATCCAACTCCTTCCCATTCCAATTCTGAGACCCTTCCTATAGCATTAGATATGATATCCAAGTCCTTCAAATTCCAATCCTGAGACCCTTCCTATAACATGAGATGTGATATCCAACTCCTTCCCATTCCAAACTGAGACCCTTCCTATAGCATGAGATGGGATATCCAACTCCTTCCAAATCCAATACTGATACCCTTCCGATAGCATGAGATGTGATATCCCAATGCTTCTACCAAACCTGAGACCCATACTATGGCATGAGATGTGATATCAAACTCCTTCCCATTCCAATCCTGAGACCCTTCCTATAGCTTGAGATGTGATATCCAACTCCTTCCCATTCCAATTCTGAGACCCTTCCTATACCATGAGACTTGATATCTCAATGCTTCTAATACCAAATCTGAGATCCTTCCTATAGCATGAGATGTGATATCCAACTTCTTCCCATTCCAATCCTGAGACCCTTCCTATAGCATGAGATGTGATATCTCAATGCTACCAAACCTGAGACCCTTCCTATAGCATGAGATGTGATATCCAACTCCTTCCCATTCCAATCCTGAGACACTTCCTATAGCATGAGATGTTTCTCACTGCTTATAACAAACCTGAGACCCTTCCTATAGCATGAGATGTGATATCCAATCCTTCCCATTCCAATCCTGAGACCCTTCCTATAGCATGAGATGTGATATCTCAATGCTTCTAATATCAAACTTGAGACCCTCCCTATAGCATATGTGATATCCAAGTCCTTCCCATTCCAATCCTGAGACCCTTCCTATAACATGAGATGTGATGTCTCAATGCTTCTAATACCAAACCTGAGATCTTTCCTATAACCTGAGATGACATCCAACTCCTTCCCATTCCAATTCTGAGACCCTTCCTATAGCATTAGATATGATATCCAAGTCCTTCCCATTCCAATCCTGAGACCCTTCCTATAACATGAGATGTGATATCCAACTCCTTCCCATTCCAACCTGAGACCCTTCCTATAGCATGAGATGGGATATCCAACTCCTTCCAAATCCAATACTGATACCCTTCCGATAGCATGAGATGTGATATCCCAATGCTTCTACCAAACCTGAGACCCATACTATGGCATGAGATGTGATATCAAACTCCTTCCCATTCCAATCCTGAGACCCTTCCTATAGCTTGAGATGTGATATCCAACTCCTTCCCATTCCAATTCTGAGACCCTTCCTATACCATGAGACTTGGTATCTCAATGCTTCTAATACCAAATCTGAGATCCTTCCTATAGCATGAGATGTGATATCCAACTTCTTCCCATTCCAATCCTGAGACCCTTCCTATAGCATGAGATGTGATATCTCAATGTTACCAAACCTGAGACCCTTCCTATAGCATGAGATGTGATATCCAACTCCTTCCCATTCCAATCCTGAGACACTTCCTATAGCATGAGATGTTTCTCACTGCTTATAACAAACCTGAGACCCTTCCTATAGCATGAGATGTGATATCCAATCCTTCCCATTCCAATCCTGAGACCCTTCCTATAGCATGAGATGTGATATCTCAATGCTTCTAATATCAAACTTGAGACCCTCCCTATAGCATATGTGATATCCAAGTCCTTCCCATTCCAATCCTGAGACACTTCCTAATGCATGAGATGTGATATCTCAATGCTTCTAATACCAAACCTGAGACTCTTCCTATAACATGAGATGGGATATCCAACTCCTTCCCATTCCAATCCTGAGACCCTTTCGATTGCAAAGATGTGATATCTCAATGCTTATACCAAACCTGAGACCCTTCCTACGGCATGAGATGTCATATACAACTCCTTCCCATTCCAATCCTGAGACCCTTCCGATAGCATGAGATGTGATATCTCAATGCTTCTAATACCAAATCTGAGATGCTTCCTATAGCATGAGATGTGATATCCAACTTCTTCCCATTCCAATCCTGAGACCCTTCCTATAGCATGAGATGTGATATCTCAATGCTTATACCAAACCTGAGACCCTTCCTATAGCATGAGATGTGATATCCAACTTCTTCCCATTCCAATCCTGAGACCCTTCCTATAACATGAGATGTGATGTCTCAATGCTTCTAATACCAAACCTGAGATCTTTCCTATAACATGAGATGTGATATCCAACTCCTTCCCATTCCAATTATAAGACCCTTCCTATAGCATGAGATATGATATCCAAGTCCTTCCCATTCCAATCCATGAGATGGGATATCCAACTCCTTCCAAATCCAATACTGATACCCTTCCGATAGCATGAGATGTGATATCCCAATGCTTCTACCAAACCTGAGACCCATACTATGGCATGAGATGTGATATCAAACTCCTTCCCATTCCAATCCTGAGACCCTTCCTATAGCTTGAGATGTGATATTCAACTCCTTCCCATTCCAATTCTGAGACCCTTCCTATAGCATTAGATATGATATCCAAGTCCTTCCCATTCCAATCCTGAGACCCTTCCTATAACATGAGATGTGATATCCAACTCCTTCCCATTCCAACCTGAGACCCTTCCTATAGCATGAGATGGGATATCCAACTCCTTCCAAATCCAATACTGATACCCTTCCGATAGCATGAGATGTGATATCCCAATGCTTCTACGAAACCTGAGACCCATACTATGGCATGAGATGTGATATCAAACTCCTTCCCATTCCAATCCTGAGACCCTTCCTATAGCTTGAGATGTGATATCCAACTCCTTCCCATTCCAATTCTGAGACCCTTCCTATACCATGAGACTTGATATCTCAATGCTTCTAATACCAAATCTGAGATCCTTCCTATAGCATGAGATGTGATATCCAACTTCTTCCCATTCCAATCCTGAGACCCTTCCTATAGCATGAGATGTGATATCTCAATGCTACCAAACCTGAGACCCTTCCTATAGCATGAAATGTGATATCCAACTCCTTCCCATTCCAATCCTGAGACACTTCCTATAGCATGAGATGTTTCTCACTGCTTATAACAAACCTGAGACCCTTCCTATAGCATGAGATGTGATATCCAATCCTTCCCATTCCAATCCTGAGACCCTTCCTATAGCATGAGATGTGATATCTCAATGCTTCTAATATCAAACTTGAGACCCTCCCTATAGCATATGTGATATCCAAGTCCTTCCCATTCCAATCCTGAGACACTTCCTAATGCATGAGATGTGATATCTCAATGCTTCTAATACCAAACCTGAGACTCTTCCTATAACATGAGATGGGATATCCAACTCCTTCCCATTCCAATCCTGAGACCCTTTCGATTGCAAAGATGTGATATCTCAATGCTTATACCAAACCTGAGACCCTTCCTACGGCATGAGATGTCATATACAACTCCTTCCCATTCCAATCCTGAGACCCTTCCGATAGCATGAGATGTGATATCTCAATGCTTCTAATACCAAATCTGAGATGCTTCCTATAGCATGAGATGTGATATCCAACTTCTTCCCATTCCAATCCTGAGACCCTTCCTATAGCATGAGATGTGATATCTCAATGCTTATACCAAACCTGAGACCCTTCCTATAGCATGAGATGTGATATCCAACTTCTTCCCATTCCAATCCTGAGACCCTTCCTATAACATGAGATGTGATGTCTCAATGCTTCTAATACCAAACCTGAGATCTTTCCTATAACATGAGATATGATATCCAACTCCTTCCCATTCCAATTATAAGACCCTTCCTATAGCATGAGATATGATATCCAAGTCCTTCCCATTCCAATCCTGAGACCCTTCCTATAACATGAGATGGGATATCCAATTCCTTCCAAATCCAATACTGATACCCTTCCGATAGCATGAGATGTGATATCCCAATGCTTCTACCAAACCTGAGACCCATACTATGGCATGAGATGTGATATCAAACTCCTTCCCATTCCAATCCTGAGACCCTTCCTATAGCTTGAGATGTGATATCCAACTCCTTCCCATTCCAATCCTGAAACCCTTCCTATAACATGAGATGTGATATCCAACTCCTTCCCATTCCAACCTGAGACCCTTCCTTTAGCATGAGATGGGATATCCAACTCCTTCCAAATCCAATACTGATACCCTTCCGATAGCATGAGATGTGATATCCCAATGCTTCTACCAAACCTGAGACCCATACTATGGCATGAGATGTGATATCAAACTCCTTCCCATTCCAATCCTGAGACCCGTCCTATAACATGAGATGTGATATCCAAATCCTTCCCATTCCAATCCTGAGACCCTTCCGATATCATGAGATGTGATATCTCAATGCTTCTAATATCAAACTTGAGACCCTCCCTATAGCATGAGATGTGATATCCAAGTCCTTCCCATTCCAATCCTGAGACCCTTCCTATAGCATGAGAAGTGATATCTCAATGCTTCTAATACCAAACCTTAGACCCTTCCTTTATCATGAAATGTGATATCCAACTCCTTCCCATTCCAATCCTGAGACCCTTCCGATATCATGAGATGTGATATCTCAATGCTTCTAATATCAAACTTGAGACCCTCCCTATAGCATGAGATGTGATATCCAAATACTTCCCATTCCAATCCTGAGACCCTCCCTATAGCATGAGAAGTGATATCTCAATGCTTCTAATACCAAACCTGAGATCCTTCCTATAACATGAGATGTGATATCCAACTCCTTCCCATTCCAATCCTGAGATACTTCCTATAGCATGAGATGTGCTATCCAACTCCTTCCCATTCCAATCCTGAGACTCTTATGATAGCATGAGATGTGATATCTCAATGCATCTAATACCAAACCTGAGATACTTCCGATAGCATGAGATGTGATATCTCAATGCTTCTAATACCAAACCTGAGATCCTTCCTATAACATGAGATGTGATATCCAAATCCTTCCCTTTCCAAACCTGAGACCCTCCCTTTAGCATGAGATGTGATATCCAACTCCTTCCCATTCCAATCCTGAGACCCTTCTGATAGCATGAGATGTGATATCTCAATGCCTCTAATACCAAACCTGAGATCCTACCTCTAACATGAAATGTGATATCCAACTCCTTCCCTTTCCAAACCTGAGACCCTGCCTATAGCATGAGATGTGATATCCAAGTCCTTCCCATTCCAATCCCGAGACCCTTCCTATAGCATGTGATGTGATATCTCAATGCTTATACCAAACCTGAGACCCTTCCTATGGCATGAGATGTCATATACAACTCCTTCCCATTCCAATCCTGAGACCCTTCCTATAGCATGAGATGTGATATCTCAATGCTTATACCAAACCTGAGACCCTTCCTATAGCATGAGATGTGATATCCAACTTCTTCCCATTCCAATCCTGAGACCCTTCCTATAACATGAGATTTGATGTCTCAATGCTTCTAATACCAAACCTGAGATCTTTCCTATAACATGAGATGTGATATCCAACTCCTTCCCATTCCAATTCTGAGACCCTTCCTATAGCATGAGATGTGATATCTCAATGCTTATACCAAACCTGAGACTCTTCCTATAGCTTGAGATGTGATATCCAACTCCTTCCCATTCCAAACCTGAGACCCTTCCTATAGCTTGAGGTGTGATATCCAACTCCTTCCCCTTCCAAACCTGAGAGCCTTCCCATAGCATGAGATATGATATCCAAGTCCTTCCCATTCCAATCCTGAGACCCTTCCTATAACATGAGATGTGATATCCAACTCCTTCCCATTCCAACCTGAGGCCCTTCCTATAGCATGATGGGATATCCAACTCCTTCCAAATCCAATACTGATACCCTTCCGATAGCATGAGATGTGATATCCCAATGCTTCTACCAAACCTGAGACCCATACTATGGCATGAGATGTGATATCAAACTTCTTCCCATTCCAATCCTGAGACCCTTCCTATAGCTTGAGATGTGTTATCCAACTCCTTCCCATTCCAATTCTGAGACCCTTCCTATACCATGAGACTTGATATCTCAATGCTTCTAATACCAAACCTGAGACCCGTCCTATAACATGAGATGTGATATCCAAATCCTTCCCCTTCCAAACCTTAGACCCTTCCTATATCATGAGATGTGATATCCAACTCCTTCCCATTCCAATCCTGAGACCCTTCCGATATCATGAGATTTGTTATCTCAATGCTTCTAATATCAAACTTGAGACCCTCCCTATAGCATGAGATGTGACATCCAAGTCCTTCCCATTCCAATCCTGAGACCCTTCCGATAGCAGAGATGTGATATCTCAATGCTTATACCAAACCTGAGACCCTTCCTATAGCCTGAGATGTCATATACAACTCCTTCCAATTCCAATCCTGAGACCCTTCCTATAGCATGAGATGTGATATCTCAATGCTTATACCAAATCAGAGACCCTTCCTATAGCATGAGATGTGATATCCAACTCCTTCCCATTCCAATCCTGAGACCCTTCCTATAGCATGAGAAGTGATATCTCCATGCGTATACCAAACCTGAGACCCTTCCTATAGCATGAGATGTGATATCCAAATCCGTCCAATTCCAATCCTGAGACCCTTCCTATACCATGAGATGTGATATCTCAATGCTTATACCAAACCTGAGAGCCTACCTATAGCAAGAGATGTGATGTCCAAGTCCATCCCATTCCAATCCTTAGACCCTTCCTACAACATGCGATGTGATATCTCAATGATTCTAATACCAAACCAGAGACCCGTCCTATAACATGGGATGGGATATCCAACTTCTTCCCATTCCAATCCTGAGACCCTTCCTATAGCATGAGATGTGATATCTCAATGCTACCAAACCTGAGACCCTTCCTATAGCATGAGATGTGATATCCAACTCCTTCCCATTCCAATCCTGAGACACTTCCTATAGCATGAGATGTATCTCACTGCTTATAACAAACCTGAGACCCTTCCTATAGCATGAGATGTGATATCCAATCCTTCCCATTCCAATCCTGAGACCCTTCCTATAGCATGAGATGTGATATCTCAATGCTTCTAATATCAAACTTGAGACCCTCCCTATAGCATATGTGATATCCAAGTCCTTCCCATTCCAATCCTGAGACACTTCCTATAGCATGAGATGTGATATCTCAATGCTTCTAATACCAAACCTGAGACTCTTCCTATAACATGAGATGGGATATCCAACTCCTTCCCATTCCAATCCTGAGACCCTTTCGATTGCAAAGATGTGATATCTCAATTCTTATACCAAACCTGATACCCTTCCTACGGCATGAGATGTCATATACAACTCCTTCCCATTCCAATCCTGAGACCCTTCCGATAGCATGAGATGTGATATCTCAATGCTTCTAATACCAAATCTGAGATGCTTCCTATAGCATGAGATGTGATATCCAACTTCTTCCCATTCCAATCCTGAGACCCTTCCTATAGCATGAGATGTGATATCTCAATGCTTATACCAAACCTGAGACCCTTCCTATAGCATGAGATGTGATATCCAACTTCTTCCCATTCCAATCCTGAGACCCTTCCTATAACATGAGATGTGATGTCTCAATGCTTCTAATAACAAACCTGAGATCTTTCCTATAACATGAGATGTGATATCCAACTCCTTCCCATTCCAATTATGAGACCCTTCCTATAGCATGAGATATGATATCCAAGTCCTTCCCATTCCAATCCTGAGACCCTTCCTATAACATGAGATGGGATATCAAACTCCTTCCAAATCCAATACTGATACCCTTCCGATAGCATGAGATGTGATATCCCAATGCTTCTACCAAACCTGAGACCCATACTATGGCATGAGATGTGATATCAAACTCCTTCCCATTCCAATCCTGAGACCCTTCCTATAGCTTGAGATGTGATATCCAACTCCTTCCCATTCCAATCCTGAGACCCTTCCTATAACATGAGATGTGATATCCAACTCCTTCCCATTCCAACCTGAGACCCTTCCTTTAGCATGAGATGGGATATCCAACTCCTTCCAAATCCAATACTGATACCCTTCCGATAGCATGAGATGTGATATCCCAATGCTTCTACCAAACCTGAGACCCATACTATGGCATGAGATGTGATATCAAACTCCTTCCCATTCCAATCCTGAGACCCGTCCTATAACATGAGATGTGATATCCAAATCCTTCCCATTCCAATCCTGAGACCCTTCCGATATCATGAGATGTGATATCTCAATGCTTCTAATATCAAACTTGAGACCCTCCCTATAGCATGAGATGTGATATCCAAGTCCTTCCCATTCCAATCCTGAGACCCTTCCTATAGCATGAGAAGTGATATCTCAATGCTTCTAATACCAAACCTTAGACCCTTCCTTTATCATGAGATGTGATATCCAACTCCTTCCCATTCCAATCCTGAGACCCTTCCGATATCATGAGATGTGATATCTCAATGCTTCTAATATCAAACTTGAGACCCTCCCTATAGCATGAGATGTGATATCCAAATACTTCCCATTCCAATCCTGAGACCCTCCCTATAGCATGAGAAGTGATATCTCAATGCTTCTAATACCAAACCTGAGATCCTTCCTATAACATGAGATGTGATATCCAACTCCTTCCCATTCCAATCCTGAGACACTTCCTATAGCATGAGATGTGCTATCCAACTCCTTCCCATTCCAATCCTGAGACTCTTATGATAGCATGAGATGTGATATCTCAATGCCTCTAATACCAAACCTGAGATACTTCCGATAGCATGAGATGTGATATCTCAATGCTTCTAATACCAAACCTGAGATCCTTCCTATAACATGAGATGTGATATCCAAATCCTTCCCTTTCCAAACCTGAGACCCTCCCTTTAGCATGAGATGTGATATCCAACTCCTTCCCATTCCAATCCTGAGACCCTTCTGATAGCATGAGATGTGATATCTCAATGCCTCTAATACCAAACCTGAGATCCTACCTCTAACATGAAATGTGATATCCAACTCCTTCCCTTTCCAAACCTGAGACCCTGCCTATAGCATGAGATGTGATATCCAAGTCCTTCCCATTCCAATCCCGAGACCCTTCCTATAGCATGTGATGTGATATCTCAATGCTTATACCAAACCTGAGACCCTTCCTATGGCACGAGATGTCATATACAACTCCTTCCCATTCCAATCCTGAGACCCTTCCTATAGCATGAGATGTGATATCTCAATGCTTATACCAAACCTGAGACCCTTCCTATAGCATGAGATGTGATATCCAACTTCTTCCCATTCCAATCCTGAGACCCTTCCTATAACATGAGATTTGATGTCTCAATGCTTCTAATACCAAACCTGAGATCTTTCCTATAACATGAGATGTGATATCCAACTCCTTCCCATTCCAATTCTGAGACCCTTCCTATAGCATGAGATGTGATATCTCAATGCTTATACCAAACCTGAGACTATTCCTATAGCTTGAGATGTGATATCCAACTCCTTCCCATTCCAAACCTGAGACCCTTCCTATAGCTTGAGGTGTGATATCCAACTCCTTCCCCTTCCAAACCTGAGAGCCTTCCCATAGCATGAGATATGATATCCAAGTCCTTCCCATTCCAATCCTGAGACCCTTCCTATAACATGAGATGTGATATCCAACTCCTTCCCATTCCAACCTGAGACCCTTCCTATAGCATGATGGGATATCCAACTCCTTCCAAATCCAATACTGATACCCTTCCGATAGCATGAGATGTGATATCCCAATGCTTCTACCAAACCTGAGACCCATACTATGGCATGAGATGTGATATAAAACTTCTTCCCATTCCAATCCTGAGACCCTTCCTATAGCTTGAGATGTGTTATCCAACTCCTTCCCATTCCAATTCTGAGACCCTTCCTATACCATGAGACTTGATATCTCAATGCTTCTAATACCAAACCTGAGACCCGTCCTATAACATGAGATGTGATATCCAAATCCTTCCCCTTCCAAACCTTAGACCCTTCCTATATCATGAGATGTGATATCCAACTCCTTCCCATTCCAATCCTGAGACCCTTCCGATATCATGAGATTTGTTATCTCAATGCTTCTAATATCAAACTTGAGACCCTCCCTATAGCATGAGATGTGACATCCAAGTCCTTCCCATTCCAATCCTGAGACCCTTCCGATAGCAGAGATGTGATATCTCAATGCTTATACCAAACCTGAGACCCTTCCTATAGCCTGAGATGTCATATACAACTCTTTCCAATTCCAATCCTGAGACCCTTCCTATAGCATGAGATGTGATATCTCAATGCTTATACCAAATCAGAGACCCTTCCTATAGCATGAGATGTGATATCCAACTCCTTCCCATTCCAATCCTGAGACCCTTCCTATAGCATGAGAAGTGATATCTCCATGCGTATACCAAACCTGAGACCCTTCCTATAGCATGAGATGTGATATCCAAATCCGTCCAATTCCAATCCTGAGACCCTTCCTATACCATGAGATGTGATATCTCAATGCTTATACCAAACCTGAGAGCCTACCTATAGCATGAGATGTGATGTCCAAGTCCATCCCATTCCAATCCTTAGACCCTTCCTACAGCATGCGATGTGATATCTCAATGATTCTAATACCAAACCAGAGACCCGTCCTATAACATGGGATGGGATATCCAACTTCTTCCCATTCCAATCCTGAGACCCTTCCTATAGCATGAGATGTGATATCTCAATGCTACCAAACCTGAGACCCTTCCTATAGCATGATATGTGATATCCAACTCCTTCCCATTCCAATCCTGAGACACTTCCTATAGCATGAGATGTATCTCACTGCTTATAACAAACCTGAGACCCTTCCTATAGCATGAGATGTGATATCCAATCCTTCCCATTCCAATCCTGAGACCCTTCCTATAGCATGAGATGTGATATCTCAATGCTTCTAATATCAAACTTGAGACCCTCCCTATAGCATATGTGATATCCAAGTCCTTCCCATTCCAATCCTGAGACACTTCCTATAGCATGAGATGTGATATCTCAATGCTTCTAATACCAAACCTGAGACTCTTCCTATAACATGAGATGGGATATCCAACTCCTTCCCATTCCAATCCTGAGACCCTTTCGATTGCAAAGATGTGATATCTCAATTCTTATACCAAACCTGAGACCCTTCCTACGGCATGAGATGTCATATACAACTCCTTCCCATTCCAATCCTGAGACCCTTCCGATAGCATGAGATGTGATATCTCAATGCTTCTAATACCAAATCTGAGATGCTTCCTATAGCATGAGATGTGATATCCAACTTCTTCCCATTCCAATACTGAGACCCTTCCTATAGCATGAGATGTGATATCTCAATGCTTATACCAAACCTGAGACCCTTCCTATAGCATGAGATGTGATATCCAACTTCTTCCCATTCCAATCCTGAGACCCTTCCTATAACATGAGATGTGATGTCTCAATGCTTCTAATACCAAACCTGAGATCTTTCCTATAACATGAGATGTGATATCCAACTCCTTCCCATTCCAATTATGAGACCCTTCCTATAGCATGAGATATGATATCCAAGTCCTTCCCATTCCAATCCTGAGACCCTTCCTATAACATGAAATGTGATATCCAACTCCTTCCCATTCCAACCTGAGACCCTTCCTATAGCATGAAATGGGATATCCAACTCCTTCCAAATCCAATACTGATACCCTTCCGATAGCATGAGATGTGATATCCCAATGCTTCTACCAAACCTGAGACCCATACTATGGCATGAGATGTGATATCAAACTCCTTCCCATTCCAATCCTGAGACCCTTCCTATAGCTTGAGATGTGATATCCAACTCCTTCCCATTCCAATTCTGAGACCCTTCCTATACCATGAGACTTGATATCTCAATGCTTCTAATACCAAACCTGAGACCCGTCCTATAACATGAGATGTGATATCCAAATCCTTCCCATTCCAATCCTGAGACCCTTCCGATATCATGAGATGTGATATCTCAATGCTTCTAATATCAAACTTGAGACCCTCCCTATAGCATGAGATGTGATATCCAAGACCTTCCCATTCCAATCCTGAGACCCTTCCTATAGCATGAGAAGTGATATCTCAATGCTTCTAATACCAAACCTTAGACCCTTCCTTTATCATGAGATGTGATATCCAGCTCCTTCCCATTCCAATCCTGAGACCCTTCCGATATCATGAGATGTGATATCTCACTGCTTATAACAAACCTGAGACCCTTCCTAAAGCATGAGATGTGATATCCAACTTCTTCCCATTCCAATCCTGAGACCCTTCCTATAACATGAGATGTGATGTCTCAATGCTTCTAATACCAAACCTGAGACCCGTCCTATAACATGAGATGTGATATCCAAATCCTTCCCATTCCAATCCTGAGACCCTTCCGATATCATGAGATGTGATATCTCAATGCTTCTAATATCAAACTTGAGACCCTCCCTATAGCATGAGATGTGATATCCAAGTCCTTCCCATTCCAATCCTGAGACCCTTCCTATAGCATGAGAAGTGATATCTCAATGCTTCTAATACCAAACCTTAGACCCTTCCTTTATCATGAGATGTGATATCCAATTTCTTCCCATTCCAATCCTGAGACCCTTCCTATAGCATGAGATGTGATATCTCAAAGCTTATACCAAACCTGAGACCCTTCCTATAGCATGAGATGTGATATCCAACTTCTTCCCATTCCAATCCTGAGACCCTTCCTATAACATGAGATGTGATGTCTCAATGCTTCTAATACCAAACCTGAGATCTTTCCTATAACATGAGATGACATCCAACTCCTTCCCATTCCAATTCTGAGACCCTTCCTATAGCATTAGATATGATATCCAAGTCCTTCCCATTCCAATCCTGAGACCCTTCCTATAACATGAGATGTGATATCCAACTCCTTCCCATTCCAACCTGAGACCCTTCCTATAGCATGAGATGGGATATCCAACTCCTTCCAAATCCAATACTGATACCCTTCCGATAGCATGAGATGTGATATCCCAATGCTTCTACCAAACCTGAGACCCATACTATGGCATGAGATGTGATATCAAACTCCTTCCCATTCCAATCCTGAGACCCTTCCTATAGCTTGAGATGTGATATCCAACTCCTTCCCATTCCAATTCTGAGACCCTTCCTATACCATGAGACTTGATATCTCAATGCTTCTAATACCAAATCTGAGATCCTTCCTATAGCATGAGATGTGATATCCAACTTCTTCCCATTCCAATCCTGAGACCCTTCCTATAGCATGAGATGTGATATCTCAATGCTACCAAACCTGAGACCCTTCCTATAGCATGAGATGTGATATCCAACTCCTTCCCATTCCAATCCTGAGACACTTCCTATAGCATGAGATGTTTCTCACTGCTTATAACAAACCTGAGACCCTTCCTATAGCATGAGATGTGATATCCAATCCTTCCCATTCCAATCCTGAGACCCTTCCTATAGCATGAGATGTGATATCTCAATGCTTCTAATATCAAACTTGAGACCCTCCCTATAGCATATGTGATATCCAAGTCCTTCCCATTCCAATCCTGAGACCCTTCCTATAACATGAGATGTGATGTCTCAATGCTTCTAATACCAAACTTGAGATCTTTCCTATAACATGAGATGACATCCAACTCCTTCCCATTCCAATTCTGAGACCCTTCCTATAGCATTAGATATGATATCCAAGTCCTTCCCATTCCAATCCTGAGACCCTTCCTATAACATGAGATGTGATATCCAACTCCTTCCCATTCCAACCTGAGACCCTTCCTATAGCATGAGATGGGATATCCAACTCCTTCCAAATCCAATACTGATACCCTTCCGATAGCATGAGATGTGATATCCCAATGCTTCTACCAAACCTGAGACCCATACTATGGCATGAGATGTGATATCAAACTCCTTCCCATTCCAATCCTGAGACCCTTCCTATAGCTTGAGATGTGATATCCAACTCCTTCCCATTCCAATTCTGAGACCCTTCCTATACGATGAGACTTGGTATCTCAATGCTTCTAATACCAAATCTGAGATCCTTCCTATAGCATGAGATGTGATATCCAACTTCTTCCCATTCCAATCCTGAGACCCTTCCTATAGCATGAGATGTGATATCTCAATGCTACCAAACCTGAGACCCTTCCTATAGCATGAGATGTGATATCCAACTCCTTCCCATTCCAATCCTGAGACACTTCCTATAGCATTAGATGTTTCTCACTGCTTATAACAAACCTGAGACCCTTCCTATAGCATGAGATGTGATATCCAATCCTTCCCATTCCAATCCTGAGACCCTTCCTATAGCATGAGATGTGATATCTCAATGCTTCTAATATCAAACTTGAGACCCTCCCTATAGCATATGTGATATCCAAGTCCTTCCCATTCCAATCCTGAGACACTTCCTAATGCATGAGATGTGATATCTCAATGCTTCTAATACCAAACCTGAGACTCTTCCTATAACATGAGATGGGATATCCAACTCCTTCCCATTCCAATCCTGAGACCCTTTCGATTGCAAAGATGTGATATCTCAATGCTTATACCAAACCTGAGACCCTTCCTACGGCATGAGATGTCATATACAACTCCTTCCCATTCCAATCCTGAGACCCTTCCGATAGCATGAGATGTGATATCTCAATGCTTCTAATACCAAATCTGAGATGCTTCCTATAGCATGAGATGTGATATCCAACTTCTTCCCATTCCAATCCTGAGACCCTTCCTATAGCATGAGATGTGATATCTCACTGCTTATACCAAACCTGAGACCCTTCCTATAGCATGAGATGTGATATCCAACTTCTTCCCATTCCAATCCTGAGACCCTTCCTATAACATGAGATGTGATGTCTCAATGCTTCTAATACCAAACCTGAGATCTTTCCTATAACATGAGATGTGATATCCAACTCCTTCCCATTCCAATTATAAGACCCTTCCTATAGCATGAGATATGATATCCAAGTCCTTCCCATTCCAATCCTGAGACCCTTCCTATAACATGAGATGGGATATCCAACTCCTTCCAAATCCAATACTGATACCCTTCCGATAGCATGAGATGTGATATCCCAATGCTTCTACCAAACCTGAGACCCATACTATGGCATGAGATGTGATATCAAACTCCTTCCCATTCCAATCCTGAGACCCTTCCTATAGCTTGAGATGTGATATTCAACTCCTTCCCATTCCAATTCTGAGACCCTTCCTATAGCATTAGATATGATATCCAAGTCCTTCCCATTCCAATCCTGAGACCCTTCCTATAACATGAGATGTGATATCCAACTCCTTCCCATTCCAACCTGAGACCCTTCCTATAGCATGAGATGGGATATCCAACTCCTTCCAAATCCAATACTGATACCCTTCCGATAGCATGAGATGTGATATCCCAATGCTTCTACCAAACCTGAGACCCATACTATGGCATGAGATGTGATATCAAACTCCTTCCCATTCCAATCCTGAGACCCTTCCTATAGCTTGAGATGTGATATCCAACTCCTTCCCATTCCAATTCTGAGACCCTTCCTATACCATGAGACTTGATATCTCAATGCTTCTAATACCAAATCTGAGATCCTTCCTATAGCATGAGATGTGATATCCAACTTCTTCCCATTCCAATCCTGAGACCCTTCCTATAGCATGAGATGTGATATCTCAATGCTACCAAACCTGAGACCCTTCCTATAGCATGAGATGTGATATCCAACTCCTTCCCATTCCAATCCTGAGACACTTCCTATAGCATGAGATGTTTCTCACTGCTTATAACAAACCTGAGACCCTTCCTATAGCATGAGATGTGATATCCAATCCTTCCCATTCCAATCCTGAGACCCTTCCTATAGCATGAGATGTGATATCTCAATGCTTCTAATATCAAACTTGAGACCCTCCCTATAGCATATGTGATATCCAAGTCCTTCCCATTCCAATCCTGAGACACTTCCTAATGCATGAGATGTGATATCTCAATGCTTCTAATACCAAACCTGAGACTCTTCCTATAACATGAGATGGGATATCCAACTCCTTCCCATTCCAATCCTGAGACCCTTTCGATTGCAAAGATGTGATATCTCAATGCTTATACCAAACCTGAGACCCTTCCTACGGCATGAGATGTCATATACAACTCCTTCCCATTCCAATCCTGAGACCCTTCCGATAGCATGAGATGCGATATCTCAATGCTTCTAATACCAAATCTGAGATGCTTCCTATAGCATGAGATGTGATATCCAACTTCTTCCCATTCCAATCCTGAGACCCTTCCTATAGCATGAGATGTGATATCTCAATGCTTATACCAAACCTGAGACCCTTCCTATAGCATGAGATGTGATATCCAACTTCTTCCCATTCCAATCCTGAGACCCTTCCTATAACATGAGATGTGATGTCTCAATGCTTCTAATACCAAACCTGAGATCTTTCCTATAACATGAGATATGATATCCAACTCCTTCCCATTCCAATTATAAGACCCTTCCTATAGCATGAGATATGATATCCAAGTCCTTCCCATTCCAATCCTGAGACCCTTCCTATAACATGAGATGGGATATCCAACTCCTTCCAAATCCAATACTGATACCCTTCCGATAGCATGAGATGTGATATCCCAATGCTTCTACCAAACCTGAGACCCATACTATGGCATGAGATGTGATATCAAACTCCTTCCCATTCCAATCCTGAGACCCTTCCTATAGCTTCAGATGTGATATCCAACTCCTTCCCATTCCAATCCTGAAACCCTTCCTATAACATGAGATGTGATATCCAACTCCTTCCCATTCCAACCTGAGACCCTTCCTTTAGCATGAGATGGGATATCCAACTCCTTCCAAATCCAATACTGATACCCTTCCGATAGCATGAGATGTGATATCCCAATGCTTCTACCAAACCTGAGACCCATACTATGGCATGAGATGTGATATCAAACTCCTTCCCATTCCAATCCTGAGACCCGTCCTATAACATGAGATGTGATATCCAAATCCTTCCCATTCCAATCCTGAGACCCTTCCGATATCATGAGATGTGATATCTCAATGCTTCTAATATCAAACTTGAGACCCTCCCTATAGCATGAGATGTGATATCCAAGTCCTTCCCATTCCAATCCTGAGACCCTTCCTATAGCATGAGAAGTGATATCTCAATGCTTATAATACCAAACCTTAGACCCTTCCTTTATCATGAAATGTGATATCCAACTCCTTCCCATTCCAATCCTGAGACCCTTCCGATATCATGAGATGTGATATCTCAATGCTTCTAATATCAAACTTGAGACCCTCCCTATAGCATGAGATGTGATATCCAAATACTTCCCATTCCAATCCTGAGACCCTCCCTATAGCATGAGAAGTGATATCTCAATGCTTCTAATACCAAACCTGAGATCCTTCCTATAACATGAGATGTGATATCCAACTCCTTCCCATTCCAATCCTGAGATACTTCCTATAGCATGAGATGTGCTATCCAACTCCTTCCCATTCCAATCCTGAGACTCTTATGATAGCATGAGATGTGATATCTCAATGCCTCTAATACCAAACCTGAGATACTTCCGATAGCATGAGATGTGATATCTCAATGCTTCTAATACCAAACCTGAGATCCTTCCTATAACATGAGATGTGATATCCAAATCCTTCCCTTTCCAAACCTGAGACCCTCCCTTTAGCATGAGATGTGATATCCAACTCCTTCCCATTCCAATCCTGAGACCCTTCTGATAGCATGAGATGTGATATCTCAATGCCTCTAATACCAAACCTGAGATCCTCCCTCTAACATGAAATGTGATATCCAACTCCTTCCCTTTCCAAACCTGAGACCCTGCCTATAGCATGAGATGTGATATCCAAGTCCTTCCCATTCCAATCCCGAGACCCTTCCTATAGCATGTGATGTGATATCTCAATGCTTATACCAAACCTGAGACCCTTCCTATGGCATGAGATGTCATATACAACTCCTTCCCATTCCAATCCTGAGACCCTTCCTATAGCATGAGATGTGATATCTCAATGCTTATACCAAACCTGAGACCCTTCCTATAGCATGAGATGTGATATCCAACTTCTTCCCATTCCAATCCTGAGACCCTTCCTATAACATGAGATTTGATGTCTCAATGCTTCTAATACCAAACCTGAGATCTTTCCTATAACATGAGATGTGATATCCAACTCCTTCCCATTCCAATTCTGAGACCCTTCCTATAGCATGAGATGTGATATCTCAATGCTTATACCAAACCTGAGACTCTTCCTATAGCTTGAGATGTGATATCCAACTCCTTCCCATTCCAAACCTGAGACCCTTCCTATAGCTTGAGGTGTGATATCCAACTCCTTCCCCTTCCAAACCTTTGAGCCTTCCCATAGCATGAGATATGATATCCAAGTCCTTCCCATTCCAATCCTGAGACCCTTCCTATAACATGAGATGTGATATCCAACTCCTTCCCATTCCAACCTGAGGCCCTTCCTATAGCATGATGGGATATCCAACTCCTTCCAAATCCAATACTGATACCCTTCCGATAGCATGAGATGTGATATCCCAATGCTTCTACCAAACCTGAGACCCATACTATGGCATGAGATGTGATATCAAACTTCTTCCCATTCCAATCCTGAGACCCTTCCTATAGCTTGAGATGTGTTATCCAACTCCTTCCCATTCCAATTCTGAGACCCTTCCTATACCATGAGACTTGATATCTCAATGCTTCTAATACCAAACCTGAGACCCGTCCTATAACATGAGATGTGATATCCAAATCCTTCCCCTTCCAAACCTTAGACCCTTCCTATATCATGAGATGTGATATCCAACTCCTTCCCATTCCAATCCTGAGACCCTTCCGATATCATGAGATTTGTTATCTCAATGCTTCTAATATCAAACTTGAGACCCTCCCTATAGCATGAGATGTGACATCCAAGTCCTTCCCATTCCAATCCTGAGACCCTTCCGATAGCAGAGATGTGATATCTCAATGCTTATACCAAACCTGAGACCCTTCCTATAGCCTGAGATGTCATATACAACTCCTTCCAATTCCAATCCTGAGACCCTTCCTATAGCATGAGATGTGATATCTCAATGCTTATACCAAATCAGAGACCCTTCCTATAGCATGAGATGTGTTATCCAACTCCTTCCCATTCCAATCCTGAGACCCTTCCTATAGCATGAGAAGTGATATCTCCATGCGTATACCAAACCTGAGACCCTTCCTATAGCATGAGATGTGATATCCAAATCCGTCCAATTCCAATCCTGAGACCCTTCCTATACCATGAGATGTGATATCTCAATGCTTATACCAAACCTGAGAGCCTACCTATAGCAAGAGATGTGATGTCCAAGTCCATCCCATTCCAATCCTTAGACCCTTCCTACAGCATGCGATGTGATATCTCAATGATTCTAATACCAAACCAGAGACCCGTCCTATAACATGGGATGGGATATCCAACTTCTTCCCATTCCAATCCTGAGACCCTTCCTATAGCATGAGATGTGATATCTCAATGCTACCAAACCTGAGACCCTTCCTATAGCATGAGATGTGGTATCCAACTCCTTCCCATTCCAATCCTGAGACACTTCCTATAGCATGAGATGTATCTCACTGCTTATAACAAACCTGAGACCCTTCCTATAGCATGAGATGTGATATCCAATCCTTCCCATTCCAATCCTGAGACCCTTCCTATAGCATGAGATGTGATATCTCAATGCTTCTAATATCAAACTTGAGACCCTCCCTATAGCATATGTGATATCCAAGTCCTTCCCATTCCAATCCTGAGACACTTCCTATAGCATGAGATGTGATATCTCAATGCTTCTAATACCAAACCTGAGACTCTTCCTATAACATGAGATGGGATATCCAACTCCTTCCCATTCCAATCCTGAGACCCTTTCGATTGCAAAGATGTGATATCTCAATTCTTATACCAAACCTGATACCCTTCCTACGGCATGAGATGTCATATACAACTCCTTCCCATTCCAATCCTGAGACCCTTCCGATAGCATGAGATGTGATATCTCAATGCTTCTAATACCAAATCTGAGATGCTTCCTATAGCATGAGATGTGATATCCAACTTCTTCCCATTCCAATCCTGAGACCCTTCCTATAGCATGCGATGTGATATCTCAATGCTTATACCAAACCTGAGACCCTTCCTATAGCATGAGATGTGATATCCAACTTCTTCCCATTCCAATCCTGAGACCCTTCCTATAACATGAGATGTGATGTCTCAATGCTTCTAATACCAAACCTGAGATCTTTCCTATAACATGAGATGTGATATCCAACTCCTTCCCATTCCAATTATGAGACCCTTCCTATAGCATGAGATATGATATCCAAGTCCTTCCCATTCCAATCCTGAGACCCTTCCTATAACATTAGATGTGATATCCAACTCCTTCCCATTCCAACCTGACACCCTTCCTATAGCATGAAATGGGATATCCAACTCCTTCCAAATCCAATACTGATACCCTTCCGATAGCATGAGATGTGATATCCCAATGCTTCTACCAAACCTGAGACCCATACTATGGCATGAGATGTGATATCAAACTCCTTCCCATTCCAATCCTGAGACCCTTCCTATAGCTTGAGATGTGATATCCAACTCCTTCCCATTCCAATTCTGAGACCCTTCCTATACCATGAGACTTGATATCTCAATGCTTCTAATACCAAACCTGAGACCCGTCCTATAACATGAGATGTGATATCCAAATCCTTCCCATTCCAATCCTAAGACCCTTCCGATATCATGAGATGTGATATCTCAATGCTTCTAATATCAAACTTGAGACCCTCCCTATAGCATGAGATGTGATATCCAAGACCTTCCCATTCCAATCCTGAGACCCTTCCTATAGCATGAGAAGTGATATCTCAATGCTTCTAATACCAAACCTTAGACCCTTCCTTTATCATGAGATGTGATATCCAGCTCCTTCCCATTCCAATCCTGAGACCCTTCCGATATCATGAGATGTGATATCTCACTGCTTATAACAAACCTGAGACCCTTCCTATAGCATGAGATGTGATATCCAACTTCTTCCCATTCCAATCCTGAGACCCTTCCTATAACATGAGATGTGATGTCTCAATGCTTCTAATACCAAACCTGAGACCCGTCCTATAACATGAGATGTGATATCCAAATCCTTCCCATTCCAATCCTGAGACCCTTCCGATATCATGAGATGTGATATCTCAATGCTTCTAATATCAAACTTGAGACCCTCCCTATAGCATGAGATGTGATATCCAAGTCCTTCCCATTCCAATCCTGAGACCCTTCCTATAGCATGAGAAGTGATATCTCAATGCTTCTAATACCAAACCTTAGACCCTTCCTTTATCATGAGATGTGATATCCAATTTCTTCCCATTCCAATCCTGAGACCCTTCCTATAGCATGAGATGTGATATCTCAAAGCTTATACCAAACCTGAGACCCTTCCTATAGCATGAGATGTGATATCCAACTTCTTCCCATTCCAATCCTGAGACCCTTCCTATAACATGAGATGTGATGTCTCAATGCTTCTAATACCAAACCTGAGATCTTTCCTATAACATGAGATGACATCCAACTCCTTCCCATTCCAATTCTGAGACCCTTCCTATAGCATTAGATATGATATCCAAGTCCTTCCCATTCCAATCCTGAGACCCTTCCTATAACATGAGATGTGATATCCAACTCCTTCCCATTCCAACCTGAGACCCTTCCTATAGCATGAGATGGGATATCCAACTCCTTCCAAATCCAATACTGATACCCTTCCGATAGCATGAGATGTGATATCCCAATGCTTCTACCAAACCTGAGACCCATACTATGGCATGAGATGTGATATCAAACTCCTTCCCATTCCAATCCTGAGACCCTTCCTATAGCTTGAGATGTGATATCCAACTCCTTCCCATTCCAATTCTGAGACCCTTCCTATACCATGAGACTTGGTATCTCAATGCTTCTAATACCAAATCTGAGATCCTTCCTATAGCATGAGATGTGATATCCAACTTCTTCCCATTCCAATCCTGAGACCCTTCCTATAGCATGAGATGTGATATCTCAATGCTACCAAACCTGAGACCCTTCCTATAGCATGAGATGTGATATCCAACTCCTTCCCATTCCAATCCTGAGACACTTCCTATAGCATGAGATGTTTCTCACTGCTTATAACAAACCTGAGACCCTTCCTATAGCATGAGATGTGATATCCAATCCTTCCCATTCCAATCCTGAGACCCTTCCTATAGCATGAGATGTGATATCTCAATGCTTCTAATATCAAACTTGAGACCCTCCCTATAGCATATGTGATATCCAAGTCCTTCCCATTCCAATCCTGAGACACTTCCTAATGCATGAGATGTGATATCTCAATGCTTCTAATACCAAACCTGAGACTCTTCCTATAACATGAGATGGGATATCCAACTCCTTCCCATTCCAATCCTGAGACCCTTTCGATTGCAAAGATGTGATATCTCAATGCTTATACCAAACCTGAGACCCTTCCTACGGCATGAGATGTCATATACAACTCCTTCCCATTCCAATCCTGAGACCCTTCCGATAGCATGAGATGTGATATCTCAATGCTTCTAATACCAAATCTGAGATGCTTCCTATAGCATGAGATGTGATATCCAACTTCTTCCCATTTTAATCCTGAGACCCTTCCTATAGCATGAGATGTGATATCTCAATGCTTATACCAAACCTGAGACCCTTCCTATAGCATGAGATGTGATATCCAACTTCTTCCCATTCCAATCCTGAGACCCTTCCTATAACATGAGATGTGATGTCTCAATGCTTCTAATACCAAACCTGAGATCTTTCCTATAACATGAGATGTGATATCCAACTCCTTCCCATTCCAATTATGAGACCCTTCCTATAGCATGAGATATGATATCCAAGTCCTTCCCATTCCAATCCTGAGACCCTTCCTATAACATGAGATGGGATATCCAACTCCTTCCAAATCCAATACTGATACCCTTCCGATAGCATGAGATGTGATATCCCAATGCTTCTACCAAACCTGAGACCCATACTATGGCATGAGATGTGATATCAAACTCCTTCCCATTCCAATCCTGAGACCCTTCCTATAGCTTGAGATGTGATATCCAACTCCTTCCCATTCCAATTCTGAGACCCTTCCTATACCATGAGACTTGATAACTCAATGCTTCTAATACCAAACCTGAGACCCGTCCTATAACATGAGATGTGATATCCAAATCCTTCCCGTTCCAATCCTGAGACCCTTCCGATATCATGAGATGTGATATCTCAATGCTTCTAATATCAAACTTGAGACCCTCCCCATAGCATGAGATGTGATATCCAAGTCCTTCCCATTCCAATCCTGAGACCCTTCCTATAGCATGAGAAGTGATAACTCAATGCTTCTAATACCAAACCTTAGACCCTTCCTTTATCATGAGATGTGATATCCAGCTCCTTCCCATTCCAATCCTGAGACCCTTCCGATATCATGAGATGTGATATCTCACTGCTTATAACAAACCTGAGACCCTTCCTATAGCATGAGATGTGATATCCAATCCTTCCCATTCCAATCCTGAGACCCTTCCTATAGCATGAGATGTGATATCTCAATGCTTCTAATATCAAACTTGAGACCCTCCCTATAGCATATGTGATATCCAAGTCCTTCCCATTCCAATCCTGAGACACCTCCTATAGCATGAGATGTGATATCTCAATGCTTCTAATATCAAACTTGAGACCCTCCCTATAGCATATGTGATATCCAAGTCCTTCCCATTCCAATCCTGAGACACCTCCTATAGCATGAGATGTGATATCTCAATGCTTCTAATACCAAACCTGAGACTCTTCCTATAACATGAGATGGGATATCCAACTCCTTCCCATTCCAATCCTGAGACCCTTCCTATAGCATGAGCTGTGATATCTCAATGCTTATACCAAACCTGAGACCCTTCCTATAGCATGAGATGTGATATCTCAATGCTTCTAATACCAAACCTGAGATCCTTCCTATAACGAGATGTGATATCCAACTCCTTCCATTCCAATCCAGAGACCCTTCCTATAGCATGAGATGTGATATCTCAATGCTTATACCAAACCTGAGACCCTTCCTATAGCATGAGATGTGATATCTCAATGCCTCTAATACCAAACCTGAGATCCTTCCTCTAACATGAAATGTGATATCCAACTCCTTCCCTTTCCAAACCTGAGAGCCTATCTATAGCATGAGATGTGATATCCAAGTCCTTCCCATTCCAATCCTTAGACCCTTCCTACAGCATGCAATATGATATCTCAATGATTCTAATAACAAACCTGAGACCCGTCATATAATATGAGATGGGATATCCAACTCCTTCCCATTCCAATCCTGAGACACTTCCGATAGCAGAGATATGATATCTCAATGCTTATACCAAACCTGAGACCCTTCCTATATCATGAGATGTGATATCCAACTCCTTCCCGTTCCAAAGCTGAGACCTTTCCTATAGCATATGTGATATCCAACTCATTCCCATTCCAAACATGAGACCCTTCCTATAGCAAGAATGTAATATCCAACTCCTTCCCATTCCAATCCTGAGACCATTCCTATAGCATGAGACGTGATATCTCAATGCTTCTAATACCAAACCTGAGACCCGTCCTATAACATGAGATGTGATATCCAAATCCTTCCCATTCCAATCCTGAGACCCTTCCGATATCATGAGATGTGATATCTCAATGCTTCTAATATCAAACTTGAGACCCTCCCTATAGCATGAGATGTGATATCCAAGTCCTTCCCATTCCAATCCTGAGACCCTTCCTATAGCATGAGAAGTGATATCTCAATGCTTCTAATACCAAACCTTAGACCCTTCCTTTATCATGAGATGTGATATCCAGCTCCTTCCCATTCCAATCCTGAGACCCTTCCGATATCATGAGATGTGATATCTCACTGCTTATAACAAACCTGAGACCCTTCCTATAGCATGAGATGTGATATCCAATCCTTCCCATTCCAATCCTGAGACCCTTCCTATAGCATGAGATGTGATATCTCAATGCTTCTAATATCAAACTTGAGACCCTCCCTATAGCATATGTGATATCCAAGTCCTTCCCATTCCAATCCTGAGACACCTCCTATAGCATGAGATGTGATATCTCAATGCTTCTAATATCAAACTTGAGACCCTCCCTATAGCATATGTGATATCCAAGTCCTTCCCATTCCAATCCTGAGACACCTCCTATAGCATGAGATGTGATATCTCAATGCTTCTAATACCAAACCTGAGACTCTTCCTATAACATGAGATGGGATATCCAACTCCTTCCCATTCCAATCCTGAGACCCTTACGATTGCAAAGATGTGATATCTCAATGCTTATACCAAACCTGAGACCCTTCCTACGGCATGAGATGTCATATACAACTCCTTCCCATTCCAATCCTGAGACCCTTCCTATAGCATGAGATGTGATATCTCAATGCTTATACCAAACCTGAGACCCTTCCTATAGCATGAGATGTGATATCTCAATGCTTCTAATACCAAACCTGAGATCCTTCCTATAACGAGATGTGATATCCAACTCCTTCCATTCCAATCCAGAGACCCTTCCTATAGCATGAGATGTGATATCTCAATGCTTATACCAAACCTGAGACCCTTCCTATAGCATGAGATGTGATATCTCAATGCCTCTAATACCAAACCTGAGATCCTTCCTCTAACATGAAATGTGATATCCAACTCCTTCCCTTTCCAAACCTGAGAGCCTATCTATAGCATGAGATGTGATATCCAAGTCCTTACCATTCCAATCCTTAGACCCTTCCTACAGCATGCAATATGATATCTCAATGATTCTAATAACAAACCTGAGACCCGTCATATAACATGAGATGGGATATCCAACTCCTTCCCATTCCAATCCTGAGACACTTCCGATAGCAGAGATATTATATCTCAATGCTTATACCAAACCTGAGACCCTTCCTATATCATGAGATGTGATATCCAACTCCTTCCCGTTCCAAAGCTGAGACCTTTCCTATAGCATATGTGATATCCAACTCATTCCCATTCCAAACATGAGACCCTTCCTATAGCAAGAATGTAATATCCAACTCCTCCCATTCCAATCCTGAGACCATTCCTATAGCATGAGATGTGATATCTCAATGCTTCTAATACCAAACCTGAGACCAGTCCTATAACATGAGATGGGATATCCAACTGCTTCCCCTTCCAAACCTGAGACCCTTTCTATAGCATGAGATGTGATATCCAACTCCTTCCCATTCCAATCCTGAGACACTTCCTATAGCATGAGATGTTTCTCACTGCTTATAACAAACCTGAAACCCTTCCTATAGCATGAGATGTGATATCCAATCCTTCCCATTCCAATCCTGAGACCCTTCCTATAGCAAGAATGTAATATCCAACTCCTTCCCATTCCAAACCTGAGACCCTTCCTACAGCATGCAATGTGATATCTCAATGCTTCTAATACCAAACCTGAGACCAGTCCTATAACATGAGATGGGATATCCAACTCCTTCCCATTCCAATCCTGAGACCCTTCCGATAGCATGAGATGTGATATCTCAATGCTTCTAATACCAAACCTGAGATCCTTCCTATAACATGTGATGTGATATCCAAATCCTTCCCCTTCCAAACCTGAGACCCTCCCTTTAGCATGAGATGTGATATCCAACTTCTTCCCATTCCAATCCTGAGACACTTCCTATAGCATGAGATGTTTCTCACTGCTTATAACAAACCTGAGACCCTTCCTATAGCATGAGATGTGATATCCAACTTCTTCCCATTCCAATCCTGAGACCCTTCCTATAGCATGAGATGTGATATCTCAATGTTACCAAACCTGAGACCCTTCCTATAGCATGAGATGTGATATCCAACTCCTTCCCATTCCAATCCTGAGACACTTCCTATAGCATGAGATGTTTCTCACTGCTTATAACAAACCTGAGACACTTCCTATAGCATGAGATGTGATATCCAATCCTTCCCATTCCAATCCTGAGACCCTTCCTATAGCATGAGATGTGATATCTCAATGCTTCTAATATCAAACTTGAGACCCTCCCTATAGCATATGTGATATCCAACTCCTTCCCATTCCAATCCTGAGACCCTTATGATAGCATGAGATGTGATATCTCAATGCCTCTAATACCAAACCTGAGATACTTCCGATAGCATGAGATGTGATATCTCAATGCTTCTAATACCAAACCTGAGATCCTTCCTATAACATGAGATGTGATATCCAAATCATTCACATTCCAATCCTGAGACCTTTCCGATAGCATGAGATGTGATATCCAACTCCTACCCATTCCAATCCTGAGACCATTCCTATAGCATGAGATGTGATACCTCAATACTTATACCAAACCTGAGACCCTTCCTATAGCATGAGATGTGATATCCAACTACTTCCCATTCCAATCCTGAGACCCTTCCTATAACATGAGATGTGATGTCTCATTGCTTCTAATACCAAACCTGAGATCTTTCCTATAACATATGTGATATCCAACTCCTTTGCATTCCAATTCTGACACCCTTCCATGAGATATTATATCCAATGCCTTCCCATTCCAATCCTGAGACCCTTCCTATAACATGAGAAGTGATATCCAACTCCTTCCCATTCCAACCTGAGACCTTTCCTATAGCACGAGATGGGATATCCAACTCCTTCCAAATCCAATACTGATACCCTTCTGATAGCATGAGATGTCATATTCCAAATCTTCTACCAAACCCGAGACCCATACTATGGCATGAGATGTGATATCAATCTCCTTCCCATTCCAATCCTGAGACCCTTCCTATAGCTTGAGATGTGATATCCATCTCCTTCCCATTCCAATTCTGAGACCCTTCCTATACCATGAGACTTGATATCTCAATGCTTGTAATATCAAACTTGAGACCCTCCCTATAGCATGAGATGTAACATCCAAGTTCTTCCCATTACAATCCTGAGACCCTTCCTATAGCATGAGATGTGATATCTCAATGCTTCTAATAACAAACCTGAGACCCTTCCTATAACATGAGATGGGATATCCAACTCCTTCCCATTCCAATCCTGAGACCCATCCGATAGCAGAGATGTGATATCTCAATGCTTATACCAAACCTGAGACCCTTCCTATGGCCCGAGATGTCATAGACAATTCCTTCCCATTCCAATCCTGAGGCCCTTCCTATAGCATGAGATGTGATATCTCAATGCTTATACCAAATCTGAGACCCTTCCTATAGCATGAGATGTGATATCCAACTCATTCCCATTCCAATCCTGAGACCCTTCCTATAGCTTGAGATGTGATATCAAACTCCTTCCCATTCCAATCCTGAGATAGCTTGAGATGTGATATCCAACTCCTTCCCATTCCAATCCCGAGACCCTTATTATACCATATGTGATATCTCAATGCTTCTAAAACCAAACCTGAGACCCGTCCTAAAACATGAGATGTGAGATCCAAATCATTTCCCTTCCAAACCTGAGACCTTTCCTTTAGCATGAGATGTGATATCCAACTCCTTCCCATTCCAATCCTGAGACCCTTCCGATAGCATGAGATGTGACATCTCAATGCTTCTAATATCACACCTGAGAACCTCCCTATAGCATGAGATGTGATATCCCAATGCTTCTAATACCAATCCTGAGACCCTTCCTATAGCATGACATGTGATATCGAACTTCCCATTTCAATCCTGAGACTCAGACCTCCCCGTCTAACCTTCTCACCACTCCTAGCTCCCGGATTGATCATGCACTCCTGCTGTCTCTTCTCTCCCTTCTTCTGCTTCCTTTCCTCTCTCCTTCCTCATCTGCTCTAGGTCAGGCTCCTTCTACACCTCTGCAGGGATTACTGATTTGTACCCCTACCCACTCTCAACTCTCACTCAGTGTCAAACACTCATCTGACATCTGCCATTTCCTGGAAGAACCCGACCTTGATGTCCTTGGTCTACCCGAGACATGGTTGACGGCCAGCGCGGTCTCGAGCTTTGACACTTTCCTCCCTGATGACAAGTTCCTCTCCATGCCCAGATCCAACCGTTCTTGAGGGGGAGTATCCTTGATTCCTGTAGTAAATTGCTTTCCTTTGCAGGCCGACTCCTCTCACGATTGCTTTGTCTGCATGCATGCTCTCTTTCCTGGCAATTCTCTCACCCTGGCTATTTGCCTACCCGCTTCCTCTCTCAGTGGATGGACTTCTCCATCCTAGCCTCCTACCACTCAACTCCGCCTACTTGGAGAATTCAACATGAACCTCTATGCTTCCTGACCCGGACTTTTACGAGATCTGCAACTCATGTCGCTGGCCCTACACACTGCAGGGAATACTCATGATTTTCTGATCTCAGACCTCCCCCTCTGTAACCCTCTCAACAATCCTCTCCCGTGGTAATCAATTTCTCATCTCCAAAGAAGGCTAACTACCAGCTGTTCCTCCTCAGAGGAGTTCTCCCTTTCGGTCCCAGCTCCCTGCACCGTTTCGCGTTGCAAGCACTCGTTTCCCAGCTCTCTGGTTTAGACGCGTGTTTCCTGCCTTCTCTCCTCTTCCCGCTGCCTTCAAATCAACAAATGAGCTTCAAAAGATACACGGTGCTCAGAATGCTTTATAACACCCATTATTCAAGATATAGTTGTAACTCGCTAGACATATTGAAAAGTGCTAAAAACTAGCAAAAATAGCTAGAAAATGTCCTTTCCTCGCGTATTGGTAAATGCGAATTCTGGTGGGTTCCCATGTTGTATGTACTGTGGCCAGGATACAGGAGCATCCTTCTCCTCAGACTCATTTCCCAGCGGGATAGAGGCTGAGGTAGTTTTAGTTTCCCTGGGTTCCTGGGAGCCTAAAGTCACAGAGGCTTATGCTAGGATTCCGGATAATACCAAGCACTACTTTAAAGACAGTGTGCTGATCAATGGGGTAGATACTCCAGCTCTTAGGGATAGTGGGTGCAGTCGCACTGTAGTGGATTCTACCTTGGTAGACTCAGAGGAAGTTGCCAGAGCTACTCTGATGCCCACTAAGTTGGCTGACGGCCCACTCCGTATGTTCCCAGTAATACCTGAAAATCTTACTTTAAATGGTACAGCAGTCAGGATTCCAGTGAGCATTCAGAGAAACGTCCGGGGAAAGGTCTTGTTAGGTAATGATCTCAGAGCTTTAGGGCTCGTAGGAGACACTCCCGAAAGACCCTACACACGGTCTCAAGCACGGGCAGCATTGGCCAAGACCAATACGCCGCCCCAGCCGAAGGGGAAACCCAAGGCGAAAGGAGTCGACAAGTCAAGACGAGGGAAAGAGAATATTCCCCCGAGCTCGCCTACCACTGCGGTGGAGGAAGTTGGTCAATCGCCCGGGCCTGACGAGGAGGTGGCGATGCCTGAAGTATTTGACCCCAACGATCATCCTGAACTAAAAGACTTGTTAGTTGAAGGAGGTCCTGATAGGGACAAATTCAGTAAAGGCCAAAGTGAGTGCCCATCTCTGGAAGGCCTAAGGAGACAGGCCTGCTCCCAGCTTGAGGGTGAACCTCCTGGGACGCATAGGATTTATTGGGAAGGTGGACTCCTGTATAGTGAGCCCACAACAGAGTCTACATAAGGAGACCATAGGAGGTTGGTGGTTCCCCTTGCTGTTAGGCCCTTCCCCCTGCAGTTGGCGCATGAAGTTCCCCTTGCTGGTCACCTTGGTATGAAGAGGACCAAGCAAAGGTTATCCATGCACTTCTACTGGCCCAAGATGGGGGTGCAAGTAGAAAGTCACTGCAGGAGTTGTGCCTCCTGCCAGTTGTCTGGTAAGGTTGGTGCGACAATCCAAGCTCCGTTGGTACCGCTCCCAGTTGTGGGGGTACCATTTGAAAGGGTAGGGATCGACATCGTTGGTCCCCTTGACCCGCAAACATCCTCGGGCAATAGGTTTATCCTGGTGCTGGTCGACCATGCAACCAGATATCCTGAGGCCATCCCATTGAAAACTGTAACTGCCAAGTCAGTTGCAAAAGCTTTACTTGGCATATTTACTAGGGTTGGCTTCCCTAAAGAAGTTGTGTCGGATCGTGGCAGCAACTTTATGTCGAAGTATATGCAGGCTATGTGGAAAGAATGTGGGGTCACCTACAAGTTCTCTTCTGCATACCACCCCCAGACCAATGGTCTGGTGGAACGTTTCAACAGAACGTTAAAGAGCATGATTGGGGCTCTGGAGGAACCTCAGAGAAGAAAATGGGATCTTCTTTTATCATGCTTACTGTTTGCCTACCGAGAGGTACCACAGGAGGGTGTTGGCTTCAGCCCCTTCGAACTTCTGTCCGGTCATCCCGTACGGGGACCCTTAGCCATCGTCAAAGAGGGATGGGAGATGCCCACTCCCCCTGTTACTACCAAAGTAGTTGATTATGTGCTAGGGCTCAGAAAACGGATGGTACTTCTGATGGGCTTTGCTAGTGATAAATTGAAGGCAGGACAAGCGCTGGTGAAACATTGGTACGACCAGAAAGCTTCCCTCATCAACTTTACACCTGGTCAGCAAGTCCTGATCATGAATCCCATAAGGCCTCGAGCTTTACAGGACAAATGGTCAGGCCCTTACACAGTGGTGGAGCCCCTGGGTGAGGTTAACTATTTAGTGGACCTTGGAAGGCCTGGACAGGCTCCAAAAGTGTTCCATGTGACTAGGCTGAAGGCTTTCGTCCCAAGAGTCGAAATCGCAGCACTGCTACTGGCTTCAGATGTTGAGGAAGAGGAGTCTGAACCTCTCCCCGACTTGTTCCAAAGCGGTCCTTCAGATAGCTCCTTTGAGGGTGTCCGAGTGGCCCCTCACCTGACTTCTGATCAGCAGGCTGAGGTGAAAAGTTTGCTTAGGCAGTTTTCCCCCCTGTTCTCACAGTCGCCTGGTTTGACACCTTGGTGCACACATAACATTGACACAGGAGACAGTGTACCTACCAAAAGTAGGGGATACAGGATGTCAGATAAAGTACGGTCTTATATTAAGACCGAGGTCAACAAAACGTTAGACCTTGGGGTGATTGAAACCTCTAGTAGTCCTTGGTCCAGCCCTGTGGTTTTGGTTCCAAAGGCAGGCACTTCTGAATTGAGGTTCTGCGTGGACTACAGGGCTCTGAATGCTGTCACCAAGACAGATGCACACCCCTTGCCTCGAACAGATGAGCTGGTGGATACTTTGGGTGCCTCCAAGTACCTCAGCACGTTTTACCTCACTGCTGGCTATTGGCAAATAGCTTTAGCAGAACATGCCAAGGAGAAGACAGCATTTTCTACTCCAGACGGCCTTTACCAATTCCGGGTAATGCCGTTCGGGTTGAAGAATGCACCTGCCACTTTCCAGAGGCTTGTGAATCATGTGTTGAATGGGTTGGACGAATTCTGTCTTGCATATCTGGACGATATAGCAGTTTTCAGTGCCACCTGGGAAGACCATGTGAAACACCTCGGGATTGTGCTCCAGGCTCTTCAGAAAGCACACCTGACCATAAAGGCTAGTAAATGCCAGATTGGACAAGGCTCCGTGGTTTACCTTGGACATGAAGTAGGTGGAGGGAGGATACAGCCTCTTCCCAGTAAAGTACAAACAGTACGAGACTGGCCTACCCCCACTACACAAACCCAAGTGAGAGCCTTCTTAGGACTCACGGGGTATTACCGCAATTTTGTGGCAGACTATGGCACCATAGCTGCCCCTCTGCCTGCCCTCACAACTCTGAAGAAACCCAAGAAGGTAACTTGGACCGACAAGTGTGAGAAGGCCTTCAATGGCTTAAAAGACTCCTTGTGCCAGGCCCCTGTCCTCAGGGCCACTGATTATCAAAGACCTTTTATCGTGCAGACGGACGCCTCTGACACTGGGATAGGAGCTGTACTATCACAAGTAGATGAGAAGGGTAAGGAACACCCTATTGGTTTTATTAGCCGCCAGCTTAAGGACAGAGAGCTCAGATGGTCCACGGTAGAGAAAGAATGTTTCTCTGTTGTGTGGGCCCTAAGGAAGCTGAGGCCCTACCTCTATGGGACCCACTTTACTGTGCAAACTGACTATAAGCCTTTAAAGTGGCTAATGAACATGAAGGGGGAGAATCCAAAGTTGCTTAGGTGGTCCATAAGTCTACAAGGCTTCGACTTCACTATTGAGCATAGGGCAGGTGTCCAACATAGCAATGCTGATGGGTTGTCCAGAATGTTTAACCGACCTGAACAAGAGACTCATCCAGGGGTGGATTAGTTCCTACTGTCCATAGTCTGGGAGGGGCGAGTGTTAGGAAAGATTTCGTAATTGTAGGTAATTTTCCTTCCATGTGGCAACCCCTAAACTTTTTGCTGTTGTTTTTCACCTTGTTCTTGACTTTGCCAGAGAAGTGCAGCCTTCTGCCGCACTCCTCTGGGCTTTCGCTCCTTTCTTACGGGGAAACTGACATGCCCTTAAGACAGTCAGTACCTGGGAACGCTGTTACCCGTAGTTTCTTTTATAATGTTGCGGCTTTCGTGCAACATGACACAAGAGGGCACTGTAAGCTAAGTTACAGCTCTCTTGGGTCTCTAGCCTTCTACAGGCCCTAGATACTTGTTTAGGATTGTATCTGATCGGTGCAAGTGATTCAGGGACGGGAATGGTGGCAGCGATCGTTTCTTGTGTTTTGAGCTCCTTTTGGCGTTCTAAGCGCGTTTTCCGCGCTTAACCCAAAATAGTGGCCTGGCTCCCAAAATGGCCAGACCACGAGGCTCCTTTGTCCTGTCCGCTGACCGTCTTGCTCCCTTCACCTTCCCCAGGTCGAGCCGACCCGGGGCCTTCCTTATTTGGGCATGTACTTTCCCGCGAAACACGGATGCTTTCGCGGGCTTCTACATGTCTTGTGTGTGCCTCCAGGATGTGGGCTGGGATGTCTGGTCCCAATACACATCCTGGGTGCCAGAGAGTCAAGGGTGGTGTGAATGCCTGGGACCACCGTGGTCCGTGATTGGTCCACGAATGGTGTGAGTGTTGATGAGCGGATCTCCCATTGGGTCCCCTCCATTTTGGCGCAAAGGGAACCGTGGATAAGAGGGGGCTGGAAACACCACTACCATGTCGATCTCCTGAGTTCTCACGAACGAAGGAATACAGGAGCCAAGTATCCTGCAACCAAGAGGCTGAACCGAGGAATCGCTGGTGACCCGCTGAAGGACTTCTCCTCTGCACTGATGTCGTCTTGTGAAACCCTTTTCACCTTTGATCGAACCAGAAGGCCTGTACTGGTACTTCGACCCTTTGGAATAGCGGGAACAGCTATTCTCGGCATCTTCACCATCTCCTGCCAGTAAGCCTTCGGAAGTGTCTCTGGGCCATCCAGCTGATTGACCAGCTTACACGGGAGTCTTGCTCTGTAACCGCCGCCAGGTTGTGTAGTATTTCAAGTCCTTGTCACTCTCACACGCTTCGTACACTTGGCGTTCCCAAGTCGGAAGTGAGTAGTGTACATTTGGCTCAGATACACACGGCCGCTCCGTTGCCCTGCTGTGGTAACAAACTGTGCAGGTTTCTTCGATTGGGACGTCTTTTTTACTCAACACGACGACGAGGCGTTCCCTGCTCTTCTGAACCTGCCAGCTGCAGAAACTGATGCGGAGAAGCCTGGGTCTGCTTGCATCGGGGACCGGTGAGTAGCATAGCTAGGATCTGGTCGCCCTCCTGCAGGAGCCCATTGCTTTTCCCCGCTGTGTAAAACAGCAACCCTTTTCCGTACTCGCGCTCTGCTTCTGCCCACTGTGGAGGCTGCGCTTGAGTCGCAGAACTTGTTCTTCTTTTGTGCACTAAACTGAACTGCCTGATTTCCCTCGAAGAGCTTCTCCTTTTGCCCGTTGGCACCAGCGCGTGCAGGTACTTTTGAGCACAAGGCTCCACTCTTCGCAGGGCTCGGACTTCCATCTAGTTAGGTGCCTCTGAAGGCGAACTGGGTCTAAGCATTATTTCGCACTGCCTGTCTTCCTTCCCTTTTAGGTGGACTACCCATTTTGTGCATATAACGCTTGAGACTGTCGTATTTGTATATATATTGTGTTGATATGGTATGTGTTGGTTTAATATAGTTATATTGTGATTTTCTCGCTACGGTCATTGTTTTAAAGGCCTTGAAATAAATGTGTATATATTTTTAATATAACAACTGTTTGGAGTAGTTTGTAAGTGATCTTGCTTTGTGTGCTCATTGTGGGCTTTCAGTCACCCTCACCCCTCTTGAGACCTAGTCTTGACCGCCGCGATCGCTACCTTGATTGGTCTGGCTCGTCCAGAGGTTACCCTGTTCCAAGTAATTAGGTTGGCCTTCTGAACTTCTGCGCCACCAGGACAGAGTTCAGAAATCCGTCTTAGCAATGAGATGTGATATCCAACTCCTTCCCATTCCAACCTGAGACCCTTCTTATAGCATGAGATGGGATATCCAACTCCTTCCAAATCCAATTCTGATACCCTTCCGATAGCATGAGATGTGATATCCCAATGCTTCTACCAAACCTGAGACACATACTATGGCATGAGATGTGATATCAAACTCCTTCCCATTCCAATCCTGAGACCCTTCCTATAGCTTGAGATGTGATATCCAACTCCTTCCCATTCCAATTCTGAGACCCTTCCTATACCATGAGACTTGATATCTCAATGCTTCTAATACCAAACCTGAGACCCGTCCTATAATATGAGATGTGATATCCAAATCCTTCCCCTTCCAAACCTAAGACCCTTCCTTTATCATGAGATGTGATATCCAACTCCTTCCCATTCCAATCCTGAGACCCTTCCGATATCATGAGATGTGATATCTCAATGCTTCTAATATCAAACTTGAGACCCTCCCTATAGCATGAGATGTGATATCCAAGTCCTTCCCATTCCAATCCTGAGACCCTTCCTATAGCATGAGATGTGATATCTCAATGCTTCTAATACCAAATCTGAGACCCTTCCTATAACATGAGATGGGAATATCCAACTCCTTCCCATTCCAATCCTGAGACCCTTCCGATAGCAGAGATGTGATATCTGAATGCTTATGCCAAACCTGAGATCCTTCCTACAACATGAGATGTGATATCCAGCTCCTTCCCATTCCAATCCTGAGACACTTCCTATAGCATGAGATGTGATATCTCACTGCTTATACCAAACCTGAGACCCTTCCTATAGCATGAGATGTGATATCCAACTCCTTCCCATTCCAATCCTGAGACACTTCCGATAGCAGAGATATGATATCTCAATGCTTATACCAAACCTGAGACCCTTCCTATAACATGAGATGTGATATCCAACTCCTTCCCGTTCCAAACCTGAGACCCTTCCTTTAGCATGAGATGTGATATCCAGCTCCTTCCCATTCCAATCCTGAGACATTTCCTATAGCATGAGATGTGATATCTCACTGCTTATACCAAACCTGAGACCCTTCCTATAGCATGAGATGTGATATCCAACTCCTTCCCATTCCAATCCTGAGACCCTTCCTATAGCATGAGATGTGATATCTCAATGCTTCTAATATCAAACTTGAGACCCTCCCTATAGCATGAGATGTAATATCCAAGTCCTTCCCATTCCAATCCTGAGACACTTCCTATAGCATGAGATGTGATATCGCAATGCTTCTAATACCAAACCTGAGACTCCTCCTATAACATGAGATGGGATATCCAACTCCTTCCCATTCCAATCCTGAGACCCTTCCGATAGCAAAGATGTGATATCTCAATGCTTATACCAAACCTGAGATCCTTCCTATAACATGAGATGTGATATCCAACTCCTTCCCATTCCAATCCTGAGACACTTCCTATAGCATGAGATGTGATATCTCAATGATTCTAATACCAAACCTGAGACTCTTCCTATAACATGAGATGGGATATCCAACTCCTTCCCATTCCAATCCTGAGACCCTTTCGATTGCAGAGATGTGATATCTCAATGCTTATACCAAACCTGAGACCCTTCCTACGGCATGAGATGTGATATCCAACTCCTTCCCATTCCAATCCTGAGACCTTTCCTATAGCATGGATGTGATGTCTCAATGCTTCTAATACCAAACCTGAGATCCTTCCTATAACATGAGATGTGATATCCAACTCATTCCATTCCAATCCAGAGACCCTTCCTATAGCATGAGATGTGATATCTCAATGCTTATACCAAACCTGAGACCCTTCCTATAGCATGAGATGTGATATCCAACTCCTTCCCATTCCAATCCTGAGACCCTTCCTATAGCATGAGATGTGATATCTCAATGCCTCTAATACCAAACCTGAGATCCTTCCTCTAACATGAAATGTGATATCCAACTCCTTCCCTTTCCAAACCTGAGAGCCTATCTATAGCATGAGATGTGATATCCAAGTCCTTCCCATTCTAATACTTAGACCCTTCCTACAGCATGCAATATGATATCTCAATGATTCTGATAACAAACCTGAGACCAGTCCTATAACATGAGATGGGATATCCAACTCCTTCCCATTCCAATCCTGAGACACTTCCGATAGCAGAGATATGATATCTCAATGCTTATACCAAACCTGAGACCCTTCCTATAACATGAGATGTGATATCCAACTCCTTCCCGTTCCAAACCTGAGACCCTTCCTTTAGCATGAGATGTGATATCCAGCTCCTTCCCATTCCAATCCTGAGACATTTCCGATAGCATGAGATGTGATATCTCAATGCTTCTACCAAACCTGAGACCCTTCCTTTAGCATGAGATGTGATATCCAACTCCTTCCCATTCCAATCCCGAGACCCTTCCTATAGCATGAGATGTGATATTTCAATACTTCTAATACCAAACCTGAGATCCTTCCGATAACATGAGATGTGATATCCAAATCCTTCCCCTTCCAAACCTGAGACCCTCCCTTTAGCATGGGATGTGATATCCAACTCCTTCCCTTTCCAATCCTGAGACCCTTCTGATAGCATGAGATGTGATATCTCAATGGTTCTAATACCAAACCTGAGATCCTTCCGATAGCATGAGATGTGATATCTCAATTCTTCTAATACCAAACCTGATATCCTTCCTATAACATGAGATGTGATATCCAAATCCTTCCCCTTCCAAACCTGAGACCCTCCCTTTAGCATGAGATGTGATATCCAACTCCTTCCCATTCCAATCCTGAGACCCTTCTGATAGCATGAGATGTGATATCTCAATGCCTCTAATACCAATCCTGAGACCCTTCCTATAACATGAGATGTGATATCCAACTCCTTCCCATTTCAACCTGAGACCCTTCCTATAGCATGAGATGGGATATCCAACTCCTTCCAAATCCAATTCTGATACCCTTCCGATAGCATGAGATGTGACATCCCAATGCTGTTACCAAACCTGAGACCCATACTATGGCATGAGATGTGATATCAAACTCCTTCCCATTCCAATCCTGAGACACTTCCTATAGCATGAGATGTGATGTCTCAATGCTTCTAATACCAAACCTGAGATCCTTCCTATAACATGAGATGTGATATCCAACTCCTTCCCATTCCAATCCTTAGACCCTTCCTACAGCATGCAATATGATATCTCAATGATTCTAATAACAAACCTGAGACCCGTCCTATAACATGAGATGGGATATCCAACTCCTTCCCATTCCAATCCTGAGACACTTCCGATAGCAGAGATGTGATATCTCAATGCTTATACCAAACCTGAGACCCTTCCTATAACATGAGATGTGATATCCAACTCCTTCCCGTTCCAAACCTGAGACCCTTCCTATAGCATATGTGATATCCAACTCCTTCCCATTCCACACATGAGACCCTTCCTATAGCAAGAATGTAATATCCAACTCCTTCCCATTCCAATCCTGAGACCATTCCTATAACATGAGATGTGATATCTCAATGCTTCTAATACCAAACCTGAGACCAGTCCTATAACATGAGATGGGATATCCAACTCCTTCCCCTTCCAAACCTGAGACCCTTCCTATAGCATGAGATGTGATATCCAACTCCTTCCCATCCCAATCCTGAGACACTTCCGATTGCAGAGATGTGATATCTCAATGCTTATACCAAACCTGAGACTCTTCCTATAACATGAGATGTGATATCCAACTCCTTCCCGTTCCAAACCTGAGACCCTTCCTATAGCATGAGATGTGATATCCAACTCCTTCCGATTCCAATCCTGAGACCCTTCCGATAGCATGAGATGTGATATCTCAATGCTTCTAATACCAAACCTGAGATCCTTCCTATAACATGTGATGTGATATCAAAATCCTTCCCCTTCCAAACCTGAGACCCTCCCTTTAGCATGGGATGTGCTATCCAACTCCTTCCCATTCCAATCCTGAGACCCTTATGATAGCATGAGATGTGATATCTCAATGCCTCTAATACCAAACCTGAGATACTTCCGATAGCATGAGATGTGATATCTCAATGCTTCTAATACCAAACCTGAGATCCTTCCTATAACATGAGATGTGATATCCAAATCCATCCCCTTCCAAACCTGAGACCCTCCCTTTAGCATGAGATGTGATATCCAACTCCTTCCCATTCCAATCCTGAGACCCTTCTGATAGCATGAGATGTGATATCTCAATGCCTCTAATACCAAATCTGAGATCCTACCTCTAACATGAAATGTGATATCCAACTCCTTCCCTTTCCAAACCTGAGACCCTGCCCATAGCATGAGATGTGATATCCAAGTCCTTCCCATTCCAATCCTGAGACCCTTCCTATAGCATGTGTTGTGATATCTCAATGCTTATACCAAACCCGAGACCCTTCCTATGGCATGAGACGTCATATACAACTCCTTCCCATTCCAATCCTGAGACCCTTCCTATAGCATGAGATGTGATATCTCAATGCCTCTAATACCAAACCTGAGATCCTTCCTCTAACATGAAATGTGATATCCAACTCCTTCCCTTTCCAAACCTGAGAGCCTATCTATAGCATGAGATGTGATATCCAAGTCCTTCCCATTCCAATACTTAGACCCTTCCTACAGCATGCAATATGATATCTCAATGATTCTAATAACAAACCTGAGACCAGTCCTATAACATGAGATGGGATATCCAACTCCTTCCCATTCCAATCCTGAGACACTTCCGATAGCAGAGATATGATATGATATCTCAATGCTTATACCAAACCTGAGACCCTTCCTATAACATGAGATGTGATATCCAACTCCTTCCCGTTCCAAACCTGAGACCCTTCCTTTAGCATGAGATGTGATATCCAGCTCCTTCCCATTCCAATCCTGAGACATTTCCGATAGCATGAGATGTGATATCTCAATGGTTCTAATACCAAACCTGAGATCATTCCGATAGCATGAGATGTGATATCTCAATGCTTCTAATACCAAACCTGATATCCTTCCTATAACATGAGATGTGATATCCAACTCCTTCCCATTCCAATCCTGAGACCCTTCTGATAGCATGAGATGTGATATCTCAATGCCTCTAATACCAATCCTGAGACCCTTGCTATAACATGAGATGTGATATCCAACTCCTTCCCATTTCAACCTGAGACCCTTCCTATAGCATGAGATGGGATATCCAACTCCTTCCAAATCCAATTCTGATACCCTTCCGATAGCATGAGATGTAACATCCCAATGCTTCTACCAAACCTGAGACCCATACTATGGCATGAGATGTGATATCAAACTCCTTCCCATTCCAATCCTGAGACCCTTCCTATAGCATGAGATGTGATGTCTCAATGCTTCTAATACCAAACCTGAGATCCTTCCTATAACATGAGATGTGATATCCAACTCCTTCCCATTCCAATCCTGAGACCCTTCCTATAGCATGAGATGTGATATCTCAATGCTTATACCAAACCTGAGACATTTCCTATAGCATGAGATGTGATATCCAACTCCTTCCGATTCCAATCCTGAGACCCTTCCTATAGCATGAGATGTGATATCTCAATGCCTCTAATACCAAACCTGAGATCCTTCCTCTAACATGAAATGTGATATCCAACTCCTTTCCTTTCCAAACCTGAGAGCCTACCTATAGCATGAGATGTGATATCCAAGTCCTTCCCATTCCAATCCTTAGACCCTTCCTACAGCATGCAATATGATATCTCAATGATTCTAATAACAAACCTGAGACCCGTCCTATAACATGAGATGGGATATCCAACTCCTTCCCATTCCAATCCTGAGACACTTCCGATAGCAGAGATGTGATATCTCAATGCTTATACCAAACCTGAGACCCTTCCTATAACATGAGATGTGATATCCAACTCCTTCCCGTTCCAAACCTGAGACCCTTCCTATAGCATATGTGATATCCAACTCCTTTCCATTCCACACATGAGACCCTTCCTATAGCAAGAATGTAATATCCAACTCCTTCCCATTCCAATCCTGAGACCATTCCTATAGCATGAGATGTGATATCTCAATGCTTCTAATACCAAACCTGAGACCAGTCCTATAACATGAGATGGGATATCCAACTCCTTCCCCTTCCAAACCTGAGACCCTTCATATAGCAGGAGATGTGATATCCAACTCCTTCCCATCCCAATCCTGAGACACTTCCGATTGCAGAGATGTGATATCTCAATGCTTATACCGAACCTGAGACTCTTCCTATAACATGAGATGTGATATCCAACTCCTTCCCGTTCCAAACCTGAGACCCTTCCTATAGCATGAGATGTGATATCCAACTCGTTCCGATTCAAATCCTGAGACCCTTCCGATAGCATGAGATGTGATATCTCAATGCTTCTAATACCAAACCTGAGATCCTTCCTATAACATGTGATGTGATATCCAAATCCTTCCCCTTCCAAACCTGAGACCCTCCCTTTAGCATGGGATGTGCTATCCAACTCCTTCCCATTCCAATCCTGAGACCCTTATGATAGCATGAGATGTGATATCTCAATGCCTCTAATACCAAACCTGAGATACTTCCGATAGCATGAGATGTGATATCTCAATGCTTCTAATACCAAACCTGAGATCCTTCCTATAACATGAGATGTGATATCCAAATCCTTCCCCTTCCAAACCTGAGACCCTCCCTTTAGCATGAGATGTGATATCCAACTCCTTCCCATTCCAATCCTGAGACCCTTCTGATAGCATGAGATGTGATATCTCAATGCCTCTAATACCAAACCTGAGATCCTACCTCTAACATGAAATGTGATATCCAACTCCTTCCCTTTCCAAACCTGAGACCCTGCCTATAGCATGAGATGTGATATCCAAGTCCTTCCCATTCCAATCCTGAGACCCTTCCTATAGCATGTGATGTGATATCTCAATGCTTATACCAAACCCGAGACCCTTCCTATGGCATGAGATGTCATATACAACTCCTTCCCATTCCAATCCTGAGACCCTTCCTATAGCATGGGATGTGATATCTCAATGCTTATACCAAACCTGAGACCCTTCCTATAGCATGAGATGTGATATCCAACTTCTTCCCATTCCAATCCTGAGACCCTTCCTATAACATGAGATGTGATGTCTCAATGCTTCTAATACCAAACCTGAGATCTTTCCTATAACATGAGATGTGATATCCAACTCCTTCCCATTCCAATTCTGAGACCCTTCCTATAGCATGAGATGTGATATCTCAATGCTTATACCAAACCTGAGACCCTTCCTATAGCTTGAGATGTGATATCCAACTCCTTCCCATTCCAATCCTGAGACCCTTCCTATAGCATGAGATGTGATATCCAACTTCTTCCCATTCCAATCCTGAGACCCTTCCTATAACATGAGATGTGATGTCTCAATGCTTCTAATACCAAACCTGAGATCTTTCCTATAACATGAGATGTGATATCCAACTCCTTCCCATTCCAATTCTGAGACCCTTCTGATAGCATGAGATGTGATATCTCAATGCCTCTAATACCAATCCTGAGACCCTTCCTATAACATGAGATGTGATATCCAACTCCTTCCCATTTCAACCTGAGACCCTTCCTATAGCATGAGATGGGATATCCAACTCCTTCCAAATCCAATTCTGATACCCTTCCGATAGCATGAGATGTGATATCCCAATGCTTTTACCAAACCTGAGACCCATACTATGGCATGAGATGTGATATCAAACTCCTTCCCATTCCAATCCTGAGACCCTTCCTATAGCATGAGATGTGATGTCTCAATGCTTCTAATACCAAACCTGAGATCCTTCCTATAACATGAGATGTGATATCCAACTCCTTCGCATTCCAATCCTGAGACCCTTCCAATAGCATGAGATGTGATATCTTAATGCTTATACCAAACCTGAGACGCTTCCTATAGCATGAGATGTGATATCCAACTCCTTCCGATTCCAATCATGAGACCCTTCCTATAGCATGAGATGTGATATCTCAATGCCTCTAATACCACACTGAGATCCTTCCTCTAACATGAAATGTGATATCCAACTCCTTTCCTTTCCAAACCTGAGAGCCTACCTATAGCATGAGATGTGATATCCAAGTCCTTCCCATTCCAATCCTTAGACCCTTCCTACAGCATGCAATATGATATCTCAATGATTCTAATAACAAACCTGAGACCCGTCCTATAACATGAGATGGGATATCCAACTCCTTCCCATTCCAATCCTGAGACACTTCCGATAGCAGAGATGTGATATCTCAATGCTTATACCAAACCTGAGACCCTTCCTATAACATGAGATGTGATATCCATCTCCTTCCCGTTCCAAACCTGAGACCCTTCCTATAGCATATGTGATATCCAACTCCTTCCCATTCCAAACATGAGACCCTTCCTATAGCAAGAATGTAATATCCAACTCCTTCCCATTCCAATCCTGAGACCATTCCTATAGCATGAGATGTGATATCTCAATGCTTCTAATTCCAAACCTGAGATCCTTCCTATGACATGAGATGTGATATCCAACTCCTTCCCATTCCAATCCTGAGACCCTTCTGATAGCATGAGATGTGATATCTCAATGCCTCTAATACCAATCCTGAGACCCTTCCTATAACATGAGATGTGATATCCAACTCCTTCCCATTTCAACCTGAGACCCTTCCTATAGCATGACATGGGATATCCAACTCCTTCCAAATCCAATTCTGATACCCTTCCGATAGCATGAGATGTGATATCCCAATGCTTCTACCAAACCTGAGACCCATACTATGGCATGAGATGTGATATCAAACTCCTTCCCATTCCAATCCTGAGATCCTTCCTATAACATGAGATGTGATATCCAAATCCTTCCCCTTCCAAACCTGAGACCCTCCCTTTAGCATGAGATGTGATATCCAACTCCTTCCCATTCCAATCCTGAGACCCTTCTGATAGCATGAGATGTGATATCTCAATGCCTCTAATACCAAACCTGAGATCCTACCTCTAACATGAAATGTGATATCCAACTCCTTCCCTTTCCAAACCTGAGACCCTGCCTATAGCATGAGATGTGATATCCAAGTCCTTCCCATTACAATCCTGAGACCCTTCCTATAGCATGTGATGTGATATCTCAATGCTTATACCAAACCCGAGACCCTTCCTATGGCATGAGATGTCATATACAACTCCTTCCCATTCCAATCCTGAGACCCTTCCTATAGCATGAGATGTGATATCTCAATGCTTATACCAAACCTGAGACCCTTCCTATAGCATGAGATGTGATATCCAACTTCTTCCCATTCCAATCCTGAGACCCTTCCTATAACATGAGATGTGATGTCTCAATGCTTCTAATACCAAACCTGAGATCTTTCCTATAACATGAGATGTGATATCCAACTCCTTCCCATTCCAATTCTGAGACCCTTCCTATAGCATGAGATGTGATATCTCAATGCTTATACCAAACCTGAGACCCTTCCTATAGCTTGAGATGTGATATCCAACTCCTTCCCATTCCAATCCTGAGACCCTTCCTATAGCATGAGATGTGATATGAGATGTGATATCCAACTCCTTCCCATTCCTATACTGAGACCCTTCCTATAACATGAGACGTGATATCCAACTCCTTCCCATTCCAATCCTGAGACTCTTCCTATAGCATGAGATGTGATATCTCAATGCTTCTAAAACCAAACATGAGAACCATCCTATAACATGAGATGTGAAATCCAAATCATTCCCTTTCCAAACCAGAGACCTTTCCTATAGCTTCAGATGTGATATCAAACGCCTTCCCATTCAATGTGATATCCAACTACTTCCCATTCCAATCCTGAGACCCTTCCTATACCTTGAGATGTGATATCTCAATGCTTCTAATACCAAACCTGAGACCCGTCCTAAAACATGAGATGTGAGATCCAAATCCTTCCCCTTCGAAACCTGAGACCTTTCCTTTAGCATGAGATGTCATATCCAACTCCTTCCCATTGCAAACCTGAGGCCCTTCCTATAGCATGAGATGTTATATCTTAATGCTTCTAAAACCAAACCTGAGAACCATCCTATAACATGTGAAATCCAAATCCTTCCCTTTCTAAACCGGAGACCCTTCCGATAGCATGAGATGTGATATCTCAATGCTTCGAAAACCAAACATGAGAACCATCCTATAACATGAGATGTGAAATCCAGATCCTTCCCTTTCCAAACCTGAGACCCTTCTTATAGCTTGAGATGTGATATCAAACTCCTTCCCATTCCAATCCTGAGATAGCTTGAGATGTGATATCCAACTCCTTCCCATTCCAATCCTGAGACCCTTCCTATACCATATGTGATATCTCAATGCTTCTAATACCAAACCTGAGACCCGTCCTAAAACATGAGATGTGAGATCCTAATCCTTCCCCTTCCAAACCTGAGACCTTTCCTATAGCTTGAGATGTGATATCAAACCCCTTCCCATTCCAATCCTGAGATAGCTTGAGATGTGATATCCAACTCCATCCCATTCCAATCCTGAGACCCTTCCGATAGCATGAGATATGATATCTCAATGCTACTAATATCAAAACTGAGACCCTCCCTATAGTATGAGATGTGATATCTAAGTCCTTCCCATTCCTATCCTGAGACCCTTCCGATAGCAGAGATGTGATATCTCAATGCTTATACCAAACCTGATGACCCTTCCTATTGCATGAGATGTGATATCCAACTCCTTCCCATTCCAAACCTTTGCTTCTATCAAACCTGAGACCCTTCCTTTAGCATGAGATGTGATATCCAACTCCTTCCCATTCCTATACTGAGACCCTTCCTATAACATGAGACGTGATATCCAACTCCTTCCCATTCCAAACCTTCGCTTCTATCAAACCTGAGACCCTTCCTTTAGCATGAGATGTGATATCCAACTCCTTCCCATTCCAATCCTGAGACCCTTCCTATAGCTTCAGATGTGATATCAAACTCCTTCACATTCAATGTGATATCCAACTCCTTCCCATTCCAATCCTGAGACCCTTCCTATACCTTGAGATGTGATATCTCAATGCTTCTAATACCAAACCTGAGACCCGTCCTAAAACATGAGATGTGAGATCCAAATCCTTCCCCTTCCAAACCTGAGACCTTTCCTTTAACATGAGATGTCATATCCAACTCCTTCCCATTCCAAACCTGAGGCCCTTCCTATAGCATGAGATGTTATATCTTAATGCTTCTAAAACCAAACCTGAGAACCATCCTATAACATGTGAAATCCAAATCCTTCCCTTTCTAAACCGGAGACCCTTCCGATAGCATGAGATGTGATATCTCAATGCTTCGAAAACCAAACATGAGAACCATCCTATAACATGAGATGTGAAATCCAGATCCTTCCCTTTCCAAACCTGAGACCCTTCCTATAGCTTGAGATGTGATATCAAACACCTTCCCATTCCAATCCTGAGATAGCTTGAGATGTGATATCCAACTCCTTCCCATTCCAATCCTGAGACCCTTCCTATACCATATGTGATATCTCAATGCTTCTAATACCAAACCTGAGACCCGTCCTAAAACATGAGATGTGAGATCCTAATCCTTGCCCTTCCAAACCTGAGACCTTTCCTATAGCTTGAGATGTGATATCAAACCCCTTCCCATTCCAATCCTGAGATAGCTTGAGATGTGATATCCAACTCCATCCCATTCCAATCCTGAGACCCTTCCGATAGCATGAGATATGATATCTCAATGCTACTAATATCAAAACTGAGACCCTCCCTATAGTATGAGATGTGATATCTAAGTCCTTCCCATTCCTATCCTGAGACCCTTCCGATAGCAGAGATGTGATATCTCAATGCTTATACCAAACCTGATGACCCTTCCTATTGCATGAGATGTGATATCCAACTCCTTCCCATTCCAATCCTGAGACTCTTCCTATAACATGAGATGTGATATCCAACTCCTTCCCATTCCAACCTGAGACCCTTCCTATAGCATGAGATGGGATATCCAACTCCTTCCAAATCCAATCCTGATACCCTTCCATGAGATGTGATATCCCAATGCTTCTACAAAACCTGAGACCCATACCATGGCATGAGATGTGATATCCAAATCCTTCCCCTTCCAAACCTTAGACCCTTCCTTTATCATGAGATGTGATATCCAAGTCCTTCCCATGCCATTCCTGAGACCCTTCCTATAGCATGAGATGTGATATCTCAATGCTTCTAATACCAAACCTGAGACCCTTCCAATAACATGAGATGTGATATCCAAGTCCTTCCCATGCCATTCCTGAGACCCGTCCTTTAGCATGAGATGTGATATCCAACTCCTTCCCATTCCAATACTGAGACCCTTCCTATAACATGAGATGTGATATCCAACTCCTTCCCATTCCAAACCTTTGCTTCTATCAAACCTGAGACCCTTCCTTTAGCATGAGATGTGATATCCAACTCCTTCCCATTCCAATACTGAGATCCTTCCTATAACATGAGACGTGATATCCAACTCCTTCCCATTCCAAACCTTTGCTTCTATCAAACCTGAGACCCTTCCTTTAGCATGAGATGTGATATCCAACTCCTTCCCATTCCTATACTGAGACCCTTCCTATAACATGAGACGTGATATCCAACTCCTTCCCATTCCAAACCTTTGCTTCTATCAAACCTGAGACCCTTCCTTTAGCATGAGATGTGATATCCAACTCCTTCCCTTTCCAATCCTGAGACTCTTCCTATAGCATGAGATGTGAAATCCAAATCATTCCCTTTCCAAACCAGAGACCCTTCCTATAGCTTCAGATGTGATATCAAACTCCTTCCCATTCAATGTGATATCCAACTCCTTCCCATTCCCATCCTGAGACCCTTCCTATACCTTGAGATGTGATATCTCAATGCTTCTAATACCAAACCTGAGACCCGTCCTAAAACATGAGATGTGAGATCCAAATCCTTCCCCTTCCAAACCTGAGACCTTTCCTTTAGCATGAGATGTCATATCCAACTCCTTCCCATTCCAAACCTGAGGCCCTTCCTATAGCATGAGATGTTATATCTTAATGCTTCTAAAACCAAACCTGAGAACCATCCTATAACATGTGAAATCCAAATCCTTCCCTTTCTAAACCGGAGACCCTTCCGATAGCATGAGATGTGATATCTCAATGCTTCGAAAACCAAACAAGAGAACCATCCTATAACATGAGATGTGAAATCCAGATCCTTCCCTTTCCAAACCTGAGACCCTTCTTATAGCTTGAGATGTGATATCAAACTCCTTCCCATTCCAATCCTGAGATAGCTTGAGATGTGATATCCAACTCCTTCCCATTCCAATCCTGAGACCCTTCCTATACCATATGTGATATCTCAATGCTTCTAATACCAAACCTGAGACCCGTCCTAAAACATGAGATGTGAGATCCTTATCCTTCCCCTTCCAAACCTGAGACCTTTCCTATAGCTTGAGATGTGATATCAAACTCCTTCCCATTCCAATCCTGAGATAGCTTGAGATGTGATATCCAACTCCATCCCATTCCAATCCTGAGACCCTTCCGATAGCATGAGATATGATATCTCAATGCTACTAATATCAAAACTGAGACCCTCCCTATAGTATGAGATGTGATATCTAAGTCCTTCCCATTCCTATCCTGAGACCCTTCCGATAGCAGAGATGTGATATCTCAATGCTTATACCAAACCTGATGACCCTTCCTATTGCATGAGATGTGATATCCAACTCCTTCCCATTCCAAACCTTTGCTTCTATCAAACCTGAGACCCTTACTTTAGCATGAGATGTGATATCCAACTCCTTCCCATTCCTATACTGAGACCCTTCCTATAACATGAGACGTGATATCCAACTCCTTCCCATTCCAAACCTTTGCTTCTATCAAACCTGAGACCCTTCCTTTAGCATGAGATGTGATATCCAACTCCTTCCCATTCCAATCCTGAGACTCTTCCTATATCTTCAGATGTGATATCAAACTCCTTCACATTCAATGTGATATCCAACTCATTCCCATTCCAATCCTGAGACCCTTCCTATACCTTGAGATGTGATATCTCAATGCTTCTAATACCAAACCTGAGACCCGTCCTAAAACATGAGATGTGAGATCCAAATCCTTCCCCTTCCAAACCTGAGACCTTTCCTTTAACATGAGATGTCATATCCAACTCCTTCGCATTCCAAACCTGAGGCCCTTCCTATAGTATGAGATGTGATATCTAAGTCCTTCCCATTCCTATCCTGAGACCCTTCCGATAGCAGAGATGTGATATCTCAATGCTTATACCAAACCTGATGACCCTTCCTATTGCATGAGATGTGATATCCAACTCCTTCCCATTCCAAACCTTTGCTTCTTTCAAACCTGAGACCCTTCCTTTAGCATGGGATGTGATATCCAACTCCTTCCCATTCCTATACTGAGACCCTTCCTATAACATGAGACGTGATATCCAACTCCTTCCCATTCCAAACCTTTGCTTCTATCAAACCTTCCTTTAGCATGAGATGTGATATCCAACTCCGTCCCATTCCAATCCTGAGATTCTTCCTATATCTTCAGATGTGATATCAAACTCCTTCACATTCAATGTGATATCCAACTCCTTCCCATTCCAATCCTGAGACCCTTCCTATACCTTGAGATGTGATATCTCAATGCTTCTAATACCAAACCTGAGACCCGTCCTAAAACATGAGATGTGAGATCCAAATCCTTCCCCTTCCAAACCTGAGACCTTTCCTTTAACATGAGATGTCATATCCAACTCCTTCCCATTCCAAACCTGAGATGTGATATCTCAATGCTTCTAATACCAAACCTGAGACCCGTCCTAAAACATGAGATGTGAGATCCAAATCCTTCCCCTTCCAAACCTGAGACCTTTCCTTTAACATGAGATGTCATATCCAACTCCTTCCCATTCCAAACCTGAGGCCCTTCCTATAGCATGAGATGTTATATATTAATGCTTCTAAAACCGAACCTGAGAACCATCCTATAACATGTGAAATCCAAATCCTTCCCTTTCTAAACCTGAGACCCTTCCGATAGCATATGTGATATCTCAATGCTTCGAAAACCAAACATGAGAACCATCCTATAACATGAGATGTGAAATCCAGATCCTTCCCTTTCCAAACCTGAGACCCTTCCTATAGCTTGAGGTGTGATATCAAACTCCTTCCCATTCCAATACTGAGATAGCTTGAGATGTGATATCCAACTCCTTCCGATTCCAATCCTGAGACCCTTCCTATACCATGAGATGTGATATCTCAATGCTTCTAATACCAAACCTGAGACCCGTCCTAAAACATGAGATGTGAGATCCTAATCCTTCCCCTTCCAAACCTGAGACCTTTCCTATAGCTTGAGATGTGATATCAAACTCCTTCCCATGCCAATCCTGAGATAGCTTGAGATGTGATATCCAACTCCATCCCATTCCAATCCTGAGACCCTTCCGATAGCATGAGATATGATACCTCAATGCTTCTAATATCAAAACTGAGACCCTCCCTATAGTATGAGATGTGATATCTAAGTCCTTCCCATTCCTATCCTGAGAACCTTCCGATAGCAAAGATGTGATATCTCAATGCTTATACCAAACCTGATGACCCTTCCTATTGCATGAGATGTGATTTCCAACTCCTTCCCATTTCAATCCTGAGTTCCTTCCTATAGCATGAGATGTGATATCTCAATGCTTCTAATACCAAACCTGGGACCAGTCCTATAACATGAGATATGATATCCAAATCCTTCCCCTTCCAAACCTGAGACCCTTCCTTTAGCATGAGATGTGATTTCCAAATCCTTCCCATTCCAATCCTGAAACCCTTCCTATAGCATGAGATGTGATATCTCAATGTTTCTAATAAAAAACCTGAGACCTTCCTATAGCAAGAGATGTGATATCCAAATCCTTCCCAGTCAAATCCTGAGACCCTTCCTATAATGAGATGTGATATCCAACTCTTTCCCATTCCAACCTGAGACCCTTCCTATAGCATGAGAAGGGATATCCAACTCCTTCCCATTCCAATCCTGAGACCCTTCCTATACCATGAGATGTGCTATCTCAATGCTGCTAATACCAAACCTGAGACCCTTCCAATAACATGAGATGTGATATCCAAGTCCTTCCCATGCCATTCCTGAGACCCTTCCTTTAGCATGAGATGTGATATCCAACTCCTTCCCATTCCAAACCTTTGCTTCTATCAAACCTGAGACCCTTCCTTTAGCATGAGATGTGATATCCAACTCCTTCCCATTCCAATACTGAGACCCTTCCTATAACATGAGACGTGATATCCAACTCCTTCCCATTCCAAACCTTTGCTTCTATCAAACCTGAGACCCTTCCTTTAGCATGAGATGTGATATCCAACTCCTTCCCATTCCTATACTGAGACCCTTCCTATAACATGAGACGTGATATCCAACTCCTTCCCATTCCAATCCTGAGACTCTTCCTATAGCATGAGATGTGATATCTCAATGCTTCTAAAACCAAACATGAGAACCATCCTATAACATGAGATGTGAAATCCAAATCATTCCCTTTCCAAACCAGAGACCCTTCCTATAGCTTCAGATGTGATATCAAACTCCTTCCCATTCAATGTGATATCCAACTCCTTCCCATTCCAATCCTGAGACCCTTCCTATACCTTGAGATGTGATATCTCAATGCTTCTAATACCAAACCTGAGACCCGTCCTAAAACATGAGATGTGAGATCCAAATCCTTCCCCTTCCAAACCTGAGACCTTTCCTTTAGCATGAGATGTCATATCCAACTCCTTCCCATTCCAAACCTGAGGCCCTTCCTATAGCATGAGATGTTATATCTTAATGCTTCTAAAACCAAACCTGAGAACCATCCTATAACATGTGAAATCCAAATCCTTCCCTTTCTAAACCGGAGACCCTTCCGATAGCATGAGATGTGATATCTCAATGCTTCGAAAACCAAACATGAGAACCATCCTATAACATGAGATGTGAAATCCAGATCCTTCCCTTTCCAAACCTGAGACCCTTCTTATAGCTTGAGATGTGATATCAAACTCCTTCCCATTCCAATCCTGAGATAGCTTGAGATGTGATATCCAACTCCTTCCCATTCCAATCCTGAGACCCTTCCTATACCATATGTGATATCTCAATGCTTCTAATACCAAACCTGAGACCCGTCCTAAAACATGAGATGTGAGATCCTAATCCTTCCCCTTCCAAACCTGAGACCTTTCCTATAGCTTGAGATGTGATATCAAACCCCTTCCCATTTCAATCCTGAGATAGCTTGAGATGTGATATCCAACTCCATCCCATTCCAATCCTGAGACCCTTCCGATAGCATGAGATATGATATCTCAATGCTACTAATATCAAAACTGAGACCCTCCCTATAGTATGAGATGTGATATCTAAGTCCTTCCCATTCCTATCCTGAGACCCTTCCGATAGCAGAGATGTGATATCTCAATGCTTATACCAAACCTGATGACCCTTCCTATTGCATGAGATGTGATATCCAACTCCTTCCCATTCCAAACCTTTGCTTCCATCAAACCTGAGACCCTTCCTTTAGCATGAGATGTGATATCCAACTCCTTCCCATTCCTATACTGAGACCCTTCCTATAACATGAGACGTGATATCCAACTCCTTCCCATTCCAAACCTTCGCTTCTATCAAACCTGAGACCCTTCCTTTAGCATGAGATGTGATATCCAACTCCTTCCCATTCCAATCCTGAGACCCTTCCTATAGCTTCAGATGTGATATCAAACTCCTTCACATTCAATGTGATATCCAACTCCTTCCCATTCCAATCCTGAGACCCTTCCTATACCTTGAGATGTGATATCTCAATGCTTCTAATACCAAACCTGAGACCCGTCCTAAAACATGAGATGTGAGATCCAAATCCTTCCCCTTCCAAACCTGAGACCTTTCCTTTAACATGAGATGTCATATCCAACTCCTTCCCATTCCAAACCTGAAGCCCTTCCTATAGCATGAGATGTTATATCTTAATGCTTCTAAAACCAAACCTGAGAACCATCCTATAACATGTGAAATCCAAATCCTTCCCTTTCTAAACCGGAGACCCTTCTGATAGCATGAGATGTGATATCTCAATGCTTCGAAAACCAAACATGAGAACCATCCTATAACATGAGATGTGAAATCCAGATCCTTCCCTTTCCAAACCTGAGACCCTTCCTATAGCTTGAGATGTGATATCAAACTCCTTCCCATTCCAATCCTGAGATAGCTTGAGATGTGATATCCAACTCCTTCCCATTCCAATCCTGAGACCCTTCCTATACCATATGTGATATCTCAATGCTTCTAATACCAAACCTGAGACCCGTCCTAAAACATGAGATGTGAGATCCTAATCCTTCCCCTTCCAAACCTGAGACCTTTCCTATAGCTTGAGATGTGATATCAAACCCCTTCCCATTCCAATCCTGAGATAGCTTGAGATGTGATATCCAACTCCATCCCATTCCAATCCTGAGACCCTTCCGATAGCATGAGATATGATATCTCAATGCTACTAATATCAAAACTGAGACCCTCCCTATAGTATGAGATGTGATATCTAAGTCCTTCCCATTCCTATCCTGAGACCCTTCCGATAGCAGAGATGTGATATCTCAATGCTTATACCAAACCTGATGACCCTTCCTATTGCATGAGATGTGATATCCAACTCCTTCCCATTCCAAACCTTTGCTTCTATCAAACCTGAGACCCTTCCTATTGCATGAGATGTGATATCCAACTCCTTCCCATTTCAATGCTGAGTTCCTTCCTATAGCATGAGATGTGATATCTCAATGCTTCTAATACCAAACCTGGGACCAGTCCTATAACATGAGATATGATATCCAAATTCTTCCCCTTCCAAACCTGAGACCCTTCCTTTAGCATGAGATGTGATTTCCAAATCCTTCCCATTCCAATCCTGAAACCCTTCCTATAGCATGAGATGTGATATCTCAATGTTTCTAATAAAAAACCTGAGACCTTCCTATAGCAAGAGATGTGATATCCAAATCCTTCCCAGTCAAATCCTGAGACCCTTCCTATAATGAGATGTGATATCCAACTCTTTCCCATTCCAACCTGAGACCCTTCCTATAGCATGAGAAGGCACATCTCATGGTATACCCTTCCTATACCATGAGATGTGCTATCTCAATGCTGCTAATACCAAACCTGGGACCCATCCTATAACATGAGATGTGATATCCAAATCCTTCCCATTCCAATCCTCAAACCCTTCCTATAGCATGAGATGTGATATCTCAATGTTTCTAATAAAAAACCCGAGACCTTTCCTATAGCAAGAGATGTAATATCCAAATCCTTCCCATTCCAATCTTGAGACACTTCCTATAACATGAGATGTGAAATCCAACTCCTTCCCATTCCAACCTGAGATCCTTCCTATAGCATGAGAAGGGATATCCAACTCCTTCCCAATCCAATCCTGACACCCTTCCGATAGCAGAGATGTGATATCTCAATGCTTCTAATACGAAACCTGAGACCCGTCCTAAAACATGAGATGTGAGATACAGATCCTTCCCCTTCCAAACCTGAGACCTTTCCTTTAGCATGAGATGTGATATCCAACTCCTTCCCATTCCAAACCCGAGACCCTTCCTATTGCATGAGATTTTATATCTTAATGCTTCTAAAACCAAACCTGACAACCATCCTATAACATGTGAAATCCAAATCCTTCCCTTTCCAAAACTGAGACCCTTCCGATAGCATGTGATATCTCAATGCTTCTAAAACCAAACATGAGAACCATCCTATAACATTAGATGTGAAATCCAGATCCTTCCGTTTCCAATCCTGAGACCCTTCCTATAGCTTGAGATGTGATATCAAACTTCCCATTCCAATCGTGAGATAGCTTGAGATGTGATATCCAACTCCTTCCCATTCCAATCCTGAGACCCTTCCTATACCATGAGATGTGATTTCTCAATGCTTCTAATACCAAACCTGCCACCCGTCCTAAAACATGAGATGTGAGATCCTAATCCTTCCCCTTCCAAACCTGAGACCGTTCCTATAGCTTGAGATGTGATATCAAACTCCTTCCCATTCCAATCCTGAGATAGCTTGAGATGTGATATCCAACTCCATCCCATTCCAATCCTGAGACCCTTCCAATAGCATGAGATGTCATATCTCAATGCTTCTAATATCAAAACTGAGACCCTCCCATAGTATGAGATGTGATATCTAAGTCCTTCCCATTCCGATCCTGAGACCCTTCCGAGAGCAGAGATGTGATATCTCAATGCTTATACCAAACCTGATGACCCTTCCTATGGCATGAGATGTGATATCCAACTGCTTCCCATTCCAATCCTGAGACCCTTCCTATAACATGAGATGTGATATCCAACTCCTTCCCATTCCAATCCTGAGACTCTTCCTGTAGCATGAGATGAGATATCTCAATGCTTCTAATACCAAACATGGGACCAGTCATATAGCATGAGATATGATATCCAAATCCTTCCCCTTCCAAACCTGAGACCCTTCCTTTAGCATGAGATGTGATATCCAACTCCTTCCCATTCCAACCTGCGATCCTTCCTATAGCATGAGAAGGGATATCCAACTCCTTCCCAATCCAATCCTGAGACCCTTCCAATAGCAGAGATGTGATATCTCAATGCTTATACCAAACCTGCGATCCTTCCTATAGCATGAGAAGGGATATCCAACTCCTTCCCAATCCAATCCTGAGACCCTTCCAATAGCAGAGATGTGATATCTCAATGCGTCTATTAAACCTGAGACTCTTCCTTTAGCATGAGATGTGATTTCCAAATCCTTCACATTCCAATCCTAAGACCCTTCCTATAGCATATGTGATATCTCAATGCTTCTAAAACCAAACATGAGAACCATCCTATAACATGAGATGTGAAATCCAAATCCTTCCCTTCCCAAATATGAGACCCTTCTTATAGCTTGAGATGTGATATCTCAATGCTTCTAATACCAAACCTGAGACCCGACCTAAAACATGAGATGTGAGATCCAAATCCTTCCCCTTCCAAACCTGACACCTTTCCTTTAGCATGAGATGTGATATCCAACTCCTTCCCATTCCAATCCTGAGACCCTTCTGATAGCATGAGATGTGATATCTCAATGCTTCTAATATCAAACCTGAGAACCTCCCTATAGCATGAGATGTGATATCCAACTCCTTCCAATTCCAATACTGAGACCCTTCCAATAGCATATGTGATATCTCAATGCTTCTAATATCAAAACTGAGACCCTCCCTATAGCATGATATGTGATATCCAACTCCTTCCCATTCCAATCCTGAGACTCTTCCTATAACATGAGATGCGATATCTCTATGCTTCTAATAGCAAACCTGAGGCCCTTCCCGTAGTATATGTGATATCCAACTCCTTCCCATTCCAAACCTGTGACCCTTCCTGTAGCATGAAGATTTCTCACCCCTTCCAATACCAAACCCGAGACGATTCCCATAGCCTGAGATTTGTAATCTCATTTCTTCCAATACCAAACCCGAGACCCTTCCCATAGGATGAGATTTACTATCTCACTCCTTAAAATAGCAAACTCGAGTCACTTCCTAAAGGATGTGATTTGATTTCTCAGTGCTTCTAATGCCAAACCTGAGACCCTCCGTATAACAAGAGATATATCCAACTCCTTCCCATTCCAATACTGAGATTCTTCCGATAGCATGAGATGTGATATCCCAATGCTTCTAATACCAATCCTGAGACCCTTCCTATAGCACGACATGTGATATCGAACTTCCCATTCCAATCCTGAGACTCAGACCTCCCCGTCTAACCTTCTCACCACTCCTAGCTCCCGGATTGATCATGCATTCCTGCTGTCTCTTCTCTCCCTTCTTCTGCTTCCTTTCCTCTCTCCTTCCTCATCTGCCCTAGGTCAGGCTCCTTCTACACCTCCGCAGGGATTACTGATTTGTACCCCTCCCCACTCTCAACTCTCACTCAGTTTCAAACACTCATCTGCCATTTCCTGGAAGAACCCGACCTGGATGTCCTTGGTCTAACCGAGACATGGTTGACAGCCAGCGCTGTCTTGAGCTTAGACACTTTCCTCCCTGATGACAAGTTCCTCTCCATGCCCAGATCCAACCGTTCTTGAGGGGGGAGTATCCTTGATTCCTGTAGTAAATTGCTTTCCTTTACAGGCCGCCTCCTCTCACGAATGCCTTCTCTGCATGCATTCTCTCTTTCCTGGCCATTCTCTCACCGTGGCTATTTGCCTACCCCCTTCCTCTCTCAGTGGATGGACTTCTCCATCCCAGCCTCCTACCACTCAACTCCGCCTACTTGGAGAATTTAACATGAACCTGTATGCTTCCTGACCTGGACTTTTACGAAATCTGCAACTGTTCATGTCGCTGGCCCTACACATTGCAGGGAATACTCAGGATTTTCTGATCTCAGACCTCCCCCTCTGTAACCCTCTCAACAATCCTCTCCCGTGGTGATCAAGTTCTCATCTCCAAAGAAGGCTAACTACCAGCTGTTCCTCCTCAGAGGAGTTCTCCCTTTCTGTCCCTGCTCCCTGCACCGTTTCGCGTTGCAAACACTCGTTTCGCTGCTCTCTGGTTTAGACGCTTTTCCTTCTCAGAGGCCTCTTCCTTTCTGTCCCTGTCCCCTGCACCGTTTCGCGTTGCAAACACTCGCTTCCCAGCTCTCTGGTCTAGGCGCGGTTCCTCCTCAGAGGCGTTCTTTTCTGTCCCTGCTGCCTGCAGTTTCGCGTTGCAAATACTTGCTTCCCAGCTCTCTGGTTTAGAAGCGTGTTCCAAGCCTTCTCTCCTCTTCCCGCTGCCTTCAAATCAACAAATGAGCTCCACAAGATACACAGTGCTCAGAATGCTTTATAACACCCATTATTCAACATATAGCCATAACCCGCTAGACGTATTGAAATGTGCTGTAAACTAGCAAAAACAGCTAGCAACCTCGCGTTTTTGTAAATGCGAATTCTGATGCGTTCCCATGTATGAACTGTGTCCGTGCGTTTGTTGTCGAATCCTGAATTTTTTAATCACTGTTCTCCCATACTAGGGGGGCGTCAAAATCTACTGTTCACAGGCTGAATGTATACGGCTGAAATCTTCAAGGCATTACCAGCTTTCCTGACTGGTTTGGAACGTATATTTGCCATCTGTTAATGCAGTCGCCCTGTGGTCATCGTCCCTTTTAGTTTACAGGCTGCACTCCCCTGGTGATCACATTCTCCTCTCCAGAGCAGGCTAACTACCGGCTGCTCCTCATAGGCGTTCATCCTTTCTTTCCCTGCTCCCTGCACCGTTTCGCGTTGCATGTACTCGCTTCCCAGCTCTGGTTTAGATGCGTGTTCCCTCAGTTCTCTCCTCTTCCTACAGCCTTCCAATGAGCTCCACAAGATACAGTGTTCAGAATGCTTTATATAACACCCATTATTCAACATATAGCCGTAACCAGCTAGACGTATTGAAACGTGCTAAAAACTAGCAAAAACAGCTAGAAAATGTACTTTCCTCGCGTTTTGGTAAATGCGAATTCTGGTGGATTCCCATTTTGTACTCTGTTCGTGCGTTTGTTCATTCGAATCCTGTTCTTTTGAACCACTCTTCTCCCATACAAGGGAGGATTAAAATGTGTTGTTCACAGGCGGAATGTATACTACTGAAATGCTCACTTCCCTGCTCTCTGTTTTATCATGAGATGTGATATCCAACTCCTTCCCTTTCCAATCCTGAGACCCTTCCGATATCATGAGATTTGTTATCTCAATGCTTCTAATATCAAACTTGAGACCCTCCCTATAGCATGAGTTGTGACATCCATGTCCTTCCCATTAAAATCCTGAGACACTTCCGATAGCAGAGATGTGATATCTCAATGCTTATACCAAACCTGAGACCCTTCCTATGGCCTGAGATGTCATATACAACTCCTTCCCATTAAAATCCTGAGACACTTCCTATAGCATGAGATGTGATATCCAACTCCTTCCCATTCCAATCCTGAGACCCTTCCTATAGCATGAGATCTGATGTCTGAATGCTTCTAATACCAAACCTGAGATCCTTCCTATAACATGAGATGTGATATCCAACTCCTTCCCATTCCAATCCTGAGACCCTTCCTATAGCATGAGAAGTGATATCTCCATGCTTATACCAAACCTGAGACCCTTCCTATGGCCTGAGATGTCATATACAACTCCTTCCCATTCCATTCCTGAGACCCTTCCTATAGCATGAGATGTGATATCCAACTCCTTCCCATTCCAACCTGAGACCCTTCCCATAGCATGAGATGGGATATCCAACTCCCTCCCATTCTAATCCTGAGACCCTTCCTATTGCATGAGATGTGATGTCTGAATGCTTCTACCAAACCTGAGACCCATACTATGGCATGAGATGTGATATCAAACTCCTTCCCATTCCAATCCTGAGACCCTTCCTATAGCTTGAGATGTGATATCCAACTCCTTCCCATTCCAATTCTGAGACCCTTCCTATACCATGAGACTTGATATCTCAATGCTTCTAATACCAAACTTGAGACCCATCCTATAACACGGGATGTGATATCCAAATCCTTCCCCTTCCAAACCTTAGACCCTTCCTTTATCATGAGATGTGATATCCAACTCCTTCCCATTCCAATCCTGAGACCCTTCCGATATCATGAGATTTGTTATCTCAATGCTACTAATATCAAACTTGAGACCTTCCCTATAGCATGAGATGTGACATCCAAGTCCTTCCCATTAGAATCCTGAGACCCTTCCGATAGCAGAGATGTGATATCTCAATGCTTATACCAAACCTGAGACCCTTCCTATGGCCTGAGATGTCATATACAACTCCTTCTCATTAAAATCCTGAGACCCTTCCTATAGCATGAGATTTGATATCCAACTCCTTCCCATTCCAATCCTGATACCCTTCCTATAGCATGAGAGGTGATATCTCAATGCTTATACCAAACCTGAGACCCTTCCTATAGCATGAGATGTGATATCCAACTTCTTCCCATTCCAATCCTGAGACCTTCCTATAACATGAGATGTGATGTCTCAATGCTTCTAATACCAAACCTGAGATCCTTCCTATAACATGAGATGTGATATCCAACTCCTTCCCATTCCAATCCTGAGACACTTCCTATAACATGAGATGTGATATCCAACCCCTTCCCATTCCAACCTGTGACCCTTCCGATAGCATGAGATGTGATATCCCAATGCTTCTACCAAACCTGAGACCCATACTATGGCATGAGATGTGATAACAAACTCCTTCCCATTCCAATCCTGAGACCCTTCCTATAGCTTGAGATGTGATATCCAACTCCTTCCCATTCCAATTCTGAGACCCTTCCTATACCATGAGACTTGATATCTCAATGCTTCTAATACCAAACCTGAGACCCATCCTATAACATGGGATGTGATATCCAAATCCTTCTCCTTCCAAACCTTAGACCCTTCCTTTATCATGAGATGTGATATCCAACTCCTTCCCATTCCAATCCTGAGACCCTTCCGATATCATGAGATTTGTTATCTCAATGCTTCTAATATCAAACTTGAGACCCTCCCTATAGCATGAGATGTGACATCCAAGTCCTTCCCATTAGAATCCTGAGACCCTTCCGATAGCAGAGATGTGATATCTCCATGCTTATACCAAACCTGAGACCCTTCCTATAAAATAAGATGGGATATCCAACTCCTTCCCATTCCAATCTTGATACCCTTCCTATAGCATGAGATGTGATATATCAATGCTTATACCAAACCTGAGACCCTTCCTATAGCATGAGATGTGATATCCAACTTCTTCCCATTCCAATCCTGAGACCCTTCCTATAACATGAGATGTGATGTCTCAATGCTTCTAATACCAAACCTGAGATCTTTCCTATAACATATGTGATATCCAACTCCTTCCCATTGAAATTCTGACACCCTTCCATGAGATATGATATCCAATTCCTTCCCATTCCAATCCTGAGAGCCTTCCTATAACCTGAGAAATGATATCCAACTCCTTCCCATTCCAACCTGAGACCTTTCCTATAGCACGAGCTGGGATATCCAACTCCTTCCAAATCCAATACTGATACCCTTCTGATAGCATGAGATGTCATATTCCAATGCTTCTACCAAACCTGAGACCCTTCCTATAGCATGAGATGTGATATCAATCTCCTTCCCATTCTAATCCTGAGACCCTTCCTATAGCTTGAGATGTGATATCCATCTCCTTCCCATTCCAATTCTGAGACCCTTCCTATACCATGAGACTTGATATCTCAGTGCTTCTAATACCAAACCTGAGATCCGTCCTATAACATGAGATGTGATATCCAAATCCTTCCCCTTCCAAACCTTAGACCCTTCCGATATCATGAGATTTGTTATCTCAATGCTTGTAATATCAAACCCTCCCTATAGCATGTAATATCAGACCCTCCCTATAGCATGAGATGTAACATCCAAGTTCTTCCCATTACAATCCTGAGACCCTTCCTATAGCATGAGATGTGATATCTCAGTGCTTCTAATAACAAACCTGAGCCCCTTCCTATAACATGAGATGGGATATCCAACTCCTTCCCATTCCAATCCTGAGACCCATCCGATAGCAGAGTTGTGATATCTCAATGCTTATACCAAACCTGAGACCCTTCCTATGGCCTGAGATGTCATATACAATTCCTTCCCATTCCAATCCTGAGGCCCTTCCTATAGCATGAGATGTGATATCTCAATGCTTATACCAAATCTGAGACCCTTCCTATAAGCATGAGATGTGATATCCAACTCATTCCCATTCCAATCCTGAGACCCTTCCTATAGCTTGAGATGTGATATCAAACTCCTTCCCATTCCAATCCTGAGATAGCTTGAGATGTGATATCCAACTCCTTCCCATTCCAATCCCGAGACCCTTATTATACCATGAGATGTGATATCTCAATGCTTCTAAAACCAAACCTGAGACCCGTCCTAAAACATGAGATGTGAGATCCAAATCATTCCCCTTCCAAACCTGAGACCTTTCCTTTAGCATGAGATGTGATATCCAACTCCTTCCCATTCCAATCCTGAACCCTTCCGATAGCATGAGATGTGACATCTCAATGCTTCTAATATCAAACGTGAGAACCTCCCTATAGCATGAGATGTGATATCCCAATGCTTCTAATACCAATCCTGAGACCCTTCCTATAGCATGACATGTGATATCGAACTTCCCATTTCAATCCTGAGACTCAGACCTCCCCGTCTAACCTTCTCACCAGTCCTAGCTCCTGGATTGATCATGCACTCCTGCTGTCTCTTCTCTCCCTTCTTCTGCTTCCTTTCCTCTCTCCTTCCTCATCTGCTCTAGGTCAGGCTCCTTCTACACCTCCGCAGGGATTACTGATTTGTACCCCTACCCACTCTCAACTCTCACTCAGTGTCAAACACTCATCTGACATCTGCCATTTCCTGGAAGAACCCGACCTTGATGTCCTTGGTCTACCCGAGACATGGTTGACGGCCAGCGCGGTCTCGAGCTTTGACACTTTCCTCCCTGATGACAAGTTCCTCTCCATGCCCAGATCCAACCGTTCTTGAGGGGGAGTATCCTTGATTCCTGTAGTAAATTGCTTTCCTTTGCAGGCCGACTCCTCTCACGAATGCTTTGTCTGCATGCATGCTCTCTTTCCTGGCAATTCTCTCACCCTGGCTATTTGCCTACCCGCTTCCTCTCTCAGTGGATGGACTTCTCCATCCTAGCCTCCTACCACTCAACTCCGCCTACTTGGAGAATTCAACATGAACCTGTATGCTTCGGTATATGTGATGGTATATGCAGGGTACACGCGTCTAAAACAGTGATATCTCAATGATTCTAATACCAAACCTGAGACCCGTCGTAAAACATGAGATGTGATATCAAACTCCTTCCCATTCCAATCCTGAGACCCTTCCTATAGCTTGAGATGTGATATCCAACTACTTCCCATTCCAATTCTGAGACCCTTCCTATACCATGAGACTTGATATCTCAATGCTTCTAATACCAAACCTGAGACCCGTCCTATAACATGAGATGTGATATCCAAATCCTTCCCCTTCCAAACCTTAGACCCTTCCTTTACCATGAGATGTGATATCCAACTCCTTCCCATTCCAATCCTGAGACCCTTCCGATATCATGAGATGTGATATCTCAATGCTTCTAATATCAAACTTGAGACCCTCCCTATAGCATGAGATGTGATATCCAAGTCCTTCCCATTCCAATCGAGAGACACTTCCTATAGCATGAGATGTGATATCTCAATGCATCTAATATCAAACTTGAGTCCCTTCCTATAGCATAAGATGTGATATCTCAATGCTTCTAATACCAAACCTGAGACCCTTCCTATAACATGAGATGGGAATATCCAACTCCTTCCCATTCCAATCCTGACACCCTTCCGATAGTGGAGATGTGATATCTCAATGCTTATACCAAACCTGAAATCCTTCCTATAACATGATTTGTGATATCCAACTCCTTCCCATTCCAATCCTGAGACACTTCCTATAGCATGAGATGTGATATCTCACTGCTTATACCAAACCTGAGACCCTTCCTATAGCATGAGATGTGATATCCAAATCCTTCCCCTTCCAAACCTGAGACCCTCCCTTTAGCATGAGATGTGATATCCAACTCCTTCCCATTCCAATCCTGAGACCCTTATGATAGCATGAGATGTGATATCTCAATGCCTCTAATACCAAACCTGAGATACTTCCGATAGCATGAGATGTGATATCTCAATGCTTCTAATACCAAACCTGAGATCCTTCCTAAAACATGAGATGTGATATCCAAATCCTCCCCCTTCCAGACCTGAGACCCTGCCTATAGCATGAGATGTAATATCTCAATGCTTATACCAAACCTGAGACCCTTCCTATGGTATGAGATGTCATATACAACTCCTTCCCATTCCAAACCTGAGACCCTTCCTATAGCATGAGATGTGATATCTCAATGCTTATACCAAAGCTGAGACCCTTCCTATAGCATGAGATGTGATATCCAACTTCTTCCCATTCCAATCATGAGACCCTTCCTATAACATGAGATGTGATGTCTCACTGCTTCTAATACCAAACCTGAGATCTTTCCTATAACATGAGATGTGATATCCAACTCCTCCCCATTCCAATCCTGAGACCCTTCCGATATCATGAGATTTGTTATCTCAATGCTTCTAATATCAAACTTGAGACCCTCCCTAGAGCATGAGATGTGACATCCAAGTCCTTCCCATTCCAATCCTGAGACCCTTCCGATATCATGAGATTTGTTATCTCAATGCTTCTAATATCAAACTTGAGACCCTTCCTAGAGCATGAGATGTGACATCCAAGTCCTTCCCATTCCATTCCTGAGACCCTTCCTATAGCATGAGATGTGATATCTCAATGCTTCTAATACCAAACCTGAGATCCTTCCTATAACATGAGATGGGATATCCAACTCCTTCCCATTCCAATCCTGAGACCCTTCCGATAGCAGAGATGTGATATCTCAATGCTTATACCAATCCTGAGACCCTTCCTATAGCATGAGGTGTGATATCTCAATGCTTATACCAAATCTGAGACCCTTCCTATAGCATGATATGTGATATCCAACTCCTTCCCATTCCAATCCTGAGACCCTTCCTATAGCATGAGGTGTGATATCCCAATGCTTATACCAAACCTGAGACCCTTCCTATGGCATGAGATGTGATATCCAACTCCTTGCCATTCAAATCCTGAGACCCTCCCTATAACAAGAGATGTCATATCCAACTCCTTCCCATTCCAAACCTGAGACCCTTCCTTTAGCATGAGATGTGATATCCAATTCCTTCACATTCCAATCCTGAGACCCTTCCTATAGCAAGAATGTAACATCCAACTCCTACCCATTCCAATCCTGAGACCATTCCTATAGCATGAGATGTGATATATCAATGCTTCTAATACCAAACCTGAGATCCTTCCTATGACATGAGATGTGATATCCAAATCCTTCCCATTCCAATCCTGAGACCCTTCCGATAGCAGAGATGTGATATCTCAATGCTTCTAATACCAAACCTGGGACCCGTCCTATAACATGAGATATGATATCCAAATCCTTCCCATCCAAAACCTGAGACTCTTCCTATAGCATGAGATGTGATATCCAAATCCTTCCCATTCCAATCCTGAGACCCTTCCTATAGCAAGAGATGTGATATCCAAATCCTTCCCATTCCAACCTGAGACCCTTCCTATAGCATGAGAAGGGATATCCAACTCCTTCCCAATCCAATCCTGAGACCCTTCCGATAGCAGAGATGTGATATCTCAATGCTTCTAATACCAAACCTGGGACCCGTCCTATAACATGAGATATGATATCCAAATCCTTCCCATCCAAAACCTGAGACTCTTCCTATAGCATGAGATGTGATATCTCAATGCTTCTACCAAACCTGAAACCCTTCCTATAGCATGATATGTGATATCCAACTCCTTCCCATTCCAATCCTGAGACACTTCCTATAGCATGAGATGTGATATCTGAATGCTTCTAATAGCAAACCTGAGACCCGTCCTATAACATGAGATGTGATATCCAAATCCTTCCCCTTCCAAACCTGAGACCCTTCCTTTAGCATGAGATGTGATATCCAGCTCCTCCCATTCCAATCCTGAGACCCTTCCTATACCATGGGATGTGATATCTCAATGCTTCTAATACCAAACCTGGGACCCGTCCTATAACATGAGATATGATATCCAAATCCTTCCCCTTCCAAACCTGAGACCCTTCCTTTAGCATGAGATGTGATATCCAAATCCTTCCCATTACAATCCTGAAACCCTTCCTTTAGCATGAGATGTGATATCCAGCTCCTCCCATTCCAATCCTGAGACCCTTCCTATACCATGGGATGTGATATCTCAATGCTTCTAATACCAAACCTGGGACCCGTCCTATAACATGAGATATGATATCCAAATCCTTCACATTCCAATCCTGAGACCCTTCCTGTAACATGAGATGTGATATCCAACTCCTTCCCATTCCAACCTGACACCCTTCCTATAGCATGAGAAGTGATATCCAACTCCTTCCCAATCCAATCCTGAGACCCTTCCGATAGCAGAGATTTGATATCTCAATGCTTATACCAAACCTGAGACCCTTCCTATGACATGAGATGTGATATCCAACTCCTTGCCATTCAAATCCTGAGACCCTTCCTATAGCATGAGATGTGATATCTTAATGCTTCTACCAAACCTGAGACCCTTCCTTTAGAATGAGATGTGATATCCAAGTCCTTCACATTCCAATCCTGAGACCCTTCCTATAGCATGAGATGTGATATCTCAATGCTTCTAATACCAAACCTGAGATCCTTCCTATAACATGAGATGTGATATCCAATTCCTTCCCATTCCAAACCTGAGACCCTTCCTATTGGATGAGATGTGATATCTCAATGCTTCTAATACCAAACCTGAGACCCTTCCTATAACATGAGATGGGATATCCAACTCCTTCCCATTCCAATCCTGAGACCCTTCCGATAGCAGAGATGTGATATCTCAATGCTTATACCAATCCTGAGACCCTTCCTATAGCATGAGGTGTGATATCTCAATGCTTATACCAAATCTGAGACCCTTCCTATAGCATGAGATGTGATATCAAACTCCTTCCCATTCCAATCCTGAGACCCTTCCTATAGCATGAGGTGTGATATCTCAATGCTTATACCAAATCTGAGACCCTTCCTATAGCATGAGATGTGATATCCAACTCCTTCCCATTCCAATCCTGAGACCCTTCCTATAACATGAGATGTGATATCCAACTCCTTCCCGTTCCAAACCTGAGACACTTCCTATAGCATATGTGATATCCAACTCCTTCCCATTCCAAACATGAGACCCTTCCTATAGCAAGAATGTAATATCCAACTCCTACCCATTCCAATCCTGAGACCATTCCTATAGCATGAGATGTGATATATCAATGCTTCTAATACCAAACCTGAGATCCTTCCTATGACATGAGATGTGATATCCAAATCCTTCACATTCCAATCCTGAGACCCTTCCTATAGCAAGAGATGTGATATCCAAATCCTTCCCATTCCAACCTGAGACCATTCCTATAGCATGAGAAGGGATATCCAACTCCTTCCCAATCCAATCCTGAGACCCTTCTGATAGCAGAGATGTGATATCTCAATGCTTATACCAAACCCGAGACCCTTCCTATGGCATGTGATGTGATATCCAACTCCTTGCCATTCAAATCCTGAGACCCTTCCTATAGCATGAGATGTGATATCTTAATGCTTCTACCAAACCTGAGACCCTTCCTTTAGCATGAGATGTGATATCCAAACCCTTCACATTCCAATCCTGAGACCATTCCAATAGCATGAGATGTGATATCGCAATGCTTCTAATACAAACCTGAGATCCTTCCTATAACATGAGATGTGATATCCAATTCCTTCCCATTCCAAACCTGAGACCCTTCCTATTGGATAAGGTGTGATATCCAACTCCTTCCCATTCCAACCCTGAGACCCTTCCTATACCATGAGATGTGATATCTCAATGCTTCTAATACCAAAGCTGGGACCCGTCCTATAACATGAGATATGATATCCAAATCCTTCCCCTTCCAAACCTGAGACCCTTCCTTTAGCATGAGATGTGATATCCAAATCCTTCCCATTCCAATCCTGAAACCCTTCCTATAACATGAGATGTGATATCTCAATGTTTCTAATAAAAAACCTGAGACTCTTCCTATAGCAAGAGATGTGATATCCACATCCTTCCCATTCCAATCCTGAGACCCTTCCTGTAACATGAGATGTGATATCCAACTCCTTCCCATTCCAACCTGACACCCTTCCTATAGCATGAGAAGGGATATCCAACTCCTTCCCAATCCAATCCTGAGACCCTTCTGATAGAAGAGATGTGATATCTCAATGCTTATACCAAACCTGAGACCCTTCCTATGGCATGAGATGTGATATCCAACTCCTTGCCATTCAAATCCTGAGACCCTTCCTATAGCATGAGATGTGATATCTTAATGCTTCTACCAAACCTGAGACCCTTCCTTTAGCATGAGATGTGATAGCCAAATCCTTCACATTCCAATCCTGAGACCCTTCCTATAGCATGAGATGTGATATCTCAATGCTTCTAAAACCAAACCTGAGATCCTTCCTATAACATGAGATGTGATATCCAATTCCTTCCCATTCCAAACCTGAGACCCTTCCTATTGGATGAGGTGTGATATCCAACTCCTTCCCATTCCAACCCTGAGACCCTTCCTATACCATGAGATGTGATATCTCAATGCTTCTAATACCAAACCTGGGACCCGTCCTATAACATGAGATATGATATCCAAATCCTTCCCCTTCCAAACCTGAGACCCTTCCTATAGCAAGAGATGTGATATCCAAATCCTACCCATTCCAATCCTGAAACCCTTCCTATAACATGAGATGTGATATCCAACTCCTTCCCATTCCAACCTGAGCCCCTTCCTATAGCATGAGAAGGGATATCCAACTCCTTCCCAATCCAATCCTGAGACCCATCCGATAGCAGAGATGTGATATCTCAATGCTTATACCAAACCTGAGACCCTTCCTATGGCATGAGATGTGATATCCAAATCCTTCCCCTTCCAAACCTTGGACCCTTCCTTTACCATGAGATGTGATATCCAACTCCTTCCCATTCCAATCCTGAGACCCTTCCGATATCATGAGATGTGATATCTCAATGCTTCTAATATCAAACTTGAGACCCTCCCTATAGCATGAGATGTGATATCCAAGTCCTTCCCATTCCAATCGAGAGACACTTCCTATAGCATGAGATGTGATATCTCAATGCTTCTAATATCAAACTTGAGTCCCTTCCTATAGCATAAGATGTGATATCTCAATGCTTCTAATACCAAACCTGAGACCCTTCCTATAACATGAGATGGGAATATCCAACTCCTTCCCATTCCAATCCTGACACCCTTCCGATAGTGGAGATGTGATATCTCAATGCTTATACCAAACCTGAAATCCTTCCTATAACATGATTTGTGATATCCAACTCCTTCCCATTCCAATCCTGAGACACTTCCTATAGCATGAGATGTGATATCTCACTGCTTATACCAAACCTGAGACCCTTCCTATAGCATGAGATGTGATATCCAACTCCTTCCCATTCCAATCCTGAGACCCTTCCTATAGCATGAGATGTGATATCTCAATGCTTTAAATATCAAACTTGAGACCCTCCCTATAGCATGAGATGTGATATCCAAGTCCTTCCCATTCCAATCCTGAGACACTTCCTATAGCATGAGATGTGATATCTCAATGCTTCTAATACCAAACCTGAGACTCTTCCTATAACATGAGATGGGATGTCCAACTCCTTCCCATTCCAATCCTGAGACCCTTCCAATAGCAGAGGTGTGATATCTCAATGCTTATACCAAACGTGAGACCCTTCCTATGGCATGAGATGTGATATCTCAATGTTTATACCAAACCTGAGACCCTTCCTATAGCATGAGATGTGATATCCAACTCCTTCCCATTCCAATCCTGAGACCCTTCCTATAGCATGAGATGTGATATCTCAATGTTTATACCAAACCTGAGACCCTTCCTATAGCATGAGATGTGATATCCAACTCCTTCCCATTCCAATCCTGAGACCCTTCCTATAGCATGAGATGTGATGTCTCAATGCTTCTAATACCAAACCTGAGATCCTTCCTATAACATGAGATGTGATATCCAACTCCTTCCCATTCCAAACCTGAGATACTTCCGATAGCATGAGATGTGATATCTCAATGCTTCTAATACCAAACCTGAGATCCTTCCTAAAACATGAGATGTGATATCCAAATCCTCCCCCTTCCAGACCTGAGACCATGCCTATAGCATGAGATGTGATATCCAAGTCCTTCCCATTCCAATCCTGAGACCCTTCCTATAGCATGTGATGTAATATCTCAATGCTTATACCAAACCTGAGACCCTTCCTATGGTATGAGATGTCATATACAACTCCTTCCCATTCCAAACCTGAGACCCTTCCTATAGCATGAGATGTGATATCTCAATGCTTATACCAAAGCTGAGACCCTTCCTATAGCATGAGATGTGATATCCAACTTCTTCCCATTCCAATCATGAGACCCTTCCTATAACATGAGATGTGATGTCTCACTGCTTCTAATACCAAACCTGAGATCTTTCCTATAACATGAGATGTGATATCCAACTCCTCCCCATTCCAATCCTGAGACCCTTCCGATATCATGAGATTTGTTATCTCAATGCTTCTAATATCAAACTTGAGACCCTCCCTAGAGCATGAGATGTGACATCCAAGTCCTTCCCATTCCAAACCTTAGACCCGTCCTTCATCATGAGATGTGATATCCAACTCCTTCCCATTCCAATCCTGAGACCCTTCCGATATCATGAGATTTGTTATCTCAATGCTTCTAATATCAAACTTGAGACCCTCCCTAGAGCATGAGATGTGACATCCAAATCCTTCCCATTCCATTCCTGAGACCCTTCCTATAGCATGAGATGTGATATCTCAATGCTTCTAATACCAAACCTGAGATCCTTCCTATAACATGAGATGGGATATCCAACTCCTTCCCATTCCAATCCTGAGACCCTTCCGATAGCAGAGATGTGATATCTCAATGCTTATACCAATCCTGAGACCCTTCCTATAGCATGAGGTGTGATATCTCAATGCTTATACCAAATCTGAGACCCTTCCTATAGCATGATATGTGATATCCAACTCCTTCCCATTCCAATCCTGAGACCCTTCCTATAGCATGAGGTGTGATATCCCAATGCTTATACCAAACCTGAGACCCTTCCTATGGCATGAGATGTGATATCCAACTCCTTGCCATTCAAATCCTGAGACCCTCCCTATAACAAGAGATGTCATATCCAACTCCTTCCCATTCCAAACCTGAGACCCTTCCTTTAGCATGAGATGTGATATCCAATTCCTTCACATTCCAATCCTGAGACCCTTCCTATAGCAAGAATGTAATATCCAACTCCTACCCATTCCAATCCTGAGACCATTCCTATAGCATGAGATGTGATATATCAATGCTTCTAATATCAAACCTGAGATCCTTCCTATGACATGAGATGTGATATCCAAATCCTTCCCATTCCAATCCTGAGACCCTTCCTATAGCAAGAGATGTGATATCCAAATCCTTCCCATTCCAACCTGAGACCCTTCCTATAGCATGAGAAGGGATATCCAACTCCTTCCCAATCCAATCCTGAGACCCTTCCGATAGCAGAGATGTGATATCTCAATGCTTCTAATACCAAACCTGGGACCCGTCCTATAACATGAGATATGATATCCAAATCCTTCCCATCCAAAACCTGAGACTCTTCCTATAGCATGAGATGTGATATCTCAATGCTTCTACCAAACCTGAAACCCTTCCTATAGCATGAGATGTGATATCCAACTCCTTCCCATTCCAATCCTGAGACACTTCCTATAGCATGAGATGTGATATCTCAATGCTTCTAATAGCAAACCTGAGACCCGTCCTATAACATGAGATGTGATATCCAAATCCTTCCCCTTCCAAACCTGAGACCCTTCCTTTAGCATGAGATGTGATATCCAGCTCCTCCCATTCCAATCCTGAGACCCTTCCTATACCATGGGATGTGATATCTCAATGCTTCTAATACCAAACCTGGGACCCGTCCTATAACATGAGATATGATATCCCAATCCTTCCCCTTCCAAACCTGAGACCCTTCCTTTAGCATGAGATGTGATATCCAAATCCTTCCCATTACAATCCTGAAACCCTTCCTATAGCATGAGATGTGATATCTCAATGTTTCTAATAAAGAACCTGAGACTCTTCCTATAGCAAGAGATGTGATATCCACATCCTTCCCATTCCAATCCTGAGACCCTTCCTGTAACATGAGATGTGATATCCAACTCCTTCCCATTCCAACCTGACACCCTTCCTATAGCATGAGAAGTGATATCCAACTCCTTCCCAATCCAATCCTGAGACCCTTCCGATAGCAGAGATTTGATATCTCAATGCTTATACCAAACCTGAGACCCTTCCTATGGCATGAGATGTGATATCCAACTCCTTGCCATTCAAATCCTGAGACCCTTCCTATAGCATGAGATGTGATATCTTAATGCTTCTACCAAACCTGAGACCCTTCCTTTAGAATGAGATGTGATATCCAAGTCCTTCACATTCCAATCCTGAGACCCTTCCTATAGCATGAGATGTGATATCTCAATGCTTCTAATACCAAACCTGAGATCCTTCCTATAACATGAGATGTGATATCCAATTCCTTCCCATTCCAAACCTGAGACCCTTCCTATTGGATGAGATGTGATATCTCAATGCTTCTAATACCAAACCTGAGACCCTTCCTATAACATGAGATGGGATATCCAACTCCTTCCCATTCCAATCCTGAGACCCTTCCGATAGCAGAGATGTGATATCTCAATGCTTATACCAATCCTAAGACCCTTCCTATAGCATGAGGTGTGATATCTCAATGCTTATACCAAATCTGAGACCCTTCCTATAGCATGAGATGTGATATCAAACTCCTTCCCATTCCAATCCTGAGACCCTTCCTATAGCATGAGGTGTGATATCTCAATGCTTATACCAAATCTGAGACCCTTCCTATAGCATGAGATGTGATATCCAACTCCTTCCCATTCCAATCCTGAGATCCTTCCTATAACATGAGATGTGATATCCAACTCCTTCCCGTTCCAAACCTGAGACACTTCCTATAGCATATGTGATATCCAACTCCTTCCCATTCCAAACATTACACCCTTCCTATAGCAAGAATGTAATATCCAACTCCTACCCATTCCAATCCTGAGACCATTCCTATAGCATGAGATGTGATATATCAATGCTTCTAATACCAAACCTGAGATCCTTCCTATGACATGAGATGTGATATCCAAATCCTTCCCATTCCAATCCTGAGACCCTTCCTATAGCAAGAGATGTGATATCCAAATCCTTCCCATTCCAACCTGAGACCCTTCCTATAGCATGAGAAGGGATATCCAACTCCTTCCCAATCCAATCCTGAGACCCTTCCGATAGCAGAGATGTGATATCTCAATGCTTCTAATACCAAACCTGGGACCCGTCCTATAACATGAGATATGATATCCAAATCCTTCCCATCCAAAACCTGAGACTCTTCCTATAGCATGAGATGTGATATCTCAATGCTTCTACCAAACCTGAAACCCTTCCTATAGCATGAGATGTGATATCCAACTCCTTCCCATTCCAATCCTGAGACACTTCCTATAGCATGAGATGTGATATCTCAATGCTTCTAATAGCAAACCTGAGACCCGTCCTATAACATGAGATGTGATATCCAAATCCTTCCCCTTCCAAACCTGAGACCCTTCCTTTAGCATGAGATGTGATATCCAGCTCCTCCCATTCCAATCCTGAGACCCTTCCTATACCATGGGATGTGATATCTCAATGCTTCTAATACCAAACCTGGGACCCGTCCTATAACATGAGATATGATATCCAAATCCTTCCCCTTCCAAACCTGAGACCCTTCCTTTAGCATGAGATGTGATATCCAAATCCTTCCCATTACAATCCTGAAACCCTTCCTTTAGCATGAGATGTGATATCCAGCTCCTCCCATTCCAATCCTGAGACTCTTCCTATACCATGGGATGTGATATCTCAATGCTTCTAATACCAAACCTGGGACCCGTCCTATAACATGAGATATGATATCCAAATCCTTCACATTCCAATCCTGAGACCCTTCCTGTAACATGAGATGTGATATCCAACTCCTTCCCATTCCAACCTGACACCCTTCCTATAGCATGAGAAGTGATATCCAACTCCTTCCCAATCCAATCCTGAGACCCTTCCGATAGCAGAGATTTGATATCTCAATGCTTATACCAAACCTGAGACCCTTCCCATGGCATGAGATGTGATATCCAACTCCTTGCCATTCAAATCCTGAGACCCTTCCTATAGCATGAGATGTGATATCTTAATGCTTCTACCAAACCTGAGACCCTTCCTTTAGAATGAGATGTGATATCCAAGTCCTTCACATTCCAATCCTGAGACCCTTCCTATAGCATGAGATGTGATATCTCAATGCTTCTAATACCAAACCTGAGATCCTTCCTATAACATGAGATGTGATATCCAATTCCTTCCCATTCCAAACCTGAGACCCTTCCTATTGGATGAGATGTGATATCTCAATGCTTCTAATACCAAACCTGAGACCCTTCCTATAACATGAGATGGGATATCCAACTCCTTCCCATTCCAATCCTGAGACCCTTCCGATAGCAGAGATGTGATATCTCAATGCTTATACCAATCCTGAGACCCTTCCTATAGCATGAGGTGTGATATCTCAATGCTTATACCAAATCTGAGACCCTTCCTATAGCATGAGATGTGATATCAAACTCCTTCCCATTCCAATCCTGAGACCCTTCCTATAGCATGAGGTGTGATATCTCAATGCTTATACCAAATCTGAGACCCTTCCTATAGCATGAGATGTGATATCCAACTCCTTCCCATTCCAATCCTGAGACCCTTCCTATAACATGAGATGTGATATCCAACTCCTTCCCGTTCCAAACCTGAGACACTTCCTATAGCATATGTGATATCCAACTCCTTCCCATTCCAAACATGAGACCCTTCCTATAGCAAGAATGTAATATCCAACTCCTACCCATTCCAATCCTGAGACCATTCCTATAGCATGAGATGTGATATATCAATGCTTCTAATACCAAACCTGAGATCCTTCCTATGACATGAGATGTGATATCCAAATCCTTCCCATTCCAATCCTGAGACCCTTCCTATAGCAAGAGATGTGATATCTAAATCCTTCCCATTCCAACCTGAGACCCTTCCTATAGCATGAGAAGGGATATCCAACTCCTTCCAAATCCAATCCTGAGACCCTTCCGATAGCAGAGATGTGATATCTCAATGCTTATACCAAACCCGAGACCCTTCCTATGGCATGTGATGTGATATCCAACTCCTTGCCATTCAAATCCTGAGACCCTTCCTATAGCATGAGATGTGATATCTTAATGCTTCTACCAAACCTGAGACCCTTCCTTTAGCATGAGATGTGATATCCAAACCCTTCACATTCCAATCCTGAGACCCTTCCAATAGCATGAGATGTGATATCTCAATGCTTCTAATACAAACCTGAGATCCTTCCTATAACATGAGATGTGATATCCAATTCCTTCCCATTCCAAACCTGAGACCCTTCCTATTGGATAAGGTGTGATATCCAACTCCTTCCCATTCCAACCCTGAGACCCTTCCTATACCATGAGATGTGATATCTCAATGCTTCTAATACCAAACCTGGGACCCGTCCTATAACATGAGATATGATATCCAAATCCTTCCCCTTCCAAACCTGAGACCCTTCCTTTAGCATGAGATGTGATATCCAACTCCTTCCCATTCCAACCCTGAGACCCTTCCTATACCATGTGATGTGATATCTCAATGCTTCTAATACCAAACCTGGGACCCGTCCTATAACATGAGATATGATATCCAAATCCTTCCCCTTCCAATCCTGAAACCCTTCCTATAGCATGAGATGTGATATCTCAATGTTTCTAATAAAAAACCTGAGACTCTTCCTATAGCAAGAGATGTGATATCCACATCCTTCCCATTCCAATCCTGAGACCCTTCCTGTAACATGAGATGTGATATCCAACTCCTTCCCATTCCAACCTGACACCCTTCCTATAGCATGAGAAGGGATATCCAACTCCTTCCCAATCCAATCCTGAGACCCTTCTGATAGCAGAGATGTGATATCTCAATGCTTATACCAAACCTGAGACCCTTCCTATGGCATGAGATGTGATATCCAACTCCTTGCCATTCAAATCCTGAGACCCTTCCTATAGCATGAGATGTGATATCTTAATGCTTCTACCAAACCTGAGACCCTTCCTTTAGCATGAGATGTGATAGCCAAATCCTTCACATTCCAATCCTGAGACCCTTCCTATAGCATGAGATGTGATATCTCAATGCTTCTAAAACCAAACCTGAGATCCTTCCTATAACATGAGATGTGATATCCAATTCCTTCCCATTCCAAACCTGAGACCCTTCCTATTGGATGAGGTGTGATATCCAACTCCTTCCCATTCCAACCCTGAGACCCTTCCTATACCATGAGATGTGATATCTCAATGCTTCTAATACCAAACCTGGGACCCGTCCTATAACATGAGATATGATATCCAAATCCTGCCCCTTCCAAACCTGAGACCCTTCCTATAGCAAGAGATGTGATATCCAAATCCTACCCATTCCAATCCTGAAACCCTTCCTATAACATGAGATGTGATATCCAACTCCTTCCCATTCCAACCTGAGCCCCTTCCTATAGCATGAGAAGGGATATCCAACTCCTTCCCAATCCAATCCTGAGACCCTTCCGATAGCAGAGATGTGATATCTCAATGCTTATACCAAACCTGAGACCCTTCCTATGGCATGAGATGTGATATCCAAATCCTTCCCCTTCCAAACCTTAGACCCTTCCTTTACCATGAGATGTGATATCCAACTCCTTCCCATTCCAATCCTGAGACCCTTCCGATATCATGAGATGTGATATCTCAATGCTTCTAATATCAAACTTGAGACCCTCCCTATAGCATGAGATGTGATATCCAAGTCCTTCCCATTCCAATCGAGAGACACTTCCTATAGCATGAGATGTGATATCTCAATGCTTCTAATATCAAACTTGAGTCCCTTCCTATAGCATAAGATGTGATATCTCAATGCTTCTAATACCAAACCTGAGACCCTTCCTATAACATGAGATGGGAATATCCAACTCCTTCCCATTCCAATCCTGACACCCTTCCGATAGTGGAGATGTGATATCTCAATGCTTATACCAAACCTGAAATCCTTCCTATAACATGATTTGTGATATCCAACTCCTTCCCATTCCAATCCTGAGACACTTCCTATAGCATGAGATGTGATATCTCACTGCTTATACCAAACCTGAGACCCTTCCTATAGCATGAGATGTGATATCCAACTCCTTCCCATTCCAATCCTGAGACCCTTCCTATAGCATGAGATGTGATATCTCAATGCTTCTAATATCAAACTTGAGACCCTCCCTATAGCATGAGATGTGATATCCAAGTCCTTCCCATTCCAATCCTGAGACACTTCCTATAGCATGAGATGTGATATCTCAATGCTTCTAATACCAAACCTGAGACTCTTCCTATAACATGAGATGGGATATCCAACTCCTTCCCATTCCAATCCTGAGACCCTTCCAATAGCAGAGGTGTGATATCTCAATGCTTATACCAAACGTGAGACCCTTCCTATGGCATGAGATGTGATATCTCAATGTTTATACCAAACCTGAGACCCTTCCTATAGCATGAGATGTGATATCCAACTCCTTCCCATTCCAATCCTGAGACCCTTCCTATAGCATGAGATGTGATATCTCAATGTTTATACCAAACCTGAGACCCTTCCTATAGCATGAGATGTGATATCCAACTCCTTCCCATTCCAATCCTGAGACCCTTCCTATAGCATGAGATGTGATGTCTCAATGCTTCTAATACCAAACCTGAGATCATTCCTATAACATGAGATGTGATATCCAACTCCTTCCCATTCCAATCCTGAGACCCTTCCTATAGCATGAGATGTGATATCTCAATGCTTATACCAAACCTGAGACCCTTCCTATAGCATGAGATGTGATATCCAACTCCTTCCCATTCCAATCCTGAGACCCTTCCTATAGCAGGAGTTGTGATATTTCAATGCCTCTAATACCAAACCTGGGATCCTTCCTCTAACATGAAATGTGATATCCAACTCCTTCCCTTTCCAAACCTGAGAGCCTACCTATAGCATGAGATGTGATATCCAAGTGCTTCCCATTCCAATCCTTATACCCTTCTACAGCATGCAATATGATATCTCAATGATTCTAATAACAAACCTGAGACCCGTCCTATAACATGAGATGGGATATCCAACTACTTCCCATTCCAATCCTGAGACACTTCCGATAGCAGAGATGTGATATCTCAATGCTTATACCAAACCTGAGACCCTTCCTATAGCATATGTGATATCCAACTCCTTCCCATTCCAAACATGAGACCCTTCCTATAGCATGCGATGTGATATCTCAATGCTTCTAATACCAAACCTGAGACCAGTCTCATAACATGAGATGGGATATCCAACTCCTTCCCGTTCCAAACCTGAGACCCTTCCTATAGCATGAGATGTGATATCCAACTCCTTCCCATCCCAATCCTGAGACACTTCCGATTGCAGAGATGTGATATCTCAATCCTTATACCAAACCTGAGACTCTTCCTATAACATGAGATGTGATATCCAACTCCTTCCCGTTCCAAACCTGAGATCCTTCCTATAGCATCAGATGTGATATCCAACTCCTTCCCATTCCAATCCTGAGACCCTTCCGATAGCATGAGATGTGATATCTCAATGCTTCTAATACCAAACCTGAGATCCTTCCTATAACATGAGATGTGATATCCAACTCCTTCCGATTCCAATCCTGAGACCCTTCATATAGCATGAGATGTGATATCTCAATACCTCTAATACCAAACATGAGATCGTACCTCTAACATGAAATGTAATATCCAACTCCTTCCCTGTCCAAACCTGAGACCCTGCCTATAGCATGAGATGTGATATCCAAGTCCTTACCATTCCAATCCTGAGACCCTTCCTATAGCATGTGATGTGATATCTCAATGCTTATACCAAACCCGAGACCCTTCCTATGGCATGAGATGTCATATACAACTCCCTTCCATTCTAATCCTGAGACCCGTCCTATAGCATGAGATGTGATAGCTCAATGCTTATACCAAACCTGAGACCCTTCCTATAGCATGAGATGTGATATCCAACTTCTTCCCATTACAATCCTGAGACCCTTCCTATAACATGAGATTTGATGTCTCAATGCCTCTAATAGCAAACCTGAGATCTTTCCTATAACATGAGATGTGATATCCAACTCCTTCCCATTCCAAACCTGAGACCCTTCCTATAGCATGGAATGTGATATCCAACTTCTTCCCATTCCAATCCTGAGACCCTTCCTATAGCATGTGATGTGATATCTCAATGCTTATACCAAACCTGAGACCCTTCCTATGGCATGAGATGTCATATACAACTCCTTCCCATTCCAATCATGAGACCCTTCCTATAGCATGAGATGTGATATCTCAATGCTTATACCAAACCTGAGACCCTTCCTATAGCATGAGATGTGATATCCAACTTCTTCCCATTCCAATCCTGAGACCCTTCCTATAACATGAGATGTGATGTCTCAATGCTTCTAATACCAAACCTGAGATCTTTCCTATAACATGAGATGTGATATCCAACTCCTCCCCATTCCAATCCTGAGACCCTTCCTATAGCATGAGATGGGATATCTCAATGCCTCTAGTACCAAACCTAAGATCCTTCCTCTAACATGAAATATGATATCCAACTCCTTCCCCTTCCAAACCTGAGAGCCTTCCTATAGCATGAGATATGATATCCAAGTCCTTCCCATTCCAATCCTGAGACCCTTCCTATAACATGAGATGTGATATCCAACTCCTTCCCATTCCAACCTGAGACACTTCCGATAGCAGATATGTGATATCTCAATGCTTATACCAAACCTGAGATCCTTCCTATAGCATATGTGATATCCAACTCCTTCCCATTCCAAACATGAGACCCTTCCTATAGCAAGAATGTAATATCCAACTCCTTCCCATTCCAATCCTGAGACCATTCCTATAGCATGAGATGTGATATCTCAATGCTTCTAATACCAAACCTGAGATCCTTCCTATGACATGAGATGTGATATCCAATTCCTTCCCATTCCAAACCTGAGACCCTTCCTACAGCATGCGATGTGATATCTCAATGCTTCTAATACCAAACCTGAGACCAGTCTTATAACATGAGATGGGATATCCAACTCCTTCCTGTTCCAAACCTGAGACCCTTCCTATAGCATGAGATGTGATATCCAACTCCTTCCCATCCCAATCCTGAGACACTTCCGATTGCAGAGATGTGATATCTCAATGCTTATACCAAACCTGAGACTCTTCCTATAACATGAGATGTGATATACAACTCCTTCCCGTTCCAAACCTGAGACCCTTCCTATAGCATGAGATGTGATATCCAACTCCTTCCCATTCCAATCCTGAGACCCTTCCGATAGCATGAGATGTGATATCTCAATGCTTCTAATACCAAACCTGAGATCCTTCCTATAACATGTGATGTGATATCCAAATCCTTCCCCTTCCAAACCTGAGACCCTCCCTTTAGCATACCAAACCTGATGACCCTTCCTATGGCATGAGATGTGATATCCAACTGCTTCCCATTACAATCCTGAGACCCTTCCTATAACATGAGACGTGATATCCAACTCCTTCCCATTCCAATCCTGAGACTCTTCCTGCAGCATGAGATGTGATATCTCAATGCTTCTAATATCAAACTTGAGACCCTCCCTATAGCATGAGATGTGATATCCAAGTCCTTCCCATTCCAATCGAGAGACACTTCCTATAGCATGAGATGTGATATCTCAATGCTTCTAATATCAAACTTGAGTCCCTTCCTATAGCATAAGATGTGATATCTCAATGCTTCTAATACCAAACCTGAGACCCTTCCTATAACATGAGATGGGAATATCCAACTCCTTCCCATTCCAATCCTGACACCCTTCCGATAGTGGAGATGTGATATCTCAATGCTTATACCAAACCTGAAATCCTTCCTATAACATGATTTGTGATATCCAACTCCTTCCCATTCCAATCCTGAGACACTTCCTATAGCATGAGATGTGATATCTCACTGCTTATACCAAACCTGAGACCCTTCCTATAGCATGAGATGTGATATCCAACTCCTTCCCATTCCAATCCTGAGACCCTTCCTATAGCATGAGATGTGATATCTCAATGCTTCTAATATCAAACTTGAGACCCTCCCTATAGCATGAGATGTGATATCCAAGTCCTTCCCATTCCAATCCTGAGACACTTCCTATAGCATGAGATGTGATATCTCAATGCTTCTAATACCAAACCTGAGACTCTTCCTATAACATGAGATGGGATATCCAACTCCTTCCCATTCCAATCCTGAGACCCTTCCAATAGCAGAGGTGTGATATCTCAATGCTTATACCAAACGTGAGACCCTTCCTATGGCATGAGATGTGATATCTCAATGTTTATACCAAACCTGAGACCCTTCCTATAGCATGAGATGTGATATCCAACTCCTTCCCATTCCAATCCTGAGACCCTTCCTATAGCATGAGATGTGATATCTCAATGTTTATACCAAACCTGAGACCCTTCCTATAGCATGAGATGTGATATCCAACTCCTTCCCATTCCAATCCTGAGACCCTTCCTATAGCATGAGATGTGATGTCTCAATGCTTCTAATACCAAACCTGAGATCATTCCTATAACATGAGATGTGATATCCAACTCCTTCCCATTCCAATCCTGAGACCCTTCCTATAGCATGAGATGTGATATCTCAATGCTTATACCAAACCTGAGACCCTTCCTATAGCATGAGATGTGATATCCAACTCCTTCCCATTCCAATCCTGAGACCCTTCCTATAGCAGGAGTTGTGATATTTCAATGCCTCTAATACCAAACCTGGGATCCTTCCTCTAACATGAAATGTGATATCCAACTCCTTCCCTTTCCAAACCTGAGAGCCTACCTATAGCATGAGATGTGATATCCAAGTGCTTCCCATTCCAATCCTTATACCCTTCTACAGCATGCAATATGATATCTCAATGATTCTAATAACAAACCTGAGACCCGTCCTATAACATGAGATGGGATATCCAACTCCTTCCCATTCCAATCCTGAGACACTTCCGATAGCAGAGATGTGATATCTCAATGCTTATACCAAACCTGAGACCCTTCCTATAGCATATGTGATATCCAACTCCTTCCCATTCCAAACATGAGACCCTTCCTATAGCATGAGATGTGATATCCAACTCCTTCCCATCCCAATCCTGAGACACTTCCGATTGCAGAGATGTGATATCTCAATCCTTATACCAAACCTGAGACTCTTCCTATAACATGAGATGTGATATCCAACTCCTTCCCGTTCCAAACCTGAGATCCTTCCTATAGCATCAGATGTGATATCCAACTCCTTCCCATTCCAATCCTGAGACCCTTCCGATAGCATGAGATGTGATATCTCAATGCTTCTAATACCAAACCTGAGATCCTTTCTATAACATGAGATGTGATATCCAACTCCTTCCGATTCCAATCCTGAGACCCTTCATATAGCATGAGATGTGATATCTCAATACCTCTAATACCAAACATGAGATCGTACCTCTAACATGAAATGTAATATCCAACTCCTTCCCTGTCCAAACCTGAGACCCTGCCTATAGCATGAGATGTGATATCCAAGTCCTTACCATTCCAATCCTGAGACCCTTCCTATAGCATGTGATGTGATATCTCAATGCTTATACCAAACCCGAGACCCTTCCTATGGCATGAGATGTCATATACAACTCCCTTCCATTCTAATCCTGAGACCCGTCCTACAGCATGAGATGTGATAGCTCAATGCTTATACCAAACCTGAGACCCTTCCTATAGCATGAGATGTGATATCCAACTTCTTCCCATTACAATCCTGAGACCCTTCCTATAACATGAGATTTGATGTCTCAATGCCTCTAATAGCAAACCTGAGATCTTTCCTATAACATGAGATGTGATATCCAACTCCTTCCCATTCCAAACCTGAGACCCTTCCTATAGCATGGAATGTGATATCCAACTTCTTCCCATTCCAATCCTGAGACCCTTCCTATAGCATGTGATGTGATATCTCAATGCTTATACCAAACCTGAGACCCTTCCTATGGCATGAGATGTCATATACAACTCCTTCCCATTCCAATCATGAGACCCTTCCTATAGCATGAGATGTGATATCTCAATGCTTATACCAAACCTGAGACCCTTCCTATAGCATGAGATGTGATATCCAACTTCTTCCCATTCCAATCCTGAGACCCTTCCTATAACATGAGATGTGATGTCTCAATGCTTCTAATACCAAACCTGAGATCTTTCCTATAACATGAGATGTGATATCCAACTCCTCCCCATTCCAATCCTGAGACCCTTCCTATAGCATGAGATGGGATATCTCAATGCCTCTAGTACCAAACCTAAGATCCTTCCTCTAACATGAAATATGATATCCAACTCCTTCCCCTTCCAAACCTGAGAGCCTTCCTATAGCATGAGATATGATATCCAAGTCCTTCCCATTCCAATCCTGAGACCCTTCCTATAACATGAGATGTGATATCCAACTCCTTCCCATTCCAACCTGAGACACTTCCGATAGCAGATATGTGATATCTCAATGCTTATACCAAACCTGAGATCCTTCCTATAGCATATGTGATATCCAACTCCTTCCCATTCCAAACATGAGACCCTTCCTATAGCAAGAATGTAATATCCAACTCCTTCCCATTCCAATCCTGAGACCATTCCTATAGCATGAGATGTGATATCTCAATGCTTCTAATACCAAACCTGAGATCCTTCCTATGACATGAGATGTGATATCCAATTCCTTCCCATTCCAAACCTGAGACCCTTCCTACAGCATGCGATGTGATATCTCAATGCTTCTAATACCAAACCTGAGACCAGTCTTATAACATGAGATAGGATATCCAACTCCTTCCTGTTCCAAACCTGAGACCCTTCCTATAGCATGAGATGTGATATCCAACTCCTTCCCATCCCAATCCTGAGACACTTCCGATTGCAGAGATGTGATATCTCAATGCTTATACCAAACCTGAGACTCTTCCTATAACATGAGATGTGATATACAACTCCTTCCCGTTCCAAACCTGAGACCCTTCCTATAGCATGAGATGTGATATCCAACTCCTTCCCATTCCAATCCTGAGACCCTTCCGATAGCATGAGATGTGATATCTCAATGCTTCTAATACCAAACCTGAGATCCTTCCTATAACATGTGATGTGATATCCAAATCCTTCCCCTTCCAAACCTGAGACCCTCCCTTTAGCATACCAAACCTGATGACCCTTCCTATGGCATGAGATGTGATATCCAACTGCTTCCCATTACAATCCTGAGACCCTTCCTATAACATGAGACGTGATATCCAACTCCTTCCCATTCCAATCCTGAGACTCTTCCTGCAGCATGAGATGTGATATCTCAATGCTTCTAATACCAAACCTGGGAGCCTTCCTACAGCATGAGATGTGATATCCAAGTCCTTCCCATTCCAATCCTGTGACCCTTCCTATAGCATGAGATGTGATATCTCAATGCTTCTAATACCAAACCTGAGAGCCTTCCTACAGCATGAGATGTGATATCCAAGTCCTTCCCATTCCAATCCTGAGATCCTTCCTATAACATGAGATGTGATATCCAACTCCTTCCCATTCCGACCTGAGACCCTTCCTATAGCATGAGATGGGATATCAAACTCCTTCCAAATCCAATCCTGATACCCTTCCATGAGATGTGATATCCCAATGCTTCTACAAAACCTGAGACCCATACCATGGCATGAGATGTGATATCAAACTCCCGTCCTATACCATGAGACTTGATATCTCAATGCTTCTAATACCAAACCTGAGACCGGTCCAATAACATGAGATGTGATATCCAAATCTTCCCCTTCCAAACCTAAGACCCTTCCTTTATCATGAGATGTGATATCCAAGTCCTTCCCATGCCATTCCTGAGACCCTTCCTATAGCATGAGATGTGATATCTCAATGCTTCTAATACCAAACCTGAGACCCTTCCTATAACATGAGATGTGATATCCAAGTCCTTCCCATTCCAATCCTGAAACCCTTCCTATAGCATGAGATGTGATATCTCAATGCTTCTAATACCAAACCTGAGACCTTTCCTATAACATGAATTGTAATATCCAAGTCCTTCTCATTCCAATCCTGAGACCCTTCCGATAGCAGAGATGTGATATCTCAATGCTTATACCAAACCTGAGACCCTTCCGATAGCATGAGATGTGATATCTCAATGCTTCTAATACCAAACCTGAGATCCTTCCTATAACATGAGATGTGATATCCAAATCCTTCCCCTTCCAAACCTTAGACCCTCCCTTTAGCATGAGATGTGATATCCAACTCCTTCCCATTCCAATCCTGAGACCCTTCTGATAGCATGAGATGTGATATCTCAATGCCTCTATTACCAAACCTGAGATCCTACCTCTAACATGAAATGTGATATCCAACTCCTTCCCCTTCCAACCCTGAGAGCCTTCCTATAGAATGAGATGTTATATCCAAGTCCTTCGAATTCCAATCCTGAGACCCTTCCTATAACATGAGATGTGATATCCAACTCCTTCCCATTGCAACCTTAGACCCTTCCTATAGCATGAGATGGGATATCCAACTCCTTCCAAATCCAATCCTGATACCCTTCCGATAGCATGAGATGTGATATCCCAATGCCTCTACAAAACCTGAGACCCATACCATGGCACGAGATGTGATATCAAACTCCTTCCCATTCCAATCCTGAGACCCTTCCTATAGCTTGAGATGTGATATCCAACTCCTTCCCATTCCAATTCTGAGACCCGTCCTATACCATGAGACTTCATATCTCAATGCTTCTACCAAAGCTGAGACCCTTCCTATAGCATGAGATGTGATATCCAACTCCTTCCCATTCCAATCCTGAGACCCTTCCTATAGCATGAGATGTGATATCTCAATGCTTCTACCAAAACTGAGGCCCTTCCTTTAGCATCAGATGTGACATCCAAGTCCTTCCCATTCCAATCCTGAGACCCTTCCTATAGCATGAGATGTGATATCTCAATGCTTCTAATACCAAACCTGAGAGCCTTCCTACAGCATGAGATGTGATATCCAAGTCCTTCCCATTCCAATCCTGAGATCCTTCCTATAACATGAGATGTGATATCCAACTCCTTCCCATTCCAACCTGAGACCCTTCCTATAGCATGAGATGGGATATCCAACTCCTTCCAAATCCAATCCTGATACCCTTCCATGAGATGTGATATCCCAATGCTTCTGCAAAACCTGAGACCCATACCATGGCATGAGATGTGATATCAAACTCCCGTCCTATACCATGAGACTTGATATCTCAATGCTTCTAATACCAAACCTGAGACCGGTCCAATAACATGAGATGTGATATCCAAATCTTCCCCTTCCAAACCTAAGACCCTTCCTTTATCATGAGATGTGATATCCAAGTCCTTCCCATGCCATTCCTGAGACCCTTCCTATAGCATGAGATGTGATATCTCAATGCTTCTAATACCAAACCTGAGACCTTTCCTATAACATGAATTGTAATATCCAAGTCCTTCCCATTCCAATCCTGAGACCCTTCCGATAGCAGAGATGTGATATCTCAATGCTTATACCAAACCTGAGACCCTTCCGATAGCATGAGATGTGATATCTCAATGCTTCTAATACCAAACCTGAGATCCTTCCTATAACATGAGATGTGATATCCAAATCCTTCCCCTTCCAAACCTTAGACCCTCCCTTTAGCATGAGATGTGATATCCAACTCCTTCCCATTCCAATCCTGACACCCTTCTGATAGCATGAGATGTGATATCTCAATGCCTCTATTACCAAACCTGAGATCCTACCTCTAACATGAAATGTGATATCCAACTCCTTCCCCTTCCAACCCTGAGAGCCTTCCTATAGAATGAGATGTTATATCCAAGTCCTTCCCATTCCAATCCTGAGACCCTTCCTGTAACATGAGATGTGATATCCAACTCCTTCCCATTACAACCTTAGACCCTTCCTATAGCATGAGATGGGATATCCAACTCCTTCCAAATCCAATCCTGATACCCTTCTGATAGCATGAGATGTGATATCCCAATGCCTCTACAAAACCTGAGACCCATACCATGGCACGAGATGTGATATCAAACTCCTTCCCATTCCAATCCTGAGACCCTTCCTATAGCTTGAGATGTGATATCCAACTCCTTCCCATTCCAATTCTGAGACACGTCCTATACCATGAGACTTCATATCTCAATGCTTCTACCAAACCGGAGACCCTTCCTATAGCATGAGATGTGATATCCAACTCCTTCCCATTCCAATCCTGAGACCCTTCCTATAGCATGAGATGTGATATCTCAATGCTTCTACCAAAACTGAGGCCCTTCCTTTAGCATCAGATGTGATATCCAACTCCTTCCCATTCCAATCCTGAGACCCTTCCTATAGCATGTGATGTGATATCTCAATGCTTCTAATACCAAACCTGAGATCCTTCCTATAACATGAGATGCGATATCCAACTCCTTCCCATTACAATCCTGAGACCCTTCCTATAGCATGAGATGTGATATCTCAATGCTTCTAATACCAAACCTGAGATCCTTCCTATAACATGAGATGTGATATCCAAATCCTTCCCCTTCCAAACCTGAGACCCTCCCTTTAGCATGAGATGTGATATCCAACTCCTTCCCATTCCAATCCTGAGACCCTTCCTATAGCATGAGATGTGATATCTCAATGCTTCTACCAAAACTGAGACCCTTCCTTTAGCATCAGATGTGATATCCAACACCTTCCCATTCAAATCCTGAGACCCTTCCTATAGCATGAGATGTGACATCTCAATGCTTCTAATACCAAACCTGAGATCCTTCCTATAACATGAGATGCGATATCCAACTCCTTCCCATTCCAATCCTGAGACCCTTCCTATAGTATGAGATGTGAGATCTCAATGCTTCTAATAAAAAACCTGAGAGCCTTCCTACAGCATGAGATGTGATATCCAAGTCCTTCCCATTCCAATCCTGAGATCCTTCCTATAACATGAGATGTGATATCCAACTCCTTCCCATTCCAACCTGAGACCCTTCCTATAGCATGAGATGGGATATCCAACTCCTTCCAAATCCAATCCTGATACCCTTCCATGAGATGTGATATCCCAATGCTTCTACAAAACCTGAGACCCATACCATGGCATGAGATGTGATATCAAACTCCCGTCCTATACCATGAGACTTGATATCTCAATGCTTCTAATACCAAACCTGAGACCGGTCCAATAACATGAGATGTGATATCCAAATCTTCCCCTTCCAAACCTAAGACCCTTCCTTTATCATGAGATGTGATATCCAAGTCCTTCACATGCCATTCCTGAGACCCTTCCTATAGCATGAGATGTGATATCTCAATGCTTCTAATACCAAACCTGAGACCCTTCCTATAACATGAGATGTGATATCCAAGTCCTTCCCATTCCAATCCTGAAACCCTTCCTATAGCATGAGATGTGATATCTCAATGCTTATAATACCAAACCTGAGACCTTTCCTATAACATGAATTGTAATATCCAAGTCCTTCCCATTCCAATCCTGAGACCCTTCCGATAGCAGAGATGTGATATCTCAATGCTTATACCAAACCTGAGACCCTTCCGATAGCATGAGATGTGATATCTCAATGCTTCTAATACCAAACCTGAGATCCTTCCTATAACATGAGATGTGATATCCAAATCCTTCCCCTTCCAAACCTTAGACCCTCCCTTTAGCATGAGATGTGATATCCAACTCCTTCCCATTCCAATCCTGAGACCCTTCTGATAGCATGAGATGTGATATCTCAATGCCTCTATTACCAAACCTGAGATCCTACCTCTAACATGAAATGTGATATCCAACTCCTTCCCCTTCCAACCCTGAGAGCCTTCCTATAGAATGAGATGTTATATCCAAGTCCTTCGAATTCCAATCCTGAGACCCTTCCTATAACATGAGATGTGATATCCAACTCCTTCCCATTACAACCTTAGACCCTTCCTATAGCATGAGATGGGATATCCAACTCCTTCCAAATCCAATCCTGATACCCTTCCGATAGCATGAGATGTGATATCCCAATGCCTCTACAAAACCTGAGACCCATACCATGGCACGAGATGTGATATCAAACTCCTTCCCATTCCAATCATGAGACCCTTCCTATAGCTTGAGATGTGATATCCAACTCCTTCCCATTCCAATCCTGAGACCCTTCCTATAGCTTGAGATGTGATATCCAACTCCTTCCAATTCCAATCCTGAGACCCTTCCTATAGCATGAGATGTGATATCTCAATGCTTCTACCAAAACTGAGGCCCTTCCTTTAGCATCAGATGTGATATCCAAGTCCTTCCCATTCCAATCCTGAGACCCTTCCTATAGCATGAGATGTGATATCTCAATGCTTCTAATACCAAACCTGAGAGCCTTCCTACAGCATGAGATGTGATATCCAAGTCCTTCCCATTCCAATCCTGAGATCCTTCCTATAACATGAGATGTGATATCCAACTCCTTCCCATTCCAACCTGAGACCCTTCCTATAGCATGAGATGGGATATCCAACTCCTTCCAAATCCAATCCTGATACCCTTCCATGAGATGTGATATCCCAATGCTTCTACAAAACCTGAGACCCATACCATGGCATGAGATGTGATATCAAACTCCCGTCCTATACCATGAGACTTGATATCTCAATGCTTCTAATACCAAACCTGAGACCGGTCCAATAACATGAGATGTGATATCCAAATCTTCCCCTTCCAAACCTAAGACCCTTCCTTTATCATGAGATGTGATATCCAAGTCCTTCCCATGCCATTCCTGAAACCCTTCCTATAGCATGAGATGTGATATCTCAATGCTTCTAATACCAAACCTGAGACCTTTCCTATAACATGAATTGTAATATCCAAGTCCTTCCCATTCCAATCCTGAGACCCTTCCGATAGCAGAGATGTGATATCTCAATGCTTATACCAAACCTGAGACCCTTCCGATAGCATGAGATGTGATATCTCAATGCTTCTAATACCAAACCTGAGATCCTTCCTATAACATGAGATGTGATATCCAAATCCTTCCCCTTCCAAACCTTAGACCCTCCCTTTAGCATGAGATGTGATATCCAACTCCTTCCCATTCCAATCCTGAGACCCTTCTGATAGCATGAGATGTGATATCTCAATGCCTCTATTACCAAACCTGAGATCCTACCTCTAACATGAAATGTGATATCCAACTCCTTCCCCTTCCAACCCTGAGAGCCTTCCTATAGAATGAGATGTTATATCCAAGTCCTTCCCATTCCAATCCTGAGACCCTTCCTATAACATGAGATGTGATATCCAACTCCTTCCCATTACAACCTTAGACCCTTCCTATAGCATGAGATGGGATATCCAACTCCTTCCAAATCCAATCCTGATACCCTTCCGATAGCATGAGATGTGATATCCCAATGCCTCTACAAAACCTGAGACCCATACCATGGCATGAGATGTGATATCAAACTCCTTCCCATTCCAATCCTGAGACCCTTCCTATAGCTTGAGATGTGATATCCAACTCCTTCCCATTCCAATTCTGAGACCCGTCCTATACCATGAGACTTCATATCTCAATGCTTCTACCAAACCTGAGACCCTTCCTATAGCATGAGATGTGATATCCAACTCCTTCCCATTCCAATCCTGAGACCCTTCCTATAGCATGAGATATGATATCTCAATGCTTCTACCAAAACTGAGGCCCTTCCTTTAGCATCAGATGTGATATCCAACTCCTTCCCATTCCAATCCTGAGACCCTTCTTATAGCATGTGATGTGATATCTCAATGCTTCTAATACCAAACCTGAGATCCTTCCTATAACATGAGATGCAATATCCAACTCCTTCCCATTCCAATCCTGAGACCCTTCCTATAGCATGAGATGTGATATCTCAATGCTTCTGATACCAAACCTGAGATCCTTCCTATAACATGAGATGTGATATCCAAATCCTTACCCTTCCAAACCTGAGACCCTCCCTTTAGCATGAGATGTGATATCCAACTCCTTCCCGTTCCAATCCTGAGACCCTTCCTATAGCATGAGATGTGATATCTCAATGCTTCTACCAAAACTGAGACCCTTCCTTTAGCATCAGATGTGATATCCAACTCCTTCCCATTCAAATCCTGAGACCCTTCCTATAGCATGAGATGTGACATCTCAATGCTTCTAATCCCAAACCTGAGATCCTTCCTCTAACATGAGATGCGATATCCAACTCCTTCCCATTCCAATCCTGAGACCCTTCCTATAGTATGAGATGTGATATCTCAATGCTTCTAATACCAAACCTGAGAGCCTTCCTACAGCATGAGATGTGATATCCAAGTCCTTCCCATTCCAATCCTGAGATCCTTCCTATAACATGAGATGTGATATCCAACTCCTTCCCATTCCAACCTGAGACCCTTCCTATAGCATGAGATGGGATATCCAACTCCTTCCAAATCCAATCCTGATACCCTTCCATGAGATGCGATATCCCAATGCTTCTACAAAACCTGAGACCCATACCATGGCATGAGATGTGATATCAAACTCCCGTCCTATACCATGAGACTTGATATCTCAATGCTTCTAATACCAAACCTGAGACCGGTCCAATAACATGAGATGTGATATCCAAATCCTTCCCCTTCCAAACCTTAGACCCTTCCTTTATCATGAGATGTGATATCCAAGTCCTTCCCATGCCATTCCAGAGACCCTTCCTATAGCATGAAATGTGATATCTCAATGCTTCTAATACCAAACCTGAGACCCTTCCTATAACATGAGATGTGATATCCAAGTCCTTCCCATTCCAATCCTGAAACCCTTCCTATAGCATGAGATGTGATATCTCAATGCTTCTAATACCAAACCTGAGACCTTTCCTATAACATGAATTGTAATATCCAAGGCCTTCCCATTCCAATCCTGAGACCCTTCCGATAGCAGAGATGTGATATCGCAATGCTTATACCAAACCTGAGACCCTTCCGATAGCATGAGATGTGATATCTCAATGCTTCTAATACCAAACCTGAGATCCTTCCTATAACATGAGATGTGATATCCAAATCCTTCCCCTTCCAAACCTTAGACCCTCCCTTTAGCATGAGATGTGATATCCAACTCCTTCCCATTCCAATCCTGAGACCCTTCTGATAGCATGAGATGTGATATCTCAATGCCTCTAATACCAAACCTGAGATCCTACCTCTAACATGAAATGTGATATCCAACTCCTTCCCCTTCCAACCCTGAGAGCCTTCCTATAGAATGAGATGTTATATCCAAGTCCTTCCCATTCCAATCCTGAGACCCTTCCTATAACATGAGATGTGATATCCAACTCCTTCCCATTCCAACCTTAGACCCTTCATATAGCATGAGATGGGATATCCAACTCCTTCCAAATCCAATCCTGATACCCTTCCGATAGCATGAGATGTGATATCCCAATGCCTCTACAAAACCTGAGACCCATACCATGGCATGAGATGTGATTTCAAACTCCTTCCCATTCCAATCCTGAGACCCTTCCTATAGCTTGAGATGTGATATCCAACTCCTTCCCATTCCAATTCTGAGACCCGTCCTATACCATGAGACTTGATATTTCAATGCTTCTAATACCAAACCTGAGACCGGTCCTATAACATGAGATGTGATATCCAAATCCTTCCCCTTCCAAACCTTAGACCCTTCCTATAGCAGAGATGTGATATCTCAATGCTTATACCAAACCTGTGACCCTTCCTATGGCATGAGATGTCATATACAACTCCTTCTGATTCCAATCCTGAGACGCTTCCTATAGCATGAGATGGGATATCTCAATGCTTATACCAAACCTGAGACCCTTCCTATAGCATGGGATGTGATATCCAACTCCTTCCCATTCCAATCCTGAGACCCTTCATATAGCATGAGATGTGATATCTCAATGCTTCTAATACCAAACCTGAGATCCTTCCTATAACATGAGGTGTGATATCAAACTCCTTCCCATTCCAAACCTTTGCTTCTATCAAACCTGAGACCCTTCCTTTAGCATGAGATGTGATATCCAACTCCTTCCCATTCCAATCCTGAGACCCTTCCTATAACATGAGACGTGATATCCAACTCCTTCCCATTCCAAACCTTTGCTTCTACCAAAACTGAGACCCTTCCTTTAGCATCAGATGTGATATCTAACTCCTTCCCATTCCAATCCTGAGACCCTTCCTATAGCATGAGATGTGATATCCAAGTCCTTCCCATTCCAATCCTGAGATCCTTCCTATAACATGAGATGTGATATCCAACTCCTTCCCATTCCAACCTGAGACCCTTCCTATAGCATGAGATGGGATATCCAACTCCTTCCAAATCCAATCCTGATACCTTTCCATGAGATGTGATATCCCAATGCTTCTACAAAACCTGAGACCCATACCATGGCATGAGATGTGATATCAAACTCCCGTCCTATACCATGAGACTTGATATCTCAATGCTTCTAATACCAAACCTGAGACCGGTCCAATAACATGAGATGTGATATCCAAATCCTTCCCCTTCCAAACCTTAGACCCTTCCTTTATCATGAGATGTGATATCCAAGTCCTTCCCATGCCATTCCTGAGACCCTTCCTATAGCATGAGATGTGATATCCAACTCCTTCCCATCCCAATCCTGAGACACTTCCGATTGCAGAGATGTGATATCTCAATGCTTATACCAAACCTGAGACTCTTCCTATAACATGAGATGTGATATCCAACTCCTTCCCGTTCCAAACCTGAGACCCTTCCTATAGCATGAGATGTGATATCCAACTCCTTCCGATTCCAATCCTGAGACCCTTCCGATAGCATGAGATGTGATATCTCAATGCTTCTAATACCAAACCTGAGATCCTTCCTATAACATGTGATGTGATATCCAAATCCTTCCCCTTCCAAACCTGAGACCCTCCCTTTAGCATGAGATGTGCTATCCAACTCCTTCCCGTTCCAAACCTGAGACACTTCCTATAGCATGAGACGTGATATCCAACTCCTTCCGATTCCAATCCTGAGACCCTTCCAATAGCATGAGATGTGATATCTCAATGCTTCTAATACCAAACCTGAGACCCTTCCAATAACATGAGATGTGATATCCAAGTCCTTCCCATTCCAATCCTGAAACCCTTCCTATAGCATGAGATGTGATATCTCAATGCTTCTAATACCAAACCTGAGACCTTTCCTATAACATGAATTGTAATATCCAAGTCCTTCCCATTCCAATCCTGAGACCCTTCCGATAGCAGAAATGTGATATCTCAATGCTTATACCAAACCTGAGACCCTTCCGATAGCAGGAGATGTGATATCTCAATGCTTCTAATACCAAACCTGAGATCCTTCCTATAACATGAGATGTGATATCCAAATCCTTCCCCTTCCAAACCTTAGACCCTCCCTTTAGCATGAGATGTGATATCCAACTTCTTCCCATTCCAATCCTGAGACCCTTCTGATAGCATGAGATGTGACATCTCAATGCCTCTAATACCAAACCTGAGATCCTACCTCTAACATGAAATGTGATATCCAACTCCTTCCCCTTCCAACCCTGAGAGCCTTCCTATAGCTTGAGATGTGATATCCAACTCCTTCCCATTCCAATTCTGAGACCCGTCCTACACCATGAGACTTGATATCTCAATGCTTCTACCAAACCTGAGACCCTTCCTATAGCATGAGATGTGATATCCAACTCCTTCCCATTCCAATCCTGAGACCCTTCCTATAGCATGAGATGTGATATCTCAATGCTTCTTCCAAAACTGAGGCCCTTCCTTTAGCATCAGATGTGATATCCAACTCCTTCCCATTCCAATCCTGAGACCCTTCCTATAGCATGTGATGTGATATCTCAATGCTTCTAATACCAAACCTGAGATCCTTCCTATAACATGAGATGCGATATCCAACTCCTTCCCATTCCAATCCTGAGACCCTTCCTATAGCATGAGATGTGATATCTCAATGCTTCTAATACCAAACCTGAGATCCTTCCTATAACATGAGATGTGATATCCAAATCCTTCCCCTTCCAAACCTGAGACCCTCCCTTTAGCATGAGATGTGATATCCAACTCCTTCAAATTCCAATCCTGAGACCCTTCCTATAGCATGAGATGTGATATCTCAATGCTTCTACCAAAACTGAGACCCTTCCTTTAGCATGAGATGTGATATCCAACTCCTTCCCATTCAAATCCTGATACCCTTCCTATAGCATGAGATGTGATATCTCAATGCTTCTAATACCAAACCTGAGAGCCTTCCTATAGCATCAGATGGGATATCCAACTCCTTCCAAATCCAATCCTGATACCCTTCCATGAGATGTGATATCCCAATGCTTCTACAAAACCTGAGACCCATACCATGGCATGAGATGTGATATCAAACTCCCGTCCTATACCTTGAGACTTGATATCTCAATGCTTCTAATACCAAACCTGAGACCGGTCCAATAACATGAGATGTGATATCCAAATCCTTCCCCTTCCAAACCTTCGACCCTTCCTTTATCATGAGATGTGATATCCAAGTCCTTCCCATGCCATTCCTGAGACCCTTCCTATAGCATGAGATGTGATATCTCAATGCTTCTAATACCAAACCTGAGACCCTTCCTATAACATGAGATGTGATATCCAAGTCCTTCCCATTCCAATCCTGAAACCCTTCCTATAGCATGAGCTGTGATATCTCAATGCTTCTAATACCAAACCTGAGACCTTTCCTATAACATGAATTGTAATATCCAAGCACTTCCCATTCCAATCCTGAGACCCTTCCGATAGCAGAGATGTGATAGCTCAATGCTTTTACCAAACCTGAGACCCTTCCGATAGCATGAGATGTGATATCTCAATGCTTCTAATACCAAACCTGAGATCCTTCCTATAACATGAGATGTGATATCCAAATCCTTCCCCTTCCAAACCTTAGACCCTCCCTTTAGCATGAGATGTGATATCCAACTCCTTCCCATTCCAATCCTGAGACCCTTCTGATAGCATGAGATGTGATATCTCAATGCCTCTAATACCAAACCTGAGATCCTACCTCTAACATGAAATGTGATATCCAACTCCTTCCCCTTCCAACCCTGAGAGCCTTCCTATAGAATGAGATGTTATATCCAAGTCCTTCCCATTCCAATCCTGAGACCCTTCCTATAAAATGAGATGTAATATCCAACTCCTTCCCATTCCAACCTTAGACCCTTCCTATAGCATGAGATGGGATATCCAACTCCTTCCAAATCCAATCCTGATACCCTTCCGATAGCATGAGATGTGATATCCCAATGCCTCTACAAAACCTGAGACCCATACCATGGCATGAGATGTGATATCAAACTCCTTCCCATTCCAATCCTGAGACCCTTCCTATAGCTTGAGATTTGATATCCCACTCCTTCCCATTCCAATTCTGAGACCCGTCCTATACCATGAGACTTGATATTTCAATGCTTCTAATACCAAACCTGAGACCGGTCCTATAACATGAGATGTCATATCCAAATCCTTCCCCTTCCAAACCTTAGACCCTTCCTATAGCAGAGATGTTATATCTCAATGCTTATACCAAACCTGTGACCCTTCCTATGGCATGAGATGTCATATACAACTCCTTCCGATTCCAATCCTGAGACCCTTCCTATAGCATGAGATGGGATATCTCAATGCTTATACCAAACCTGAGACCCTTCCTATAGCATGAGATGTGATATCCAACTACTTCCCATTCCAATCCTGAGACCCTTCATATAGCATGAGATGTGATATCTCAATGCTTCTAATACCAAACCTGAGATCCTTCCTATAACATGAGATGTGATATCCAACTCCTTCCCATTCCAAACCTTTGCTTCTATCAAACCTGAGACCCTTCCTTTAGCATGAGATGTGATATCCAACTCCTTCCCATTCCAATCCTGAGACCCTTCCTATAACATGAGACGTGATATCCAACTCCTCCCCATTCCAAACCTTTGCTTCTATCAAACCTGAGACCTTTCCTTTAGCATGAGATGTGATATCCAACTCCTTCCCATTCCAATCCTGAGACCCGTCCTAAAACATGAGATGTGAGATCCAAATCCTTCCCCTTCCAAACCCGAGACCTTTCCTTTAGCATGAGAAGTGATATCCAACTCCTTCCCATTCCAAACCTGAGTCCCTTCCTATAGCATGAGATGTTATATCTTAATGCTTCTAAAACCAAACCTGAGAACCATCCTATAACATGTGAAATCCAAATCCTTCCCTTTCTAAACCTGAGACCCTTCCGATAGCATGAGATGTGATATCTCAATGCTTCGAAAACCAAACATGAGAACTATCCTATAACATGAGATGTGAAATCCAGATCCTTAGCTTTCCAAACATGAGACCCTTCCTATAGCTTGAGATTTGATATCAAACTCCTTCCCATTCCAATCCTGAGACCCTTCCTATACCATGAGATGTGATATCTCAATGCTTCTAATACCAAACCTGAGACCCGTCCTAAAACATGAGATGTGAGATCCTAATCCTTCCCCTTCCAAACCTGAGACCATTCCTATAGCTTGAGATGTGATATCAAACTCCTTCCCATTCCAATCCTGAGATAGCTTGAGATGTGATATCCAACTCCATCCCATTCCAATCCTGAGACCCTTCTGATAGCATGAGATATGATATCTCAATGCTTCTAATATCAAAACTGAGACCCTCCCTATAGTATGAGATGTGATATCTAAGTCCTTCCCATTCCTATCCTGAGACCCTTCCGATAGCAGAGATGTGATATCTCAATGCTTATACCAAACCTGATGACCCTTCCTTTGGCATGAGATGTGATATCCAACTCCTTCCCATTCCAAACCTGAGACCCTTCCGATAGCATGAGATGAGATATCTCAATGCTTCTAAAACCAAACATGAGAACCATCCTATAACATGAGATGTGAAATCCAAATCCTTCCCTTCCCAAACCTGAGAGCCTCCCTATAGCATGAGATGTGATATCCAAGTCCTTCCCATTCCAATCCTGAGACCCTTCCTATAGCATGAGAAGTGATATCACAATGCTTATACCAAACCTGAGACCCTTCCTATAGCATGAGATGTGATATCCAACTCCTTCCCATTCCAATCCTGAGACCCTTCCTATAGCATGAGATGTGATATCTCAATGCTTCTACCAAAACTGAGACCCTTCCTTTAGCATCAGATGTGATATCCAACTCCTTCCCATTCCAATCCTGAGACCCTTCCTATAGCATGAGATGTGATATCTCAATGCTTCTAATACCAAACCTGAGATCCTTCCTATAACATGAGATGCGATATCCAACTCCTTCCCATTCCAATCCTGAGACCCTTCCTATAGCATGAGATGTGATATCTCAATGCTTCTAAAACCAAACCTGAGATCCTTCCTATAACATGAGATGTGATATCCAAATCCTTCCCCTTCCAAACCTGAGACCCTCCCTTTAGCATGAGATGTGATATCCAACTCCTTCCCATTCCAATCCTGAGACCCTTCCTATAGCATGAGATGTGATATCTCAATGCTTCTACCAAAACTGACACCCTTCCTTTAGCATCAGATGTGATATCCAACTCCTTCCCATTCCAATCCTGAGACCCTTCCTATAGCATGAGATGTGATATCCAACTCCTTCCCATTCCAACCTGAGACCCTTCCTATAGCATGAGATGTGATATCCAACTCCTTCCCATTCCAACCTGAGACCCTTCCTATAGCATGAGATGGGATATCCAACTCCTTCCAAATCCAATCTTGATACCCTTCCATGAGATGTGATATCCCAATGCTTCTACAAAACCTGAGACCCATACCATGGCATGAGATGTGATATCAAACTCCCGTCCTATACCATGAGACTTGATATCTCAATGCTTTTAATACCAAACCTGAGACCGGTCCAATAACATGAGATGTGATATCCAAATCCTTCCCCTTCCAAACCTTAGACCCTTCCTTTATCATGAGATGTGATATCCAATTCCTTCCCATGCCATTCCTGAGACCCTTCCTATAGCATGAGATGTGATATCTCAATGCTTCTAATACCAAACCTGAGACCCTTCCAATAACATGAGATGTGATATCCAAGTCCTTCCCATTCCAATCCTGAAACCCTTCCTATAGCATGAGATGTGATATCTCAATGCTTCTAATACCAAACCTGAGACCTTTCCTATAACATGAATTGTAATATCCAAGTCCTTCCCATTCCAATCCTGAGACCCTTCTGATAGCAGAGATGTGATATCTCAATGCTTATACCAAACCTGAGACCCTTCCGATAGCATGAGATGCGATATCTCAATGCTTCTAATACCAAACCTGAGAGCCTTCCTACAGCATGAGATGTGATATCCAAGTCCTTCCCATTCCAATCCTGAGATCCTTCCTATAACATGAGATGTGATATCCAACTCCTTCCCATTCCAACCTGAGACCCTTCCTATAGCATGAGATGGGATATCCAAGTCCCTCCAATTCCAATCCTGATACCCTTAGATGAGATGTGATATCCCAATGCTTCTACAAAACCTGAGACCCATACCATGGCATGAGATGTGATATCAAACTCCCGTCCTAGACCATGAGACTTGATATCTCAATTCTTCTAATACCAAACCTGAGACCGGTCCAATAACATGAGATGTGATATCCAAATCCTTCCCCTTCCAAACCTTAGACCCTTCCTTTATCATGAGATGTGATATCCAAGTCCTTCCCATGCCATTCATGAGACCCTTCCTATAGCCTGAGATGTGATATCTCAATGCTTATAATACCAAACCTGAGACCCTTCCAATAACATGAGATGTGATATCCAAGTCCTTCCCATTCCAATCCTGAAACCCTTCCTAAAGCATGAGATGTGATATCTCAATGCTTCTAATACCAAACCTGAGACCTTTCCTATAACATGAATTGTAATATCCAAGTCCTTCCCATTCCAATCCTGAGACCCTTCCGATAGCAGAGATGTGATATCTCAATGCTTATACCAAACCTGAGACCCTTCCTATAACATGAGATGTGATATCCAAATCCTTCCCCTTCCAAACCTTAGACCCTCCCTTTAGCATTAGATGTGATATCCAACTCCTTCCCATTCCAATCCTGAGACCCTTCTGATAGCATGAGATGTGACATCTCAATGCCTCTAATACCAAACCTGAGATCCTACCTCTAACATGAAATGTGATATCCAACTCCTTCCCCTTCCAACCCTGAGAGCCTTCCTATAGAATGAGATGTTATATCCAAGTCCTTCCCATTCCAATCCTGAGACCCTTCCTATAACATGAGATGTGATATCCAACTCCTTCCCATTCCAACCTTAGACCCTTCCTATAGCATGAGATGGGATATCCAACTCCTTCCAAATCCAATCCTGATACCCTTCCGATAGCATGAGATGTGATATCCCAATGCCTCTACAAAACCTCAGACCCATACCATGGCATGAGATGTGATATCAAACTCCTTCCCATTCCAATCATGAGACGCTTCCTATAGCTTGAGATGTGATATCCAACTCCTTCCCATTCCAATTCTGAGACCCGTCCTATACCATGAGACTTGATATTTCAATGCTTCTAATACCAAACCTGAGACTGGTCCTATAACATGAGATGTGATATCGAAATCCTTCCCCTTTCAAACCTGAGACCCTTCCTATCGCAGAGATGTGATATCTCAATGCTTATACCAAACCTGTGACCCTTCCTATGGCATGAGATGTCATATACAACTCCTTCCGATTCCAATCCTGAGACCCTTCCTATAGCATGTGATGGGATATCTCAATGCATATACCAAACCTGAGACCCTTCCTATAGCATGAGATGTGATATCCAACTCCTTCCCATTCCAATCCTGAGACCCTTCATATAGCATGAGATGTGATATCTCAATGCTTCTAATACCAAACCTGAGACCCTTCCTATAGCATGAGATGTGATATCTCAATGCTTCTACCAAAACTGAGACCCTTCCTTTAGCATCAGATGTGATATCCAACTCCTTCCCATTCCAATCCTGAGACCCTTCCTATAGCATGAGATGTGATATCTCAATGCTTCTAATACCAAACCTGAGATCCTTCCTATAACATGAGATGCGATATCCAACTCCTTCCCATTCCAATCCTGAGACCCTTCTGATAGCATGAGATGTGATATCTCAATGCTTCTAATACCAAACCTGAGATCCTTCCTATAACATGAGATGTGATATCCAACTCCTTCCCCTTCCAACCCTGAGAGCCTTCCTATAGAATGAGATGTTATATCCAAGTCCTTCCCATTCCAATCCTGAGACCCTTCCTATAACATGAGATGTGATATCCAACTCCTTCCCATTCCAACCTTAGACCCTTCCTATAGCATGAGATGGGATATCCAACTCCTTCCAAATCCAATCCTGATACCCTTCCGATAGCATGAGATGTGATATCCCAATGCCTCTACAAAACCTCAGACCCATACTCAGTATAGGAATGGGAAGGAGTTGGATATCACATCTCATGCTAAAGGAAGGGTCTCAGGTTTGATAGAAGCAAAGGTTTGGAATGGGAAGGAGTTGGATATCACGTCTCATGTTATAGGAAGGGTCTCAGTATTGGAATGGGAAGGAGTTGGATATCACATCTCATGCTAAAGGAAGGGTCTCAGGTTTGATAGAAGCAAAGGTTTGGAATGGGAAGGAGTTTGATATCACACCTCATGTTATAGGAAGGATCTCAGGTTTGGTATTAGAAGCATTGAGATATCACATCTCATGCTATATGAAGGGTCTCAGGATTGGAATGGGAAGGAGTTGGATATCACATCTCATGCTATAGGAAGGGTCTCAGGTTTGGTATATGCATTGAGATATCCCATCACATGCTATAGGAAGGGTCTCAGGATTGGAATCGGAAGGAGTTGTATATGACATCTCATGCCATAGGAAGGGTCACAGGTTTGGTATAAGCATTGAGATATCACATCTCTGCGATAGGAAGGGTCTCAGGTTTGAAAGGGGAAGGATTTCGATATCACATCTCATGTTATAGGACCAGTCTCAGGTTTGGTATTAGAAGCATTGAAATATCAAGTCTCATGGTATAGGACGGGTCTCAGAATTGGAATGGGAAGGAGTTGGATATCACATCTCAAGCTATAGGAAGCGTCTCATGATTGGAATGGGAAGGAGTTTGATATCACATCTCATGCCATGGTATGGGTCTGAGGTTTTGTAGAGGCATTGGGATATCACATCTCATGCTATCGGAAGGGTATCAGGATTGGATTTGGAAGGAGTTGGATATCCCATCTCATGCTATAGGAAGGGTCTAAGGTTGGAATGGGAAGGAGTTGGATATCACATCTCATGTTATAGGAAGGGTCTCAGGATTGGAATGGGAAGGACTTGGATATAACATCTCATTCTATAGGAAGGCTCTCAGGGTTGGAAGGGGAAGGAGTTGGATATCACATTTCATGTTAGAGGTAGGATCTCAGGTTTGGTATTAGAGGCATTGAGATGTCACATCTCATGCTATCAGAAGGGTCTCAGGATTGGAATGGGAAGGAGTTGGATATCACATCTAATGCTAAAGGGAGGGTCTAAGGTTTGGAAGGGGAAGGATTTGGATATCACATCTCATGTTATAGGAAGGGTCTCAGGTTTGGTATAAGCATTGAGATATCACATCTCTGCTATCGGAAGGGTCTCAGGATTGGAATGGGAAGGACTTGGATATTACAATTCATGTTATAGGAAAGGTCTCAGGTTTGGTATTAGAAGCATTGAGATATCACATCTCATGCTTTAGGAAGGGTTTCAGGATTGGAATGGGAAGGACTTGGATATCACATCTCATGTTATTGGAAGGGTCTCAGGTTTGGTATTATAAGCATTGAGATATCACATCTCAGGCTATAGGAAGGGTCTCATGAATGGCATGGGAAGGACTTGGATATCACATCTCATGATAAAGGAAGGGTCTAAGGTTTGGAAGGGGAAGGATTTGGATATCACATCTCATGTTATTGGACCGGTCTCAGGTTTGGTATTAGAAGCATTGAGATATCAAGTCTCATGGTCTAGGACGGGAGTTTGATATCACATCTCATGCCATGGTATGGGTCTCAGGTTTTGTAGAAGCATTGGGATATCACATCTCATCTAAGGGTATCAGGATTGGAATTGGAGGGACTTGGATATCCCATCTCATGCTATAGGAAGGGTCTCAGGTTGGAATGGGAAGGAGTTGGATATCACATCTCATGTTATAGGAAGGATCTCAGGATTGGAATGGGAAGGACTTGGATATCACATCTCATGCTGTAGGAAGGCTCTCAGGTTTGGTATTAGAAGCATTGAGATATCGCATCTCATGCTATCGGAAGGGTCTCAGGTTTGGTATAAGCATTGAGATATCACATCTCTGCTATCAGAAGGGTCTCAGGATTGGAATGGGAAGGACTTGGATATTACAATTCATGTTATAGGAAAGGTCTCAGGTTTGGTATTAGAAGCATTGAGATATCACATCTCATGCTATAGGAAGGGTTTCAGGATTGGAATGGGAAGGACTTGGATATCACATCTCATGTTATTGGAAGGGTCTCAGGTTTGGTATTAGAAGCATTGAGATATCACATCTCATGCTATAGGAAGGGTCTCAGGAATGGCATGGGAAGGAATTGGATATCACATCTCATGATAAAGGAAGGGTCTAAGGTTTGGAAGGGGAAGGATTTGGATATCACATCTCATGTTATTGGACCGGTCTCAGGTTTGGTATTAAAAGCATTGAGATATCAAGTCTCATGGTATAGGACGGGAGTTTGATATCACATCTCATGCCATGGTATGGGTCTCAGGTTTTGTAGAAGCATTGGGATATCACATCTCATGGAAGGGTATCAAGATTGGATTTGGAAGGAGTTGGATATCCCATCTCATGCTATAGGAAGGGTCTCAGGTTGGAATGGGAAGGAGTTGGATATCACATCTCATGCTATAGGAAGGGTCTCAGGTTGGAATGGGAAGGAGTTGGATATCACATCTCATGCTATAGGAAGGGTCTCAGGATTGGAATGGGAAGGAGTTGGATATCACATCTGATGCTAAAGGAAGGGTGTCAGTTTTGGTAGAAGCATTGAGATATCACATCTCATGCTATAGGAAGGGTCTCAGGATTGGAATGGGAAGGAGTTGGATATCACATCTCATGCTAAAGGGAGGGTCTCAGGTTTGGAAGGGGAAGGATTTGGATATCACATCTCATGTTATAGGAAGGATCTCAGGTTTGGTTTTAGAAGCATTGAGATATCACATCTCATGCTATAGGAAGGGTCTCAGGATTGGAATGGGAAGGAGTTGGATATCGCATCTCATGTTATAGGAAGGATCTCAGGTTTGGTATTAGAAGCATTGAGATATCACATCTCATGCTATAGGAAGGGTCTCAGGATTGGAATGGGAAGGAGTTGGATATCACATCTGATGCTAAAGGAAGGGTCTCAGTTTTGGTAGAAGCATTGAGATATCACATCTCATGCTATAGGAAGGGTCTCAGGATTGGAATGGGAAGGAGTTGGATATCACATCTCATGCTATAGGAAGGGTCTCAGGTTTGGTATAAGCATTGTGATATCACTTCTCATGCTATAGGAAGGGTCTCAGGATTGGAATGGGAAGGACTTGGATATAACATCTCATGCTATAGGGAGGCTCTCAGGTTTGGGAAGGGAAGGATTTGGATTTCACATCTCATGTTATAGGATGGTTCTCATGTTTGGTTTTAGAAGCATTGAGATATCTCATCTCATGCTATCGGAAGGGTCTCAGGTTTGGAATGGGAAGGAGTTGGATATCACATCTCATGCCAAAGGAAGGGTCATCAGGTTTGGTATAAGCATTGAGATATCACATCTCTGCTATCGGAAGGGTCTCAGGATAGGAATGGGAAGGACTTAGATATCACATCTCATACTATAGGGAGGGTCTCAGTTTTGATATTAGAAGCATTGAGATATCATATCTCATGCTATCAGAAGGGTCTCAGGATTGGAATGGGATGGAGTTGGATATCACATCTCAAGCTATCTCAGGATTGGAATGGGAAGGAGTTTGATATCACATCTCAAGCTATAGGAATGGTCTCAGGTTTGGAAGGGGAAGGATTAGGATCTCACATCTCATGTTTTAGGACGGGTCTCAGGTTTGGTATTAGAAGCATTGAGATATCACATCTCATGGTATAGGAAGGGTCTCAGGATTGGAATGGGAAGGAGTTTGATATCAAATCTCAAGCTATAGGAAGGGTCTCATGTTTGGAAAGCTAAGGATCTGGATTTCACATCTCATGTTATAGGATAGTTCTCATGTTTGGTTTTCGAAGCATTGAGATATCACATCTCATGCTATCGGAAGGGTCTCAGGTTTAGAAAGGGAAGGATTTGGATTTCACATGTTATAGGATGGTTCTCAGGTTTGGTTTTAGAAGCATTAAGATATAACATCTCATGCTATAGGAAGGGACTCAGGTTTGGAATGGGAAGGAGTTGGATATCACTTCTCATGCTAAAGGAAAGGTCTCGGGTTTGGAAGGGGAAGGATTTGGATCTCACATCTCATGTTTTAGGACGGGTCTCAGGATTGGAATGGGAAGGAGTTGGATATCACATCTCATGCTAAAGGAAAGGTCTCAGGTTTGATAGAAGCAAAGGTTTGGAATGGGGAGGAGTTGGATATCACGTCTCATGTTATAGGAAGGGTCTCAGGATTGGAATGGGAAGGAGTTGGATATCACATCTCATGCTAAAGGAAGGGTCTCAGGTTTGATAGAAGCAAAGGTTTGGAATGGGAAGGAGTTGGATATCACATCTCATGTTATAGGAAGGATCTCAGGTTTGGTATTAGAAGCATTGAGATATCACATCTCATGCTATATGAAGGGTCTCAGGATTGGAATGGGAAGTAGTTGGATATCACATCTCATGCTATAGGAAGGGTCTCAGGTTTGGTATAAGCATTGAGATATCCCATCTCATGCTATAGGAAGGGTCTCAGGATTGGAATCGGAAGGAGTTGTATATGACATCTCATGCCATAGGAAGGGTCACAGGTTTGGTATAAGCATTGAGATATAACATCTCTGCTATAGGAAGGGTCTAAGGTTTGGAAGGGGAAGGATTTGGATATGACATCTCATGTTATAGGACCGGTCTCAGGTTTGGTATTAGAAGCATTGAAATATCAAGTCTCATGGTATAGGACGGGTCTCAGAATTGGAATGGGAAGGAGTGGGATATCAAATCTCAAGCTATAGGAAGGGTCTCAGGATTGGAATGGGAAGGAGTTTGATATCACATCTCATGCCATGGTATGGGTCTCAGGTTTTGTAGAGGCATTGGGATATCACATCTCATGCTATCGGAAGGGTATCAGGATTGGATTTGGAAGGAGTTGGATATCCCATCTCATGCTATAGGAAGGGTCTAAGGTTGGAATGGGAAGGAGTTGGATATTACATCTCATTTTATAGGAAGGGTCTCAGGATTGGAATGGGAAGGACTTGGATATAACATCTCATTCTATAGGAAGGCTCTCAGGGTTGGAAGGGGAAGGAGTTGGATATCACATTTCATGTTAGAGGTAGGATCTCAGGTTTGGTATTAGAGGCATTGAGATATCACATCTCATGCTATCAGAAGGGTCTCAGGATTGGAATGGGAAGGAGTTGGATATCACATCTCATGCTAAAGGGAGGGTCTAAGGTTTGGAAGGGGAAGGATTTGGATATCACATCTCATGTTATAGGAAGGATCTCAGGTTTGGTATTAGAAGCATTGAGATATCACATCTCATGCTATCGGAAGGGTCTCAGGTTTGGTAAAAGCATTGAGCTATCACATCTCTGCTATCGGAAGGGTCTCAGGATTGGAATGGGAAGTGCTTGGATATTACAATTCATGTTATAGGAAAGGTCTCAGGTTTGGTATTAGAAGCATTGAGATATCACAGCTCATGCTATAGGAAGGGTTTCAGGATTGGAATGGGAAGGACTTGGATATCACATCTCATGTTATAGGAAGGGTCTCAGGTTTGGTATTAGAAGCATTGAGATATCACATCTCATGCTATAGGAAGGGTCTCAGGAATGGCATGGGAAGGACTTGGATATCACATCTCATGATAAAGGAAGGGTCGAAGGTTTGGAAGGGGAAGGATTTGGATATCACATCTCATGTTATTGGACCGGTCTCAGGTTTGGTATTAGAAGCATTGAGATATCAAGTCTCAAGGTATAGGACGGGAGTTTGATATCACATCTCATGCCATGGTATGGGTCTCAGGTTTTGTAGAAGCATTGGGATATCACATCTCATGGAAGGGTATCAGGATTGGATTTGGAAGGAGTTGGATATCCCATCTGATGCTATAGGAAGGCTCTCAGGTTTGGTATTAGAAGCATTGAGATATCACATCTCATGCTATAGGAAGGGTATCAGGATTTGAATGGGAAGGAGTTGGATATCACATCTCATGCTAAAGGAAGGGTCTCAGTTTTGGTAGAAGCATTGAGATATCACATCTCATGCTATAGGAAGGGTCTCAGGATTGGAATTTGAAGGAGTTGGATATCACATCTCATGCTAAAGGGAGGGTCTCAGGTTTGGAAGGGGAAGGATTTGGATATCACATCTCATGTTATAGGAAGGATCTCAGGTTTGGTATTAGAAGCATTGAGATATCACATCTCATGCTATAGGAAGGGTCTCAGGATTGGAATGGGAAGGAGTTGGATATCGCATCTCATGTTATAGGAAGGATCTCAGGTTTGGTATTAGAAGCATTGAGATATCACATCACATGCTATAGGAAGGGTCTCAGGATTGGAATGGGAAGGAGTTGGATATCACATCTGATGCTAAAGGAAGGGCCTCAGTTTTGGAAGAAGCATTGAGATATCACATCTCATGCTATAGGAAGGGTCTCAGGATTGGAATGGGAAGGAGTTGGATATCACATCTCATGCTATAGGAAGGGTCTCAGGTTTGGTAGAAGCATTGAGATATCAAGTCTCATGGTGTAGGACGGGTCTCAGAATTGGAATGGGAAGGAGTTGGATATCACATCTCAAGCTATAGGAAGGCTCTCAGGGTTGGAAGGGGAAGGAGTTGGATATCACATTTCATGTTAGAGGTAGGATCTCAGGTTTGGTATTAGAGGCATTGAGATGTCACATCTCATGCTATCAGAAGGGTCTCAGGATTGGAATGGGAAGAAGTTGGATATCACATCTCATGCTAAAGGGAGGGTCTAAGGTTTGGAAGGGGAAGGATTTGGATATCACATCTCATGTTATAGGAAGGATCTCAGGTTTGGTATTAGAAGCATTGAGATATCACATCTCCTGCTATCGGAAGGGTCTCAGGTTTGGTATAAGCATTGAGATATCACATTTCTGCTATCGGAAGGGTCTCAGGATTGGAATGGGAAGGACTTGGATATTACAATTCATGTTATAGGAAAGGTCTCAGGTTTGGTATTAGAAGCATTGAGATATCACATCTCATGCTATAGGAAGGGTTTCAGGATTGGAATGGGAAGGACTTGGATATCACATCTCATGTTATTGGAAGGGTCTCAGGTTTGGTATTAGAAGCATTGAGATATCACATCTCATGCTATTGGAAGGGTCTCAGGATTGGAATCGGAAGGAGTTGGATATCACGTCTCATGCTATAGGAAGTGTCTCAGGTTTGGAACGGGAAGGAGTTGGATAGCACATCTCATGCTAAAGGGAGGGTCTCAGGTTTGGAAGGGGAAGGATTTGGATATCACATCACATGTTATAGGAAGGATCTCAGGTTTGGTATTAGAAGCATTGAGATATCACATCTCATGCTATCGGAAGGGTCTCAGGATTGGAATCGGAAGGAGTTGGATATCACATCTCATGCTATAGGAAGGGTCTCAGGTTTGGAACGGGAAGGAGTTGGATATCACATCTCATGTTATAGGAAGAGTCTCAGGTTTGGTATAAGCATTGAGATATCACATCTCTGCAATCGGAAGTGTCTCAGGATTGGGATGGGAAGGAGTTGGATATCACATCTCATGCTATAGGAAGGGTCTCAGGAATGGCATGGGAAGGACTTGGATATCACATCTCATGATAAAGGAAGGGTCTAAGGTTTGGAAGGGGAAGGATTTGGATATCACATCTCATGTTATTGGACCGGTCTCAGGTTTGGTATTAGAAGCATTGAGATATCAAGTCTCATGGTATAGGACGGGAGTTTGATATCACATCTCATGCCATGGTATGGGTCTCAGGTTTTGTAGAAGCATTGGGATATCACATCTCATGGAAAGGTATCAGGATTGGATTTGGAAGGAGTTGGATATCCCATCTCATGCTATAGGAAGGGTCTCAGGTTGGAATGGGAAGGAGTTGGATATCACATCTCATGTTATAGGAAGGATCTCAGGATTGGAATGGGAAGGACTTGGATATCACATCTCATGCTATAGGAAGGGTCTCAGGATTGGAATGGGAAGGAGTTAGATATCACATCTGATGCTAAAGGAAGGGTCTCAGTTTTGGTAGAAGCAAAGGTTTGGAATGGGAAGGAGTTGGATATCACGTCTCATGTTATAGGAAGGGTCTCAGGATTGGAATGGGAAGGAGTTGGATATCACATCTCATGCTAAAGGAAGGGTCTCAGGTTTGATAGAAGCAAAGGTTTGGAATGGGAAGGAGTTTGATATCACACCTCATGTTATAGGAAGGATCTCAGGTTTGGTATTAGAAGCATTGAGATATCACATCTCATGCTATATGAAGGGTCTCAGGATTGGAATGGGAAGGAGTTGGATATCACATCCCATGCTATAGGAAGGGTCTCAGGTTTGGTATAAGCATTGAGATATCCCATCTCATGCTATAGGAAGCGTCTCAGGATTGGAATCAGAAGGAGTTGTATATGACATCTCATGCCATAGGAAGGGTCACAGGTTTGGTATAAGCATTGAGATATCACATCTCTGCTATAGGAAGGGTCTAAGGTTTGGAAGGGGAAGGATTTGGATATCACATCTCATGTTATAGGACCGGTCTCAGGTTTGGTATTAGAAGCATTGAAATATCAAGTCTCATGGTATAGGACGGGTCTCAGAATTGGAATGGGAAGGAGTTGGATATCACATCTCAAGCTATAGGAAGGGTCTCAGGATTGGAATGGGAAGGAGTTTGAAATCACATCTCATGCCATGGTATGGGTCTCAGGTTTTGTAGAGGCATTGGGATATCACATCTCATGCTATCGGAAGGGTATCAGGATTGGATTTGGAAGGAGTTGGATATCCCATCTCATGCTATATGAAGGGTCTAAGGTTGGAATGGGAAGGAGTTGGATATCACATCTCATGTTATAGGAAGGGTCTCAGGATTGGAATGGGAAGGACTTGGATATAACATCTCATTCTATAGGAAGGCTCTCAGGGTTGGAAGGGGAAGGAGTTGGATATCACATTTCATGTTAGAGGTAGGATCTCAGGTTTGGTATTAGAGGCATTGAGATATCACATCTCATGCTATCAGAAGGGTCTCAGGATTGGAATGGGAAGGAGTTGGATATCACATCTCATGCTAAAGGGAGGGTCTAAGGTTTGGAAGGGGAAGGATTTGGATATCACATCTCATGTTATAGGAAGGATCTCAGGTTTGGTATTAGAAGCATTGAGATATCACATCTCATGCTATCGGAAGGGTCTCAGGTTTGGTATAAGCATTGCGATATCACATCTCTGCTATCGGAAGGGTCTCAGGATTGGAATGGGAAGGCCTTGGATATTACAATTCATGTTATAGGAAAGGTCTCAGGTTTGGTATTAGAAGCATTGAGATATCACATCTCATGCTATAGGAAGGGTTTCAGGATTGGAATGGGAAGGACTTGGATATCACATCTCATGTTATAGGAAGGGTCTCAGGTTTGGTATTAGAAGCATTGAGATATCACATTTCATGCTATAGGAAGGGTCTCTGGAATGGCATGGGAAGGACTTGGATATCACATCTCATGATAAAGGAAGGGTCTAAGGTTTGGAAGGGGAAGGATTTGGATATCACATCTCATGTTATTGGACCGGTCTCAGGTTTGGTATTAGAAGCATTGAGATATCAAGTCTCATGGTATAGGACGGGAGTTTGATATCACATCTCATGCCATGGTATGGGTCTCAGGTTTTGTAGAAGCATTGGGATATCGCATCTCATGGAAGGGTATCAGGATTGGATTTGGAAGGAGTTGGATATCCCATCTCATGCTATAGGAAGGGTCTCAGGTTGGAATGGGAAGGAGTTGGATATCACATCTCATGTTATAGGAAGGATCTCAGGATTGGAATGGGAAGGACTTGGATATCACATCTCATGCTGTAGGAAGGCTCTCAGGTTTGGTATTAGAAGCATTGAGATATCACATCTCATACTATAGGAAGGGTCTCAGGATTGGAATGGGAAGGAGTTGGATATCGCATCTCATGTTAGAGGAAGGATCTCAGGTTTGGGATTAGAAGCATTGAGATGTCACATCTCATGCTATAGGAAGGGTCTCAGGATTTGAATGGGAAGGAGTTGGATATCACATCTGATGCTAAAGGAAGGGTCTCAGTTTTGGTAGAAGCATTGAGATATCACATCTCATGCTATAGGAAGGGTCTCAGGATTGGAACGGGAAGGAGTTGGATATCACATCTCATGCTAAAGGGAGGGTCTCAGGTTTGGAAGGGTAAGGATTTGGATATCACATCTCATGTTATAGGAAGGATCTCAGGTTTGGTATCAGAAGCATTGAGATATCACATCTCATGCTATAGGAAGGGTCTCAGGATTGGAATGGGAAGGAGTTGGATATTGCATCTCATGTTATAGGAAGGATCTCAGGTTTGGTATTAGAAGCATTGAGATATCACATCACATGCTATAAGAAGGGTCTCAGGATTGGAATGGGAAGGAGTTGGATATCACATCTGATGCTAAAGGAAGGGCCTCAGTTTTGGTAGAAGCATTGAGATATCATATCTCATGCTATAGGAAGGGTCTCAGGATTGGAATGGGAAGGAGTTGGATATCACATCTCATGCTATAGGAAGGGTCTCAGGTTTGGTAGAAGCATTGAGATATGAAGTCTCATGGTATAGGACGGGTCTCAGAATTGGAATGGGAAGGAGTTGGATATCACATCTCAAGCTATAGGAAGGGTCTCAGGATTGGAATGGGAAGGAGTTTGATATCACATCTCATGCCATGGTATGGGTCTCAGGTTTTGTAGAGGCATTGGGATATCACATCTCATGCTATCGGAAGGGTATCAGGATTGGATTTGGAAGGAGTTGGATATCCCATCTCATGCTATAGGAAGGGTCTAAGGTTGTAATGGGAAGGAGTTGGATATCACATCTCATGTTATAGGAAGGGTCTCAGGATTGGAATGGGAAGGACTTGGATATAACATCTCATTCTATAGGAAGGCTCTCAGGGTTGGAAGGGGAAGGAGTTGGATATCACATTTCATGTTAGAGGTAGGATCTCAGGTTTGGTAATAGAGGCATTGAGATATCACATCTCATGCTATCAGAAGGGTCTCAGGATTGGAATGGGAAGGAGTTGGATATCACATCTCATGCTAAAGGGAGGGTCTAAGGTTTGGAAGGGGAAGGATTTGGATATCACATCTCATGTTATAGGAAGGATCTCAGGTTTGGTATTAGAAGCATTGAGATATCACATCTCATGCTATCGGAAGGGTCTCAGGTTTGGTATAAGCATTGAGATATCACATCTCTGCTATCGGAAGGGTCTCAGGATTGGAATGGGAAGGACTTGGATATTACAATTCATGTTATAGGAAAGGTCTCAGGTTTGGTATTAGAAGCATTGAGATATCACATCTCATGCTATAGGAAGGGTTTCAGGAATGGCATGGGAAGGACTTGGATATCACATCTCATGATAAAGGAAGGGTCTTAGGTTTGGAAGGGGAAGATTTGGATATCACATCTCATGTTATTGGACCGGTCTCAGGTTTGGTATTAGAAGCATTGAGATATCAAGTCTCATGGTATAGGACGGGAGTTTGATATCACATCTCATGCCATGGTATGGGTCTCAGGTTTTGTAGAAGCATTGGGATATCACATCTCATGGAAGGGTATCAGGATTGGATTTGGAAGGAGTTGGATATCCCATCTCATGCTATAGGAAGGGTCTCAGGTTGGAATGGGAAGGAGTTGGATATCACATCTCATGTTATAGGAAGGATCTCAGGATTGGAATGGGAAGGACTTGGATATCACATCTCATGCTGTAGGAAGGCTCTCAGGTTTGGTATTAGAAGCATTGAGATATCACATCTCATGCTATAGGAAGGGTCTCAGGATTGGAATGGGAAGGACTTGGATATCACATCTGATGCTAAAGGAAGGGCCTCAGTTTTGGTAGAAGCATTGAGATATCACATCTCATGCTCTAGGAAGGGTCTCAGGATTGGAATTGGAAGGAGTTGGATATCACATCTCAAGCTATAGGAAGGGTCTCAGGATTGGAATGGGAAGGAGTTGGATATCACATCTCAAGCTATAGGAAGGGTCTCATGATTGGAATGGGAAGGAGTTTGATATCACATCTCGTGCCATGGTATGGGTCTCAGGTTTTGTAGAGGCATTGGGATATCACATCTCATGCTATCGGAAGGGTATCAGGATTGGATTTGGAAGGAGTTGGATATCCCATCTCATGCTATAGGAAGGGTCTAAGGTTGTAATGGGAAGGAGTTGGATATCACATCTCATGTTATAGGAAGGGTCTCAGGATTGGAATTCGAAGGACTTGGATATAACATCTCATTCTATAGGAAGGCTCTCAGGGTTGGAAGGGGAAGGAGTTGGATATCACATTTCATGTTAGAGGTAGGATCTCAGGTTTGGTAATAGAGGCATTGAGATATCACATCTCATGCTATCAGAAGGGTCTCAGGATTGGAATGGGAAGGAGTTGGATATCACATCTCATGCTAAAGGGAGGGTCTAAGGTTTGGAAGGGGAAGGATTTGGATATCACATCTCATGTTATAGGAAGGATCTCAGGTTTGGTATTAGAAGCATTGAGATATCACATCTCATGCTATCGGAAGGGTCTCAGGTTTGGTATAAGCATTGAGATATCACATCTCTGCTATCGGAAGGGTCTCAGGATTGGAATGGGAAGGACTTGGATATTACAATTCATGTTATAGGAAAGGTCTCAGGTTTGGTATTATAAGCATTGAGATATCACATCTCATGCTATAGGAAGGGTTTCAGGATTGGAATGGGAAGGACTTGGATATCACATCTCATGTTATAGGAAGGGTCTCAGGTTTGGTATTAGAAGCATTGAGATATCACATCTCATGCTATAGGAAGGGTCTCAGGAATGGCATGTGAAGGACTTGGATATCACATCTCATGATAAAGGAAGGGTCTTAGGTTTGGAAGGGGAAGATTTGGATATCACATCTCATGTTATTGGACCGGTCTCAGGTTTGGTATTAGAAGCATTGAGATATCAAGTCTCATGGTATAGGACGGGAGTTTGATATCACATCTCATGCCATGGTATGGGTCTCAGGTTTTGTAGAAGCATTGGGATATCACATCTCATGGAAGGGTATCAGGATTGGATTTGGAAGGAGTTGGATATCCCATCTCATGCTATAGGAAGGGTCTCAGGTTGGAATGGGAAGGAGTTGGATATCACATCTCATGTTATAGGAAGGATCTCAGGATTGGAATGGGAAGGACTTGGATATCACATCTCATGCTGTAGGAAGGCTCTCAGGTTTTTTATTAGAAGCATTGAGATCTCACATCTCATACTATAGGAAGGGTCTCAGGATTGGAATGGGAAGGAGTTGGATATCGCATCTCATGTTATAGGAAGGATCTCAGGTTTGGTATTAGAAGCATTGAGATGTCACATCTCATGCTATAGGAAGGGTCTCAGGATTTGAATGGGAAGGTGTTGGATATCACATCTGATGCTAAAGGAAGGGTCTCAGTTTTGGTAGAAGCATTGAGATATCACATCTCATGCTATAGGAAGGGTCTCAGGATTGGAATGGGAAGGAGTTGGATATCACATCTCATGCTAAAGGGAGGGTCTCAGGTTTGGAAGGGGAAGGATTTGGATATCACATCTCATGTTATAGGAAGGATCTCAGGTTTGGTATTAGAAGCATTGAGATATCACATCTCATGCTATAGGAAGGGTCTCAGGATTGTAATGGGAAGGAGTTGGATATCGCATCTCATGTTATAGGAAGGATCTCAGGTTTGGTATTAGAAGCATTGAGATATCACATCACATGCTATAGGAAGGGTCTCAGGATTGGAATGGGAAGGAGTTGGATATCACATCTGATGCTAAAGGAAGGGCCTCAGTTTTGGTAGAAGCATTGAGATATCACATCTCATGCTATAGGAAGGGTCTCAGGATTGGAATGGGAAGGAGTTGGATATCACATCTCATGCTATAGGAAGGGTCTCCGGTTTGGTAGAAGCATTGAGATATGAAGTCTCATGGTATAGGACGTGTCTCAGAATTGGAATGGGAAGGAGTTGGATATCACATCTCAAGCTATAGGAAGGGTCTCAGGATTGGAATGGGAAGGAGTTTGATATCACATCTCGTGCCATGGTATGGGTCTCAGGTTTTGTAGAGGCACTGGGATATCACATCTCATGCTATCAGAAGGGTATCAGGATTGGATTTGGAAGGAGTTGGATATCCCATCTCATGCTATAGGAAGGGTCTAAGGTTGTAATGGGAAGGAGTTGGATATCACATCTCATGTTATAGGAAGGGTCTCAGGATTGGAATGGGAAGGACTTGGATATAACATCTCATTCTATAGGAAGGCTCTCAGGGTTGGAAGGGGAAGGAGTTGGATATCACATTTCATGTTAGAGGTAGGATCTCAGGTTTGGTAATAGAGGCATTGAGATATCACATCTCATGCTATCAGAAGGGTGTCAGGATTGGAATGGGAAGGAGTTGGATATCACATCTCATGCTAAAGGGAGGGTCTAAGGTTTGGAAGGGGAAGGATTTGGATATCACATCTCATGTTATAGGAAGGATCTCAGGTTTGGTATTAGAAGCATTGAGATATCACATCTCATGCTATCGGAAGGGTCTCAGGTTTGGTATAAGCATTGAGATATCACATCTCTGCTATCGGAAGGGTCTCAGGATTGGAATGGGAAGGACTTGGATATTACAATTCATGTTATAGGAAAGGTCTCAGGTTTGGTATTAGAAGCATTGAGATATCACATCTCATGCTATAGGAAGGGTCTCAGGAATGGCATGGGAAGGACTTGGATATCACATCTCATGATAAAGGAAGGGTCTTAGGTTTGGAAGGGGAAGATTTGGATATCACATCTCATGTTATTGGACCGGTCTCAGGTTTGGTATTAGAAGCATTGAGATATCAAGTCTCATGGTATAGGACGGGAGTTTGATATCACATCTCATGCCATGGTATGGGTCTCAGGTTTTGCAGAAGCATTGGGATATCACATCTCATGGAAGGGTATCAGGATTGGATTTGGAAGGAGTTGGATATCCCATCTCATGCTATAGGAAGGGTCTCAGGTTGGAATGGGAAGGAGTTGGATATCACATCTCATGTTATAGGAAGGATCTCAGGATTGGAATGGGAAGGACTTGGATATCACATCTCATGCTGTAGGAAGGCTCTCAGGTTTGGTATTAGAAGCATTGAGATATCACATCTCATGCTATAGGAAGGGTCTCAGGATTGGAATGGGAAGGACTTGGATGTCACATCTGATGCTAAAGGAAGGGCCTCAGTTTTGGTAGAAGCATTGAGATATCACATCTCATGCTATAGGAAGGGTCTCAGGATTGGAATGGGAAGGAGTTGGATATCACATCTCATGCTATAGGAAGGGTCTCAGCTTTGGTAGAAGCATTGAGATATGAAGTCTCATGGTATAGGACGGGTCTCAGAATTGGAATGGGAAGGAGTTGGATATCACATCTCAAGCTATAGGAAGGGTCTCAGGATTGGAATGGGAAGGAGTTTGATATCACATCTCGTGCCATGGTATGGGTCTCAGGTTTTGTAGAGGCATTGGGATATCACATCTCATGCTATCGGAAGGGTATCAGGATTGGATTTGGAAGGAGTTGGATATCCCATCTCATGCTATAGGAAGGGTCTAAGGTTGCAATGGGAAGGAGTTGGATATCACATCTCATGTTATAGGAAGGGTCTCAGGATTGGAATTCGAAGGACTTGGATATAACATCTCATTCTATAGGAAGGCTCTCAGGGTTGGAAGGGGAAGGAGTTGGATATCACATTTCATGTTAGAGGTAGGATCTCAGGTTTGGTAATAGAGGCATTGAGATATCACATCTCATGCTATCAGAAGGGTCTCAGGATTGGAATGGGAAGGAGTTGGATATCACATCTCATGCTAAAGGGAGGGTCTAAGGTTTGGAAGGGGAAGGATTTGGATATCACATCTCATGTTATAGGAAGGATCTCAGGTTTGGTATTAGAAGCATTGAGATATCACATCTCATGCTATCGGAAGGGTCTCAGGTTTGGTATAAGCATTGAGATATCACATCTCTGCTATCGGAAGGGTCTCAGGATTGGAATGAGAAGGACTTGGATATTACAATTCATGTTATAGGAAAGGTCTCAGGTTTGGTATTAGAAGCATTGAGATATCACATCTCATGCTATAGGAAGGGTTTCAGGATTGGAATGGGAAGGACTTGGATATCACATCTCATGTTATAGGAAGGGTCTCAGGTTTGGTATTAGAAGCATTGAGATATCACATCTCATGCTATAGGAAGGGTCTCAGGAATGGCATGGGAAGGACTTGGATATCACATCTCATGATAAAGGAAGGGTCTTAGGTTTGGAAGGGGAAGATTTGGATATCACATCTCATGTTATTGGACCGGTCTCAGGTTTGGTATTAGAAGCATTGAGATATCAAGTCTCATGGTATAGGACGGGAGTTTGATATCACATCTCATGCCATGGTATGGGTCTCAGGTTTTGTAGAAGCATTGGGATATCACATCTCATGGAAGGGTATCAGGATTGGATTTGGAAGGAGTTTGATATCCCATCTCATGCTATAGGAAGGGTCTCAGGTCGGAATGGGAAGGAGTTGGATATCACATCTCATGTTATAGGAAGGATCTCAGGATTGGAATGGGAAGGACTTGGATATCACATCTCATGCTGTAGGAAGGCTCTCAGGTTTGGTATTAGAAGCATTGAGATATCACATCTCATGCTATAGGAAGGGTCACAGGATTGGAATGGGAAGGACTTGGATATCACATCTCATGCTGTAGGAAGGCTCCCAGGTTTGGTATTAGAAGCATTGAGATATCACATCTCATGCTGCAGGAAGAGTCTCAGGATTGGAATGGGAAGGAGTTGGATATCACGTCTCATGTTATAGGAAGGGTCTCAGGATTGTAATGGGAAGCAGTTGGATATCACATCTCATGCCATAGGAAGGGTCATCAGGTTTGGTATGCTAAAGGGAGGGTCTCAGGTTTGGAAGGGGAAGGATTTGGATATCACATCACATGTTATAGGAAGGATCTCAGGTTTGGTATTAGAAGCATTGAGATATCACATCTCATGCTATCGGAAGGGTCTCAGGATTGGAATGGGAAGGAGTTGGATATCACATCTCATGCTATAGGAAGGGTCTCAGGTTTGGAACGGGAAGGAGTTGTATATCACATCTCATGTTATAGGAAGAGTCTCAGGTTTGGTATAAGCATTGAGATATCACATCTCTGCAATCGGAAGTGTCTCAGGATTGGGATGGGAAGGAGTTGGATATCACATCTCATGCTATAGGAAGGGTCTCAGGTTTGGAACAGGAAGGAGTTGGATATCCTATCTCATGTTATAAGACTGGTCTCAGGTTTGGTATTAGAAGCATTGAGATATCACATCGCATGCTGTAGGAAGGGTCTCAGGTTTGGAATGGGAAGGAATTGGATATCACATCTCATGTCATAGGAAGGATCTCAGGTTTGGTATTAGAAGCATTGAGATATCACATCTCATGCTATAGGAATGGTCTCAGGATTGGAATGGGAAGGAGTTGGATATTACATTCTTGCTATAGGAAGGGTCTCATGTTTGGAATGGGAAGGAGTTGGATATCACATATGCTATAGGAAGGATCTCAGGTTTGGTATAAGCATTGAGATATCACATATCTGCTATCAGAAGTGTCTCAGGTTGGAATGGGAAGGAGTTGGATATCACATCTCATGTTATAGGAAGGGTCTCAGGATTGGAATGGGAAGGACTTGGATATCATATCTCATGCTATAGGAAGGCTCTCAGGTTTGGAAGGGGAAGGAGTTGGATATCATATTTCATGTTAGAGGAAGGATCTTAGGTTTGGTACTAGAGGCATTGAGATATCCCATCTCATGCTATAGGAAGGGTCTCAGGATTGGAATGGGGAGGAGTTGGATATCACATCTCATGTTATAGGAAAGATCTCAGGTTTGGTATTAGAAGCATTGAGACATCACATCTCATGTTATAGGAAGGGTCTCAGGATTGGAATGGGAAGAAGTTGGATATCACATCTCATGCTATAGGAAGGGTCTCAGGTTTGGTATAAGCATTGAGATATCACATCTCATGCTATAGGAAGGGTCTCATGATTGGAATGGGAAGGAGTTGTATATGACATCTCATGCCATAGGAAGGGTCTCAGGTTTGGTATAAGCATTGAGATATCACATCACATGCTATAGGAAGGGTCTCAGGATTGGAATGGGAAGAAGTTGGATATCACATTCCATGCTATAGGAAGGGTCTCAGGTTTGGAATGGGAAGGAGTTGGATATCACATCTCATGTTATAGGAAAGATCTCAGGTTTGCTATTAGAGGCATTGAGACATCAAATCTCATGTTATAGGAAGGGTCTCAGGATTGTAATGGGAAGAAGTTGGATATCACATCTCATGCTATAGGAAGGGTCTCAGGTTTGGTATAAGCATTGAGCTATCACATCTCATGCTATAGGACGGGTCTCAGGATTAGAATGGAAGGGAGTTGTATATGACATCTCATGCCATAGGAAGGGTCTCGGGTTTGGTATAAGCATTGAGATATCACATCACATGCTATAGGAAGGGTCTCAGGATTGGAATGGTAAGGACTTGGATATCACATCTCATGCTATAGGCAGGGTCTCAGGTTTGGACAGGGAAGGAGTTGGATATTACATTTCATGTTAGAGGTACGATCTCATGTTTGGTATTAGAGGTATTGAGATATCACATCTCATGCTATATGAAGGGTCTCAGGATTGGAATCGGAAGGAGTTGGATATCACATCTCATGTTATAGAAAGGATCTCAGGTTTGGTATTAGAAGCATTGAGATATCACATCTCATGCTATCGGAAGGGTCTCAGGATTGGAATGGGAAGGAGTTGGATATCACATCTGATGCTATAGGAAGGATCTCAGGTTTGGAACGGGAAGGAGTTGGATATCACATCTCATGTTATAGGAAGAGTCTCAGGTTTGGTATAAGGATTGAGATATCACATCTCTGCAATCGGAAGTGTCTCAGGATTGGGATGGGAAGGAGTTGGATATCACATCTCATGCTATAGGAAGGGTCTCATGTTTGGAATGGGAAGGAGTTGGATATCACATATGCTATAGGAAGGGTCTCAGGTTTGGTATAAGCATTGAGATATCACATCTCTGCTATCGGAAGTGTCTCAGGATTGGAATGGGAAGGAGTTGGATATCCCATCTCATGTTATAGGACGGGTCTCAGGTTTGTTATTAGAATCATTGAGATATCATATTGCATGCTGTAGAAGGGTATAAGGATTGGAATGGGAAGCACTTGGATATCACATCTCATGCTATAGGTAGGCTCTCAGGTTTGGAAAGGGAAGGAGTTGGATATCACATTTCATGTTAGAGGAAGGATCCCAGGTTTGGTATTAGAGGCATTGAAATATCACAACTCCTGCTATAGGAAGGGTCTCAGGATTGGAATGGGAAGGAGTTGGATATCACATCTCATGCTATAGGAAGGGTCTCAGGTTTGGTATAAGCATTGAGATATCACATCTCATGCTATAGGAAGGGTCTCAGGATTGGAATGGGAAGGAGTTGGATATCACATCTCATGTTATAGGAATGATCTCAGGTTTGGTATTAGAAGCATTGAGACATCACATCTCATGCTATAGGAAGGGTCTCAGGATTGGAATGGGAAGGAGTTGGATATCACATCTCATGCTATAGGAAGGGTCTCAGGTTTGGTATAAACATTGAGATATCACATCTCATGCTATAGGAAGGGTCTCAGGATTGGAATGGGAAGGAGTTGGATATCACATCTCATGCTATAGGAAGGGTCTCAGGTTTGGTATAAACATTGAGATATCACATCTCATGCCATAGGAAGGGTCTCACGTTTGGTATAAGCATTGAGATATCACACCTCTGCTATTGGAAGGGTCTCAGGATTGGAATGGGAAGGAGTTGGATATCCCATCTCATGTTATAGGAAGAGTCTCAGGTTTGGTATTAGAAGCATTGAGATATCACATCTCATGCTATAGGAAGTGTCTCAGGATTGGAATGGGAAGGACTTGGATATCACATCTCATGCTATAGGGAGGGTCTCAAGTTTGATATTAGAAGCATTGAGATATCACATCTCATGCTATAGGAAGGGTCTCAGGATTGGAATGGGAAGGAGTTGGATATCACATCTCATGCTATAGGAAGGGTCTCAGGTTTGGTATAAGCAGTGAGATATCACATCTCATGCTATAGGAAGTGTCTCAGGATTGGAATGGGAAGGAGTTGGATATCACAAATCATGTTATAGGAAGGATTTCAGGTTTGGTATAAGCATTGAGATATCACATCTCCACTATCGGAAGGGTGTCAGGATTGGAATGGGAAGGAGTTGGATATTCCCATCTCATGTTATAGGAAGGGTCTCAGGTTTGGTATTAGAAGCATTGAGATATCACATCTTATGCTATAGGAAGGGACTCAAGTTTGATATTAGAAGCATTGAGATATCACATCTCATGCTATAGGAAGTGTCTCTCGATTGGAATGGGAAGGACTTGGATATCACATCTCATGCTATAGGGAGGGTCTCAAGTTTGATATTAGAAGCATTGAGATATCACATCTCATGCTGCAGGAAGAGTCTCAGGATTGGAATGGGAAGGAGTTGGATATCACGTCTCATGTTATAGGAAGGGTCTCAGGATTGTAATGGGAAGCAGTTGGATATCACATCTCATGCCATAGGAAGGGTCATCAGGTTTGGTATGCTAAAGGGAGGGTCTCAGGTTTGGAAGGGGAAGGATTTGGATATCACATCACATGTTATAGGAAGGATCTCAGGTTTGGTATTAGAAGCATTGAGATATCACATCTCAATCTATCGGAAGGGTCTCAGGATTGGAATGGGAAGGAGTTGGATATCACATCTCATGCTATAGGAAGGGTCTCAGGTTTGGAACGGGAAGGAGTTGTATATCACATCTCATGTTATAGGAAGAGTCTCAGGTTTGGTATAAGCATTGAGATATCACATCTCTGCAATCGGAAGTGTCTCAGGATTGGGATGGGAAGGAGTTGGATATCACATCTCATGCTATAGGAAGGGTCTCAGGTTTGGAACAGGAAGGAGTTGGATATCCCATCTCATGTTATAAGACTGGTCTCAGGTTTGGTATTAGAAGCATTGAGATATCACATCGCATGCTGTAGGAAGGGTCTCAGGTTTGGAATGGGAAGGAATTGGATATCACATCTCATGTCATAGGAAGGATCTCAGGTTTGGTATTAGAAGCATTGAGATATCACATCTCATGCTATAGGAATGGTCTCAGGATTGGAATGGGAAGGAGTTGGATATTACATTCTTGCTATAGGAAGGGTCTCATGTTTGGAATGGGAAGGAGTTGGATATCACATATGCTATAGGAAGGATCTCAGGTTTGGTATAAGCATTGAGATATCACATATCTGCTATCGGAAGTGTCTCAGGTTGGAATGGGAAGGAGTTGGATATCACATCTCATGTTATAGGAAGGGTCTCAGGATTGGAATGGGAAGGACTTGGATATCATATCTCATGCTATAGGAAGGCTCTCAGGTTTGGAAGGGGAAGGAGTTGGATATCATATTTCATGTTAGAGGAAGGATCTTAGGTTTGGTACTAGAGGCATTGAGATATCCCATCTCATGCTATAGGAAGGGTCTCAGGATTGGAATGGGGAGGAGTTGGATATCACATCTCATGTTATAGGAAAGATCTCAGGTTTGGTATTAGAAGCATTGAGACATCACATCTCATGTTATAGGAAGGGTCTCAGGATTGGAATGGGAAGAAGTTGGATATCACATCTCATGCTATAGGAAGGGTCTCAGGTTTGGTATAAGCATTGAGATATCACATCTCATGCTATAGGAAGGGTCTCATGATTGGAATGGGAAGGAGTTGTATATGACATCTCATGCCATAGGAAGGGTCTCAGGTTTGGTATAAGCATTGAGATATCACATCACATGCTATAGGAAGGGTCTCAGGATTGGAATGGGAAGAAGTTGGATATCACATTCCATGCTATAGGAAGGGTCTCAGGTTTGGAATGGGAAGGAGTTGGATATCACATCTCATGTTATAGGAAAGATCTCAGGTTTGCTATTAGAGGCATTGAGACATCAAATCTCATGTTATAGGAAGGGTCTCAGGATTGTAATGGGAAGAAGTTGGATATCACATCTCATGCTATAGGAAGGGTCTCAGGTTTGGTATAAGCATTGAGCTATCACATCTCATGCTATAGGACGGGTCTCAGGATTAGAATGGAAGGGAGTTGTATATGACATCTCATGCCATAGGAAGGGTCTCGGGTTTGGTATAAGCATTGAGATATCACATCACATGCTATAGGAAGGGTCTCAGGATTGGAATGGTAAGGACTTGGATATCACATCTCATGCTATAGGCAGGGTCTCAGGTTTGGACAGGGAAGGAGTTGGATATTACATTTCATGTTAGAGGTACGATCTCATGTTTGGTATTAGAGGTATTGAGATATCACATCTCATGCTATATGAAGGGTCTCAGGATTGGAATCGGAAGGAGTTGGATATCACATCTCATGTTATAGGAAGGATCTCAGGTTTGGTATTAGAAGCATTGAGATATCACATCTCATGCTATCGGAAGGGTCTCAGGATTGGAATGGGAAGGAGTTGGATATCACATCTGATGCTATAGGAAGGATCTCAGGTTTGGAACGGGAAGGAGTTGGATATCACATCTCATGTTATAGGAAGAGTCTCAGGTTTGGTATAAGGATTGAGATATCACATCTCTGCAATCGGAAGTGTCTCAGGATTGGGATGGGAAGGAGTTGGATATCACATCTCATGCTATAGGAAGGGTCTCAGGTTTGGAACGGGAAGGAGTTGGATATCCCATCTCATGTTATGAGACTGGTCTCAGGTTTGGTATTAGAAGCATTGAGATATCACATCGCATGCTATAGGAAGGGTCTCATGTTTGGAATGGGAAGGAGTTGGATATCACATATGCTATAGGAAGGGTCTCAGGTTTGGTATAAGCATTGAGATATCACATCTCTGCTATCGGAAGTGTCTCAGGATTGGAATGGGAAGGAGTTGGATATCCCATCTCATGTTATAGGACGGGTCTCAGGTTTGTTATTAGAATCATTGAGATATCATATTGCATGCTGTAGAAGGGTATAAGGATTGGAATGGGAAGCACTTGGATATCACATCTCATGCTATAGGTAGGCTCTCAGGTTTGGAAAGGGAAGGAGTTGGATATCACATTTCATGTTAGAGGAAGGATCCCAGGTTTGGTATTAGAGGCATTGAAATATCACAACTCCTGCTATAGGAAGGGTCTCAGGATTGGAATGGGAAGGAGTTGGATATCACATCTCATGCTATAGGAAGGGTCTCAGGTTTGGTATAAGCATTGAGATATCACATCTCATGCTATAGGAAGGGTCTCAGGATTGGAATGGGAAGGAGTTGGATATCACATCTCATGTTATAGGAATGATCTCAGGTTTGGTATTAGAAGCATTGAGACATCACATCTCATGCTATAGGAAGGGTCTCAGGATTGGAATGGGAAGGAGTTGGATATCACATCTCATGCTATAGGAAGGGTCTCAGGTTTGGTATAAACATTGAGATATCACATCTCATGCTATAGGAAGGGTCTCAGGATTGGAATGGGAAGGAGTTGGATATCACATCTCATGCTATAGGAAGGGTCTCAGGTTTGGTATAAACATTGAGATATCACATCTCATGCCATAGGAAGGGTCTCACGTTTGGTATAAGCATTGAGATATCACACCTCTGCTATTGGAAGGGTCTCAGGATTGGAATGGGAAGGAGTTGGATATCCCATCTCATGTTATAGGAAGAGTCTCAGGTTTGGTATTAGAAGCATTGAGATATCACATCTCATGCTATAGGAAGTGTCTCAGGATTGGAATGGGAAGGACTTGGATATCACATCTCATGCTATAGGGAGGGTCTCAAGTTTGATATTAGAAGCATTGAGATATCACATCTCATGCTATAGGAAGGGTCTCAGGATTGGAATGGGAAGGAGTTGGATATCACATCTCATGCTATAGGAAGGGTCTCAGGTTTGGTATAAGCAGTGAGATATCACATCTCATGCTATAGGAAGTGTCTCAGGATTGGAATGGGAAGGAGTTGGATATCACAAATCATGTTATAGGAAGGATTTCAGGTTTGGTATAAGCATTGAGATATCACATCTCCACTATCGGAAGGGTGTCAGGATTGGAATGGGAAGGAGTTGGATATTCCCATCTCATGTTATAGGAAGGGTCTCAGGTTTGGTATTAGAAGCATTGAGATATCACATCTTATGCTATAGGAAGGGACTCAAGTTTGATATTAGAAGCATTGAGATATCACATCTCATGCTATAGGAAGTGTCTCTCGATTGGAATGGGAAGGACTTGGATATCACATCTCATGCTATAGGGAGGGTCTCAAGTTTGATATTAGAAGCATTGAGATATCACATCTCATGATATCGGAAGGGTCTCAGGATTGGAATGGGAAGGAGTTGGATATCACATCTCATGGTAAAGGAAGGGTCTAAGGTTTGGAAGGGGAAGGATTTGGATATCACATCTCATGCCATAGGAAGGGTCTCAGGTTTGGTATAAGCATTGAGATATCACATCTCTGCTATCGGAAGGGTCTCAGGATTGGATTGGGAAGGAGTTGGATATCCCTTCTCATGCTATAGGAAGGGGCTCAGGTTGGAATGGGAAGGAGTTGGATATCACATCTCATGTTATAGGAAGGGTTTCAGGATTGGAATGGGTAGGATTTGGATATCACATCTCTTGCTATAGGAAGGGTCTCAGGTTTGGAAGGGGCAGGATTTGGATATCATATCTCATGTTATAGGACGGGTCCCAGGTTTGGTATTAGAAGCATTGAGATATCACATCTCATGGTATAGGAAGGGTCTCAGGGTTGGAATGGGAAGGAGTTGGATATCACACCTCATCCAATAGGAAGGGTCTCAGGTTTGGAATGGGAAGGAATTGGATATCACATCTCATGTTATAGGAAGGATCTCAGGTTTGGTTTTAGAAGCATTGAGATATCACATCTCATGCTATAGGAAGGGTCTCAGGATTGGAATGTGAAGGATTTGGCTATCACATCTCATGCTAAAGGAAGGGTCTCAGGTTTGGTAGAAGCATTAAGATATCACATCTCATGCTATAGGAAGGGTCTCAGGATTTGAATGGCAAGGAGTTGGATATCACATCTCATGCCATAGGAAGGGTCTCAGGTTTGGTATAAGCATTGAGATATCACATCTCTGCTATCAGAAGGGTCTCAGGATTGGATTGGGAAGGAGTTGGATATCCCTTCTCATGCTATAGGAAGGGTGTCAGGTTGGAATGGGAAGGAGTTGGATATCACATCTCATGTTACAGGAAGGGTCTCAGGATTGGAATGGGAAGGATGTGGATATCACATCTCTTGCTATAGGAAGAGTCTCAGGTTTTTTATTAGAAACATTGAGATATCACATCTCATGCTATAGGAAGGGTTTCAGGATTGGAAGGGGAAGGATTTGGATATCATATCTCATGTTATAGGACGGGTCCCAGGTTTGGTATTAGAAGCATTGAGATATCACATCACATGGTATAGGAAGGGTCTCAGGGTTGGAATGGGAAGGAGTTGGATATCACATCTCATGCTAAAGGAAGGGCCTCAGGTTTGGAAGGGGAAGGATTTGGATATCATATCTCATGTTATAGGACGGGTCCCAGGTTTGGTATTAGAAGCATTGAGATATCACATCTCATGGTATAGGAAGGGTCTCAGGGTTGGAATGGGAAGGAGTTGGATATCACACCTTATCCAATAGGAAGGGTCTCAGGTTTGGAATGGGAAGGAATTGGATATCACATCTCATGTTATAGGAAGGATCTCAGGTTTGTATTAGAAGCATTGAGATATCACATCTCATGCTATTGGAAGGGTCTCAGGATTGGAATGTGAAGGGTTTGGATATCACATCTCATGCTAAAGGAAGGGTCTCAGGTTTGGTAGAAGCATTAAGATATCACATCTCATGCTATAGGAAGGGTCTCAGGATTTGAATGGCAAGGAGTTGGATATCACATCACATGCCATAGGAAGGGTCTCGGGTTTGGTATAAGCATTGAGATATCACATCTCTGCTATCGGAAGGGTCTCAGGATTGGATTTGGAAGGAGTTGGATATCCCTTCTCATGCTATAGGAAGGGTCTCAGGTTGGAATGGGAAGGATTTAGATATCACATCTCTTGCTATAGGAAGGGTCTCAGGATTGGAATGGGAAGGATTTGGATATCACATCTCATGTCATAGGAAGGATCTCAGGTTTGGTATTAGAAGCATTGATATATCACATCTCATGCTATAGGAATGGTCTCAGGATTGGAATGGGTAGGAGTTGGATATTACATTCTTGCTATAGGAAGGGTCTCATGTTTGGAATGGGAAGGAGTTGGATATCACATATGCTATAGGAAGTGTCTCAGGTTTGGAACGGGAAGGAGTTGGATATCACATCTCATGTTATAGGAAGGGTCTCAGGATTGGAATGGGAAGGAGTTGGATATCACATCTCATGCTATAGGAAGGGTCTCAGATTTGGTATAAGCATTGAGATATCACACCTCATGCTATAGGAAGGGTCTCAGGATTGGAATGGGAAGGAGTTTGATATCACATCTCATGCTATAGGAAGGGTCTCAGATTTGGTATAAGCATTGAGATATCACACCTCATGCTATAGGAAGGGTCTCAGGATTGGTATAAGCATTGAGATATCACATCTCTGCTATCGGAAGGGTCTCAGGATTGGAATGGGAAGGAGTTGGATATCCCATCTCATGTTATAGGAAGGGTCTCAGGTTTGGTATTAGAAGCATTGAGATATCACATCTCATCCAATAGGAAGGGTCTCAGGTTTGGAATGGGAAGGAATTGGATATCACATCTCATGTTATAGGAAGGATCTCAGGTTTGGTATTAGAAGCATTGAGATATCACATCTCATGCTATAGGAAGGGTCTCAGGATTGGAATGTGAAGGACTTGGATATCACATCTCATTCTAAAGGAAGGGTCTCAGGTTTGGTAGAAGCATTAAGATATCACATCTCATGCTATAGGAAGGGTCTCAGGATTTGAATGGCAAGGAGTTGGATATCACATCTCATGCCATGGGAAGGGTCTCAGGTTTGGTATAAGCATTGAGATATCAAATCTCTGCTATCGGAAGGGTCTCAGGATTGGATTGGGAAGGAGTTGGATATCACTTCTCATGCTATAGGAAGGGTGTCAGGTTGGAATGGGAAGGAGTTGGATATCACATCTCATGTTACAGGAAGGGTCTCAGGATTGGAATGTGAAGGATTTGGATATCATATCTCTTGTTATAGGACGGGTCCCAGGTTTGGTATTAGAAGCATTGAGATATCACATCCCATGGTATAGGAAGAGTCTCAGGATTGGAATGGGAGGAGCTGGATATCACATCTCATGCTAAAGGAAGGGTTTCAGGATTGTAATGGGAAGGATTTGGATATCACATCTCATGCTAAAGGAAGGGTCTCAGGTTTGGAAGGGGAAGGATTTGGATATCATATCTCATGTTATAGGACGGGTCCCAGGTTTGGTATTAGAAGCATTGAGATATCACATCCCATGGTATAGGAAGGGTCTCAGGATTGGAATGGGAGGAGCTGGATATCACATCTCATGCTAAAGGAAGGGTCTCAGGTTTGGAAGGGGAAGGATTTGGATATCACATCTCATGTTATAGGACGGGTCTCAGGTTTGCTATTAGAAGCATTGAGATATCACATCTCATGCTATAGGAAGTGTCTCAGGATTGGAATGGGAAGGAGTTGGATATCACATCTCATGCTATAGGAAGGGTTTCAGGTTTGGTAGAAGCATTGAGATATCACATCTCATGCTATAGGAAGAGTCTCAGGTTTTGGATGGGAAGGATTTGGATATCATATCTCATGTTATAGGACGGGTCCCAGGTTTGGTATTAGAAGCATTGAGATATCACATCTCTGCTATCGGAAGGGTCTCAGGATTGGATTGGGAAGGAGTTGGATATCCCTTCTCATGCTATAGGAAGGGTCTCAGGTTGGAATGGGAAGGATTTGGATATCACATCTCTTGCTATAGGAAGGGTCTCAGGATTGGAATGGGAAGGATTTGGATATCACATCTCATGTCATAGGAAGGATCTCAGGTTTGGTATTAGAAGCATTGATATATCACATCTCATGCTATAGGAATGGTCTCAGGATTGGAATGGGTAGGAGTTGGATATTACATTCTTGCTATAGGAAGGGTGTAATGTTTGGAATGGGAAGGAGTTGGATATCACATATGCTATAGGAAGTGTCTCAGGTTTGGAACGGGAAGGAGTTGGATATCACATCTCATGTTATAGGAAGGATCTCAGGATTGGAATGGGAAGGAGTTGGATATCACATCTCATGCTATAGGAAGGGTCTCAGATTTGGTATAAGCATTGAGATATCACACCTCATGCTATAGGAAGGGTCTCAGGATTGGAATGGGAAGGAGTTTGATATCACATCTCATGCTATAGGAAGGGTCTCAGATTTGGTATAAGCATTGAGATATCACACCTCATGCTATAGGAAGGGTCTTAGGATTGGTATAAGCATTGAGATATCACATCTCTGCTATCGGAAGGGTCTCAGGATTGGAATGGGAAGGAGTTGGATATCCCATCTCATGTTATAGGAAGGGTCTCAGGTTTGGTATTAGAAGCATTGAGATATCACATCTCATCCAATAGGAAGGGTCTCAGGTTTGGAATGGGAAGGAATTGGATATCACATCTCATGTTATAGGAAGGATCTCAGGTTTGGTATTAGAAGCATTGAGATATCACATCTCATGCTATAGGAAGGGTCTCAGGATTGGAATGTGAAGGACTTGGATATCACATCTCATTCTAAAGGAAGGGTCTCAGGTTTGGTAGAAGCATTAAGATATCACATCTCATGCTATAGGAAGGGTCTCAGGATTTGAATGGCAAGGAGTTGGATATCACATCTCATGCCATAGGAAGGGTCTCAGGTTTGGTATAAGCATTGAGATATCAAATCTCTGCTATCGGAAGGGTCTCAGGATTGGATTGGGAAGGAGTTGGATATCACTTCTCATGCTATAGGAAGGGTGTCAGGTTGGAATGGGAAGGAGTTGGATATCACATCTCATGTTACAGGAAGGGTCTCAGGATTGGAATGGGAAGGATGTGGATATCACATCTCTTGCTATAGGAAGAGTCTCAGGTTCTTTATTAGAAACATTGAGATATCACATCTCATGCTATAGGAAGGGTTTCAGGATTGTAATGGGAAGGATTTGGATATCACATCTCATGCTAAAGGAAGGGTCTCAGGTTTGGAAGGGGAAGGATTGGGATATCATATCTCATGTTATAGGACGGGTCCCAGGTTTGGTATTAGAAGCATTGAGATATCACATCCCATGGTATAGGAAGGGTCTCAGGATTGGAATGGGAGGAGCTGGATATCACATCTCATGCTAAAGGAAGGGTCTCAGGTTTGGAAGGGGAAGGATTTGGATATCACATCTCATGTTATAGGACGGGTCTCAGGTTTGCTATTAGAAGCATTGAGATATCACATCTCATGCTATAGGAAGTGTCTCAGGATTGGAATGGGAAGGAGTTGGATATCACATCTCATGCTATAGGAAGGGTTTCAGGTTTGGTAGAAGCATTGAGATATCACATCTCATGCTATAGGAAGAGTCTCAGGTTTTGGATGGGAAGGATTTGGATATCATATCTCATGTTATAGGACGGGTCCCAGGTTTGGTATTAGAAGCATTGAGATATCACATCTCTGCTATCGGAAGGGTCTCAGGATTGGATTGGGAAGGAGTTGGATATCCCTTCTCATGCTATAGGAAGGGTCTCAGGTTGGAATGGGAAGGATTTGGATATCACATCTCTTGCTATAGGAAGGGTCTCAGGATTGGAATGGGAAGGATTTGGATATCACATCTCATGTCATAGGAAGGATCTCAGGTTTGATATTAGAAGCATTGATATATCACATCTCATGCTATAGGAATGGTCTCAGGATTGGAATGGGTAGGAGTTGGATATTACATTCTTGCTATAGGAAGGGTCTCAGGATTGGAATGTGAAGGAATTGGATATCACATCTCATGCTAAAGGAAGGGTCTCAGGTTTGGAATGGGAAGGAGTTGGATATGACATCTCTTGTTATAGGGAGGGTCTCAGGATTTGAATGGCAAGGAGTTGGATATCACATCTCATGCCATAGGAAGGGTCTCAGGTTTGGTATAAGCATTGGGATATCACACCTCATGCTATAGGAAGGGTCTCAGGATTGGAATGGGAAGGAGTTGGATATCACATATCATGCTATAGGAAGGGTCTCAGATTTGGTATAAGCATTGAGATATCACACCTCATGCTATAGGAAGGGTCTCAGGATTGGTATAAGCATTGAGATATCACATCTCTGCTATCGGAAGGGTCTCAGGATTGGAATGGGAAGGAGTTGGATATCCCATCTCATGTTATAGGAAGGATCTCAGGTTTGGTATTAGAAGCATTGAGATATCACATCTCATGCTATAGGAAGGGTCTCAGGAATGGAATGGGAAGGATTTGGATGTCACATCTCATGCTCTAGGGAGGGTCTCAAGTTTGATATTAGAAGCATTGAGATAACAAATCTCATGATATCGGAAGGGTCTCAGGATTGGAATGGGAAGGAGTTGGATATCACATCTCATGATGAAGGACGGGTCTAAGGTTTGGAATGGGAAGGACTTGGATGTCACATCTCATGCTCTAGGGAGGGTCTCAAGTTTGATATTAGAAGCATTGAGATAACAAATCTCATGATATCGGAAGGGTCTCAGGATTGGAATGGGGAGGAGTTGGATATCACATCTCATGTTATAGGAAAGATCTCAGGTTTGGTATTAGAAGCAGTGAGACATCACATCTCATGTTATAGGAAGGGTCTCATGATTGGAATGGGAAGAAGTTGGATATCACATCTCATGCTATAGGAAGGGTCTCAGCTTTGGTATAAGCATTGAGATATCACATCTCATGCTATAGGAAGGGTCTCAGGTTTGGAATGGGAAGGAGTTGTATATGACATCTCATACCATAGGAAGGGTCTCAGGTTTGGTATAAGCATTGAGATATTACATCACATGCTATAGGAAGGGTCTCAGGATTGGAATGGGAAGGACTTGGATATCACATCTCATGCTATAGGCAGGGTCTCAGGTCTGGAAGGGGGAGGATTTGGATATCACATCTCATGTTTTAGGAAGGATCTCAGGTTTGGTATTAGAAGCATTGAGATATCACATCTCATGCTATCGGAAGTATCTCAGGTTTGGAATGGGAAGGAGTTGGATATCACATCTCATGTTATAGGAAGGATCTCAGGTTTGGTATTAGAAGCATTGAGACATCACATCTCATGCTATAGGAAGGGTCTCAGGATTGGAATGGGAAGGAGTTGGATATCACATCTCATGCTATAGGAAGGGTCTCAGGTTTGGTATAAACATTGAGATATCACATCTCATGCTATAGGAAGGGTCTCAGGATTGGAATGGGAAGGAGTTGGATATCACATCTCATGCTATAGGAAGGGTCTCAGGTTTGGTATAAACATTGAGATATCACATCTCATGCCATAGGAAGGGTCTCACGTTTGGTATAAGCATTGAGATATCACACCTCTGCTATTGGAAGGGTCTCAGGATTGGAATGGGAAGGAGTTGGACATCCCATCTCATGTTATAGGAAGAGTCTCAGGTTTGGTATTAGAAGCATTGAGATATCACATCTCATGCTATAGGAAGTGTCTCAGGATTGGAATGGGAAGGACTTGGATATCACATCTCATGCTATAGGGAGGGTCTCAAGTTTGATATTTAAAGCATTGAGATATCACATCTCATGCTATAGGAAGGGTCTCAGGATTGGAATGGGAAGGAGTTGGATATCACATCTCATGCTATAGGAAGGGTCTCAGGTTTGGTATAAGCAGTGAGATATCACATCTCATGCTATAGGAAGTGTCTCAGGATTGGAATGGGAAGGAGTTGGATATCACAAATCATGTTATAGGAAGGATTTCAGGTTTGGTATAAGCATTGAGATATCACATCTCCACTATCGGAAGGGTGTCAGGATTGGAATGGGAAGGAGTTGGATATTCCCATCTCATGTTATAGGAAGGGTCTCAGGTTTGGTATTAGAAGCATTGAGATATCACATCTTATGCTATAGGAAGGGACTCAAGTTTGATATTAGAAGCATTGAGATATCACATCTCATGCTATAGGAAGTGTCTCTCGATTGGAATGGGAAGGACTTGGATATCACATCTCATGCTATAGGGAGGGTCTCAAGTTTGATATTAGAAGCATTGAGATATCACATCTCATGATATCGGAAGGGTCTCAGGATTGGAATGGGAAGGAGTTGGATATCACATCTCATGGTAAAGGAAGGGTCCAAGGTTTGGAAGGGGAAGGATTTGGATATCACATCTCATGCCATAGGAAGGGTCTCAGGTTTGGTATAAGCATTGAGATATCACATCTCTGCTATCGGAAGGGTCTCAGGATTGGATTGGGAAGGAGTTGGATATCCCTTCTCATGCTATAGGAAGGGGCTCAGGTTGGAATGGGAAGGAGTTGGATATCACATCTCATGTTATAGGAAGGGTTTCAGGATTGGAATGGGTAGGATTTGGATATCACATCTCTTGCTATAGGAAGGGTCTCAGGTTTGGAAGGGGAAGGATTTGGATATCATATCTCATGTTATAGGACGGGTCCCAGGTTTGGTATTAGAAGCATTGAGATATCACATCTCATGGTATAGGAAGGGTCTCAGGGTTGGAATGGGAAGGAGTTGGATATCACACCTCATCCAATAGGAAGGGTCTCAGGTTTGGAATGGGAAGGAATTGGATATCACATCTCATGTTATAGGAAGGATCTCAGGTTTGGTTTTAGAAGCATTGAGATATCACATCTCATGCTATAGGAAGGGTCTCAGGATTGGAATGTGAAGGATTTGGCTATCACATCTCATGCTAAAGGAAGGGTCTCAGGTTTGGTAGAAGCATTAAGATATCACATCTCATGCTATAGGAAGGGTCTCAGGATTTGAATGGCAAGGAGTTGGATATCACATCTCATGCCATAGGAAGGGTCTCAGGTTTGGTATAAGCATTGAGATATCACATCTCTTCTATCAGAAGGGTCTCAGGATTGGATTGGGAAGGAGTTGGATATCCCTTCTCATGCTATAGAAAGGGTGTCAGGTTGGAATGGGAAGGAGTTGGATATCACATCTCATGTTACAGGAAGGGTCTCAGGATTGGAATGGGAAGGATGTGGATATCACATCTCTTGCTATAGGAAGAGTCTCAGGTTTTTTATTAGAAACATTGAGATATCACATCTCATGTTATAGGAAGGGTTTCAGGATTGGAATGGGAAGGATTTGGATATCACATCTCATGCTAAAGGAAGGGTCTCAGGTTTGGAAGGGGAAGGATTTGGATATCATATCTCATGTTATAGGACGGGTCCCAGCTTTGGTATTAGAAGCATTGAGATATCACATCTCATGGTATAGGAAGGGTCTCAGGGTTGGAATGGGAAGGAGTTGGATATCACACCTTATCCAATAGGAAGGGTCTCAGGTTTGGAATGGGAAGGAATTGGATATCACATCTCATGTTATAGGAAGGATCTCAGGTTTGTATTAGAAGCATTGCGATATCACATCTCATGCTATTGGAATGGTCTCAGGATTGGAATGTGAAGGGTTTGGATATCACATCTCATGCTAAAGGAAGGGTCTCAGGTTTGGTAGAAGCATTAAGATATCACATCTCATGCTATAGGAAGGGTCTCAGGATTTGAATGGCAAGGAGTTGGATATCACATCACATGCCATAGGAAGGGTCTCGGGTTTGGTATAAGCATTGAGATATCACATCTCTGCTATCGGAAGGGTCTCAGGATTGGATTGGGAAGGAGTTGGATATCCCTTCTCATGCTATAGGAATGGTCTCAGGTTGGAATGGGAAGGATTTGGATATCACATCTCTTGCTATAGGAAGGGTCTCAGGATTGGAATGTGAAGGATTTGGATATCACATCTCATGTCATAGGAAGGATCTCAGGTTTGGTATTAGAAGCATTGATATATCACATCTCATGCTATAGGAATGGTCTCAGGATTGGAATGGGTAGGAGTTGGATATTACATTCTTGCTATAGGAAGGGTCTCATGTTTGGAATGGGAAGGAGTTGGATATCACATATGCTATAGGAAGTGTCTCAGGTTTGGAACGGGAAGGAGTTGGATATCACATCTCATGTTATAGGAAGGGTCTCAGGATTGGAATGGGAAGGAGTTGGATATCACATCTCATGCTATAGGAAAGGTCTCAGATTTGGTATAAGCATTGAGATATCACACCTCATGCTATAGGAAGGGTCTCAGGATTGGAATGGGAAGGAGTTTGATATCACATCTCATGCTATAGGAAGGGTCTCAGATTTGGTATAAGCATTGAGATATCACACCTCATGCTATAGGAAGGGTCTCAGGATTGGTATAAGCATTGAGATATCACATCTCTGCTATCGGAAGGGTCTCAGGATTGGAATGGGAAGGAGTTGGATATCCCATCTCATGTTATAGGAAGGGTCTCAGGTTTGGTATTAGAAGCATTGAGATATCACATCTCATCCAATAGGAAGGGTCTCAGGTTTGGAATGGGAAGGAATTGGATATCACATCTCATGTTATAGGAAGGATCTCAGGTTTGGTATTAGAAGCATTGAGATATCACATCTCATGCTATAGGAAGGGTCTCAGGATTGGAATGTGAAGGACTTGGATATCACATCTCATTCTAAAGGAAGGGTCTCAGGTTTGGTAGAAGCATTAAGATATCACATCTCATGCTATAGGAAGGGTCTCAGGATTTGAATGGCAAGGAGTTGGATATCACATCTCATGTCATAGGAAGGGTCTCAGGTTTGGTATAAGCATTGAGATATCAAATCTCTGCTATCGGAAGGGTCTCAGGATTGGATTGGGAAGGAGTTGGATATCACTTCTCATGCTATAGGAAGGGTGTCAGGTTGGAATGGGAAGGAGTTGGATATCACATCTCATGTTACAGGAAGGGTCTCAGGATTGGAATGTGAAGGATTTGGATATCATATCTCATGTTATAGGACGGGTCCCAGGTTTGGTATTAGAAGCATTGAGATATCACATCCCATGGTATAGGAAGGGTCTCAGGATTGGAATGGGAGGAGCTGGATATCACATCTCATGCTAAAGGAAGGGTTTCAGGATTGTAATGGGAAGGATTTGGATATCACATCTCATGCTAAAGGAAGGGTCTCAGGTTTGGAAGGGGAAGGATTTGGATATCATATCTCATGTTATAGGACGGGTCCCAGGTTTGGTATTAGAAGCATTGAGATATCACATCCCATGGTATAGGAAGGGTCTCAGGATTGGAATGGGAGGAGCTGGATATCACATCTCATGCTAAAGGAAGGGTCTCAGGTTTGGAAGGGGAAGGATTTGGATATCACATCTCATGTTATAGGACGGGTCTCAGGTTTGCTATTAGAAGCATTCAGATATCACATCTCATGCTATAGGAAGTGTCTCAGGATTGGAATGGGAAGGAGTTGGATATCACATATCATGCTATAGGAAGGGTTTCAGGTTTGGTAGAAGCATTGAGATATCACATCTCATGCTATAGGAAGAGTCTCAGGTTTTGGATGGGAAGGATTTGGATATCATATCTCATGTTATAGGACGGGTCCCAGGTTTGGTATTAGAAGCATTGAGATATCACATCTCTGCTATCGGAAGGGTCTCAGGATTGGATTGGGAAGGAGTTGGATATCCCTTCTCATGCTATAGGAAGGGTCTCAGGTTGGAATGGGAAGGATTTGGATATCACATCTCTTGCTATAGGAAGGGTCTCAGGATTGGAATGGGAAGGATTTGGATATCACATCTCATGCTATAGGAAGAGTCTCAGGTTTTGGATGGGAAGGATTTGGATATCATATCTCATGTTATAGGACGGGTCCCAGGTTTGGTATTAGAAGCATTGAGATATCACATCTCTGCTATCGGAAGGGTCTCAGGATTGGAATGGGAAGGATTTGGATATCACATCTCATGTCATAGGAAGGATCTCAGGTTTGGTATTAGAAGCATTGATATATCACATCTCATGCTATAGGAATGGTCTCAGGATTGGAATGGGTAGGAGTTGGATGTTACATTCTTGCTATAGGAAGGGTCTCAGGATTGGAATGTGAAGGAATTGGATATCACATCTCATGCTAAAGGAAGGGTCTCAGGTTTGGAATGGGAAGGAGTTGGATATGACATCTCTTGTTATAGGGAGGGTCTCAGGATTTGAATGGCAAGGAGTTGGATATCACATCTCATGCCATAGGAAGGGTCTCAGGTTTGGTATAAGCATTGGGATATCACACCTCATGCTATAGGAAGGGTCTCAGGATTGGAATGGGAAGGAGTTGGATATCACATATCATGCTATAGGAAGGGTCTCAGATTTGGTATAAGCATTGAGATATCACACCTCATGCTATAGGAAGGGTCTCAGGATTGGTATAAGCATTGAGATATCACATCTCTGCTATCGGAAGGGTCTCAGGATTGGAATGGGAAGGAGTTGGATATCCCATCTCATGTTATAGGAAGGATCTCAGGTTTGGTATTAGAAGCATTGAGATATCACATCTCATGCTATAGGAAGGGTCTCAGGAATGGAATGGGAAGGACTTGGATGTCACATCTCATGCTCTAGGAAGGGTCTCAAGTTTGATATTAGAAGCATTGAGATAACAAATCTCATGATATCGGAAGGGTCTCAGGATTGGAATGGGAAGGACTTGGATGTCACATCTCATGCTCTAGGGAGGGTCTCAAGTTTGATATTAGAAGCATTGAGATAACAAATCTCATGATATCGGAAGGGTCTCAGGATTGGAATGGGGAGGAGTTGGATATCACATCTCATGTTATAGGAAAGATCTCAGGTTTGGTATTAGAAGCAGTGAGACATCACATCTCATGTTATAGGAAGGGTCTCATGATTGGAATGGGAAGAAGTTGGATATCACATCTCATGCTATAGGAAGGGTCTCAGCTTTGGTATAAGCATTGAGATATCACATCTCATGCTATAGGAAGGGTCTCAGGTTTGGAATGGGAAGGAGTTGTATATGACATCTCATACCATAGGAAGGGTCTCAGGTTTGGTATAAGCATTGAGATATTACATCTCATGCTATAGGCAGGGTCTCAGGTCTGGAAGGGGGAGGATTTGGATATCACATCTCATGTTTTAGGAAGGATCTCAGGTTTGGTATTAGAAGCATTGAGATATCACATCTCATGCTATCGGAAGTATCTCAGGTTTGGTATTAGAGGCATTGAGATATCACATCTCATGCTATCATAAGGGTCTCAGGATTGGAATGGGAAGGAGTTGGATATCACATCTCATGCTAAAGGGAGGGTCTCAGGTTTGGAAGGGGAAGGATTTGGATATCACATCTCATGCTATAGGAAGGGTCTCAGGTTTGGTATAAGCAGTGAGATATCACATCTCATGCTATAGGAAGTGTCTCAGGATTGGAATGGGAAGGAGTTGGATATCACAAATCATGTTATAGGAAGGATTTCAGGTTTGGTATAAGCATTGAGATATCACATCTCCACTATCGGAAGGGTGTCAGGATTGGAATGGGAAGGAGTTGGATATTCCCATCTCATGTTATAGGAAGGGTCTCAGGTTTGGTATTAGAAGCATTGAGATATCACATCTTATGCTATAGGAAGGGACTCAAGTTTGATATTAGATGCATTGAGATATCACATCTCATGCTATAGGAAGTGTCTCTCGATTGGAATGGGAAGGACTTGGATATCACATCTCATGCTATAGGGAGGGTCTCAAGTTTGATATTAGAAGCATTGAGATATCACATCTCATGATATCGGAAGGGTCTCAGGATTGGAATGGGAAGGAGTTGGATATCACATCTCATGGTAAAGGAAGGGTCTAAGGTTTGGAAGGGGAAGGATTTGGATATCACATCTCATGTTATAGGACGGGTCTCAGGTTTGGTATTAGAAGCATTGAGATATCAAGTCTCATGGTATAGGAAGGGTCTCAGTATTGGAATGGGAAGGAGTTGGATATCACGTCTCATGTTATAGGAAGGGTCTCAGTATTGGAATGGGAAGGAGTTGGATATCACATCTCATGCTAAAGGAAGGGTCTCAGGTTTGATAGAAGCAAAGGTTTGGAATGGGAAGGAGTTGGATATCACATCTCATGCTAAAGGAAGGGTCTCAGGAATGGCATGGGAAGGACTTGGATATCACATCTCATGTTATTGGAAGGGTCTCAGGTTTGGTATTAGCAGCATTGAGATAGCACATCTCATGGTATAGGAAGGGTCTCAGGATTGGAATGGGAAGGAGTTGGATATCCCTTCTCATGCTATAGGAAGGGTCTCAGGTTGGAATGGGAAAGAGTTGGATATCACATCTCATTATAGGAAGGGTCTCAGGATTTGACTGGGAAGGATTTGGATATCACATCTCTTGCTATAGGAAGGTCTCAGGTTTTTTATTAGAAACATTGAGATATCACATCTCATGCTATCATAAGGGTCTCAGGATTGGAATGGGAAGGATTTGGAAATCACATCTCATGCTAAAGGAAGGGTCTCAGGTTTGGAAGGGGAAGGATTTGGATATCATATCTCATGTTATAGGACTGGTCCCAGGTTTGGTATTAGAAGCATTGAGATATCACATCTCATGCTATAGGAAGGAACTCAGGATTGAAATGGGAAGGAGTTGGAAATCACATCTCATGCAATAGGAAGGGTCATCAGGTTTGGTATAAGCATTGAGATATCACATCTTTGCTATCGGAAGGTTCTCAGGATAGGAATGGGAAGGACTTAGATATCACATCTCATACTATAGGGAGGGTCTCAGTTTTGATATTAGAAGCATTGAGGTATCATATCTCATGCTATCGGAAGGGTCTCAGGATTGGAATGGGATGGAGTTGGATATCACATCTCAAGCTATCTCAGGATTGGCATGGGAAGGAGTTTGATATCACATCTCAAGCTATAGGAAAGGTCTCAGGTTTGGAAGGGGAAGGATTAGGATCTCACATCTCATGTTTTAGGACGGGTCTCAGGTTTGGTATTAGAAGCATTGAGATATCACATCTCATGGTATAGGAAGGGTCTCAGGATTGGAATCGGAAGGAGTTGGATATCACATCTCAAGCTATCTCAGTATTGGAATGGGAAGGAGTTTGATATCACACCTCAAGCTATAGGAAGGGTCTCAGGTTTGGAAAGGGAAGGATCTGGATTTCACATCTCATGTTATAGGATGGTTCTCATGTTTGGTTTTCGAAGCATTGAGATATCACATATGCTATCGGAAGGGTCTCAGGTTTAGAAAGGGAAGGATTTGGATTTCACATGTTATAGGATGGTTCTCAGGTTCGGTTTTAGAAGCATTAATATATAACATCTCATGCTATAGGAAGGGCCTCAGGTTTGGAATGGGAAGGAGTTGGATATGACATCTCATGTTAAAGGAAAGGTCTCAGGTTTGGAAGGGGAAGGATTTGGATCTCACATCTCATGTTTTAGGACGGGTCTCAGGTTTGGTATTAGAAGCATTGAGATATCACATCTCAGGTTTGGAATGGGAAGGAGTTGGATATGACATCTCATGTTAAAGGAAAGGTCTCAGGTTTGGAAGGGGAAGGATTTGGATCTCACATCTCATGTTTTAGGACGGGTCTCAGGTTTGGTATTAGAAGCATTGAGATATCACATCTCAAGGTATAGGAAGGGTCTCAGGATTGGAATGGGAAGGAGTTGGATATCACATTGAATGTGAAGGAGTTTGATATCACATCTGAAGATATAGGAAGAATCTCAGGATTGGAATGGGACGGAGTTGGATATCACATCTCATGCTAAAGGAAGGTTTGATAGAAGCAAAGGTTTGGAATGGGAAGGAGTTGGATATCACGTCTCATGTTATAGGAAGGGTCTCAGTATAGGAATGGGAAGGAGTTGGATATCACATCCCATGCTAAAGGAAGGGTCTCAGGTTTGAAAGAAGCAAAGGTTTGGAATGGGAAGGAGTTGGATATCACATCTCATGCAATAGGAAGGGTCATCAGGTTTGGTATAAGCATTGAGATATCACATCTCTGCTATCGGAAGGGTCTCAGGATAGGAATGGGAAGGACTTAGATATCACATCTCATACTATAGGAAGGGCCTCAGGTTTGGAATGCGAAGGAGTTGGATATGACATCTCATGTTAAAGGAAAGGTCTCAGGTTTGGAAGGGGAAGGATTTGGATCTCACATCTCATGTTTTAGGACGGGTCTCAGGTTTGGTATTAGAAGCATTGAGATATCACATCTCAAGGTATAGGAAGGGTCTCAGGATTGGAATGGGAATGAGTTGGATATCACATTGAATGTGAAGGAGTTTGATATCACATCTGAAGATATAGGAAGAGTCTCAGGATTGGAATGGGAAGGAGTTGGATATCACATCTCATGCTAAAGGAAGGGTCTCAGGTTTGATAGAAGCAAAGGTTTGGAATGGGAAGGAGTTGGATATCACGTCTCATGTTATAGGAAGGGTCTCAGTATAGGAATGGGAAGGAGTTGGATATCACATCTCATGCTAAAGTAAGGGTCTCAGGTTTGATAGAAGCAAAGGTTTGGAATGGGAAGGAGTTGGATATCACATCTCATGCAATAGGAAGGGTCATCAGGTTTGGTATAAGCATTGAGATATCACATCTCTGCTATCGGAAGGGTCTCAGGATAGGAATGGGAAGGACTTAGATATCACATCTCATACTATAGGGAGGGTCTCAGTTTTGATATTAGTAGCATTGAGATATCATATCTCATGCTATCGGAAGGGTCTCAGGATTGGAATGGGATGGAGTTGGATATCACATCTCAAGCTATCTCAGGATTGGAATGGGAAGGAGTTTGATATCACATCTCAAGCTATAGGAAAGGTCTCAGGTTTGGAAGGGGAAGGATAAGGATCTCACATCTCATGTTTTAGGACGGGTCTCAGGTTTGGTATTAGAAGCATTGAGATATCACATATGGTATAGGAAGGGTCTCAGGATTGGAATGGGAAGGAGTTGGATATCACATCTCAAGCTATCTCAGGATTGGAATGGGAAGGAGTTTGATATCACATCTCAAGCTATAAGAAGGGTCTCAGGTTTGGAAAGGGAAGGATCTGGATTTCACATCTCATGTTATAGGATGGTTCTCTTGTTTGGTTTTCGAAGCATTGAGATATCACATCTCATGCTATCGGAAGGGTCTCCGGTTTAGAAAGGGAAGGATTTGGATTTCACATGTTATAGGATGGTTCTCAGGTTTGGTTTTAGAAGCATTAAGATATAACATCTCATGCTATAGGAAGGGCCTCAGGTTTGGAATGGGAAGGAGTTGGATATGACATCTCATGCTAAAGGAAAGGTCTCAGGTTTGGAAGGGGAAGGATTTGGATCTCACATCTCATGTTTTAGGACGGGTCTCAGGTTTGGTATTAGAAGCATTGAGATATCACATCTCAAGGTATAGGAAGGGTCTCAGGATGGGAATGGGAAGGAGTTGGATATCACATTGAATGGGAAGGAGTTTGATATCACATCTGAAGCTATAGGAAGGGTCTCTGGTTTGGAAAGGGAATGATTTGGATTTCACATCTCATGCTATAGGAAGAGTCTCAGGATTGGAAAGGGAAGGAGTTGGATATCACATCTCATGCTAAAGGAAGGGTCTCAGGTTTGATAGAAGCAAAGGTTTGGAATGGGAAGGAGTTGGATATCACGTCTCATGTTATAGGAAGGGTCTCAGTATAGGAATGGGAAGGAGTTGGATATCACATCTCATGCTAAAGGAAGGGTCTCAGGTTTGATAGAAGCAAAGGTTTGGAATGGGAAGGAGTTGGATATCACGTCTCATGTTATAGGAAGGATCTCAGTATTGGAATGGGAAGGAGTTGGATATCACATCTCATGCTAAAGGAAGGGTCTCAGGTTTGATAGAAGCAAAGGTTTGGAATGGGAAGGAGTTGGATATCACATCTCATGTTATAGGAAGGGTCTCAGTATTGGAATGGGAAGGAGTTGGATATCACATCTCATGCTAAAGGACGGGTCTCAGGAATGGCATGGGAAGGACTTGGATATCACATCTCATGTTATTGGAAGGGTCTCAGGTTTGGTATTAGAAGCATTGAGATATCACATCTCATGCTATAGGAAGGGTCTCAGGAATGGCATGGGAAGGACTTGGATATCACATCTCATGATAAAGGAAGGGTCTAAGGTTTGGAAGGGGAAGGATTTGGATATCACATCTCATGCCATGGTATGGGTCTCAGGTTTTGTAGAAGCATTGGGATATCACATCTCATGGAAGGGTATCAGGATTGGATTTGGAAGGAGTTGGATATCCCATCTCATGCTATAGGAAGGGTCTCAGGTTGGAATGGGAAGGAGTTGGATATCACATCTCATGTTATAGGAAGAGTCTCAGGATTGGAATGGGAAGGAGTTGGATATCACATCTCATGCAATAGGAAGGGTCATCAGGTTTGGTATAAGCATTGAGATATCACATCTCTGCTATCGGAAGGGTCTCAGGATAGGAATGGGAAGGACTTAGATATCACATCTCATACTATAGGGAGGGTCTCAGTTTTGATATTAGTAGCATTGAGATATCATATCTCATGCTATCGGAAGGGTCTCAGGATTGGAATGGGATGGAGTTGGATATCACATCTCAAGCTATCTCAGGATTGGAATGGGAAGGGGTTTGATATCACATCTCAAGCTATAGGAAAGGTCTCAGGTTTGGAAGGGCAAGGATTAGGATCTCACATCTCATGTTTTAGGACGGGTCTCAGGTTTGGTATTAGAAGCATTGAGATATCACATATGGTATAGGAAGGGTCTCAGGATTGGAATGGGAAGGAGTTGGATATCACATCTCAAGCTATCTCAGGATTGGAATGGGAAGGTGTTTGATATCACATCTCAAGCTATAGGAAGGGTCTCAGGTTTGGAAAGGGAAGGATCTGGATTTCACATCTCATGTTATAGGATGGTTCTCATGTTTGGTTTTCGAAGCATTGAGATATCACATCTCATGCTATCGGAAGGGTCTCCGGTTTAGAAAGGGAAGGATTTGGATTTCACATGTTATAGGATGGTTCTCAGGTTTGGTTTTAGAAGCATTAAGATATAACATCTCATGCTATAGGAAGGGCCTCAGGTTTGGAATGGGAAGGAGTTGGATATGACATCTCATGTTAAAGGAAAGGTCTCAGGTTTGGAAGGGGAAGGATTTGGATCTCACATCTCATGTTTTAGGACGGGTCTCAGGTTTGGTATTAGAAGCATTGAGATATCACATCTCAAGGTATAGGAAGGGTCTCAGGATTGGAATGGGAAGGAGTTGGATATCACATTGAATGTGAAGGAGTTTGATATCACATCTGAAGCTATAGGAAGGGTCTCAGGATTGGAATGGGAAGGAGTTGGATATCACATCTCATGCTAAAGGAAGGGTCTCAGGTTTGATAGAAGCGAAGGTTTGGAATGGGAAGGAGTTGGATATCACGTCTCATGTTATAGGAAGGGTCTCAGTATAGGAATGGGAAGGAGTTGGATATCACATCTCATGCTAAAGGAAGGGTCTCAGGTTTGATAGAAGCAAAGGTTTGGAATGGGAAGGAGTTGGATATCACATCTCATGCAATAGGAAGGGTCATCAGGTTTGGTATAAGCATTGAGATATCACATCTCTGCTATCGGAAGGGTCTCAGGATAGGAATGGGAAGGACTTAGATATCACATCTCATACTATAGGGAGGGTCTCAGTTTTGATATTAGTAGCATTGAGATATCATATCTCATGCTATCGGAAGGGTCTCAGGATTGGAATGGGATGGAGTTGGATATCACATCTCAAGCTATCTCAGGATTGGAATGGGAAGGGGTTTGATATCACATCTCAAGCTATAGGAAAGGTCTCAGGTTTGGAAGGGGAAGGATTAGGATCTCACATCTCATGTTTTAGGACGGGTCTCAGGTTTGGTATTAGAAGCATTGAGATATCACATATGGTATAGGAAGGGTCTCAGGATTGGAATGGGAAGGAGTTGGATATCACATCTCAAGCTATCTCAGGATTGGAATGGGAAGGAGTTTGATATCACATCTCAAGCTATAAGAAGGGTCTCAGGTTTGGAAAGGGAAGGATCTGGATTTCACATCTCATGTTATAGGATGGTTCTCATGTTTGGTTTTCGAAGCATTGAGATATCACATCTCATGCTATCGGAAGGGTCTCCGGTTTAGAAAGGGAAGGATTTGGATTTCACATGTTATAGGATGGTTCTCAGGTTTGGTTTTAGAAGCATTAAGATATAACATCTCATGCTATAGGAAGGGCCTCAGGTTTGCAATGGGAAGGAGTTGGATATGACATCTCATGCTAAAGGAAAGGTCTCAGGTTTCGAAGGGGAAGGATTTGGATCTCACATCTCATGTTTTAGGACGGGTCTCAGGTTTGGTATTAGAAGCATTGAGATATCACATCTCAAGGTATAGGAAGGGTCTCAGGATTGGAATGGGAAGTAGTTGGATATCACATTGAATGGGAAGGCGTTTGATATCACATCTGAAGCTATAGGAAAGGTCTCTGGTTTGGAAAGGGAATGATTTGGATTTCACATCTCATGTTATAGGATGGTTCTCATGTTTGGTTTTAGAAGCATTGAGATATCACATCTCATGCTATAGGAAGAGTCTCAGGATTGGAATGGGAAGGAGTTGGATATCACGTCTCATGTTATAGGAAGGGTCTCAGTATAGGAATGGGAAGGAGTTGGATATCACATCTCATATCACATCTCATGCTATAGGAAGGGTCTCAGGATTGGAATGGGAAGGAGTTGGATATCACATCTCAAGCTATAGGAAGGGTCTCAGGTTTGGTATAAGCATTGAGATATCACATCTCATGCTATAGGAAGGGTCTCAGAATTGGAATGGGAAGGAGTTGGATATCACATCTCATGTTATAGGAAAGATCTCAGGTTTGGTATTAGAAGCATTGAGACATCACATCTCATGTTATAGGAAGGGTCTCAGGATTGGAATGGGAAGAAGTTGGATATCACATCTCATGCTATAGGAAGGGTCTCAGGTTTGGTATAAGCATTGAGATATCACATCTCATGCTATAGGAAGGGTCTCAGGATTGGAATGGGAAGGAGTTGTATATGACATCTCATGCCATAGGAAGGGTCTCGGGTTTGGTATAAGCATTGAGATATCACATCACATGCTATAGGAAGGGTCTCAGGATTGTAATGGGAAGGACTTGGATATCACATCTCATGCTATAGGCAGGGTCTCAGGTTTGGAAAGGGAAGGAGTTGGATATCACATTTCATGTTAGAGGTAGGATCTCAGGTTTGGTATTAGAGGCATTGAGATATCACATCTCATGCTATCAGAAGGGTCTCAGGATTGGAATGGGAAGGAGTTGGATATCACATCTCATGCTAAAGGGAGGGTCTCAGGTTTGGAAGGGGAAGGATTTGGATATCACATCTCATGTTATAGGAAGGATCTCAGGATTGGAATGGGAAGGAGTTTGATATCACATCTCATGCCATAGTATGGGTCTCAGGTTTGGTAGAAGCATTGGGATATCACATCTCATGCTATCGGAAGGGTATCAGAATTGGATTTGGAAGGAGTTGGATATCCCATGTCATGCTATAGGAAGGGTCTCAGGTTGAAATGGGAAGGAGTTGGATATCACATCTCATGTTATAGGAAGGGTCTCAGGATTGGTATTAGAGGCATTGAGATATCACATCTCATGCTATCAGAAGGGTCTCAGGATTGGAATGGGAAGGAGTTGGATATCACATCTCATGTCATAGGAAGGATCTCAGGTTTGGAATTAGAAGCATTGAGATATCACATCTCATGCTATAGGAATGGTCTCAGGATTGGAATGGGAAGGAGTTGGATATTACATTCTTGCTATAGGAAGGGTCTCATGTTTGGAATGGGAAGGAGTTGGATATCACATATGCTATAGGAAGGGTCTCAGGTTTGGAACGGGAAGGAGATGGATATCACATCTCATGTTATAGGAAGGGTCTCAGGTTTGGTATAAGCATTGAGATATCACATCTCTGCTATCGGAAGTGTCTCAGGATTGGAATGGGAAGGAGTTGGATATCCCATCTCATGTTATAGGACGGGTCTCAGGTTTGTTATTAGAATCATTGAGATATCATATTGCATGCTGTAGGAAGGGTCTAAGGATTGGAATGGGAAGGACTTGGATATCACATCTCATGCTATAGGTAGGCTCTCAGGTTTGGAAAGGAAAGGAGTTGGATATCACATTTCATGTTAGAGGAAGGATCTCAGTGTGGTATTAGAGGCATTGAGATATCACATCTCATGCTATAGGAAGGGTCTCATGATTGGAATCGGAAGGAGTTGGATATCACATCTCATGCTATAGGAAGCGTCTCAGGTTTGGTATAAGCATTAAGATATCACATCTCATGCTATTGGAAGGGTCTCAGGATTGGAATGCGAAGGAGTTGGATATCACATCTCATGTTATAGGAAGGATCTCAGGTTTGGTATTAGAAGCATTGAGACATCACATCTCATGCTATAGGAAGGGTCTCAGGATTGGAATGGGAAGGAGTTTGATATCACATCTCATGCCATAGTATGGGTCTCAGGTTTGGTAAAAGCATTGGGATATCACATCTCATGCTATCGGAAGGGTATCAGAATTGGATTTGGAAGGAGTTGGATATCCCATCTCATGCTATAGGAAGGGTCTCAGGTTGAAATGGGAAGGAGTTGGATATCACATCTCATGTTATAGGAAGGGTCTCAGGATTGGTATTAGAGGCATTGAGATATCACATCTCATGCTATCAGAAGGGTCTCAGAATTGGAATGGGAAGGAGTTGGATATCACATCTCATGTTATAGGAAAGATCTCAGGTTTGGTATTAGAAGCATTGAGACATCACATCTCATGTTATAGGAAGGGTCTCAGGATTGGAATGGGAAGAAGTTGGATATCACATCTCATGCTATAGGAAGGGTCTCAGGATTGGAATGGGAAGGAGTTGGATATCACATCTCAAGCTATAGGAAGGGTCTCAGGTTTGGTATAAGCATTGAGATATCACATCTCATGCTATAGGAAGGGTCTCAGAATTGGAATGGGAAGGAGTTGGATATCACATCTCATGTTATAGGAAAGATCTCAGGTTTGGTATTAGAAGCATTGAGACATCACATCTCATGTTATAGGAAGGGTCTCAGGATTGGAATGGGAAGAAGTTGGATATCACATCTCATGCTATAGGAAGGGTCTCAGGTTTGGTATAAGCATTGAGATATCACATCCCATGCTATAGGAAGGGTCTCAGGATTGGAATGGGAAGGAGTTGTATATGACATCTCATGCCATAGGAAGGGTCTCGGGTTTGGTATAAGCATTGAGATATCACATCACATGCTATAGGAAGGGTCTCAGGATTGGAATGGGAAGGACTTGGATATCACATCTCATGCTATAGGCAGGGTCTCAGGTTTGGAAAGGGAAGGAGTTGGATATCACATTTCATGTTAGAGGTAGGATCTCAGGTTTGGTATTAGAGGCATTGAGATATCACATCTCATGCTATCAGAAGGGTCTCAGGATTGGAATGGGAAGGAGTTGGATATCACATCTCATGCTAAAGGGAGGGTCTCAGGTTTGGAAGGGGAAGGATTTGGATATCACATCTCATGTTATAGGAAGGATCTCAGGTTTGGTATTAGAAGCATTGAGATATCACATCTCATGCTATCGGAAGTATCTCAGGTTTGGTATTAGAGGCATTGAGATATCACATCTCATGCTATCATAAGGGTCTCAGGATTGGAATGGGAAGGAGTTGGATAGCACATCCCATGCTAAAGGGAGGGTCTCAGGTTTGGAAGGGGAAGGATTTGGATATCACATCACATGTTATAGGAAGGATCTCAGGTTTGGTATTAGAAGCATTGAGATATCACATCTCATGCTATCGGAAGGGTCTCAGGATTTGAATCGGAACGAGTTGGATATCACATCTCATGCTATAGGAAGGGTCTCAGGTTTGGAACGGGAAGGAGTTGGATATCACATCTCATGTTATAGGAAGAGTCTCAGGTTCGGTATAAGCATTGAGATATCACATCTCTGCAATCGGAAGTGTCTCAGGATTGGGATGGGAAGGAGTTGGATATCACATCTCCTGCTATAGGAAGGGTCTCAGGTTTGGAAGGGGAAGGAGTTGGATATCCCATCTCATGTTATAGGACTGGTCTCAGGTTTGGTATTAGAAGCATTGAGATATCACATCTCATGCTATAGGAATGGTCTCAGGATTGGAATGGGAAGGAGTTGGATATTACATTCTTGCTATAGGAAGGGTCTCATGTGTGGAATGGAAAGGAGTTGGATATCACATATGCTATAGGAAGGGTCTCAGGTTTGGAACGGGAAGGAGTTGGATATCACATCTCATGTTATAGGAAGGGTCTCAGGTTTGGTATAAGCATTGAGATATCACATCTCTGCTATCGGAAGTGTCTCAGGATTGGAATGGGAAGGAGTTGGATATCCCATCTCATGTTATAGGACGGGTCTCAGGTTTGTTATTAGAATCATTGAGATATCATATTGCATGCTGTAGGAAGGGTCTAAGGATTGGAATGGGAAGGACTTGGATATCACATCTCATGCTATAGGTAGGCTCTCAGGTTTGGAAAGGAAAGGAGTTGGATATCACATTTCATGTTAGAGGAAGGATCTCAGGTTTGGTATTAGAGGCATTGAGATATCACATCTCATGCTATAGGAAGGGTCTCAGGATTGGAATCGGAAGGAGTTGGATATCACATCTCATGCTATAGGAAATGTCTCAGGTTTGGTATAAGCATTGAGATATCACATCTCATGCTATAGGAAGGGTCTCAGGATTGGAATGGGAAGGAGTTGGATATCACATCTCATGTTATAGGAAGGATCTCAGGTTTGGTATTAGAAGCATTGAGACATCACATCTCATGCTATAGGAAGGGTCTCAGGATTGGAATGGGAAGGAGTTTGATATCACATCTCATGCCATAGTATGGGTCTCAGGTTTGGTAGAAGCATTGGGATGTTACATCTCATGCTATCGGAAGGGTATCAGAATTGGATTTGGAAGGAGTTGGATATCCCATCTCATGCTATAGGAAGGGTCTCAGGTTGAAATGGGAAGGAGTTGGATATCACATCTCATGTTATAGCAAGGGTCTCAGGATTGGTATTAGAGGCATTGAGATATCACATCTCATGCTATCAGAAGGGTCTCAGGATTGGAATGGGAAGGAGTTGGATATCACATCTCATGTTATAGGAAGGATATCAGGTTTGGTATTAGAAGCATTGAGATATCACATCTCATGCTATCGGAATGATCTCAGGTTTGGTATTAGAACCATTGAGATATCACATCTCATGCTATCGGAAATGTCTCAGGATTGGAATGGGAAGGAGCTGGATATCACATCTCATGCTAAAGGAAGGGTCTCAGGTTTGGAACGGGAAGGAGTTGGATATCACATCTCATGTTATAGGAAGGGTCTCAGGTTTGGTATAAGCATTGAGATATCATATCTCTGCTATCGGAAGTGTCTCAGGATTGGAATGGGAAGGAGTTGGATATCCCATCTCATGTTATAGGACTGGTCTCAGGTTTGTTATTAGAATCATTGAGATATCATATTGCATGCTGTAGGAAGGGTCTAAGTATTGGAATGGGAAGGACTTGGATATCACATCTCATGCTATAGATAGGCTCTCAGGTTTGGAAAGGGAAGGAGTTGGATATCACATTTCATGTTAGAGGAAGGATCTCAGGTTTGGTATTAGAGGCATTGAGATATCACATCTCATGCTATAGGAAGGGTCTCAGGATTGGAATGGGAAGGAGTTGTATATGACGTCTCATGCCATAGGAAGGGTCTCGGGTTTGGTATAAGCATTGAGATATCACAACACATGCTATAGGAAGGGTCTCAGGATTGGAATGGGAAGGACTTGGATATCACATCTCATGCTATGGGCAGGGTCTCAGGTTTGGAAAGGGAAGGAGTTGGATATCACATTTCATGTTAGAGGTAGGATCTCAGATTTGGTATTAGAGGCATTGAGATATCACATCTCATGCTATCAGAAGGGTCTCAGGATTGGAATGGGAAGGAGTTGGATATCACATCTCATGCTAAAGGGAGGGTCTCAGGTTTGGAAGGGGATGGATTTGGATATCACATCTCATGTTATAGGAAGGATCTCAGGTTTGGTATTAGAAGCATTGAGATATCACATCTCATGCTATCGGAAGTATCTCAGGTTTGGTATTAGAGGCATTGAGATATCACATCTCATGCTATCATAAGGGTCTCAGGATTGGAATGGGAAGGAGTTGGATAGCACATCCCATGCTAAAGGGAGGGTCTCAGGTTTGGAAGGGGAAGGATTTTGATATCACATCACATGTTATAGGAAGGATCTCAGGTTTGGTATTAGAAGCATTGAGATATCACATCTCATGCTATCGGAAGGGTCTCAGGATTGGAATCGGAAGGAGTTGGATATCACATCTCATGCTATACGAAGGGTCTCAGGTTTGGAACGGGAAGGAGTTGGATATCACATCTCATGTTATAGGAAGAGTCTCAGGTTTGGTATAAGCATTGAGATATCACATCTCTGCAATCGGAAGTGTCTCAGGATTGGGATGGGAAGGAGTTGGATATCACATCTCATGCTATAGGAAGGGTCTCAGGTTTGGAAGGGGAAGGAGTTGGATATCCCATCTCATGTTATAGGACTGGTCTCAGGTTTGGTATTAGAAGCATTGAGATATCACATCTCATGTTATAGGAATGGTCTCAGGATTGGAATGGGAAGGAGTTGGATATTACATTCTTGCTATAGGAAGGGTCTCATGTGTGGAATGGGAAGGAGTTGGATATCACATATGCTATAGGAAGGGTCTCAGGTTTGGAACGGGAAGGAGTTGGATATCACATCTCATGTTATAGGAAGGGTCTCAGGTTTGGTATAAGCATTGAGATATCACATCTCTGCTATCGGAAGTGTCTCAGGATTGGAATGGGAAGGAGTTGGATATCCCATCTCATGTTATAGGACGGGTCTCAGGTTTGTTATTAGAATCATTGAGATATCATATTGCATGCTGTAGGAAGGGTCTAAGGATTGGAATGGGAAGGAGTTGGATATCACATCTCATGTTATAGGAAGGATCTCAGGTTTGGTATTAGAAGCATTGAGACATCACATCTCATGCTATAGGAAGTGTCTCAGGATTGGAATGGGAAGGAGTTTGATATCACATCTCATGCCATAGTATGGGTCTCAGGTTTGGTAACAGCATTGGGATGTCACATCTCATGCTATCGGAAGGGTATCAGAATTGGATTTGGAAGGAGTTGGATATCCCATCTCATGCTATAGGAAGGGTCTCAGGTTGAAATGGGAAGGAGTTGGATATCACATCTCATGTTATAGGAAGGGTCTCAGGATTGGTATTAGAGGCATTGAGATATCACATCTCATGCTATCAGAAGGGTCTCAGGATTGGAATGGGAAGGAGTTGGATATCACATCTCATGCTAAAGGGAGGGTCTCAGGTTTGGAAGGGGAAGGATTTGGATATCACATCTCATGTTATAGGAAGGATATCAGGTTTGGTATTAGAAGAATTGAGATATCACATCTCATGCTATCGGAAGGATCTCAGGTTTGGTATTAGAACCATTGAGATATCACATCTCATGCTATCAGAAGGGTCTCAGGATTGGAAAGGGAAGGAGTTGGATATCACATCCCATGCTAAAGGGAGGGTCTCAGGTTTGGAAGGGGAAGGATTTGGATATCACATCTCATGTTATCGGAAGGATCTCAGGTTTGGTATTAGAAGTATTGAAATATCACATCTCATGCTATAGGAAGGGTCTCGGGATTGGAATGGGAAGGAGTTGGATATCACATCTCATGCTAAAGGAAGGGTCTCAGGTTTGGTAGAAGCATTGAGATATCACATCTCATGCTATCGGAAATGTCTCAGGATTGGAATGGGAAGGAGCTGGATATCACATCTCATGCTAAAGGAAGGGTCTCAGGTTTGGAACGGGAAGGAGTTGGATATCACATCTCATGTTATAGGAAGGGTCTCAGGTTTGGTATAAGCATTGAGATATCATATCTCTGCTATCGGAAGTGTCTCAGGATTGGAATGGGAAGGAGTTGGATATCCCATCTCATGTTATAGGACTGGTCTCAGGTTTGTTATCAGAATCATTGAGATATCATATTGCATGCTGTAGGAAGGGTCTAAGTATTAGAATGGGAAGGACTTGGATATCACATCTCATGCTATAGATAGGCTCTCAGGTTTGGAAAGGGAAGGAGTTGGATATCACATTTCATGTTAGAGGAAGGATCTCAGGTTTGGTATTAGAGGCATTGAGATATCACATCTCATGCTATAGGAAGGGTCTCAGGATTGGAATGGGAAGGAGTTGGATATCACATCTCATGCTATAGGAAGGGTCTCAGGTTTGGTATAAGCATTGAGATATCACATCTCATGCTATAGGAAGGGTCTCTGGATTGGAATGGAATGAGTTGGATATCACATCTCATGTTATAGGAAGGATCTCAGGTTTGGTATTAGAAGCATTGAGACATCACATCCATGCTATAGGAAAGGTCTCAGGATTGGAATGGGAAGGAGTTGGATATCACATCTCATGCCGTAGGAAGGGTCTCAGGTTTGGTATAAGCATTGAGATATCACATCTCTGCAATCGAAAGGGTCTCAGGATTGGAATGGGAAGGAGTTGGATATCCCATCTCATGTTATAGGAAGAGTCTCAGGTTTGGTATTAGAATCATTGAGATATCACATCTCATGCTATAGGAAGTGTCTCAGGATTGGAATGGGAAGGAGTTGGATATCACATCTCATGTTATAGGAAGGATCTCAGGTTTGGTATAAGCATTGAGATATCACATCTTTGCTATCGGAAGGGTCTCAGGATTGGAATGGGAAGGAGTTGGATATCCCATCTCATGTTATAGGAGGAGTCTCAGGTTTGGTATTAGAAGCATTGCGATATCACATCTCATGCTATAGGAAGTGTCTCAGGATTGGAATGGGAAGGACTTGGATATTACATCTCATGCTATAGGGAGGGTCTCAAGTTTGATATTAGAAGCATTGAGATATCACATCTCATGCTATAGGAAGGGTCTCAGGATTGGAATGGGAAGGAGTTGGATATCACATCTCATGCTATAGGAAGGGTCTCAGGTTTGGTATAAGCAGTGAGATATCACATCTCATGCTATAGGAAGTGTCTCAGGATTGGAATGGGAAGGAGCTGGATATCACATCTCATGTTGTAGGAAGGATCTCAGGTTTGGCATAAGCATTCAGATATCACATCTCTGCTATCGGAAGGGTCTCAGGATTGGAATGGGAAGGAGTTGGATATTCCCATCTCATGTTATAGGAAGGGTCTCAGATTTGGTATTAGAAGCATTGAGATATCACATCTCATGCTATAGGAAGGGTCTCAGGATTGGAATGGGAAGGACTTGGATATCACATCTCATGCTATAGGGAGGGTCTCAAGTTTGATATTAGAAGCATTGAGATATCACATCTCATGATATCGGAAGGGTCTCAGGATTGGAATGGGAAGGAGTTGGATATCACATCTCATGATAAAGGAAGGGTCTTAGGTTTGGAAGGGGAAGGATTTGGATATCCCATCTCATATTATAGGACGGGTCTCAGGTTTGGTATTAGAAGCATTGAGATATCAAGTCTCATGGTATAGGAAGGGTCTCAGAATTGGAATGGGAAGGAGTTGGATATCACATCTCAAGCTATAGGAAGGGTCTCAGGATTGGAATGGGAAGGAGTTTGATATCACATCTCATGCCATAGTATGTGTCTCAGGTTTGGTAGAAGCATTGGGATATCACATCTCATGCTATCGGAAGGGTATCAGAATTGGATTTGGAAGGAGTTGGATATCCCATCTCATGCTATAAGAAGGGTCTCAGGTTGGAATGGGAAGGAGTTGGATATCACATCTCATTGCTAAGACGGATTTCTGAACTCTGTCCTGGTGGCGCAGAAGTTCAGAAGGCCAACCTAATTACTTGGAACAGGGTAACCTCTGGACGAGCCAGACCAATCAAGGTAGCGATCGCGGCGGTCAAGACTAGGTCTCAAGAGGGGTGAGGGTGACTGAAAGCCCACAATGAGCACACAAAGCAAGATCACTTACAAACTACTCCAAACAGTTGTTATATTAAAAATATATACACATTTATTTCAAGGCCTTTAAAACAATGACCGTAGCGAGAAAATCACAATATAACTATATTAAACCAACACATACCATATCAACACAATATATATACAAATACGACAGTCTCAAGCGTTATATGCACAAAATGGGTAGTCCACCTAAAAGGGAAGGAAGACAGGCAGTGCGAAATAATGCTTAGACCCAGTTCGCCTTCAGAGGCACCTAACTAGATGGAAGTCCGAGCCCTGCGAAGAGTGGAGCCTTGTGCTCAAAAGTACCTGCACGCGCTGGTGCCAACGGGCAAAAGGAGAAGCTCTTCGAGGGAAATCAGGCAGTTCAGTTTAGTGCACAAAAGAAGAACAAGTTCTGCGACTCAAGCGCAGCCTCCACAGTGGGCAGAAGCAGAGCGCGAGTACGGAAAAGGGTTGCTGTTTTACACAGCGGGGAAAAGCAATGGGCTCCTGCAGGAGGGCGACCAGATCCTAGCTATGCTACTCACCGGTCCCCGATGCAAGCAGACCCAGGCTTCTCCGCATCAGTTTCTGCAGCTGGCAGGTTCAGAAGAGCAGGGAACGCCTCGTCGTCGTGTTGAGTAAAAAAGACGTCCCAATCGAAGAAACCTGCACAGTTTGTTACCACAGCAGGGCAACGGAGCGGCCGTGTGTATCTGAGCCAAATGTACACTACTCACTTCCGACTTGGGAACGCCAAGTGTACGAAGCGTGTGAGAGTGACAAGGACTTGAAATACTACACAACCTGGCGGCGGTTACAGAGCAAGACTCCCGTGTAAGCTGGTCAATCAGCTGGATGGCCCAGAGACACTTCCGAAGGCTTACTGGCAGGAGATGGTGAAGATGCCGAGAATAGCTGTTCCCGCTATTCCAAAGGGTCGAAGTACCAGTACAGGCCTTCTGGTTCGATCAAAGGTGAAAAGGGTTTCACAAGACGACATCAGTGCAGAGGAGAAGTCCTTCAGCGGGTCACCAGCGATTCCTCGGTTCAGCCTCTTGGTTGCAGGATACTTGGCTCCTGTATTCCTTCGTTCGTGAGAACTCAGGAGATCGACATGGTAGTGGTGTTTCCAGCCCCCTCTTATCCACGGTTCCCTTTGCGCCAAAATGGAGGGGACCCAATGGGAGATCCGCTCATCAACACTCACACCATTCGTGGACCAATCACGGACCACGGTGGTCCCAGGCATTCACACCACCCTTGACTCTCTGGCACCCAGGATGTGTATTGGGACCAGACATCCCAGCCCACATCCTGGAGGCACACACAAGACATGTAGAAGCCCGCGAAAGCATCCGTGTTTCGCGGGAAAGTACATGCCCAAATAAGGAAGGCCCCGGGTCGGCTCGACCTGGGGAAGGTGAAGGGAGCAAGACGGTCAGCGGACAGGACAAAGGAGCCTCGTGGTCTGGCCATTTTGGGAGCCAGGCCACTATTTTGGGTTAAGCGCGGAAAACGCGCTTAGAACGCCAAAAGGAGCTCAAAACACAAGAAACGATCGCTGCCACCATTCCCGTCCCTGAATCACTTGCACCGATCAGATACAATCCTAAACAAGTATCTAGGGCCTGTAGAAGGCTAGAGACCCAAGAGAGCTGTAACTTAGCTTACAGTGCCCTCTTGTGTCATGTTGCACGAAAGCCGCAACATTATAAAAGAAACTACGGGTAACAGCGTTCCCAGGTACTGACTGTCTTAAGGGCATGTCAGTTTCCCCGTAAGAAAGGAGCGAAAGCCCAGAGGAGTGCGGCAGAAGGCTGCACTTCTCTGGCAAAGTCAAGAACAAGGTGAAAAACAACAGCAAAAAGTTTAGGGGTTGCCACATGGAAGGAAAATTACCTACAATTACGAAATCTTTCCTAACACTCGCCCCTCCCAGACTATGGACAGTAGGAACTAATCCACCCCTGGATGAGTCTCTTGTTCAGGTCGGTTAAACATTCTGGACAACCCATCAGCATTGCTATGTTGGACACCTGCCCTATGCTCAATAGTGAAGTCGAAGCCTTGTAGACTTATGGACCACCTAAGCAACTTTGGATTCTCCCCCTTCATGTTCATTAGCCACTTTAAAGGCTTATAGTCAGTTTGCACAGTAAAGTGGGTCCCATAGAGGTAGGGCCTCAGCTTCCTTAGGGCCCACACAACAGAGAAACATTCTTTCTCTACCGTGGACCATCTGAGCTCTCTGTCCTTAAGCTGGCGGCTAATAAAACCAATAGGGTGTTCCTTACCCTTCTCATCTACTTGTGATAGTACAGCTCCTATCCCAGTGTCAGAGGCGTCCGTCTGCACGATAAAAGGTCTTTGATAATCAGTGGCCCTGAGGACAGGGGCCTGGCACAAGGAGTCTTTTAAGCCATTGAAGGCCTTCTCACACTTGTCGGTCCAAGTTACCTTCTTGGGTTTCTTCAGAGTTGTGAGGGCAGGCAGAGGGGCAGCTATGGTGCCATAGTCTGCCACAAAATTGCGGTAATACCCCGTGAGTCCTAAGAAGGCTCTCACTTGGGTTTGTGTAGTGGGGGTAGGCCAGTCTCGTACTGTTTGTACTTTACTGGGAAGAGGCTGTATCCTCCCTCCACCTACTTCATGTCCAAGGTAAACCACGGAGCCTTGTCCAATCTGGCATTTACTAGCCTTTATGGTCAGGTGTGCTTTCTGAAGAGCCTGGAGCACAATCCCGAGGTGTTTCACATGGTCTTCCCAGGTGGCACTGAAAACTGCTATATCGTCCAGATATGCAAGACAGAATTCGTCCAACCCATTCAACACATGATTCACAAGCCTCTGGAAAGTGGCAGGTGCATTCTTCAACCCGAACGGCATTACCCGGAATTGGTAAAGGCCGTCTGGAGTAGAAAATGCTGTCTTCTCCTTGGCATGTTCTGCTAAAGCTATTTGCCAATAGCCAGCAGTGAGGTAAAACGTGCTGAGGTACTTGGAGGCACCCAAAGTATCCACCAGCTCATCTGTTCGAGGCAAGGGGTGTGCATCTGTCTTGGTGACAGCATTCAGAGCCCTGTAGTCCACGCAGAACCTCAATTCAGAAGTGCCTGCCTTTGGAACCAAAACCACAGGGCTGGACCAAGGACTACTAGAGGTTTCAATCACCCCAAGGTCTAACGTTTTGTTGACCTCGGTCTTAATATAAGACCGTACTTTATCTGACATCCTGTATCCCCTACTTTTGGTAGGTACACTGTCTCCTGTGTCAATGTTATGTGTGCACCAAGGTGTCAAACCAGGCGACTGTGAGAACAGGGGGGAAAACTGCCTAAGCAAACTTTTCACCTCAGCCTGCTGATCAGAAGTCAGGTGAGGGGCCACTCGGACACCCTCAAAGGAGCTATCTGAAGGACCGCTTTGGAACAAGTCGGGGAGAGGTTCAGACTCCTCTTCCTCAACATCTGAAGCCAGTAGCAGTGCTGCGATTTCGACTCTTGGGACGAAAGCCTTCAGCCTAGTCACATGGAACACTTTTGGAGCCTGTCCAGGCCTTCCAAGGTCCACTAAATAGTTAACCTCACCCAGGGGCTCCACCACTGTGTAAGGGCCTGACCATTTGTCCTGTAAAGCTCGAGGCCTTATGGGATTCATGATCAGGACTTGCTGACCAGGTGTAAAGTTGATGAGGGAAGCTTTCTGGTCGTACCAATGTTTCACCAGCGCTTGTCCTGCCTTCAATTTATCACTAGCAAAGCCCATCAGAAGTACCATCCGTTTTCTGAGCCCTAGCACATAATCAACTACTTTGGTAGTAACAGGGGGAGTGGGCATCTCCCATCCCTCTTTGACGATGGCTAAGGGTCCCCGTACGGGATGACCGGACAGAAGTTCGAAGGGGCTGAAGCCAACACCCTCCTGTGGTACCTCTCGGTAGGCAAACAGTAAGCATGATAAAAGAAGATCCCATTTTCTTCTCTGAGGTTCCTCCAGAGCCCCAATCATGCTCTTTAACGTTCTGTTGAAACGTTCCACCAGACCATTGGTCTGGGGGTGGTATGCAGAAGAGAACTTGTAGGTGACCCCACATTCTTTCCACATAGCCTGCATATACTTCGACATAAAGTTGCTGCCACGATCCGACACAACTTCTTTAGGGAAGCCAACCCTAGTAAATATGCCAAGTAAAGCTTTTGCAACTGACTTGGCAGTTACAGTTTTCAATGGGATGGCCTCAGGATATCTGGTTGCATGGTCGACCAGCACCAGGATAAACCTATTGCCCGAGGATGTTTGCGGGTCAAGGGGACCAACGATGTCGATCCCTACCCTTTCAAATGGTACCCCCACAACTGGGAGCGGTACCAACGGAGCTTGGATTGTCGCACCAACCTTACCAGACAACTGGCAGGAGGCACAACTCCTGCAGTGACTTTCTACTTGCACCCCCATCTTGGGCCAGTAGAAGTGCATGGATAACCTTTGCTTGGTCCTCTTCATACCAAGGTGACCAGCAAGGGGAACTTCATGCGCCAACTGCAGGGGGAAGGGCCTAACAGCAAGGGGAACCACCAACCTCCTATGGTCTCCTTATGTAGACTCTGTTGTGGGCTCACTATACAGGAGTCCACCTTCCCAATAAATCCTATGCGTCCCAGGAGGTTCACCCTCAAGCTGGGAGCAGGCCTGTCTCCTTAGGCCTTCCAGAGATGGGCACTCACTTTGGCCTTTACTGAATTTGTCCCTATCAGGACCTCCTTCAACTAACAAGTCTTTTAGTTCAGGATGATCGTTGGGGTCAAATACTTCAGGCATCGCCACCTCCTCGTCAGGCCCGGGCGATTGACCAACTTCCTCCACCGCAGTGGTAGGCGAGCTCGGGGGAATATTCTCTTTCCCTCGTCTTGACTTGTCGACTCCTTTCGCCTTGGGTTTCCCCTTCGGCTGGGGCGGCGTATTGGTCTTGGCCAATGCTGCCCGTGCTTGAGACCGTGTGTAGGGTCTTTCGGGAGTGTCTCCTACGAGCCCTAAAGCTCTGAGATCATTACCTAACAAGACCTTTCCCCGGACGTTTCTCTGAATGCTCACTGGAATCCTGACTGCTGTACCATTTAAAGTAAGATTTTCAGGTATTACTGGGAACATACGGAGTGGGCCGTCAGCCAACTTAGTGGGCATCAGAGTAGCTCTGGCAACTTCCTCTGAGTCTACCAAGGTAGAATCCACTACAGTGCGACTGCACCCACTATCCCTAAGAGCTGGAGTATCTACCCCATTGATCAGCACACTGTCTTTAAAGTAGTGCTTGGTATTATCCGGAATCCTAGCATAAGCCTCTGTGACTTTAGGCTCCCAGGAACCCAGGGAAACTAAAACTACCTCAGCCTCTATCCCGCTGGGAAATGAGTCTGAGGAGAAGGATGCTCCTGTATCCTGGCCACAGTACATACAACATGGGAACCCACCAGAATTCGCATTTACCAATACGCGAGGAAAGGACATTTTCTAGCTATTTTTGCTAGTTTTTAGCACTTTTCAATATGTCTAGCGAGTTACAACTATATCTTGAATAATGGGTGTTACAAAGCATTCTGAGCACCGTGTATCTTTTGAAGCTCATTTGTTGATTTGAAGGCAGCGGGAAGAGGAGAGAAGGCAGGAAACACGCGTCTAAACCAGAGAGCTGGGAAACGAGTGCTTGCAACGCGAAACGGTGCAGGGAGCTGGGACCGAAAGGGAGAACTCCTCTGAGGAGGAACAGCTGGTAGTTAGCCTTCTTTGGAGATGAGAAATTGATTACCACGGGAGAGGATTGTTGAGAGGGTTACAGAGGGGGAGGTCTGAGATCAGAAAATCATGAGTATTCCCTGCAGTGTGTAGGGCCAGCGACATGAGTTGCAGATCTCGTAAAAGTCCGGGTCAGGAAGCATAGAGGTTCATGTTGAATTCTCCAAGTAGGCGGAGTTGAGTGGTAGGAGGCTAGGATGGAGAAGTCCATCCACTGAGAGAGGAAGCGGGTAGGCAAATAGCCAGGGTGAGAGAATTGCCAGGAAAGAGAGCATGCATGCAGACAAAGCAATCGTGAGAGGAGTCGGCCTGCAAAGGAAAGCAATTTACTACAGGAATCAAGGATACTCCCCCTCAAGAACGGTTGGATCTGGGCATGGAGAGGAACTTGTCATCAGGGAGGAAAGTGTCAAAGCTCGAGACCGCGCTGGCCGTCAACCATGTCTCGGGTAGACCAAGGACATCAAGGTCGGGTTCTTCCAGGAAATGGCAGATGTCAGATGAGTGTTTGACACTGAGTGAGAGTTGAGAGTGGGTAGGGGTACAAATCAGTAATCCCTGCAGAGGTGTAGAAGGAGCCTGACCTAGAGCAGATGAGGAAGGAGAGAGGAAAGGAAGCAGAAGAAGGGAGAGAAGAGACAGCAGGAGTGCATGATCAATCCGGGAGCTAGGAGTGGTGAGAAGGTTAGACGGGGAGGTCTGAGTCTCAGGATTGAAATGGGAAGTTCGATATCACATGTCATGCTATAGGAAGGGTCTCAGGATTGGTATTAGAAGCATTGGGATATCACATCTCATGCTATAGGGAGGTTCTCAGGTGTGATATTAGAAGCATTGAGATGTCACATCTCATGCTATCGGAAGGGTCTCAGGATTGGAATGGGAAGGAGTTGGATATCACATCTCATGCTAAAGGAAAGGTCTCAGGTTTGGAAGGGAAATGATTTGGATCTCACATCTCATGTTTTAGGACGGGTCTCAGGTTTGGTTTTAGAAGCATTGAGATATCACATATGGTATAATAAGGGTCTCGGGATTGGAATGGGAAGGAGTTGGATATCACATCTCAAGCTATCTCAGGATTGGAATGGGAAGGAGTTTGATATCACATCTCAAGCTATAGGAAGGGTCTCAGGATTGGAATGGGAATGAGTTGGATATCACATCTCATGCTATAGGAAGGGTCTCAGATTTGGTATAAGCATTGAGATATCACATCTCATGCTATAGGAAGGGCCTCAGGATTGGAATGGGAAGGAATTGTCTATGACATCTCGGGCCATAGGAAGGGTCTCAGGTTTGGTATAAGCATTGAGATATCACATCTCTGCTATCGGATGGGTCTCAGGATTGGAATGGGAAGGAGTTGGATATCCCATCTCATGTTATAGGAAGGGTCTCAGGTTTGTTATTAGAAGCATTGAGATATCACATCTCATGCTATAGGAAGGGTCTCAGGATTGTAATGGGAAGAACTTGGATGTTACATCTCATGCTATAGGGAGGGTCTCAAGTTTGATATTACAAGCATTGAGATATCAAGTCTCATGGTATAGGAAGGGTCTCAGAATTGGAATGGGAAGGAGATGGATATCACATCTCAAGCTATAGGAAGGGTCTCAGGATTGGAATGGGAAGGAGATTGATATCACATCTCATGCCATAGTATGGGTCTCGGGTTTGGTAGAAGATTTGGAATATGACATCTCATGCTATCAGAAGGGTATCAGTATTGGATTTGGAAGGAGTTGGATATCCCATCTCGTGCTATAGGAAAGGTCTCAGGTTGGAATGGGAAGGAGTTGGATATCACTTCTCATGTTATAGGAAGGGTCTCAGGATTGGAATGGGAAGGCATTGGATATAATATCTCATGGAAGGGTGTCAGAATTGGAATGCAAAGGAGTTGGATATCACATATGTTATAGGAAAGATCTCAGGTTTGGTATTAGAAGCAATGAGACATCACATCTCATGTTATAGGAAGGGTCTCAGGATTGGAATGGGAAGTAGTTGGATATCACATCTCATGCTATAGGAAGGGTCTCAGGTTTGGTATAAGTATTGAGGTATCACATCTCATGCTATAGGAATGGTCTCAGGATTGGAATGGGTAGGAGTTGGATATCACATCTCATGCTATCGGAAAGGTCTCAGGATTGGAATGTGAATGATTTGGATATCACATCTCATGTTATAGGAAGGATCTCAGGTTTGGTATTAGAAGCATTGAGATATCACATCTCATGCTATCGGAAGTATCTCAGGTTTGGTATTAGAGGCATTGAGATATCACATCTCATGCTATCATAAGGGTCTCAGGATTGGAATGGGAAGGAGTTGGATATCACATATGCTATAGGGAGGGTCTCAAGTTTGATATTAGAAGCATTGAGATATCACATCTCATGCTATAGGAAGGGTCTCAGGATTGGAATGGGAAGGATTGGATATCACATCTCATGCTATAGGAAGTGTCTCAGGTTTGTTATAAGCAGTGAGAAACATCTCATGCTATAGGAAGTGTCTCAGGATTGGAATGGGAAGGAGTTGGATATCACATCTCATGCTATAGGAAGGGTCTCAGGTTTGGTAACATTGAGATATCACATCTCATGCTATAGGAAGGGTCTCAGGATTGGAATGGGAAGAAGTTGGATATCACATCTCATGCTATAGGAAGGGTCTCAGGTTTGTTATAAGCAGTGAGAAACATCTCATGCTATAGGAAGTGTCTCAGGATTGGAATGGGAAGAAGTTGGATATCACATCTCATGCTAAAGGGAGGGTCTCAGGTTTGGAAGGGGAAGGATTTGGATATCACATCACATGTTATAGGAAGGATCTCAGGTTTGGTATTAGAAGCATTGAGATATCACATCTCATGCTATCGGAAGGGTCTCAGGATTGGAATGGGAAGGAGTTGGATATCCCATCTCATGTTATAGGACTGGTCTCAGGTTTGGTATTAGAAGCATTGAGATATCACATTGCATGCTGTAGGAAGGGTCTCAGGTTTGGAATGGGAAGGAGTTGGATATTACATTCTTGCTATAGGAAGGGTCTCAGGATTGGAATGGGAAGGATTGGATATCACATCTCATGCTATAGGAAGGGTTTCAGGTTTGTTATAAGCAGTGAGAAACATCTCATGCTATAGGAAGTGTCTCAGGATTGGAATGGGAAGGAGTTGGATATCACATCTCATGCTATAGAAAGGGTCTCAGGTTTGGAAGGGGAAGCAGTTGGATATCCCATCTCATGTTATAGGACTGGTCTCAGGTTTGGTATTAGAAGCATTGAGATATCACATCTCATGCTATAGGAATGGTCTCAGGATTGGAATGGGAGGAGTTGGATATTACATTCTTGCTATAGGAAGGGTCTCATGTTTGGAATGGGAATGAGTTGGATATCACATATGCTATAGGAAAGGTCTCAGCTTTGGAACGGGAAGGAGTTGGATATCACATCTCATGATATAGGAAGGGTCTCAGGTTTGGTATAAGCATTGAGATATAATATCTCTGCTATCGGAAGTGTCTCAGGATTGGAATGGGAAGGAGTTGGATATCCCATCTCATGTTATATGACGGGTCTCAGGTTTGTTATTAGAATCATTGAGATATCATATTGCATGCTGTAGGAAGGGTCTAAGGATTGGAATGGTAAGGACTTGGATATCACATCTCATGCTATAGATAGGCTCTCAGGTTTGGAAAGGGAAGGAGTTGGATATCACATTTCATGTTAGAGGAAGGATCTCAGGTTTGGTATTAGAGGCATTGAGATATCACATCTCATGCTATAGGAAGGGTCTCAGGTTTGGTATAAGCATTGAGATATCACATCTCATGCTATAGGAAGGGTCTCTGGATTGGAATGGAAGGAGTTGGATATCACATCTCGTTATAGGAAGGATCTCAGGTTTGGTATTAGAAGCATTGAGATATCACATCTCATGCTATAGGAAGGGTCTCAGGTTTGGTATAAGCATTGAGATATCACATCTCATGCTATAGGAAGGGTCTCAGGATTGGAATGGGAAGGAGTTGTATATGACATCTCATGCCGTAGGAAGGGTCTCAGGTTTGGTATAAGCATTGAGATATCACATCTTTGCAATCGTAAGGGTCTCAGGATTGGAATGGGAAGGAGTTGGATATCCCATCTCATGTTATAGGAAGAGTCTCAGGTTTGGTATTAGAAGCATTGAGATATCACATCTCATGCTATAGGAGGTGTCTCAGGATTGGAATGGGAAGGACTTGGATATCACATATGCTATAGGGAGGGTCTCAAGTTTGATATTAGAAGCATTGAGATATCACATCTCATGCTATAGGAGGTGTCTCAGGATTGGAATGGGAAGGACTTGGATATCACATATGCTATAGGGAGGGTCTCAAGTTTGATATTAGAAGCATTGAGATATCACATCTCATGCTATAGGAAGGGTCTCAGGATTGGAATGGGAAGGATTGGATATCACATCTCATGCTATAGGAAGGGTCTCAGGTTTGTTATAAGCAGTGAGATATCACATCTCATGATATCGGAAGGGTCTCAGGATTGGAATGGGAAGGAGCTGGATATCACATCTCATGATAAAGGAAGGGTCTAAGGTTTGGTATTAGAAGCATTGAGATATCACTTCTCATGCTATAGGAAGGGTCTCAGGATTGGAATGGGAAGGACTTGGATATCACATCTCATGCTATAGGGAGGGTCTCAAGTTTGATATTAGAAGCATTGAGATATCACATCTCATGATATCGGAAGGGTCTCAGGATTGGAATGGGAAGGATTTGGATATCACATCTCATGTTATAGGACGGGTCTCAGGTTTGGTATTAGAAGCATTGAGATATCACGTCTCATGCTATAGGAATGGTCTCAGGATTGGAATGGGAAGGAGTTGGATATTACATTCTTGCTATAGGAAGGGTCTCATGTTTGGAATGGGAATGAGTTGGATATCACATATGCTATAGGAAAGGTCTCAGCTTTGGAACGGGAAGGAGTTGGATATCACATCTCATGATATAGGAAGGGTCTCAGGTTTGGTATAAGCATTGAGATATCATATCTCTGCTATCGGAAGTGTCTCAGGATTGGAATGGGAAGGAGTTGGATATCCCATCTCATATTATATGACGGGTCTCAGGTTTGTTATTAGAATCATTGAGATATCATATTGCATGCTGTAGGAAGGGTCTAAGGATTGGAATGGGAAGGACTTGGATATCACATCTCATGCTATAGATAGGCTCTCAGGTTTGGAAAGGGAAGGAGTTGGATATCACATTTCATGTTAGAGGAAGGATCTCAGGTTTGGTATTAGAGGCATTGAGATATCACATCTCATGCTATAGGAAGGGTCTCAGGTTTGGTATAAGCATTGAGATATCACATCTCATGCTATAGGAAGGGTCTCTGGATTGGAATGGAAGGAGTTGGATATCACATCTCGTTATAGGAAGGATCTCAGGTTTGGTATTAGAAGCATTGAGATATCACATCTCATGCTATAGGAAGGGTCTCAGGTTTGGTATAAGCATTGAGATATCACAGCTCATGCTATAGGAAGGGTCTCAGGATTGGAATGGGAAGGAGTTGGATATCCCATCTCATGTTATAGGAAGAGTCTCAGGTTTGGTATTAGAAGCATTGAGATATCACATCTCATGCTATAGGAGGTGTCTCAGGATTGGAATGGGAAGGACTTGGATATCACATATGCTATAGGGAGGGTCTCAAGTTTGATATTAGAAGCATTGAGATATCACATCTCATGCTATAGGAGGTGTCTCAGGATTGGAATGGGAAGGACTTGGATATCACATATGCTATAGGGAGGGTCTCAAGTTTGATATTAGAAGCATTGAGATATCACATCTCATGCTATAGGAAGGGTCTCAGGATTGGAATGGGAAGGATTGGATATCACATCTCATGCTATAGGAAGGGTCTCAGGTTTGTTATAAGCAGTGAGATATCACATCTCATGATATCGGAAGGGTCTCAGGATTGGAATGGGAAGGAGCTGGATATCACATCTCATGATAAAGGAAGGGTCTAAGGTTTGGTATTAGAAGCATTGAGTTATCACTTCTCATGCTATAGGAAGGGTCTCAGGATTGGAATGGGAAGGACTTGGATATCACATCTCATGCTATGGGGAGGGTCTCAAGTTTGATATTAGAAGCATTGAGATATCACATCTCATGATATCGGAAGGGTCTCAGGATTGGAACGGGAAGGATTTGGATATCACATCTCATGTTATAGGACGGGTCTCAGGTTTGGTATTAGAAGCATTGAGTTATCAAGTCTCATGGTATAGGAAGGGTCTCAGAATTGGAATGGGAAGGAGTTGGATATCACATCTCAAGCTATAGGAAGGGTCTCAGGATTGGAATGGGAAGGAGTTTGATATCACATCTCATGCCATAGTATGGGTCTCAGGTTTGGTAGAAGCATTGGGATATCACATCTCATGCTATCGGAAGGGTATCAGTATTGGATTTGGAAGGAGTTGGATATCCCATCTCATGTTATAGGAAGGGTCTCAGGATTGGAATGGGAAGGACTTGGATATCATATCTCATGCTATAGGAAGGGTCTCATAATTGGAATGGGAAGGAGTTGGATATCACATCTCATGTTATAGGAAAGATCTCAGGTTTGGTATTAGAAGCATTGAGACATCACATCTCATGTTATAGGAAGGGTCTCAGGATTGGAATGGGAAGAAGTTGGATATCACATCTCATGCTATAGGAAGGGTCTCAGGTTTGGTATAAGCATTGAGATATCACATCTCATGCTATAGGAAGGGTCTCAGGATTGGAATGGGAAGAAGTTGGATATCACATCTCATGCTATAGGAAGCATCTCAGATTTGGTATTAGAAGCATTGAGATATCACATCTCATGCTATCGGAAGGGTCTCAGGATTGGAATGGGAAGGAGTTGTATATGACATCTCATGCCGTAGGAAGGGTCTCAGGTTTGGTATAAGCATTGAGATATCACATCTTTGCAATCGAAAGGGTCTCAGGATTGGAATGGGAAGGAGTTGGATATCCCATCTCATGTTATAGGAAGAGTCTCAGGTTTGGTATTAGAAGCATTGAGATATCACATCTCATGCATTAGGAAGTGTCTCAGGATTGGAATGGGAAGGACTTGGATATCACATATGCTATAGGGAGGGTCTCAAGTTTGATATTAGAAGCATTGAGATATCACATCTCATGCTATAGGAAGGGTCTCAGGATTGGAATGGGAAGGATTGGATATCACATCTCATGCTATAGGAAGGGTCTCAGGTTTGTTATAAGCAGTGAGAAACATCTCATGCTATAGGAAGTGTCTCAGGATTGGAATGGGAAGGAGTTGGATATCACATCTCATGCTATAGGAAGGGTCTCAGGTTTGGTAGCATTGAGATATCACATCTCATGCTATAGGAAGGGTCTCAGGATTGGAATGGGAAGAAGTTGGATATCACATCTCATGCTATAGGAAGGATCTCAGATTTGGTATTAGAAGCATTGAGATACCAAGTCTCATGGTATAGGAAGGGTCTCAGAATTGGAATGGGAAGGAGTTGGATATCACATCTCAAGCTATAGGAAGGGTCTCAGGATTGGAATGGGAAGGAGTTTGATATCACATCTCATGCCATAGTATGGGTCTCAGGTTTGGTAGAAGCATTGGGATATCACATCTCATGCTATCGGAAGGGTATCAGTATTGGATTTGGAAGGAGTTGGATATCCCATCTCATGCTATAGGAAGGGTCTCAGGTTGGAATGGGAAGGAGTTGGATATCACATCTCATGTTATAGGAAGGGTCTCAGGATTGGAATGGGAAGGACTTGGATATCATATCTAATGCTATAGGAAGGGTCTCAGAATTGGAATGGGAAGGAGTTGGATGTCATCTCATGTTATAGGAAAGATCTCAGGTTTGGTATTAGAAGCATTGAGACATCACATCTCATGTTATAGGAAGGGTCTCAGGATTGGAATGGGAAGAAGTTGGATATCACATCTCATGCTATAGGAAGGGTCTCAGGTTTGGTATAAGCTTTGAGATATCACATCTCATGCTATAGGAAGGGTCTCAGGATTGGAATGGGAAGAAATTGGATATCACATCTCATGATAAAGGAAGGGTCTAAGGTTTGGTATTAGAAGCATTGAGATATCACTTCTCATGCTATAGGAAGGGTCTCAGGATTGGAATGGGAAGGACTTGGATATCACATCTCATGCTATAGGGAGGGTCTCAAGTTTGATATTAGAAGCATTGAGATATCACATCTCATGATATCGGAAGGGTCTCAGGATTGGAATGGGAAGGATTTGGATATCACATCTCATGTTATAGGACGGGTCTCAGGTTTGGTATTAGAAGCATTGAGACATCACATCTCATGTTATAGGAAGGGTCTCAGGATTGGAATGGGAAGAAGTTGGATATCACATCTCATGCTATAGGAAGGGTCTCAGGTTTGTTATAAGCAGTGAGATATCACATCTCATGATATCGGAAGGGTCTCAGGATTGGAATGGGAAGGAGCTGGATATCACATCTCATGATAAAGGAAGGGTCTAAGGTTTGGTATTAGAAGCATTGAGATATCACTTCTCATGCTATAGGAAGGGTCTCAGGATTGGAATGGGAAGGTCTTGGATATCACATCTCATGCTATAGGGAGGGTCTCAAGTTTGATATTAGAAGCATTGAGATATCACATCTCATGATATCGGAAGGGTCTTAGGATTGGAATGGGAAGGATTTGGATATCACATCTCATGTTATAGGACGGGTCTCAGGTTTGGTATTAGAAGCATTGAGATATCAAGTCTCATGGTATAGGAAGGGTCTCAGAATTGGAATGGGAAGGAGTTGGATATCACATCTCAAGCTATAGGAAGGGTCTCAGGATTGGAATGGGAAGGAGTTTGATATCACATCTCATGCCATAGTATGGGTCTCAGGTTTGGTAGAAGCATTGGGATATCACATCTCATGCTATCGGAAGGGTATCAGTATTGGATTTGGAAGGAGTTGGATATCCCATTTCATGCTATAGGAAGGGTGTCAGGTTGGAATGGGAAGGAGTTGGATATCACATCTAATGTTATAGGAAGGGTCTCAGGATTGGAATGGGAAGGACTTGGATATCATATCTCATGCTATAGGAAGGGTCTCATAATTGGAATGGGAAGGAGTTGGATATCACATCTCATGTTATAGGAAAGATCTCAGGTTTGGTATTAGAAGCATTGAGACATCACATCTCATGTTATAGGAAGGGTCTCAGGATTGGAATGGGAAGAAGTTGGATATCACATCTCATGCTATAGGAAGGGTCTCAGGTTTGGTATAAGCATTGAGATATCACATCGCATGCTATAGGAAGGGTCTCAGGATTGGAATGGGAAGAAGTTGGATATCACATCTCATGCTATAGGAAGCATCTCAGATTTGGTATTAGAAGCATTGAGATATCACATCTCATGCTATCGGAAGGGTCTCAGGATTGGAATGGGAAGGAGTTGTATATGACATCTCATGCCGTAGGAAGGGTATCAGGTTTGGTATAAGAATTGAGATATCACATCTTTGCAATCGAAAGGGTCTCAGGATTGGAATGGGAAGGAGTTGGATATCCCATCTCATGTTATAGGAAGAGTCTCAGGTTTGGTATTAGAAGCATTGAGATATCACATCTCATGCTATAGGAAGTGTCTCAGGATTGGAATGGGAAGGACTTGGATATCACATATGCTATAGGGAGGGTCTCAAGTTTGATATTAGAAGCATTGAGATATCACATCTCATGCTATAGGAAGGGTCTCAGGATTGGAATGGGAAGGATTGGATATCACATCTCATGCTATAGGAAGGGTCTCAGGTTTGTTATAAGCAGTGAGATACATCTCATGCTATAGGAAGTGTCTCAGGATTGGAATGGGAAGGAGTTGGATACCACATCTCATGCTATAGGAAGGGTCTCAGGTTTGGTAGCATTGAGATATCACATCTCATGCTATAGGAAGGGTCTCAGGATTGGAATGGGAAGAAGTTGGATATCCCATCCCATGTTATAGGACGGGTCTCTGGTTTGGTATTAGAATCATTGAGATATCACATCGCATGCTGTAGGAAGGGTCTAAGGATTGGAATGGGATGGACTTGGACATCACATCTCTTGCTATAGGTAGGCTCTCAGGTTTGGTATAAGCATTGAGATATCACATCTCATGGTATAGGAAGGGTCTCAGGATTGGAATTGGACGGATTTGGATATCACATCTCATGCTATAGGAAGGGTCTCAGGTTTGGTATACGCATGGAGATATCACTTCTCATGCTATAGGAAAGGTCTCAGGATTGGAATGGGAAGGAGTTGGATAACACATCTCATGCTATAGGAAGGGTCTCTGATTTGGTATAAGCATTGAGATATCACATCTCATGCTATAGGAAGGGTCTCAGGATTGGAATTGGAAGGAGTTGTATATGACATCTCAGGCTATAGGAAGGGTCTCAGGTTTGGTATAAGCATTGAGATATCACATCTCTGCTATCGGAAGGGTCTCAGGATTGGAATGGGAAGGACTTGGATGTCACATCTCATGCTATAGGGAGGGTCTCAAGTTTGATATTAGAAGCATTGAGATAACAAATCTCATGATATCGGAAGGGTCTCAGGATTGGAATGGGAAGGAGTTGGATATCACATCTCATGATATAGGAAGGGTCTAAGGTTTGGAAGGGGAAGGATTTGGATATCACATCTCATGTTATAGTACGGGTCTCAGGTTTGGTATTAGAAGCATTGAGATATCAAGTCTCATGGTATAGGAAGGGTCTCAGAATTGGAATGGGAAGGAGTTGGATAACACATCTCAAGCTATAGGAAGGGGCTCAGGATTGGAATGGGAAGAAGTTTGATATCACATCTCATGCCATAGTATGGGTCTCAGGTTTGGTAGAAGCATTGGGATATCACATCTCATGCTATCGGAAGGGTATCAGTATTGGATTTGGAAGGAGTTGGATATCCCATCATGCTATAGGAAGGGCCTCAGGTTGGAATGGGAAGGAGTTGGATATCACATCTCATGTTATAGGAAGGGTCTCAGGATTGGAATGGGAAGGACTTGGATATCATATCTCATGCTATGGGAAGGCTCAAAGGTTTGGAAGGGGAAGGAGTTGGATATCACACCTCAAGCTATAGGAAGGGTCTCAGGTTTGGAATGGGAAGGAGTTGGATATCACATCTCAAGCTATAGGAAGAGTCTCAGGTTTGGTATAAGCATTGAGATATCACATCTCATGCTATAGGAAGGGTCTCAGAATTGGAATGGGAAGGAGTTGGATATCACATCTCATGTTATAGGAAAGATCTCAGGTTTGGTATTAGAAGCATTGAGACATCAAATCTCATGTTATAGGAAGGGTCTCAGGATTGGAATGGGAAGAAGTTGGATATCACATCTCATGCTATAGGAAGGGTCTCAGGTTTGGTATAAGCATTGAGATATCACATCTCATGCTATAGGAAGGGTCTCAGGATTGGAATGGGAAGGAGTTGTATATGACATCTCATGCCATAGGAAGGGTCTCAGGTTTGGTATAAGCATTGAGATATCACATCACATGCTATAGGAAGGGTCTCGGGATTGGAATGGGAAGGACTTGGATATCACATCTCATGCTATAGGCAGGGTCTCAGGTTTGGAAAGGGAAGGAGTTGGATATCACATTTCATGTTAGAGGGAGGATCTCAGGTTTGGTATTAGAGGCATTGAGATATCACATCTCATGCTATCAGAAGGGTCTCAGGATTGGAATGGGAAGGAGTTGGATATCACATCTCATGCTAAAGGGAGGGTCTCAGGTTTGGAAAGGGAAGGATTTGGATATCACATCTCATGTTATAGGAAGGATCTCAGGTTTGGTATTAGAAGCATTGAGATATCACATCTCATGCTATCGGAAGTATCTCAGGTTTGGTATTAGAGGCATTGAGATATCACATCTCATGCTATCATAAGAGTCTCAGGATTGGAATGGGAAGGAGTTGGATAGCACATCTCATGCTATAGGAAGTATCTCAGGATTGGAATGGGAAGGAGTTGGATATCACATCTCATGTTATAGGAAGGATCTCAGGTTTGGTATTAGAAGCATTGAGATATCACTTCTCATGCTATAGGGAGGGTCTCAGGATTGGAATGGGAAGTATTTGGATATCACATCTCATGCTATAGGGAGGGTCTCAAGTTTGATATTAGAAGCATTGAGATATCACATCTCATGATATCGGAAGGGTCTCAGGATTGGAATGGGAAGGAGTTGGATATCACATTTCATGATAAAGGAAGGGTCTAAGGTTTGGTATTAGAAGCATTGAGATATCACTTCTCATGCTATAGGAAGGGTCTCAGGATTGGAATGGGAAGGACTTGGATATCACATCTCATGCTATAGGGAGGGTCTCAAGTTTGATATTAGAAGCATTGAGATATCACATCTCATGATATCGGAAGGGTCTCAGGATTGGAATGGGAAGGATTTGGATATCACATCTCATGTTATAGGACGGGTCTCAGGATTGGAATGGGAAGGAGTTTGATATCACATCTCATGCCATAGTATGGGTCTCAGGTTTGGTAGAAGCATTGGGATATCACATCTCATGCTATCGGAAGGGTATCAGTATTGGATTTGGAAGGAGTTGGATATCCCATCTCATGCTAAAGGAAGGGTCTCAGGTTGGAATGGGAAGGAGTTGGATATCACATCTCATGTTATAGGAAGGGTTTCAGGATTGGAATGGGAAGGAGTTGGATATCACATCTGAAGCTATAGGAAGGGTCTCAGGATTGGAATGGGAAGGAGTTTGATATCACATCTCATGCCATAGTATGGGTCTCAGGTTTGGTAGAAGCATTGGGATATCACATCTCATGCTATCGGAAGGGTATCAGTATTGGATTTGGAAGGAGTTGGATATCCCATCTCATGTTATAGGAAGGGTCTCAGGATTGGAATGGGAAGGACTTGGATATCATATCTCATGCTATAGGAAGGGTCTTATAATTGGAATGGGAAGGAGTTGGATATCATATCTCATGTTATAGGAAAGATCTCAGGTTTGGTATTAGAAGCATTGAGACATCACATCTCATGTTATAGGAAGGGTCTCAGGATTGGAATGGGAAGAAGTTGGATATCACATCTCATGCTATAGGAAGGGTCTCAGGTTTGGTATAAGCATTGAGATATCACATCTCATGCTATAGGAAGGGTCTCAGGATTGGAATGGGAAGAAGTTGGATATCACATCTCATGCTATAGGAAGCATCTCAGATTTGGTATTAGAAGCATTGAGATATCGCATCTCATGCTATCGGAAGGGTCTCAGGATTGGAATGGGAAGGAGTTGTATATGACATCTCATGCCGTAGGAAGGGTCTCAGGTTTGGTATAAGCATTGAGATATCACATCTTTGCAATCGAAAGGGTCTCAGGATTGGAATGGGAAGGAGTTGGATATCCCATCTCATGTTATAGGAAGAGTCTCAGGTTTGGTATTAGAAGCATTGAGATATCACATCTCATGCATTAGGAAGTGTCTCAGGATTGGAATGGGAAGGACTTGGATATCACATATGCTATAGGGAGGGTCTCAAGTTTGATATTAGAAGCATTGAGATATCACATCTCATGCTATAGGAAGGGTCTCAGGATTGGAATGGGAAGGATTGGATATCACATCTCATGCTATAGGAAGGGTCTCAGGTTTGTTATAAGCAGTGAGAAACATCTCATGCTATAGGAAGTGTCTCAGGATTGGAATGGGAAGGAGTTGGATATCACATCTCATGCTATAGGAAGGGTCTCAGGTTTGGTAGCATTGAGATATCACATCTCATGCTATAGGAAGGGTCTCAGGATTGGAATGGGAAGAAGTTGGATATCACATCTCATGCTATAGGAAGGATCTCAGATTTGGTATTAGAAGCATTGAGATATCAAGTCTCATGGTATAGGAAGGGTCTCAGAATTGGAATGGGAAGGAGTTGGATATCACATCTCAAGCTATAGGAAGGGTCTCAGGATTGGAATGGGAAGGAGTTTGATATCACATCTCATGCCATAGTATGGGTCTCAGGTTTGGTAGAAGCATTGGGATATCACATCTCATGCTATCGGAAGGGTATCAGTATTGGATTTGGAAGGAGTTGGATATCCCATCTCATGCTATAGGAAGGGTCTCAGGTTGGAATGGGAAGGAGTTGGATATCACATCTCATGTTATAGGTAGGGTCTCAGGATTGGAATGGGAAGGACTTGGATATCATATCTAATGCTATAGGAAGGGTCTCAGAATTGGAATGGGAAGGAGTTGAATATCACATCTCAAGCTATAGGAAGGGTCTCAGGATTGGAATGGGAAGGAGTTTGATATCACATCTCATGCCATAGTATGGGTCTCAGGTTTGGTAGAAGCATTGGGATATCACATCTCATGCTATCGGAAGGGTATCAGTATTGGATTTGGAAGGAGTTGGATATCCCATCTCATGTTATAGGAAGGGTCTCAGGATTGGAATGGGAAGGACTTGGATATCATATCTCATGCTATAGGAAGGGTCTTATAATTGGAATGGGAAGGAGTTGGATATCACATCTCATGTTATAGGAAAGATCTCAGGTTTGGTATTAGAAGCATTGAGACATCACATCTCATGTTATAGGAAGGGTCTCAGGATTGGAATGGGAAGAAGTTGGATATCACATCTCATGCTATAGGAAGGGTCTCAGGTTTGGTATAAGCAGTGAGATATCACATCTCATGCTATAGGAAGGGTCTCAGGATTGGAATGGGAAGAAGTTGGATATCACATCTCATGCTATAGGAAGCATCTCAGATTTGGTATTAGAAGCATTGAGATATCACATCTCATGCTATCGGAAGGGTCTCAGGATTGGAATGGGAAGGAGTTGTATATGACATCTCATGCCGTAGGAAGGGTCTCAGGTTTGGTATAAGCATTGAGATATCACATCTTTGCAATCGAAAGGGTCTCAGGATTGGAATGGGAAGGAGTTGGATATCCCATCTCATGTTATAGGAAGAGTCTCAGGTTTGGTATTAGAAGCATTGAGATATCACATCTCATGCATTAGGAAGTGTCTCAGGATTGGAATGGGAAGGACTTGGATATCACATATGCTATAGGGAGGGTCTCAAGTTTGATATTAGAAGCATTGAGATATCACATCTCATGCTATAGGAAGGGTCTCAGGATTGGAATGGGAAGGATTGGATATCACATCTCATGCTATAGGAAGGGTCTCAGGTTTGTTATAAGCAGTGAGAAACATCTCATGCTATAGGAAGTGTCTCAGGATTGGAATGGGAAGGAGTTGGATATCACATCTCATGCTATAGGAAGGGTCTCAGGTTTGGTAGCATTGAGATATCACATCTCATGCTATAGGAAGGGTCTCAGGATTGGAATGGGAAGAAGTTGGATATCACATCTCATGCTATAGGAAGGATCTCAGATTTGGTATTAGAAGCATTGAGATACCAAGTCTCATCGTATAGGAAGGGTCTCAGAATTGGAATGGGAAGGAGTTGGATATAACATCTCAAGCTATAGGAAGGGTCTCAGGATTGGAATGGGAAGGAGTTTGATATCACATCTCATGCCATAGTATGGGTCTCAGGTTTGGTAGAAGCATTGGGATATCACATCTCATGCTATCGGAAGGGTATCAGTATTGGATTTGGAAGGAGTTGGATATCCCATCTCATGCTATAGGAAGGGTCTCAGGTTGGAATGGGAAGGAGTTGGATATCACATCTCATGTTATAGGAAGGGTCTCAGGATTGGAATGGGAAGGACTTGGATATCATATCTAATGCTATAGGAAGGGTCTCAGAATTGGAATGGGAAGGAGTTGGATGTCATCTCATGTTATAGGAAAGATCTCAAGTTTGGTATTAGAAGCATTGAGACATCACATCTCATGTTATAGGAAGGGTCTCAGGATTGGAATGGGAAGGACTTGGATATCACATATGCTATAGGGAGGGTCTCAAGTTTGATATTAGAAGCATTGAGATATCACATCTCATGCTATAGGAAGGGTCTCAGGATTGGAATGGGAAGGATTGGATATCACATCTCATGCTATAGGAAGGGTCTCAGGTTTGTTATAAGCAGTGAGAAACATCTCATGCTATAGGAAGTGTCTCAGGATTGGAATGGGAAGGAGTTGGATATCACATCTCATGCTATAGGAAGGGTCTCAGGTTTGGTAGCATTGAGATATCACATCTCATGCTATAGGAAGGGTCTCAGGATTGGAATGGGAAGAAGTTGGATATCACATCTCATGCTATAGGAAGGATCTCAGATTTGGTATTAGAAGCATTGAGATATCAAGTCTCATGGTATAGGAAGGGTCTCAGAATTGGAATGGGAAGGAGTTGGATATCACATCTCAAGCTATAGGAAGGGTCTCAGGATTGGAATGGGAAGGAGTTTGATATCACATCTCATGCCATAGTATGGGTCTCAGGTTTGGTAGAAGCATTGGGATATCACATCTCATGCTATCGGAAGGGTATCAGTATTGGATTTGGAAGGAGTTGGATATCCCATCTCATGCTATAGGAAGGGTCTCAGGTTGGAATGGGAAGGAGTTGGATATCACATCTCATGTTATAGGAAGGGTCTCAGGATTGGAATGGGAAGGACTTGGATATCATATCTAATGCTATAGGAAGGGTCTCAGAATTGGAATGGGAAGGAGTTGGATGTCATCTCATGTTATAGGAAAGATCTCAGGTTTGGTATTAGAAGCATTGAGACATCACATCTCATGTTATAGGAAGGGTCTCAGGATTGGAATGGGAAGAAGTTGGATATCACATCTCATGCTATAGGAAGGGTCTCAGGTTTGGTATAAGCTTTGAGATATCACATCTCATGCTATAGGAAGGGTCTCAGGATTGGAATGGGAAGAAATTGGATATCACATCTCATGATAAAGGAAGGGTCTAAGGTTTGGTATTAGAAGCATTGAGATATCACTTCTCATGCTATAGGAAGGGTCTCAGGATTGGAATGGGAAGGACTTGGATATCACATCTCATGCTATAGGGAGGGTCTCAAGTTTGATATTAGAAGCATTGAGATATCACATCTCATGATATCGGAAGGGTCTCAGGATTGGAATGGGAAGGATTTGGATATCACATCTCATGTTATAGGACGGGTCTCAGGTTTGGTATTAGAAGCATTGAGACATCACATCTCATGTTATAGGAAGGGTCTCAGGATTGGAATGGGAAGAAGTTGGATATCACATCTCATGCTTTAGGAAGGGTCTCAGGTTTGTTATAAGCAGTGAGATATCACATCTCATGATATCGGAAGGGTCTCAGGATTGGAATGGGAAGGAGCTGGATATCACATCTCATGATAAAGGAAGGGTCTAAGGTTTGGTATTAGAAGCATTGAGATATCACTTCTCATGCTATAGGAAGGGTCTCAGGATTGGAATGGGAAGGTCTTGGATATCACATCTCATGCTATAGGGAGGGTCTCAAGTTTGATATTAGAAGCATTGAGATATCACATCTCATGATATCGGAAGGGTCTCAGGATTGGAATGGGAAGGATTTGGATATCACATCTCATGTTATAGGACGGGTCTCAGGTTTGGTATTAGAAGCATTGAGATATCAAGTCTCATGGTATAGGAAGGGTCTCAGAATTGGAATGGGAAGGAGTTGGATATCACATCTCAAGCTATAGGAAGGGTCTCAGGATTGGAATGGGAAGGAGTTTGATATCACATCTCATGCCATAGTATGGGTCTCAGGTTTGGTAGAAGCATTGGGATATCACATCTCATGCTATCGGAAGGGTATCAGTATTGGATTTGGAAGGAGTTGGATATCCCATTTCATGCTATAGGAAGGGTCTCAGGTTGGAATGGGAAGGAGTTGGATATCACATTTCATGTTATAGGAAGGGTCTCAGGATTGGAATGGGAAGGACTTGGATATCATATCTCATGCTATAGGAAGGGTCTCATAATTGGAATGGGAAGGAGTTGGATATCACATCTCATGTTATAGGAAAGATCTCAGGTTTGGTATTAGAAGCATTGAGACATCACATCTCATGTTATAGGAAGGGTCTCAGGATTGGAATGGGAAGAAGTTGGATATCACATCTCATGCTATAGGAAGGGTCTCAGGTTTGGTATAAGCATTGAGATATCACATCTCATGCTATAGGAAGGGTCTCAGTATTGGAATGGGAAGAAGTTGGATATCACATCTCATGCTATAGGAAGCATCTCAGATTTGGTATTAGAAGCATTGAGATATCACATCTCATGCTATCGGAAGGGTCTCAGGATTGGAATGGGAAGGAGTTGTATATGACATCTCATGCCGTAGGAAGGGTCTCAGGTTTGGTATAAGAATTGAGATATCACATCTTTGCAATCGAAAGGGTCTCAGGATTGGAATGGGAAGGAGTTGGATATCCCATCTCATGTTATAGGAAGAGTCTCAGGTTTGGTATTAGAAGCATTGAGATATCACATCTCATGCTATAGGAAGTGTCTCAGGATTGGAATGGGAAGGACTTGGATATCACATATGCTATAGGGAGGGTCTCAAGTTTGATATTAGAAGCATTGAGATATCACATCTCATGCTATAGGAAGGGTCTCAGGATTGGAATGGGAAGGATTGGATATCACATCTCATGCTATAGGAAGGGTCTCAGGTTTGTTATAAGCAGTGAGATACATCTCATGCTATAGGAAGTGTCTCAGGATTGGAATGGGAAGGAGTTGGATATCACATATCATGCTATAGGAAGGGTCTCAGGTTTGGTAGCATTGAGATATCACATCTCATGCTATAGGAAGGGTCTCAGGATTGGAATGGGAAGAAGTTGGATATCCCATCCCATGTTATAGGACGGGTCTCTGGTTTGGTATTAGAATCATTGAGATATCACATCGCATGCTGTAGGAAGGGTCTAAGGATTGGAATGGGATGGACTTGGACATCACATCTCATGCTATAGGTAGGCTCTCAGGTTTGGTATAAGCATTGAGATATCACATCTCATGGTATAGGAAGGGTCTCAGGATTGGAATTGGACGGATTTGGATATCACATCTCATGCTATAGGAAGGGTCTCAGGTTTGGTATACGCATGGAGATATCACTTCTCATGCTATAGGAAGGGTCTCAGGATTGGAATGGGAAGGAGTTGGATATCACATCTCATGCTATAGGAAGGGTCTCTGATTTGGTATAAGCATTGAGATATCACATCTCATGCTATAGGAAGGGTCTCAGGATTGGAATTGGAAAGAGTTGTATATGACATCTCAGGCTATAGGAAGGGTCTCAGGTTTGGTATAAGCATTGAGATATCACATCTCTGCTATCAGAAGGGTCTCAGGATTGGAATGGGAAGGACTTGGATGTCACATCTCATGCTATAGGGAGGGTCTCAAGTTTGATATTAGAAGCATTGAGATAACAAATCTCATGATATCGGAAGGGTCTCAGGATTGGAATGGGAAGGAGTTGGATATCACATCTCATGATATAGGAAGGGTCTAAGGTTTGGAAGGGGAAGGATTTGGATATCACATCTCATGTTATAGGACGGGTCTCAGGTTTGGTATTAGAAGCATTGAGATATCAAGTCTCATGGTATAGGAAGGGTCTCAGAATTGGAATGGGAAGGAGTTGGATAACACATCTCAAGCTATAGGAAGGGTCTCAGGATTGGAATGGGAAGAAGTTTTATATCACATCTCATGCCATAGTATGGGTCTCAGGTTTGGTAGAAGCATTGGGATATCACATCTCATGCTATCGGAAGGGTATCAGTATTGGATTTGGAAGGAGTTGGATATCCCATCATGCTATAGGAAGGGTCTCAGGTTGGAATGGGAAGGAGTTGGATATCACATCTCATGTTATAGGAAGGGTCTCAGGATTGGAATGGGAAGGACTTGGATATCATATCTCATGCTATGGGAAGGCTCTCAGGTTTGGAAGGGGAAGGAGTTGGATATCACACCTCAAGCTATAGGAAGGGTCTCAGGTTTGGAATGGGAAGGAGTTGGATATCACATCTCAAGCTATAGGAATAGTCTCAGGTTTGGTATAAGCATTGAGATATCACATCTCATGCTATAGGAAGGGTCTCAGAATTGGAATGGGAAGGAGTTGGATATCACATCTCATGTTATAGGAAAGATCTCAGGTTTGGTATTAGAAGCATTGAGACATCAAATCTCATGTTATAGGAAGGGTCTCAGGATTGGAATGGGAAGAAGTTGGATATCACATCTCATGCTATAGGAAGGGTCTCAGGTTTGGTATAAGCATTGAGATATCACATCTCATGCTATAGGAAGGGTCTCAGGATTGGAATGGGAAGGAGTTGTATATGACATCTCGTGCCATAGGAAGGGTCTCAGGTTTGGTATAAGCATTGAGATATCACATCACATGCTATAGGAAGGGTCTCGGGATTGGAATGGGAAGGACTTGGATATCACATCTCATGCTATAGGCAGGGTCTCAGGTTTGGAAAGGGAAGGAGTTGGATATCACATTTCATGTTAGAGGTAGGATCTCAGGTTTGGTATTAGAGGCATTGAGATATCACATCTCATGCTATCAGAAGGGTCTCAGGATTGGAATGGGAAGGAGTTGGATATCACATCTCATGCTAAAGGGAGGGTCTCAGGTTTGGAAAGGGAAGGATTTGGATATCACATCTCATGTTATAGGAAGGATCTCAGGTTTGGTATTAGAAGCATTGAGATATCACATCTCATGCTATCGGAAGTATCTCAGGTTTGGTATTAGAGGCATTGAGATATCACATCTCATGCTATCATAAGAGTCTCAGGATTGGAATGGGAAGGAGTTGGATAGCACATCTCATGCTATAGGAAGTGTCTCAGGATTGGAATGGGAAGGAGTTGGATATCACATCTCATGTTATAGGAAGGATCTCAGGTTTGGTATTAGAAGCATTGAGATATCACTTCTCATGCTATAGGGAGGGTCTCAGGATTGGAATGGGAAGTATTTGGATATCACATCTCATGCTATAGGGAGGGTCTCAAGTTTGATATTAGAAGCATTGAGATATCACATCTCATGATATCGGAAGGGTCTCAGGATTGGAATGGGAAGGAGTTGGATATCACATCTCATGATAAAGGAAGGGTCTAAGGTTTGGTATTAGAAGCATTGAGATATCACTTCTCATGCTATAGGAAGGGTCTCAGGATTGGAATGGGAAGGACTTGGATATCACATCTCATGCTATAGGGAGGGTCTCAAGTTTGATATTAGAAGCATTGAGATATCACATCTCATGATATCGGAAGGGTCTCAGGATTGGAATGGGAAGGATTTGGATATCACATCTCATGTTATAGGACGGGTCTCAGGATTGGAATGGGAAGGAGTTTGATATCACATCTCATGCCATAGTATGGGTCTCAGGTTTGGTAGAAGCATTGGGATATCACATCTCATGCTATCGGAAGGGTATCAGTATTGGATTTGGAAGGAGTTGGATATCCCATCTCATGCTAAAGGAAGGGTCTCAGGTTGGAATGGGAAGGAGTTGGATATCACATCTCATGTTATAGGAAGGGTCTCAGGATTGGAATGGGAAGGAGTTGGATATCACATCTCAAGCTATAGGAAGGGTCTCAGGATTGGAATGGGAAGGAGTTTGATATCACATCTCATGCCATAGTATGGGTCTCAGGTTTGGTAGAAGCATTGGGATATCACATCTCATGCTATCGGAAGGGTATCAGTATTGGATTTGGAAGGAGTTTGATATCCCATCTCATGTTATAGGAAGGGTCTCAGGATTGGAATGGGAAGGACTTGGATATCATATCTCATGCTATAGGAAGGGTCTCATAATTGGAATGGGAAGGAGTTGGATATCACATCTCATGTTATAGGAAAGATCTCAGGTTTGTTATTAGAAGCATTGAGACATCACATCTCATGTTATAGGAAGGGTCTCAGGATTGGAATGGGAAGAAGTTGGACATCACATCTCATGCTATAGGAAGGGTCTCAGGTTTGGTATAAGCATTGAGATATCACATCTCATGCTATAGGAAGGGTCTCAGGATTGGAATGGGAAGAAGTTGGATATCACATCTCATGCTATAGGAAGCATCTCAGATTTGGTATTAGAAGCATTGAGATATCACATCTCATGCTATCGGAAGGGTCTCAGGATTGGAATGGGAAGGAGTTGTATATGACATCTCATGCCGTAGGAAGGGTATCAGGTTTGGTATAAGAATTGAGATATCACATCTTTGCAATCGAAAGGGTCTCAGGATTGGAATGGGAAGGAGTTGGATATCCCATCTCATGTTATAGGAAGAGTCTCAGGTTTGGTATTAGAAGCATTGAGATATCACATCTCATGCTATAGGAAGTGTCTCAGGATTGGAATGGGAAGGACTTGGATATCACATATGCTATAGGGAGGGTCTCAAGTTTGATATTAGAAGCATTGAGATATCACATCTCATGCTATAGGAAGGGTCTCAGGATTGGAATGGGAAGGATTGGATATCACATCTCATGCTATAGGAAGGGTCTCAGGTTTGTTATAAGCAGTGAGATACATCTCATGCTATAGGAAGTGTCTCAGGATTGGAATGGGAAGGAGTTGGATATCACATCTCATGCTATAGGAAGGGTCTCAGGTTTGGTAGCATTGAGATATCACATCTCATGCTATAGGAAGGGTCTCAGGATTGGAATGGGAAGAAGTTGGATATCCCATCCCATGTTATAGGACGGGTCTCTGGTTTGGTATTAGAATCATTGAGATATCACATCGCATGTTGTAGGAAGGGTCTAAGGATTGGAATGGGATGGACTTGGACATCACATCTCTTGCTATAGGTAGGCTCTCAGGTTTGGTATAAGCATTGAGATATCACATCTCATGGTATAGGAAGGGTCTCAGGATTGGAATTGGACGGATTTGGATATCACATCTCATGCTATAGGAAGGGTCTCAGGTTTGGTATACGCATGGAGATATCACTTCTCATGCTATAGGAAGGGTCTCAGGATTGGAATGGGAAGGAGTTGGATATCACATCTCATGCTATAGGAAGGGTCTCTGATTTGGTATAAGCATTGAGATATCACATCTCATGCTATAGGAAGGGTCTCAGGATTGGAATTGGAAGGAGTTGTATATGACATCTCAGGCTATAGGAAGGGTCTCAGGTTTGGTATAAGCATTGAGATATCACATCTCTGCTATCGGAAGGGTCTCAGGATTGGAATGGGAAGGACTTGGATGTCACATCTCATGCTATAGGGAGGGTCTCAAGTTTGATATTAGAAGCATTGAGATAACAAATCTCATGATATCGGAAGGGTCTCAGGATTGGAATGGGAAGGAGTTGGATATCACATCTCATGATATAGGAAGGGTCTAAGGTTTGGAAGGGGAAGGATTTGGATATCACATCTCATGTTATAGGACGGGTCTCAGGTTTGGTATTAGAAGCATTGAGATATCAAGTCTCATGGTATAGGAAGGGTCTCAGAATTGGAATGGGAAGGAGTTGGATAACACATCTCAAGCTATAGGAAGGGTCTCAGGATTGGAATGGGAAGAAGTTTGATATCACATCTCATGCCATAGTATGGGTCTCAGGTTTGGTAGAAGCATTGGGATATCACATCTCATGCTATCGGAAGGGTATCAGTATTGGATTTGGAAGGAGTTGGATATCCCATCATGCTATAGGAAGGGCCTCAGGTTGGAATGGGAAGGAGTTGGATATCACATCTCATGTTATAGGAAGGGTCTCAGGATTGGAATGGGAAGGACTTGGATATCATATCTCATGCTATGGGAAGGCTCTCAGGTTTGGAAGGGGAAGGAGTTGGATATCACACCTCAAGCTATAGGAAGGGTCTCAGGTTTGGAATGGGAAGGAGTTGGATATCACATCTCAAGCTATAGGAAGAGTCTCAGGTTTGGTATAAGCATTGAGATATCACATCTCATGCTATAGGAAGGGTCTCAGAATTGGAATGGGAAGGAGTTGGATATCACATCTCATGTTATAGGAAAGATCTCAGGTTTGGTATTAGAAGCATTGAGACATCAAATCTCATGTTATAGGAAGGGTCTCAGGATTGGAATGGGAAGAAGTTGGATATCACATCTCATGCTATAGGAAGGGTCTCAGGTTTGGTATAAGCATTGAGATATCACATCTCATGCTATAGGAAGGGTCTCAGGATTGGAATGGGAAGGAGTTGTATATGACATCTCATGCCATAGGAAGGGTCTCAGGTTTGGTATAAGCATTGAGATATCACATCACATGCTATAGGAAGGGTCTCGGGATTGGAATGGGAAGGACTTGGATATCACATCTCATGCTATAGGCAGGGTCTCAGGTTTGGAAAGGGAAGGAGTTGGATATCACATTTCATGTTAGAGGTAGGATCTCAGGTTTGGTATTAGAGGCATTGAGATATCACATCTCATGCTATCAGAAGGGTCTCAGGATTGGAATGGGAAGGAGTTGGATATCACATCTCATGCTAAAGGGAGGGTCTCAGGTTTGGAAAGGGAAGGATTTGGATATCACATCTCATGTTATAGGAAGGATCTCAGGTTTGGTATTAGAAGCATTGAGATATCACATCTCATGCTATCGGAAGTATCTCAGGTTTGGTATTAGATGCATTGAGATATCACATCTCATGCTATCATAAGAGTCTCAGGATTGGAATGGGAAGGAGTTGGATAGCACATCTCATGCTATAGGAAGTATCTCAGGATTGGAATGGGAAGGAGTTGGATATCACATCTCATGTTATAGGAAGGATCTCAGGTTTGGTATTAGAAGCATTGAGATATCACTTCTCATGCTATAGGGAGGGTCTCAGGATTGGAATGGGAAGTATTTGGATATCACATCTCATGCTATAGGGAGGGTCTCAAGTTTGATATTAGAAGCATTGAGATATCACATCTCATGATATCGGAAGGGTCTCAGGATTGGAATGGGAAGGAGTTGGATATCACATTTCATGATAAAGGAAGGGTCTAAGGTTTGGTATTAGAAGCATTGAGATATCACTTCTCATGCTATAGGAAGGGTCTCAGGATTGGAATGGGAAGGACTTGGATATCACATCTCATGCTATAGGGAGGGTCTCAAGTTTGATATTAGAAGCATTGAGATATCACATCTCATGATATCGGAAGGGTCTCAGGATTGGAATGGGAAGGATTTGGATATCACATCTCATGTTATAGGACGGGTCTCAGGATTGGAATGGGAAGGAGTTTGATATCACATCTCATGCCATAGTATGGGTCTCAGGTTTGGTAGAAGCATTGGGATATCACATCTCATGCTATCGGAAGGGTATCAGTATTGGATTTGGAAGGAATTGGATATCCCATCTCATGTTATAGGAAGGGTCTCAGGATTGGAATGGGAAGGACTTGGATATCATATCTCATGCTATAGGAAGGGTCTTATAATTGGAATGGGAAGGAGTTGGATATCATATCTCATGTTATAGGAAAGATCTCAGGTTTGGTATTAGAAGCATTGAGACATCACATCTCATGTTATAGGAAGGGTCTCAGGATTGGAATGGGAAGAAGTTGGATATCACATCTCATGCTATAGGAAGGGTCTCAGGTTTGGTATAAGCATTGAGATATCACATCTCATGCTATAGGAAGGGTCTCAGGATTGGAATGGGAAGAAGTTGGATATCACATCTCATGCTATAGGAAGCATCTCAGATTTGGTATTAGAAGCATTGAGATATCACATCTCATGCTATCGGAAGGGTCTCAGGATTGGAATGGGAAGGAGTTGTATATGACATCTCATGCCGTAGGAAGGGTCTCAGGTTTGGTATAAGCATTGAGATATCACATCTTTGCAATCGAAAGGGTCTCAGGATTGGAATGGGAAGGAGTTGGATATCCCATCTCATGTTATAGGAAGAGTCTCAGGTTTGGTATTAGAAGCATTGAGATATCACATCTCATGCATTAGGAAGTGTCTCAGGATTGGAATGGGAAGGACTTGGATATCACATATGCTATAGGGAGGGTCTCAAGTTTGATATTAGAAGCATTGAGATATCACATCTCATGCTATAGGAAGGGTCTCAGGATTGGAATGGGAAGGATTGGATATCACATCTCATGCTATAGGAAGGGTCTCAGGTTTGTTATAAGCAGTGAGAAACATCTCATGCTATAGGAAGTGTCTCAGGATTGGAATGGGAAGGAGTTGGATATCACATTTCATGCTATAGGAAGGGTCTCAGGTTTGGTAGCATTGAGATATCACATCTCATGCTATAGGAAGGGTCTCAGGATTGGAATGGGAAGAAGTTGGATATCACATCTCATGCTATAGGAAGGATCTCAGATTTGGTATTAGAAGCATTGAGATATCAAGTCTCATGGTATAGGAAGGGTCTCAGAATTGGAATGGGAAGGAGTTGGATATCACATCTCAAGCTATAGGAAGGGTCTCAGGATTGGAATGGGAAGGAGTTTGATATCACATCTCATGCCATAGTATGGGTCTCAGGTTTCGTAGAAGCATTGGGATATCACATCTCATGCTATCGGAAGGGTATCAGTATTGGATTTGGAAGGAGTTGGATATCCCATCTCATGCTATAGGAAGGGTCTCAGGTTGGAATGGGAAGGAGTTGGATATCACATCTCATGTTATAGGAAGGGTCTCAGGATTGGAATGGGAAGGACTTGGATATCATATCTAATGCTATAGGAAGGGTCTCAGAATTGGAATGGGAAGGAGTTGAATATCACATCTCAAGCTATAGGAAGGGTCTCAGGATTGGAATGGGAAGGAGTTTGATATCACATCTCATGCCATAGTATGGGTCTCAGGTTTGGTAGAAGCATTGGGATATCACATCTCATGCTATCGGAAGGGTATCAGTATTGGATTTGGAAGGAGTTGGATATCCCATCTCATGGATTGGAATGGGAAGGACTTGGATATCATATCTCATGCTATAGGAAGGGTCTTATAATTGGAATGGGAAGGAGTTGGATATCACATCTCATGTTATAGGAAAGATCTCAGGTTTGGTATTAGAAGCATTGAGACATCACATCTCATGTTATAGGAAGGGTCTCAGGATTGGAATGGGAAGAAGTTGGATATCACATCTCATGCTATAGGAAGGGTCTCAGGTTTGGTATAAGCATTGAGATATCACATCTCATGCTATAGGAAGGGTCTCAGGATTGGAATGGGAAGAAGTTGGATATCACATCTCATGCTATAGGAAGCATCTCAGATTTGGTATTAGAAGCATTGAGATATCACATCTCATGCTATCGGAAGGGTCTCAGGATTGGAATGGGAAGGAGTTGTATATGACATCTCATGCCGTAGGAAGGGTCTCAGGTTTGGTATAAGCATTGAGATATCACATCTTTGCAATCGAAAGGGTCTCAGGATTGGAATGGGAAGGAGTTGGATATCCCATCTCATGTTATAGGAAGAGTCTCAGGTTTGGTATTAGAAGCATTGAGATATCACATCTCATGCATTAGGAAGTGTCTCAGGATTGGAATGGGAAGGACTTGGATATCACATATGCTATAGGGAGGGTCTCAAGTTTGATATTAGAAGCATTGAGATATCACATCTCATGCTATAGGAAGGGTCTCAGGATTGGAATGGGAAGGATTGGATATCACATCTCATGCTATAGGAAGGGTCTCAGGTTTGTTATAAGCAGTGAGAAACATCTCATGCTATAGGAAGTGTCTCAGGATTGGAATGGGAAGGAGTTGGATATCACATCTCATGCTATAGGAAGGGTCTCAGGTTTGGTAACATTGAGATATCACATCTCATGCTATAGGAAGGGTCTCAGGATTGGAATGGGAAGAAGTTGGATATCACATCTCATGCTATAGGAAGGATCTCAGATTTGGTATTAGAAGCATTGAGATACCAAGTCTCATGGTATAGGAAGGGTCTCAGAATTGGAATGGGAAGGAGTTGGATATCACATCTCAAGCTATAGGAAGGGTCTCAGGATTGGAATGGGAAGGAGTTTGATATCACATCTCATGCCATAGTATGGGTCTCAGGTTTGGTAGAAGCATTGGGATATCACATCTCATGCTATCGGAAGGGTATCAGTATTGGATTTGGAAGGAGTTGGATATCCCATCTCATGCTATAGGAAGGGTCTCAGGTTGGAATGGGAAGGAGTTGGATATCACATCTCATGTTATAGGAAGGGTCTCAGGATTGGAATGGGAAGGACTTGGATATCATATCTAATGCTATAGGAAGGGTCTCAGAATTGGAATGGGAAGGAGTTGGATGTCATCTCAGGTTATAGGAAAGATCTCAGGTTTGGTATTAGAAGCATTGAGACATCACATCTCATGTTATAGGAAGGGTCTCAGGATTGGAATGGGAAGGACTTGGATATCACATATGCTATAGGGAGGGTCTCAAGTTTGATATTAGAAGCATTGAGATATCACATCTCATGCTATAGGAAGGGTCTCAGGATTGGAATGGGAAGGATTGGATATCACATCTCATGCTATAGGAAGGGTCTCAGGTTTGTTATAAGCAGTGAGAAACATCTCATGCTATAGGAAGTGTCTCAGGATTGGAATGGGAAGGAGTTGGATATCACATCTCATGCTATAGGAAGGGTCTCAGGTTTGGTAGCATTGAGATATCACATCTCATGCTATAGGAAGGGTCTCAGGATTGGAATGGGAAGAAGTTGGATATCACATCTCATGCTATAGGAAGGATCTCAGATTTGGTATTAGAAGCATTGAGATATCAAGTCTCATGGTATAGGAAGGGTCTCAGAATTGGAATGGGAAGGAGTTGGATATCACATCTCAAGCTATAGGAAGGGTCTCATGATTGGAATGGGAAGGAGTTTGATATCACATCTCATGCCATAGTATGGGTCTCAGGTTTGGTAGAAGCATTGGGATATCACATCTCATGCTATCGGAAGGGTATCAGTATTGGATTTGGAAGGAGTTGGATATCCCATCTCATGCTATAGGAAGGGTCTCAGTTTGGAATGGGAAGGAGTTGGATATCACATCTCATGTTATAGGAAGGGTCTCAGGATTGGAATGGGAAGGACTTGGATATCATATCTAATGCTATAGGAAGGGTCTCAGAATTGGAATGGGAAGGAGTTGGATGTCATCTCATGTTATAGGAAAGATCTCAGGTTTGGTATTAGAAGCATTGAGACATCACATCTCATGTTATAGGAAGGGTCTCAGGTTTGGAATGGGAAGGAGTTGGATATCACATCTCAAGCTATAGGAAGAGTCTCAGGTTTGGTATAAGCATTGAGATATCACATCTCATGCTATAGGAAGGGTCTCAGAATTGGAATGGGAAGGAGTTGGATATCACATCTCATGTTATAGGAAAGATCTCAGGTTTGGTATTAGAAGCATTGAGACATCAAATCTCATGTTATAGGAAGGGTCTCAGGATTGGAATGGGAAGAAGTTGGATATCACATCTCATGCTATAGGAAGGGTCTCAGGTTTGGTATAAGCATTGAGATATCACATCTCATGCTATAGGAAGGGTCTCAGGATTGGAATGGGAAGGAGTTGTATATGACATCTCATGCCATAGGAAGGGTCTCAGGTTTGGTATAAGCATTGAGATATCACATCACATGCTATAGGAAGGGTCTCGGGATTGGAATGGGAAGGACTTGGATATCACATCTCATGCTATAGGCAGGGTCTCAGGTTTGGAAAGGGAAGGAGTTGGATATCACATTTCATGTTAGAGGTAGGATCTCAGGTTTGGTATTAGAGGCATTGAGATATCACATCTCATGCTATCAGAAGGGTCTCAGGATTGGAATGGGAAGGAGTTGGATATCACATCTCATGCTAAAGGGAGGGTCTCAGGTTTGGAAAGGGAAGGATTTGGATATCACATCTCATGTTATAGGAAGGATCTCAGGTTTGGTATTAGAAGCATTGAGATATCACATCTCATGCTATCGGAAGTATCTCAGGTTTGGTATTAGATGCATTGAGATATCACATCTCATGCTATCATAAGAGTCTCAGGATTGGAATGGGAAGGAGTTGGATAGCACATCTCATGCTATAGGAAGTATCTCAGGATTGGAATGGGAAGGAGTTGGATATCACATCTCATGTTATAGGAAGGATCTCAGGTTTGGTATTAGAAGCATTGAGATATCACTTCTCATGCTATAGGGAGGGTCTCAGGATTGGAATGGGAAGTATTTGGATATCACATCTCATGCTATAGGGAGGGTCTCAAGTTTGATATTAGAAGCATTGAGATATCACATCTCATGATATCGGAAGGGTCTCAGGATTGGAATGGGAAGGAGTTGGATATCACATTTCATGATAAAGGAAGGGTCTAAGGTTTGGTATTAGAAGCATTGAGATATCACTTCTCATGCTATAGGAAGGGTCTCAGGATTGGAATGGGAAGGACTTGGATATCACATCTCATGCTATAGGGAGGGTCTCAAGTTTGATATTAGAAGCATTGAGATATCACATCTCATGATATCGGAAGGGTCTCAGGATTGGAATGGGAAGGATTTGGATATCACATCTCATGTTATAGGACGGGTCTCAGGATTGGAATGGGAAGGAGTTTGATATCACATCTCATGCCATAGTATGGGTCTCAGGTTTGGTAGAAGCATTGGGATATCACATCTCATGCTATCGGAAGGGTATCAGTATTGGATTTGGAAGGAGTTGGATATCCCATCTCATGCTAAAGGAAGGGTCTCAGGTTGGAATGGGAAGGAGTTGGATATCACATCTCATGTTATAGGAAGGGTTTCAGGATTGGAATGGGAAGGAGTTGGATATCACATCTCAAGCTATAGGAAGGGTCTCAGGATTGGAATGGGAAGGAGTTTGATATCACATCTCATGCCATAGTATGGGTCTCAGGTTTGGTAGAAGCATTGGGATATCACATCTCATGCTATCGGAAGGGTATCAGTATTGGATTTGGAAGGAATTGGATATCCCATCTCATGTTATAGGAAGGGTCTCAGGATTGGAATGGGAAGGACTTGGATATCATATCTCATGCTATAGGAAGGGTCTTATAATTGGAATGGGAAGGAGTTGGATATCATATCTCATGTTATAGGAAAGATCTCAGGTTTGGTATTAGAAGCATTGAGACATCACATCTCATGTTATAGGAAGGGTCTCAGGATTGGAATGGGAAGAAGTTGGATATCACATCTCATGCTATAGGAAGGGTCTCAGGTTTGGTATAAGCATTGAGATATCACATCTCATGCTATAGGAAGGGTCTCAGGATTGGAATGGGAAGAAGTTGGATATCACATCTCATGCTATAGGAAGCATCTCAGATTTGGTATTAGAAGCATTGAGATATCACATCTCATGCTATCGGAAGGGTCTCAGGATTGGAATGGGAAGGAGTTGTATATGACATCTCATGCCGTAGGAAGGGTCTCAGGTTTGGTATAAGCATTGAGATATCACATCTTTGCAATCGAAAGGGTCTCAGGATTGGAATGGGAAGGAGTTGGATATCCCATCTCATGTTATAGGAAGAGTCTCAGGTTTGGTATTAGAAGCATTGAGATATCACATCTCATGCATTAGGAAGTGTCTCAGGATTGGAATGGGAAGGACTTGGATATCACATATGCTATAGGGAGGGTCTCAAGTTTGATATTAGAAGCATTGAGATATCACATCTCATGCTATAGGAAGGGTCTCAGGATTGGAATGGGAAGGATTGGATATCACATCTCATGCTATAGGAAGGGTCTCAGGTTTGTTATAAGCAGTGAGAAACATCTCATGCTATAGGAAGTGTCTCAGGATTGGAATGGGAAGGAGTTGGATATCACATTTCATGCTATAGGAAGGGTCTCAGGTTTGGTAGCATTGAGATATCACATCTCATGCTATAGGAAGGGTCTCAGGATTGGAATGGGAAGAAGTTGGATATCACATCTCATGCTATAGGAAGGATCTCAGATTTGGTATTAGAAGCATTGAGATATCAAGTCTCATGGTATAGGAAGGGTCTCAGAATTGGAATGGGAAGGAGTTGGATATCACATCTCAAGCTATAGGAAGGGTCTCAGGATTGGAATGGGAAGGAGTTTGATATCACATCTCATGCCATAGTATGGGTCTCAGGTTTCGTAGAAGCATTGGGATATCACATCTCATGCTATCAGAAGGGTATCAGTATTGGATTTGGAAGGAGTTGGATATCCCATCTCATGCTATAGGAAGGGTCTCAGGTTGGAATGGGAAGGAGTTGGATATCACATCTCATGTTATAGGAAGGGTCTCAGGATTGGAATGGGAAGGACTTGGATATCATATCTAATGCTATAGGAAGGGTCTCAGAATTGGAATGGGAAGGAGTTGAATATCACATCTCAAGCTATAGGAAGGGTCTCAGGATTGGAATGGGAAGGAGTTTGATATCACATCTCATGCCATAGTATGGGTCTCAGGTTTGGTAGAAGCATTGGGATATCACATCTCATGCTATCGGAAGGGTATCAGTATTGGATTTGGAAGGAGTTGGATATCCCATCTCATGGATTGGAATGGGAAGGACTTGGATATCATATCTCATGCTATAGGAAGGGTCTTATAATTGGAATGGGAAGGAGTTGGATATCACATCTCATGTTATAGGAAAGATCTCAGGTTTGGTATTAGAAGCATTGAGACATCACATCTCATGTTATAGGAAGGGTCTCAGGATTGGAATGGGAAGAAGTTGGATATCACATCTCATGCTATAGGAAGGGTCTCAGGTTTGGTATAAGCATTGAGATATCACATCTCATGCTATAGGAAGGGTCTCAGGATTGGAATGGGAAGAAGTTGGATATCACATCTCATGCTATAGGAAGCATCTCAGATTTGGTATTAGAAGCATTGAGATATCACATCTCATGCTATCGGAAGGGTCTCAGGATTGGAATGGGAAGGAGTTGTATATGACATCTCATGCCGTAGGAAGGGTCTCAGGTTTGGTATAAGCATTGAGATATCACATCTTTGCAATCGAAAGGGTCTCAGGATTGGAATGGGAAGGAGTTGGATATCCCATCTCATGTTATAGGAAGAGTCTCAGGTTTGGTATTAGAAGCATTGAGATATCACATCTCATGCATTAGGAAGTGTCTCAGGATTGGAATGGGAAGGACTTGGATATCACATATGCTATAGGGAGGGTCTCAAGTTTGATATTAGAAGCATTGAGATATCACATCTCATGCTATAGGAAGGGTCTCAGGATTGGAATGGGAAGGATTGGATATCACATCTCATGCTATAGGAAGGGTCTCAGGTTTGTTATAAGCAGTGAGAAACATCTCATGCTATAGGAAGTGTCTCAGGATTGGAATGGGAAGGAGTTGGATATCACATCTCATGCTATAGGAAGGGTCTCAGGTTTGGTAACATTGAGATATCACATCTCATGCTATAGGAAGGGTCTCAGGATTGGAATGGGAAGAAGTTGGATATCACATCTCATGCTATAGGAAGGATCTCAGATTTGGTATTAGAAGCATTGAGATACCAAGTCTCATGGTATAGGAAGGGTCTCAGAATTGGAATGGGAAGGAGTTGGATATCACATCTCAAGCTATAGGAAGGGTCTCAGGATTGGAATGGGAAGGAGTTTGATATCACATCTCATGCCATAGTATGGGTCTCAGGTTTGGTAGAAGCATTGGGATATCACATCTCATGCTATCGGAAGGGTATCAGTATTGGATTTGGAAGGAGTTGGATATCCCATCTCATGCTATAGGAAGGGTCTCAGGTTGGAATGGGAAGGAGTTGGATATCACATCTCATGTTATAGGAAGGGTCTCAGGATTGGAATGGGAAGGACTTGGATATCATATCTAATGCTATAGGAAGGGTCTCAGAATTGGAATGGGAAGGAGTTGGATGTCATCTCAGGTTATAGGAAAGATCTCAGGTTTGGTATTAGAAGCATTGAGACATCACATCTCATGTTATAGGAAGGGTCTCAGGATTGGAATGGGAAGGACTTGGATATCACATATGCTATAGGGAGGGTCTCAAGTTTGATATTAGAAGCATTGAGATATCACATCTCATGCTATAGGAAGGGTCTCAGGATTGGAATGGGAAGGATTGGATATCACATCTCATGCTATAGGAAGGGTCTCAGGTTTGTTATAAGCAGTGAGAAACATCTCATGCTATAGGAAGTGTCTCAGGATTGGAATGGGAAGGAGTTGGATATCACATCTCATGCTATAGGAAGGGTCTCAGGTTTGGTAGCATTGAGATATCACATCTCATGCTATAGGAAGGGTCTCAGGATTGGAATGGGAAGAAGTTGGATATCACATCTCATGCTATAGGAAGGATCTCAGATTTGGTATTAGAAGCATTGAGATATCAAGTCTCATGGTATAGGAAGGGTCTCAGAATTGGAATGGGAAGGAGTTGGATATCACATCTCAAGCTATAGGAAGGGTCTCAGGATTGGAATGGGAAGGAGTTTGATATCACATCTCATGCCATAGTATGGGTCTCAGGTTTGGTAGAAGCATTGGGATATCACATCTCATGCTATCGGAAGGGTATCAGTATTGGATTTGGAAGGAGTTGGATATCCCATCTCGTGCTATAGGAAGGGTCTCAGGTTGGAATGGGAAGGAGTTGGATATCACATCTCATGTTATAGGAAGGGTCTCAGGATTGGAATGGGAAGGACTTGGATATCATATCTAATGCTATAGGAAGGGTCTCAGAATTGGAATGGGAAGGAGTTGGATGTCATCTCATGTTATAGGAAAGATCTCAGGTTTGGTATTAGAAGCATTGAGACATCACATCTCATGTTATAGGAAGGGTCTCAGGATTGGAATGGGAAGAAGTTGGATATCACATCTCATGCTATAGGAAGGGTCTCAGGTTTGGTATAAGCTTTGAGATATCACATCTCATGCTATAGGAAGGGTCTCAGGATTGGAATGGGAAGAAATTGGATATCACATCTCATGATAAAGGAAGGGTCTAAGGTTTGGTATTAGAAGCATTGAGATATCACTTCTCATGCTATAGGAAGGGTCTCAGGATTGGAATGGGAAGGACTTGGATATCACATCTCATGCTATAGGGAGGGTCTCAAGTTTGATATTAGAAGCATTGAGATATCACATCTCATGATATCGGAAGGGTCTCAGGATTGGAATGGGAAGGATTTGAATATCACATCTCATGTTATAGGACGGGTCTCAGGTTTGGTATTAGAAGCATTGAGACATCTCATCTCATGTTATAGGAAGGGTCTCAGGATTGGAATGGGAAGAAGTTGGATATCACATCTCATGCTATAGGAAGGGTCTCAGGTTTGTTATAAGCAGTGAGATATCACATCTCATGATATCGGAAGGGTCTCAGGATTGGAATGGGAAGGAGCTGGATATCACATCTCATGATAAAGGAAGGGTCTAAGGTTTGGTATTAGAAGCATTGAGATATCACTTCTCATGCTATAGGAAGGGTCTCAGGATTTGAATGGGAAGGTCTTGGATATCACATCTCATGCTATAGGGAGGGTCTCAAGTTTGATATTAGAAGCATTGAGATATCACATCTCATGATATCGGAAGGGTCTCAGGATTGGAATGGGAAGGATTTGGATATCACATCTCATGTTATAGGACGGGTCTCAGGTTTGGTATTAGAAGCATTGAGATATCAAGTCTCATGGTATAGGAAGGGTCTCAGAATTGGAATGGGAAGGAGTTGGATATCACATCTCAAGCTATAGGAAGGGTCTCAGGATTGGAATGGGAAGGAGTTTGATATCACATCTCATGCCATAGTATGGGTCTCAGGTTTGGTAGAAGCATTGGGATATCACATCTCATGCTATCGGAAGGGTATCAGTATTGGATTTGGAAGGAGTTGGATATCCCATTTCATGCTATAGGAAGGGTCTCAGGTTGGAATGGGAAGGAGTTGGATATCACATTTCATGTTATAGGAAGGGTCTCAGGATTGGAATGGGAAGGACTTGGATATCATATCTCATGCTATAGGAAGGGTCTCATAATTGGAATGGGAAGGAGTTGGATATCACATCTCATGTTATAGGAAAGATCTCAGGTTTGGTATTAGAAGCATTGAGACATCACATCTCATGTTATAGGAAGGGTCTCAGGATTGGAATGGGAAGAAGTTGGATATCACATCTCATGCTATAGGAAGGGTCTCAGGTTTGGTATAAGCATTGAGATATCACATCTCATGCTATAGGAAGGGTCTCAGTATTGGAATGGGAAGAAGTTGGATATCACATCTCATGCTATAGGAAGCATCTCAGATTTGGTATTAGAAGCATTGAGATATCACATCTCATGCTATCGGAAGGGTCTCAGGATTGGAATGGGAAGGAGTTGTATATGACATCTCATGCCGTAGGAAGGGTCTCAGGTTTGGTATAAGAATTGAGATATCACATCTTTGCAATCGAAAGGGTCTCAGGATTGGAATGGGAAGGAGTTGGATATCCCATCTCATGTTATAGGAAGAGTCTCAGGTTTGGTATTAGAAGCATTGAGATATCACATCTCATGCTATAGGAAGTGTCTCAGGATTGGAATGGGAAGGACTTGGATATCACATATGCTATAGGGAGGGTCTCAAGTTTGATATTAGAAGCATTGAGATATCACATCTCATGCTATAGGAAGGGTCTCAGGATTGGAATGGGAAGGATTGGATATCACATCTCATGCTATAGGAAGGGTCTCAGGTTTGTTATAAGCAGTGAGATACATCTCATGCTATAGGAAGTGTCTCAGGATTGGAATGGGAAGGAGTTGGATATCACATCTCATGCTATAGGAAGGGTCTCAGGTTTGGTAGCATTGAGATATCACATCTCATGCTATAGGAAGGGTCTCAGGATTGGAATGGGAAGAAGTTGGATATCCCATCCCATGTTATAGGACGGGTCTCTGGTTTGGTATTAGAATCATTGAGATATCACATCGCATGCTGTAGGAAGGGTCTAAGGATTGGAATGGGATGGACTTGGACATCACATCTCATGCTATAGGTAGGCTCTCAGGTTTGGTATAAGCATTGAGATATCACATCTCATGGTATAGGAAGGGTCTCAGGATTGGAATTGGACGGATTTGGATATCACATCTCATGCTATAGGAAGGGTCTCAGGTTTGGTATACGCATGGAGATATCACTTCTCATGCTATAGGAAGGGTCACAGGATTGGAATGGGAAGGAGTTGGATATCACATCTCATGCTATAGGAAGGGTCTCTGATTTGGTATAAGCATTGAGATATCACATCTCATGCTATAGGAAGGGTCTCAGGATTGGAATTGGAAAGAGTTGTATATGACATCTCAGGCTATAGGAAGGGTCTCAGGTTTGGTATAAGCATTGAGATATCACATCTCTGCTATCGGAAGGGTCTCAGGATTGGAATGGGAAGGACTTGGATGTCACATCTCATGCTATAGGGAGGGTCTCAAGTTTGATATTAGAAGCATTGAGATAACAAATCTCATGATATCGGAAGGGTCTCAGGATTGGAATGGGAAGGAGTTGGATATCACATCTCATGATATAGGAAGGGTCTAAGGTTTGGAAGGGGAAGGATTTGGATATCACATCTCATGTTATAGGACGGGTCTCAGGTTTGGTATTAGAAGCATTGAGATATCAAGTCTCATGGTATAGGAAGGGTCTCAGAATTGGAATGGGAAGGAGTTGGATAACACATCTCAAGCTATAGGAAGGGTCTCAGGATTGGAATGGGAAGAAGTTTTATATCACATCTCATGCCATAGTATGGGTCTCAGGTTTGGTAGAAGCATTGGGATATCACATCTCATGCTATCGGAAGGGTATCAGTATTGGATTTGGAAGGAGTTGGATATCCCATCATGCTATAGGAAGGGTCTCAGGTTGGAATGGGAAGGAGTTGGATATCACATCTCATGTTATAGGAAGGGTCTCAGGATTGGAATGGGAAGGAGTTGGATATCCCATCTCATGTTATAGGAAGAGTCTCAGGTTTGGTATTAGAAGCATTGAGATATCACATCTCATGCATTAGGAAGTGTCTCAGGATTGGAATGGGAAGGACTTGGATATCACATATGCTATAGGGAGGGTCTCAAGTTTGATATTAGAAGCATTGAGATATCACATCTCATGCTATAGGAAGGGTCTCAGGATTGGAATGGGAAGGATTGGATATCACATCTCATGCTATAGGAAGGGTCTCAGGTTTGTTATAAGCAGTGAGAAACATCTCATGCTATAGGAAGTGTCTCAGGATTGGAATGGGAAGGAGTTGGATATCACATCTCATGCTATAGGAAGGGTCTCAGGTTTGGTAGCATTGAGATATCACATCTCATGCTATAGGAAGGGTCTCAGGATTGGAATGGGAAGAAGTTGGATATCACATCTCATGCTATAGGAAGGATCTCAGATTTGGAATTAGAAGCATTGAGATACCAAGTCTCATGGTATAGGAAGGGTCTCAGAATTGGAATGGGAAGGAGTTGGATATCACATCTCAAGCTATAGGAAGGGTCTCAGGATTGGAATGGGAAGGAGTTTGATATCACATCTCATGCCATAGTATGGGTCTCAGGTTTGGTAGAAGCATTGGGATATCACATCTCATGCTATCGGAAGGGTATCAGTATTGGATTTGGAAGGAGTTGGATATCCCATCTCATGCTATAGGAAGCGTCTCAGGTTGGAATGGGAAGGAGTTGGATATCACATCTCATGTTATAGGAAGGGTCTCAGGATTGGAATGGGAAGGACTTGGATATCATATCTAATGCTATAGGAAGGGTCTCAGAATTGGAATGGGAAGGAGTTGGATGTCATCTCAGGTTATAGGAAAGATCTCAGGTTTGGTATTAGAAGCATTGAGACATCACATCTCATGTTATAGGAAGGGTCTCAGGATTGGAATGGGAAGGACTTGAATATCACATATGCTATAGGGAGGGTCTCAAGTTTGATATTAGAAGCATTGAGATATCACATCTCATGCTATAGGAAGGGTCTCAGGATTGGAATGGGAAGGATTGGATATCACATCTCATGCTATAGGAAGGGTCTCAGGTTTGTTATAAGCAGTGAGAAACATCTCATGCTATAGGAAGTGTCTCAGGATTGGAATGGGAAGGAGTTGGATATCACATCTCATGCTATAGGAAGGGTCTCAGGTTTGGTAGCATTGAGATATCACATCTCATGCTATAGGAAGGGTCTCAGGATTGGAATGGGAAGAAGTTGGATATCACATCTCATGCTATAGGAAGGATCTCAGATTTGGTATTAGAAGCATTGAGATATCAAGTCTCATGGTATAGGAAGGGTCTCAGAATTGGAATGGGAAGGAGTTGGATATCACATCTCAAGCTATAGGAAGGGTCTCAGGATTGGAATGGGAAGGAGTTTGATATCACATCTCATGCCATAGTATGGGTCTCAGGTTTGGTAGAAGCATTGGGATATCACATCTCATGCTATCGGAAGGGTATCAGTATTGGATTTGGAAGGAGTTGGATATCCCATCTCATGCTATAGGAAGGGTCTCAGGTTGGAATGGGAAGGAGTTGGATATCACATCTCATGTTATAGGAAGGGTCTCAGGATTGGAATGGGAAGGACTTGGATATCATATCTAATGCTATAGGAAGGGTCTCAGAATTGGAATGGGAAGGAGTTGGATGTCATCTCATGTTATAGGAAAGATCTCAGATTTGGTATTAGAAGCATTGAGATACCAAGTCTCATGGTATAGGAAGGGTCTCAGAATTGGAATGGGAAGGAGTTGGATATCACATCTCAAGCTATAGGAAGGGTCTCAGGATTGGAATGGGAAGGAGTTTGATATCACATCTCATGCCATAGTATGGGTCTCAGGTTTGGTAGAAGCATTGGGATATCACATCTCATGCTATCGGAAGGGTATCAGTATTGGATTTGGAAGGAGTTGGATATCCCATCTCATGCTATAGGAAGGGTCTCAGGTTGGAATGGGAAGGAGTTGGATATCACATCTCATGTTATAGGAAGGGTCTCAGGATTGGAATGGGAAGGACTTGGATATCATATCTAATGCTATAGGAAGGGTCTCAGAATTGGAATGGGAAGGAGTTGGATGTCATCTCAGGTTATAGGAAAGATCTCAGGTTTGGTATTAGAAGCATTGAGACATCACATCTCATGTTATAGGAAGGGTCTCAGGATTGGAATGGGAAGGACTTGGATATCACATATGCTATAGGGAGGGTCTCAAGTTTGATATTAGAAGCATTGAGATATCACATCTCATGCTATAGGAAGGGTCTCAGGATTGGAATGGGAAGGATTGGATATCACATCTCATGCTATAGGAAGGGTCTCAGGTTTGTTATAAGCAGTGAGAAACATCTCATGCTATAGGAAGTGTCTCAGGATTGGAATGGGAAGGAGTTGGATATCACATCTCATGCTATAGGAAGGGTCTCAGGTTTGGTAGCATTGAGATATCACATCTCATGCTATAGGAAGGGTCTCAGGATTGGAATGGGAAGAAGTTGGATATCACATCTCATGCTATAGGAAGGATCTCAGATTTGGTATTAGAAGCATTGAGATATCAAGTCTCATGGTATAGGAAGGGTCTCAGAATTGGAATGGGAAGGAGTTGGATATCACATCTCAAGCTATAGGAAGGGTCTCAGGATTGGAATGGGAAGGAGTTTGATATCACATCTCATGCCATAGTATGGGTCTCAGGTTTGGTAGAAGCATTGGGATATCACATCTCATGCTATCGGAAGGGTATCAGTATTGGATTTGGAAGGAGTTGGATATCCCATCTCATGCTATAGGAAGGGTCTCAGGTTGGAATGGGAAGGAGTTGGATATCACATCTCATGTTATAGGAAGGGTCTCAGGATTGGAATGGGAAGGACTTGGATATCATATCTAATGCTATAGGAAGGGTCTCAGAATTGGAATGGGAAGGAGTTGGATGTCATCTCATGTTATAGGAAAGATCTCAGGTTTGGTATTAGAAGCATTGAGACATCACATCTCATGTTATAGGAAGGGTCTCAGGATTGGAATGGGAAGAAGTTGGATATCACATCTCATGCTATAGGAAGGGTCTCAGGTTTGGTATAAGCTTTGAGATATCACATCTCATGCTATAGGAAGGGTCTCAGGATTGGAATGGGAAGAAATTGGATATCACATCTCATGATAAAGGAAGGGTCTAAGGTTTGGTATTAGAAGCATTGAGATATCACTTCTCATGCTATAGGAAGGGTCTCAGGATTGGAATGGGAAGGACTTGGATATCACATCTCATGCTATAGGGAGGGTCTCAAGTTTGATATTAGAAGCATTGAGATATCACATCTCATGATATCGGAAGGGTCTCAGGATTGGAATGGGAAGGATTTGGATATCACATCTCATGTTATAGGACGGGTCTCAGGTTTGGTATTAGAAGCATTGAGACATCTCATCTCATGTTATAGGAAGGGTCTCAGGATTGGAATGGGAAGAAGTTGGATATCACATCTCATGCTATAGGAAGGGTCTCAGGTTTGTTATAAGCAGTGAGATATCACATCTCATGATATCGGAAGGGTCTCAGGATTGGAATGGGAAGGAGCTGGATATCACATCTCATGATAAAGGAAGGGTCTAAGGTTTGGTATTAGAAGCATTGAGATATCACTTCTCATGCTATAGGAAGGGTCTCAGGATTGGAATGGGAAGGTCTTGGATATCACATCTCATGCTATAGGGAGGGTCTCAAGTTTGATATTAGAAGCATTGAGATATCACATCTCATGATATCGGAAGGGTCTCAGGATTGGAATGGGAAGGATTTGGATATCACATCTCATGTTATAGGACGGGTCTCAGGTTTGGTATTAGAAGCATTGAGATATCAAGTCTCATGGTATAGGAAGGGTCTCAGAATTGGAATGGGAAGGAGTTGGATATCACATCTCAAGCTATAGGAAGGGTCTCAGGATTGGAATGGGAAGGAGTTTGATATCACATCTCATGCCATAGTATGGGTCTCAGGTTTGGTAGAAGCATTGGGATATCACATCTCATGCTATCGGAAGGGTATCAGTATTGGATTTGGAAGGAGTTGGATATCCCATTTCATGCTATAGGAAGGGTCTCAGGTTGGAATGGGAAGGAGTTGGATATCACATTTCATGTTATAGGAAGGGTCTCAGGATTGGAATGGGAAGGACTTGGATATCATATCTCATGCTATAGGAAGGGTCTCATAATTGGAATGGGAAGGAGTTGGATATCACATCTCATGTTATAGGAAAGATCTCAGGTTTGGTATTAGAAGCATTGAGACATCACATCTCATGTTATAGGAAGGGTCTCAGGATTGGAATGGGAAGAAGTTGGATATCACATCTCATGCTATAGGAAGGGTCTCAGGTTTGGTATAAGCATTGAGATATCACATCTCATGCTATAGGAAGGGTCTCAGTATTGGAATGGGAAGAAGTTGGATATCACATCTCATGCTATAGGAAGCATCTCAGATTTGGTATTAGAAGCATTGAGATATCACATCTCATGCTATCGGAAGGGTCTCAGGATTGGAATGGGAAGGAGTTGTATATGACATCTCATGCCGTAGGAAGGGTCTCAGGTTTGGTATAAGAATTGAGATATCACATCTTTGCAATCGAAAGGGTCTCAGGATTGGAATGGGAAGGAGTTGGATATCCCATCTCATGTTATAGGAAGAGTCTCAGGTTTGGTATTAGAAGCATTGAGATATCACATCTCATGCTATAGGAAGTGTCTCGGGATTGGAATGGGAAGGACTTGGATATCACATATGCTATAGGGAGGGTCTCAAGTTTGATATTAGAAGCATTGAGATATCACATCTCATGCTATAGGAAGGGTCTCAGGATTGGAATGGGAAGGATTGGATATCACATCTCATGCTATAGGAAGGGTCTCAGGTTTGTTATAAGCAGTGAGATACATCTCATGCTATAGGAAGTGTCTCAGGATTGGAATGGGAAGGAGTTGGATATCACATCTCATGCTATAGGAAGGGTCTCAGGTTTGGTAGCATTGAGATATCACATCTCATGCTATAGGAAGGGTCTCAGGATTGGAATGGGAAGAAGTTGGATATCCCATCCCATGTTATAGGACGGGTCTCTGGTTTGGTATTAGAATCATTGAGATATCACATCGCATGCTGTAGGAAGGGTCTAAGGATTGGAATGGGATGGACTTGGACATCACATCTCATGCTATAGGTAGGCTCTCAGGTTTGGTATAAGCATTGAGATATCACATCTCATGGTATAGGAAGGGTCTCAGGATTGGAATTGGACGGATTTGGATATCACATCTCATGCTATAGGAAGGGTCTCAGGTTTGGTATACGCATGGAGATATCACTTCTCATGCTATAGGAAGGGTCTCAGGATTGGAATGGGAAGGAGTTGGATATCACATCTCATGCTATAGGAAGGGTCTCTGATTTGGTATAAGCATTGAGATATCACATCTCATGCTATAGGAAGGGTCTCAGGATTGGAATTGGAAAGAGTTGTATATGACATCTCAGGCTATAGGAAGGGTCTCAGGTTTGGTATAAGCATTGAGATATCACATCTCTGCTATCGGAAGGGTCTCAGGATTGGAATGAGAAGGACTTGGATGTCACATCTCATGCTATAGGGAGGGTCTCAAGTTTGATATTAGAAGCATTGAGATAACAAATCTCATGATATCGGAAGGGTCTCAGGATTGGAATGGGAAGGAGTTGGATATCACATCTCGTGATATAGGAAGGGTCTAAGGTTTGGAAGGGGAAGGATTTGGATATCACATCTCATGTTATAGGACGGGTCTCAGGTTTGGTATTAGAAGCATTGAGATATCAAGTCTCATGGTATAGGAAGGGTCTCAGAATTGGAATGGGAAGGAGTTGGATAACACATCTCAAGCTATAGGAAGGGTCTCAGGATTGGAATGGGAAGAAGTTTTATATCACATCTCATGCCATAGTATGGGTCTCAGGTTTGGTAGAAGCATTGGGATATCACATCTCATGCTATCGGAAGGGTATCAGTATTGGATTTGGAAGGAGTTGGATATCCCATCATGCTATAGGAAGGGTCTCAGGTTGGAATGGGAAGGAGTTGGATATCACATCTCATGTTATAGGAAGGGTCTCAGGATTGGAATGGGAAGGACTTGGATATCATATCTCATGCTATGGGAAGGCTCTCAGGTTTGGGAGGGGAAGGAGTTGGATATCACACCTCAAGCTATAGGAAGGGTCTCAGGTTTGGAATGGGAAGGAGTTGGATATCACATCTCAAGCTATAGGAAGAGTCTCAGGTTTGGTATAAGCATTGAGATATCACATCTCATGCTATAGGAAGGGTCTCAGAATTGGAATGGGAAGGAGTTGGATATCACATCTCATGTTATAGGAAAGATCTCAGGTTTGGTATTAGAAGCATTGAGACATCAAATCTCATGTTATAGGAAGGGTCTCAGGATTGGAATGGGAAGAAGTTGGATATCACATCTCATGCTATAGGAAGGGTCTCAGGTTTGGTATAAGCATTGAGATATCACATCACATGCTATAGGAAGGGTCTCGGGATTGGAATGGGAAGGACTTGGATATCACATCTCATGCTATAGGCAGGGTCTCAGGTTTGGAAAGGGAAGGAGTTGGATATCACATTTCATGTTAGAGGTAGGATCTCAGGTTTGGTATTAGAGGCATTGAGATATCACATCTCATGCTATCAGAAGGGTCTCAGGATTGGAATGGGAAGGAGTTGGATATCACATCTCATGCTAAAGGGAGGGTCTCAGGTTTGGAAAGGGAAGGATTTGGATATCACATCTCATGTTATAGGAAGGATCTCAGGTTTGGTATTAGAAGCATTGAGATATCACATCTCATGCTATCGGAAGTATCTCAGGTTTGGTATTAGAGGCATTGAGATATCACATCTCATGCTATCATAAGAGTCTCAGGATTGGAATGGGAAGGAGTTGGATAGCACATCTCATGCTATAGGAAGTGTCTCAGGATTGGAATGGGAAGGAGTTGGATATCACATCTCATGTTATAGGAAGGATCTCAGGTTTGGTATTAGAAGCATTGAGATATCACTTCTCATGCTATAGGGAGGGTCTCAGGATTGGAATGGGAAGTATTTGGATATCACATCTCATGCTATAGGGAGGGTCTCAAGTTTGATATTAGAAGCATTGAGATATCACATCTCATGATATCGGAAGGGTCTCAGGATTGGAATGGGAAGGAGTTGGATATCACATCTCATGATAAAGGAAGGGTCTAAGGTTTGGTATTAGAAGCATTGAGATATCACTTCTCATGCTATAGGAAGGGTCTCAGGATTGGAATGGGAAGGACTTGGATATCACATCTCATGCTATAGGGAGGGTCTCAAGTTTGATATTAGAAGCATTGAGATATCACATCTCATGATATCGGAAGGGTCTCAGGATTGGAATGGGAAGGATTTGGATATCACATCTCATGTTATAGGACGGGTCTCAGGATTGGAATGGGAAGGAGTTTGATATCACATCTCATGCCATAGTATGGGTCTCAGGTTTGGTAGAAGCATTGGGATATCACATCTCATGCTATCGGAAGGGTATCAGTATTGGATTTGGAAGGAGTTGGATATCCCATCTCATGCTAAAGGAAGGGTCTCAGGTTGGAATGGGAAGGAGTTGGATATCACATCTCATGTTATAGGAAGGGTCTCAGGATTGGAATGGGAAGGAGTTGGATATCACATCTCAAGCTATAGGAAGGGTCTCAGGATTGGAATGGGAAGGAGTTTGATATCACATCTCATGCCATAGTATGGGTCTCAGGTTTGGTAGAAGCATTGGGATATCACATCTCATGCTATCGGAAGGGTATCAGTATTGGATTTGGAAGGAGTTGGATATCCCATCTCATGTTATAGGAAGGGTCTCAGGATTGGAATGGGAAGGACTTGGATATCATATCTCATGCTATAGGAAGGGTCTCATAATTGGAATGGGAAGGAGTTGGATATCACATCTCATGTTATAGGAAAGATCTCAGGTTTGTTATTAGAAGCATTGAGACATCACATCTCATGTTATAGGAAGGGTCTCAGGATTGGAATGGGAAGAAGTTGGATATCACATCTCATGCTATAGGAAGGGTCTCAGGTTTGGTATAAGCATTGAGATATCACATCTCATGCTATAGGAAGGGTCTCAGGATTGGAATGGGAAGAAGTTGGATATCACATCTCATGCTATAGGAAGCATCTCAGATTTGGTATTAGAAGCATTGAGATATCACATCTCATACTATCGGAAGGGTCTCAGGATTGGAATGGGAAGGAGTTGTATATGACATCTCATGCCGTAGGAAGGGTCTCAGGTTTGGTATAAGCATTGAGATATCACATCTTTGCAATCGAAAGGGTCTCAGGATTGGAATGGGAAGGAGTTGGATATCCCATCTCATGTTATAGGAAGAGTCTCAGGTTTGGTATTAGAAGCATTGAGATATCACATCTCATGCTATAGGAAGTGTCTCAGGATTGGAATGGGAAGGACTTGGATATCACATATGCTATAGGGAGGGTCTCAAGTTTGATATTAGAAGCATTGAGATATCACATCTCATGCTATAGGAAGGGTCTCAGGATTGGAATGGGAAGGATTGGATATCACATCTCATGCTATAGGAAGGGTCTCAGGTTTGTTATAAGCAGTGAGAAACATCTCATGCTATAGGAAGTGTCTCAGGATTGGAATGGGAAGGAGTTGGATATCACATCTCATGCTATAGGAAGGGTCTCAGGTTTGGTAGCATTGAGATATCACATCTCATGCTATAGGAAGGGTCTCAGGATTGGAATGGGAAGAAGTTGGATATCACATCTCATGCTATAGGAAGGATCTCAGATTTGGTATTAGAAGCATTGAGATATCAAGTCTCATGGTATAGGAAGGGTCTCAGAATTGGAATGGGAAGGAGTTGGATATCACATCACAAGCTATAGGAAGGGTATCAGTATTGGATTTGGAAGGAGTTGGATATCCCATCTCATGCTATAGGAAGGGTCTCAGGTTGGAATGGGAAGGAGTTGGATATCACATCTCATGTTATAGGAAGGGTCTCAGGATTGGAATGGGAAGGACTTGGATATCATATCTAATGATATAGGAAGGGTCTCAGAATTGGAATGGGAAGGAGTTGGATATCATCTCATGTTATAGGAAAGATCTCAGGTTTGGTATTAGAAGCATTGAGACATCACATCTCATGTTATAGGAAGGGTCTCAGGATTGGAATGGGAAGACGTTGGATATCACATCTCATGCTATAGGAAGGGTGTCAGGTTTGGTATAAGCTTTGAGATATCACATCTCATGCTATAGGAAGGGTTTCAGGATTGGAATGGGAAGAAGTTGGATATCACATCTCATGATAAAGGAAGGGTCTAAGGTTTGGTATTAGAAGCATTGAGATATCACTTATCATGCTATAGGAAGGGTCTCAGGATTGGAATGGGAAGGACTTGGATATCACATCTCATGCTATAGGGAGGGTCTCAAGTTTGATATTAGAAGCATTGAGATATCACATCTCATGATATCGGAAGGGTCTCAGGATTGGAATGGGAAGGATTTGGATATCACATCTCATGTTATAGGACGGGTCTCAGGTTTGGTATTAGAAGCATTGAGACATCACATCTCATGTTATAGGAAGGGTCTCAGGATTGGAATGGGAAGAAGTTGGATATCACATCTCATGCTATAGGAAGGGTCTCAGGTTTGTTATAAGCAGTGAGATATCACATCTCATGATATCGGAAGAGTCTCAGGATTGGAATGGGAAGGAGCTGGATATCACATCTCATGATAAAGGAAGGGTCTAAGGTTTGGTATTAGAAGCATTGAGTTATCACTTCTCATGCTATAGGAAGGGTCTCAGGATTGGAATGGGAAGGACTTGGATATCACATCTCATGCTATAGGGAGGGTCTCAAGTTTGATATTAGAAGCATTGAGATATCACATCTCATGATATCGGAAGGGTCTCAGGATTGGAATGGGAAGGATTTGGATATCACATCTCATGTTATAGGACGGGTCTCAGGATTGGAATGGGAAGGAGTTTGATATCACATCTCATGCCATAGTATGGGTCTCATGTTTGGTAGAAGCATTGGGATATCACATCTCATGCTATCGGAAGGGTATCAGTATTGGATTTGGAAGGAGTTGGATATCCCATCTCATGCTAAAGGAAGGGTCTCAGGTTGGAATGGGAAGGAGTTGGATATCACATCTCATGTTATAGGAAGGGTCTCAGGATTGGAATGGGAAGGAGTTGGATATCACATCTCAAGCTATAGGAAGGGTCTCAGGTTTGGTATAAGCATTGAGATATCACATCTCATGCTATAGGAAGGGTCTCAGAATTGGAATGGGAAGGAGTTGGATATCACATCTCATGTTATAGGAAAGATCTCAGGTTTGGTATTAGAAGCATTGAGACATCAAATCTCATGTTATAGGAAGGGTCTCAGGATTGGAATGGGAAGAAGTTGGATATCACATCTCATGCTATAGGAAGGGTCTCAGGTTTGGTATAAGCATTGAGATATCACATCTCATGCTATAGGAAGGGTCTCAGGATTGGAATGGGAAGGAGTTGTATATGACATCTCATGCCATAGGAAGGGTCTCAGGTTTGGTATAAGCATTGAGATATCACATCACATGCTATAGGAAGGGTCTCGGGATTGGAATGGGAAGGACTTGGATATCACATCTCATGCTATAGGCAGGGTCTCAGGTTTGGAAAGTGAAGGAGTTGGATATCACATTTCATGTTAGAGGTAGGATCTCAGGTTTGGTATTAGAGGCATTGAGATATCACATCTCATGCTATCAGAAGGGTCTCAGGATTGGAATGGGAAGGAGTTGGATATCACATCTCATGCTAAAGGGAGGGTCTCAGGTTTGGAAAGGGAAGGATTTGGATATCACATCTCATGTTATAGGAAGGATCTCAGGTTTGGTATTAGAAGCATTGAGATATCACATCTCATGCTATCGGAAGTATCTCAGGTTTGGTATTAGAGGCATTGAGATATCACATCTCATGCTATCATAAGAGTCTCAGGATTGGAATGGGAAGGAGTTGGATAGCACATCTCATGCTATAGGAAGTGTCTCAGGATTGGAATGGGAAGGAGTTGGATATCACATCTCATGTTATAGGAAGGATCTCAGGTTTGGTATTAGAAGCATTGAGATATCACTTCTCATGCTATAGGGAGGGTCTCAGGATTGGAATGGGAAGTATTTGGATATCACATCTCATGCTATAGGGAGGGTCTCAAGTTTGATATTAGAAGCATTGAGATATCACATCTCATGATATCGGAAGGGTCTCAGGATTGGAATGGGAAGGAGTTGGATATCACATCTCATGATAAAGGAAGGATCTAAGGTTTGGTATTAGAAGCATTGAGATATCACTTCTCATGCTATAGGAAGGGTCTCAGGATTGGAATGGGAAGGACTTGGATATCAAATCTCATGCTATAGGGAGGGTCTCAAGTTTGATATTAGAAGCATTGAGATATCACATCTCATGATATCGGAAGGGTCTCAGGATTGGAATGGGAAGGATTTGGATATCACATCTCATGTTATAGGACGGGTCTCAGGATTGGAATGGGAAGGAGTTTGATATCACATCTCATGCCATAGCATGGGTCTCAGGTTTGGTAGAAGCATTGGGATATCACATCTCATGCTATCGGAAGGGTATCAGTATTGGATTTGGAAGGAGTTGGATATCCCATCTCATGCTAAAGGAAGGGTCTCAGGTTGGAATGGGAAGGAGTTGGATATCACATCTCATGTTATAGGAAGGGTCTCAGGATTGGAATGGGAAGGAGTTGGATATCACATCTCAAGCTATAGGAAGGGTCTCAGGATTGGAATGGGAAGGAGTTTGATATCACATCTCATGCCATAGTATGGGTCTCAGGTTTGGTAGAAGCATTGGGATATCACATCTCATGCTATCGGAAGGGTATCAGTATTGGATTTGGAAGGAGTTGGATATCCCATCTCATGTTATAGGAAGGGTCTCAGGATTGGAATGGGAAGGACTTGGATATCATATCTCATGCTATAGGAAGGGTCTCATAATTGGAATGGGAAGGAGTTGGATATCACATCTCATGTTATAGGAAAGATCTCAGGTTTGGTATTAGAAGCATTGAGACATCACATCTCATGTTATAGGAAGGGTCTCAGGATTGGAATGGGAAGAAGTTGGATATCACATCTCATGCTATAGGAAGGGTCTCAGGTTTGGTATAAGCATTGAGATATCACATCTCATGCTATAGGAAGGGTCTCAGGATTGGAATGGGAAGAAGTTGGATATCACATCTCATGCTATAGGAAGCATCTCAGATTTGGTATTAGAAGCATTGAGATATCACATCTCATGCTATCGGAAGGGTCTCAGAATTGGAATGGGAAGGAGTTGTATATGACATCTCATGCCGTAGGAAGGGTCTCAGGTTTGGTAGAAGCATTGGGATATCACATCTCATGCTATAGGAAGGGTCTCAGGATTGGAATGGGAAGGACTTGGATATCCCATCTCATGCTATAGGGAGGGTCTCAAGTTTGATATTAGAAGCATTGAGATATCACATCTCATGATATCGGAAGGGTCTCAGGATTGGAATGGGAAGGATTTGGATATCACATCTCATGTTATAGGACGGGTCTCAGGTTTGGTATTAGAAGCATTGAGACATCACATCTCATGTTATAGGAAGGGTCTCAGGATTGGAATGGGAAGAAGTTGGATATCACATCTCATGCTATAGGAAGGGTCTCAGGTTTGTTATAAGCAGTGAGATATCACATCTCATGATATCGGAAGGGTCTCAGGATTGGAATGGGAAGGATCTGGATATCACATCTCATGATAAAGGAAGGGTCTAAGGTTTGGTATTAGAAGCATTGAGATATCACTTCTCATGCTATAGGAAGGGTCTCAGGATTGGAATGGGAAGGACTTGGATATCACATCTCATGCTATAGGGAGGGTCTCAAGTTTGATATTAGAAGCATTGAGATATCACATCTCATGATATCGGAAGGGTCTCAGGATTGGAATGGGAAGGATTTGGATATCACATCTCATGTTATAGGACGGGTCTCAGGTTTGGTATTAGAAGCATTGAGACATCACATCTCATGTTATAGGAAGGGTCTCAGGATTGGAATGGGAAGAAGTTGGATATCACATCTCATGCTATAGGAAGGGTCTCAGGTTTGTTATAAGCAGTGAGATATCACATCTCAGGATATCGGAAGGGTCTCAGGATTGGAATGGGAAGGAGCTGGATATCACATCTCATGATAAAGGAAGGGTCTAAGGTTTGGTATTAGAAGCATTGAGATATCACTTCTCATGCTATAGGAAGGGTCTCAGGATTGGAATGGGAAGGTCTTGGATATCACATCTCATGCTATAGGGAGGGTCTCAAGTTTGATATTAGAAGCATTGAGATATCACATCTCATGATATCGGAAGGGTCTCAGGATTGGAATGGGAAGGAGTTGGATATCACATCTCATGATATAGGAAGGGTCTCAGGTTTGGTATAAGCATTGAGATATCATATCTCTGCTATCGGAAGTGTCTCAGGATTGGAATGGGAAGGAGTTGGATATCCCATCTCATGTTATATGACGGGTCTCAGGTTTGTTATTAGAATCATTGAGATATCATATTGCATGCTGTAGGAAGGGTCTAAGGATTGGAATGGGAAGGACTTGGATATCACATCTCATGCTATAGATAGGCTCTCAGGTTTGGAAAGGGAAGGAGTTGGATATCACATTTCATGTTAGAGGAAGGATCTCAGGTTTGGTATTAGAGGCATTGAGATATCACATCTCATGCTATAGGAAGGGTCTCAGGTTTGGTATAAGCATTGAGATATCACATCTCATGCTATAGGAAGGGTCTCTGGATTGGAATGGAAGGAGTTGGATATCACATCTCGTTATAGGAAGGATCTCAGGTTTGGTATTAGAAGCATTGAGATATCACATCTCATGCTATAGGAAGGGTCTCAGGTTTGGTATAAGCATTGAGATATCACATCTCATGCTATAGGAAGGGTCTCAGGATTGGAATGGGAAGGAGTTGTATATGACATCTCATGCCGTAGGAAGGGTCTCAGGTTTGGTATAAGCATTGAGATATCACATCTTTGCAATCGTAAGGGTCTCAGGATTGGAATGGGAAGGAGTTGGATATCCCATCTCATGTTATAGGAAGAGTCTCAGGTTTGGTATTAGAAGCATTGAGATATCACATCTCATGCTATAGGAGGTGTCTCAGGATTGGAATGGGAAGGACTTGGATATCACATATGCTATAGGGAGGGTCTCAAGTTTGATATTAGAAGCATTGAGATATCACATCTCATGCTATAGGAGGTGTCTCAGGATTGGAATGGGAAGGACTTGGATATCACATATGCTATAGGGAGGGTCTCAAGTTTGATATTAGAAGCATTGAGATATCACATCTCATGCTATAGGAAGGGTCTCAGGATTGGAATGGGAAGGATTGGATATCACATCTCATGCTATAGGAAGGGTCTCAGGTTTGTTATAAGCAGTGAGATATCACATCTCATGATATCGGAAGGGTCTCAGGATTGGAATGGGAAGGAGCTGGATATCACATCTCATGATAAAGGAAGGGTCTAAGGTTTGGTATTAGAAGCATTGAGATATCACTTCTCATGCTATAGGAAGGGTCTCAGGATTGGAATGGGAAGGACTTGGATATCACATCTCATGCTATAGGGAGGGTCTCAAGTTTGATATTAGAAGCATTGAGATATCACATCTCATGATATCGGAAGGGTCTCAGGATTGGAATGGGAAGGATTTGGATATCACATCTCATGTTATAGGACGGGTCTCAGGTTTGGTATTAGAAGCATTGAGATATCAAGTCTCATGGTATAGGAAGGGTCTCAGAATTGGAATGGGAAGGAGTTGGATATCACATCTCAAGCTATAGGAAGCGTCTCAGGATTGGAATGGGAAGGAGTTTGATATCACATCTCATGCCATAGTATGGGTCTCAGGTTTGGTAGAAGCATTGGGATATCACATCTCATGCTATCGGAAGGGTATCAGTATTGGATTTGGAAGGAGTTGGATATCCCATCTCATGTTATAGGAAGGGTCTCAGGATTGGAATGGGAAGGACTTGGATATCATATCTCATGCTATAGGAAGGGTCTCATAATTGGAATGGGAAGGAGTTGGATATCACATCTCATGTTATAGGAAAGATCTCAGGTTTGGTATTAGAAGCATTGAGACATCACATCTCATGTTATAGGAAGGGTCTCAGGATTGGAATGGGAAGAAGTTGGATATCACATCTCATGCTATAGGAAGGGTCTCAGGTTTGGTATAAGCATTGAGATATCACATCTCATGCTATAGGAAGGGTCTCAGGATTGGAATGGGAAGAAGTTGGATATCACATCTCATGCTATAGGAAGCATCTCAGATTTGGTATTAGAAGCATTGAGATATCACATCTCATGCTATCGGAAGGGTCTCAGGATTGGAATGGGAAGGAGTTGTATATGACATCTCATGCCGTAGGAAGGGTCTCAGGTTTGGTATAAGCATTGAGATATCACATCTTTGCAATCGAAAGGGTCTCAGGATTGGAATGGGAAGGAGTTGGATATCCCATCTCATGTTATAGGAAGAGTCTCAGGTTTGGTATTAGAAGCATTGAGATATCACATCTCATGCATTAGGAAGTGTCTCAGGATTGGAATGGGAAGGACTTGGATATCACATATGCTATAGGGAGGGTCTCAAGTTTGATATTAGAAGCATTGAGATATCACATCTCATGCTATAGGAAGGGTCTCAGGATTGGAATGGGAAGGATTGGATATCACATCTCATGCTATAGGAAGGGTCTCAGGTTTGTTATAAGCAGTGAGAAACATCTCATGCTATAGGAAGTGTCTCAGGATTGGAATGGGAAGGAGTTGGATATCACATCTCATGCTATAGGAAGGGTCTCAGGTTTGGTAGCATTGAGATATCACATCTCATGCTATAGGAAGGGTCTCAGGATTGGAATGGGAAGAAGTTGGATATCACATCTCATGCTATAGGAAGGATCTCAGATTTGGTATTAGAAGCATTGAGATATCAAGTCTCATGGTATAGGAAGGGTCTCAGAATTGGAATGGGAAGGAGTTGGATATCACATCTCAAGCTATAGGAAGGGTCTCAGGATTGGAATGGGAAGGAGTTTGATATCACATCTCATGCCATAGTATGGGTCTCAGGTTTGGTAGAAGCATTGGGATATCACATCTCATGCTATCGGAAGGGTATCAGTATTGGATTTGGAAGGAGTTGGATATCCCATCTCATGCTGTAGGAAGGGTCTCAGGTTGGAATGGGAAGGAGTTGGATATCACATCTCATGTTATAGGAAGGGTCTCAGTATTGGAATGGGAAGGACTTGGATATCATATCTAATGCTATAGGAAGGGTCTCAGAATTGGAATGGGAAGGAGTTGGATGTCATCTCATGTTATAGGAAAGATCTCAGGTTTGGTATTAGAAGCATTGAGACATCACATCTCATGTTATAGGAAGGGTCTCAGGATTGGAATGGGAAGAAGTTGGATATCACATCTCATGCTATAGGAAGGGTCTCAGGTTTGGTATAAGCTTTGAGATATCACATCTCATGCTATAGGAAGGGTCTCAGGATTGGAATGGGAAGAAATTGGATATCACATCTCATGATAAAGGAAGGGTCTAAGGTTTGGTATTAGAAGCATTGAGATATCACTTCTCATGCTATAGGAAGGGTCTCAGGATTGGAATGGGAAGGACTTGGATATCACATCTCATGCTATAGGGAGGGTCTCAAGTTTGATATTAGAAGCATTGAGATATCACATCTCATGATATCGGAAGGGTCTCAGGATTGGAATGGGAAGGATTTGGATTTCACATCTCATGTTATAGGACGGGCCTCAGGTTTGGTATTAGAAGCATTGAGACATCACATCTCATGTTATAGGAAGGGTCTCAGGATTGGAATGGGAAGAAGTTGGATATCACATCTCATGCTATAGGAAGGGTCTCAGGTTTGTTATAAGCAGTGAGATATCACATCTCATGATATCGGAAGGGTCTCAGGATTGGAATGGGAAGGAGCTGGATATCACATCTCATGATAAAGGAAGGGTCTAAGGTTTGGTATTATAAGCATTGAGATATCACTTCTCATGCTATAGGAAGGGTCTCAGGATTGGAATGGGAAGGTCTTGGATATCACATCTCATGCTATAGGGAGGGTCTCAAGTTTGATATTAGAAGCATTGAGATATCACATCTCATGATATCGGAAGGGTCTCAGGATTGGAATGGGAAGGATGTGGATATCACATCTCATGTTATAGGACTGGTCTCAGGTTTGGTATTAGAAGCATTGAGATATCAAGTCTCATGGTATAGGAAGGGTCTCAGAATTGGAATGGGAAGGAGTTGGATATCACATCTCAAGCTATAGGAAGGGTCTCAGGATTGGAATGGGAAGGAGTTTGATATCACATCTCATGCCATAGTATGGGTCTCAGGTTTGGTAGAAGCATTGGGATATCACATCTCATGCTATCGGAAGGGTATCAGTATTGGATTTGGAAGGAGTTGGATATCCCATTTCATGCTATAGGAAGGGTCTCAGGTTGGAATGGGAAGGAGTTGGATATCACATCTCATGTTATAGGAAGGGTCTCAGGATTGGAATGGGAAGGACTTGGATATCATATCGCATGCTATAGGAAGGGTCTCATAATTGGAATGGGAAGGAGTTGGATATCACATCTCATGTTATAGGAAAGATCTCAGGTTTGGTATTAGAAGCATTGAGACATCACATCTCATGTTATAGGAAGGGTCTCAGGATTGGAATGGGAAGAAGTTGGATATCACATCTCATGCTATAGGAAGGGTCTCAGGTTTGGTATAAGCATTGAGATATCACATCTCATGCTATAGGAAGGGTCTCAGGATTGGAATGGGAAGAAGTTGGATATCACATCTCATGCTATAGGAAGCATCTCAGATTTGGTATTAGAAGCATTGAGATATCACATCCCATGCTATCGGAAGGGTCTCAGGATTGGAATGGGAAGGAGTTGTATATGACATCTCATGCCGTAGGAAGGGTCTCAGGTTTGGTATAAGAATTGAGATATCACATCTTTGCAATCGAAAGGGTCTCAGGATTGGAATGGGAAGGAGTTGGATATCCCATCTCATGTTATAGGAAGAGTCTCAGGTTTGGTATTAGAAGCATTGAGATATCACATCTCATGCTATAGGAAGTGTCTCAGGATTGGAATGGGAAGGACTTGGATATCACATATGCTATAGGGAGGGTCTCAAGTTTGATATTAGAAGCATTGAGATATCACATCTCATGCTATAGGAAGGGTCTCAGGATTGGAATGGGAAGGATTGGATATCACATCTCATGCTATAGGAAGGGTCTCAGGTTTGTTATAAGCAGTGAGATACATCTCATGCTATAGGAAGTGTCTCAGGATTGGAATGGGAAGGAGTTGGATATCACATCTCATGCTATAGGAAGGGTCTCAGGTTTGGTAGCATTGAGATATCACATCTCATGCTATAGGAAGGGTCTCAGGATTGGAATGGGAAGAAGTTGTATATCCCATCCCATGTTATAGGACGGGTCTCTGGTTTGGTATTAGAATCATTGAGATATCACATCGCATGCTGTAGGAAGGGTCTAAGGATTGGAATGGGATGGACTTGGACATCACATCTCATGCTATAGGTAGGCTCTCAGGTTTGGTATAAGCATTGAGATATCACATCTCATGGTATAGGAAGGGTCTCAGGATTGGAATTGGACGGATTTGGATATCACATCTCATGCTATAGGAAGGGTCTCAGGTTTGGTATACGCATGGAGATATCACTTCTCATGCTATAGGAAGGGTCTCAGGATTGGAATGGGAAGGAGTTGGATATCACATCTCATGCTATAGGAAGGGTCTCTGATTTGGTATAAGCATTGAGATATCACATCTCATGCTATAGGAAGGGTCTCAGGATTGGAATTGGAAGGAGTTGTATATGACATCTCAGGCTATAGGAAGGGTCTCAGGTTTGGTATAAGCATTGAGATATCACATCTCTGCTATCGGAAGGGTCTCAGGATTGGAATGGGAAGGACTTGGATGTCACATCTCATGCTATAGGGAGGGTCTCATGTTTGATATTAGAAGCATTGAGATAACAAATCTCATGATATCGGAAGGGTCTCAGGATTGGAATGGGAAGGAGTTGGATATCACATCTCATGATATAGGAAGGGTCTAAGGTTTGGAAGGGGAAGGATTTGGATATCACATCTCATGTTATAGGACGGGTCTCAGGTTTGGTATTAGAAGCATTGAGATATCAAGTCTCATGGTATAGGAAGGGTCTCAGAATTGGAATGGGAAGGAGTTGGATAACACATCTCAAGCTATAGGAAGGGTCTCAGGATTGGAATGGGAAGAAGTTTGATATCACATCTCATGCCATAGTATGGGTCTCAGGTTTGGTAGAAACATTGGGATATCACATCTCATGCTATCGGAAGGGTATCAGTATTGGATTTGGAAGGAGTTGGATATCCCATCATGCTATAGGAAGGGCCTCAGGTTGGAATGGGAAGGAGTTGGATATCACATCTCATGTTATAGGAAGGGTCTCAGGATTGGAATGGGAAGGACTTGGATATCATATCTCATGCTATGGGAAGGCTCTCAGGTTTGGAAGGGGAAGGAGTTGGATATCACACCTCAAGCTATAGGAAGGGTCTCAGGTTTGGAATGGGAAGGAGTTGGATATCACATCTCAAGCTATAGGAAGAGTCTCAGGTTTGGTATAAGCATTGAGATATCACATCTCATGCTATAGGAAGGGTCTCAGAATTGGAATGGGAAGGAGTTGGATATCACATCTCATGTTATAGGAAAGATCTCAGGTTTGGTATTAGAAGCATTGAGACATCAAATCTCATGTTATAGGAAGGGTCTCAGGATTGGAATGGGAAGAAGTTGGATATCACATCTCATGCTATAGGAAGGGTCTCAGGTTTGGTATAAGCATTGAGATATCACATCTCATGCTATAGGAAGGGTCTCAGGATTGGAATGGGAAGGAGTTGTATATGACATCTCATGCCATAGGAAGGGTCTCAGGTTTGGTATAAGCATTGAGATATCACATCACATGCTATAGGAAGGGTCTCAGGATTGGAATGGGAAGGACTTGGATATCACATCTCATGCTATAGGCAGGGTCTCAGGTTTGGAAAGGGAAGGAGTTGGATATCACATTTCATGTTAGAGGTAGGATCTCAGGTTTGGTATTAGAGGCATTGAGATATCACATCTCATGCTATCAGAAGGGTCCCAGGATTGGAATGGGAAGGAGTTGGATATCACATCTCATGCTAAAGGGAGGGTCTCAGGTTTGGAAAGGGAAGGATTTGGATATCACATCTCATGTTATAGGAAGGATCTCAGGTTTGGTATTAGAAGCATTGAGATATCACATCTCATGCTATCGGAAGTATCTCAGGTTTGGTATTAGAGGCATTGAGATATCACATCTCATGCTATCACAAGAGTCTCAGGATTGGAATGGGAAGGAGTTGGATAGCACATCTCATGCTATAGGAAGTGTCTCAGGATTGGAATGGGAAGGAGTTGGATATCACATCTCATGTTATAGGAAGGATCTCAGGTTTGGTATTAGAAGCATTGAGATATCACATCTCATGCTATCGGAAGTATCTCAGGTTTGGTATTAGAGGCATTGAGATATCACATCTCATGCTATCACAAGAGTCTCAGGATTGGAATGGGAAGGAGTTGGATAGCACATCTCATGCTATAGGAAGTGTCTCAGGATTGGAATGGGAAGGAGTTGGATATCACATTTCATGTTAGAGGTAGGATCTCAGGTTTGGTATTAGAGGCATTGAGATATCACATCTCATGCTATCAGAAGGGTCCCAGGATTGGAATGGGAAGGAGTTGGATATCACATCTCATGCTAAAGGGAGGGTCTCAGGTTTGGAAAGGGAAGGATTTGGATATCACATCTCATGTTATAGGAAGGATCTCAGGTTTGGTATTAGAAGCATTGAGATATCACATCTCATGCTATCGGAAGTATCTCAGGTTTGGTATTAGAGGCATTGAGATATCACATCTCATGCTATCACAAGAGTCTCAGGATTGGAATGGGAAGGAGTTGGATAGCACATCTCATGCTATAGGAAGTGTCTCAGGATTGGAATGGGAAGGAGTTGGATATCACATCTCATGTTATAGGAAGGATCTCAGGTTTGGTATTAGAAGCATTGAGATATCACTTCTCATGCTATAGGGAGGGTCTCAGGATTGGAATGGGAAGTATTTGGATATCACATCTCATGCTATAGGGAGGGTCTCAAGTTTGATATTAGAAGCATTGAGATATCACATCTCATGATATCGGAAGGGTCTCAGGATTGGAATGGGAAGGAGTTGGATATCACATCTCATGATAAAGGAAGGGTCTAAGGTTTGGTATTAGAAGCATTGAGATATCACTTCTCATGCTATAGGAAGGGTCTCAGGATTGGAATGGGAAGGACTTGGATATCACATCTCATGCTATAGGGAGGGTCTCAAGTTTGATATTAGAAGCATTGAGATATCACATCTCATGATATCGGAAGGGTCTCAGGATTGGAATGGGAAGGATTTGGATATCACATCTCATGTTATAGGACGGGTCTCAGGTTTGGTATTAGAAGCATTGAGATATCAAGTCTCATGGTATAGGAAGGGTCTCAGAATTGGAATGGGAAGGAGTTTGATATCACATCTCATGCCATAGTATGGGTCTCAGGTTTGGTAGAAGCATTGGGATATCACATCTCATGCTATCGGAAGGGTATCAGTATTGGATTTGGAAGGAGTTGGATATCCCATCTCATGTTATAGGAAGGGTCTCAGGATTGGAATGGGAAGGACTTGGATATCATATCTCATGCTATAGGAAGGGTCTCATAATTGGAATGGGAAGGAGTTGGATATCACATCTCATGTTATAGGAAAGATCTCAGGTTTGGTATTAGAAGCATTGAGACATCACATCTCATGTTATAGGAAGGGTCTCAGGATTGGAATGGGATGAAGTTGGATATCACATCTCATGCTATAGGAAGGGTCTCAGGTTTGGTATAAGCATTGAGATATCACATCTCATGCTATAGGAAGGGTCTCAGGATTGGAATGGGAAGAAGTTGGATATCACATCTCATGCTATAGGAAGCATCTCAGATTTGGTATTAGAAGCATTGAGATATCACATCTCATGCTATCGGAAGGGTCTCAGAATTGGAATGGGAAGGAGTTGTATATGACATCTCATGCCGTAGGAAGGGTCTCAGGTTTGGTAGAAGCATTGGGATATCACATCTCATGCTATAGGAAGGGTCTCAGGATTGGAATGGGAAGGACTTGGATATCCCATCTCATGCTATAGGGAGGGTCTCAAGTTTGATATTAGAAGCATTGAGATATCACATCTCATGATATCGGAAGGGTCTCAGGATTGGAATGGGAAGGATTTGGATATCACATCTCATGTTATAGGACGGGTCTCAGGTTTGGTATTAGAAGCATTGAGACATCACATCTCATGTTATAGGAAGGGTCTCAGGATTGGAATGGGAAGAAGTTGGATATCACATCTCATGCTATAGGAAGGGTCTCAGGTTTGTTATAAGCAGTGAGATATCACATCTCATGATATCGGAAGGGTCTCAGGATTGGAATGGGAAGGATCTGGATATCACATCTCATGATAAAGGAAGGGTCTAAGGTTTGGTATTAGAAGCATTGAGATATCACTTCTCATGCTATAGGAAGGGTCTCAGGATTGGAATGGGAAGGACTTGGATATCACATCTCATGCTATAGGGAGGGTCTCAAGTTTGATATTAGAAGCATTGAGATATCACATCTCATGATATCGGAAGGGTCTCAGGATTGGAATGGGAAGGATTTGGATATCACATCTCATGTTATAGGACGGGTCTCAGGTTTGGTATTAGAAGCATTGAGACATCACATCTCATGTTATAGGAAGGGTCTCAGGATTGGAATGGGAAGAAGTTGGATATCACATCTCATGCTATAGGAAGGGTCTCAGGTTTGTTATAAGCAGTGAGATATCACATCTCATGATATCGGAAGGGTCTCAGGATTGGAATGGGAAGGAGCTGGATATCACATCTCATGATAAAGGAAGGGTCTAAGGTTTGGTATTAGAAGCATTGAGATATCACTTCTCATGCTATAGGAAGGGTCTCAGGATTGGAATGGGAAGGTCTTGGATATCACATCTCATGCTATAGGGAGGGTCTCAAGTTTGATATTAGAAGCATTGAGATATCACATCTCATGATATCGGAAGGGTCTCAGGATTGGAATGGGAAGGAGTTGGATATCACATCTCATGATATAGGAAGGGTCTCAGGTTTGGTATAAGCATTGAGATATCATATCTCTGCTATCGGAAGTGTCTCAGGATTGGAATGGGAAGGAGTTGGATATCCCATCTCATGTTATATGACGGGTCTCAGGTTTGTTATTAGAATCATTGAGATATCATATTGCATGCTGTAGGAAGGGTCTAAGGATTGGAATGGGAAGGACTTGGATATCACATCTCATGCTATAGATAGGCTCTCAGGTTTGGAAAGGGAAGGAGTTGGATATCACATTTCATGTTAGAGGAAGGATCTCAGGTTTGGTATAAGCATTGAGATATCACATCTCATGCTATAGGAAGGGTCTCTGGATTGGAATGGAAGGAGTTGGATATCACATCTCGTTATAGGAAGGATCTCAGGTTTGGTATTAGAAGCATTGAGATATCACATCTCATGCTATAGGAAGGGTCTCAGGTTTGGTATAAGCATTGAGATATCACATCTCATGCTATAGGAAGGGTCTCAGGATTGGTATAAGCATTGAGATATCACATCTCATGCTATAGGAAGGGTCTCTGGATTGGAATGGAAGGAGTTGGATATCACATCTCGTTATAGGAAGGATCTCAGGTTTGGTATTAGAAGCATTGAGATATCACATCTCATGCTATAGGAAGGGTCTCAGGTTTGGTATAAGCATTGAGATATCACATCTCATGCTATAGGAAGGGTCTCAGGATTGGAATGGGAAGGAGTTGTATATGACATCTCATGCCGTAGGAAGGGTCTCAGGTTTGGTATAAGCATTGAGATATCATATCTTTGCAATCGTAAGGGTCTCAGGATTGGAATGGGAAGGAGTTGGATATCCCATCTCATGTTATAGGAAGAGTCTCAGGTTTGGTATTAGAAGCATTGAGATATCACATCTCATGCTATAGGAGGTGTCTCAGGATTGGAATGGGAAGGACTTGGATATCACATATGCTATAGGGAGGGTCTCAAGTTTGATATTAGAAGCATTGAGATATCACATCTCATGCTATAGGAGGTGTCTCAGGATTGGAATGGGAAGGACTTGGATATCACATATGCTATAGGGAGGGTCTCAAGTTTGATATTAGAAGCATTGAGATATCACATCTCATGCTATAGGAAGGGTCTCAGGATTGGAATGGGAAGGATTGGATATCACATCTCATGCTATAGGAAGGGTCTCAGGTTTGTTATAAGCAGTGAGATATCACATCTCATGATATCGGAAGGGTCTCAGGATTGGAATGGGAAGGAGCTGGATATCACATCTCATGATAAAGGAAGGGTCTAAGGTTTGGTATTAGAAGCATTGAGATATCACTTCTCATGCTATAGGAAGGATCTCAGGATTGGAATGGGAAGGACTTGGATATCACATCTCATGCTATAGGGAGGGTCTCAAGTTTGATATTAGAAGCATTGAGATATCACATCTCATGATATCGGAAGGGTCTCAGGATTGGAATGGGAAGGATTTGGATATCACATCTCATGTTATAGGACGGGTCTCAGGTTTGGTATTAGAAGCATTGAGATATCAAGTCTCATGGTATAGGAAGGGTCTCAGAATTGGAATGGGAAGGAGTTGGATATCACATCTCAAGCTATAGGAAGGGTCTCAGGATTGGAATGGGAAGGAGTTTGATATCACATCTCATGCCATAGTATGGGTCTCAGGTTTGGTAGAAGCATTGGGATATCACATCTCATGCTATCGGAAGGGTATCAGTATTGGATTTGGAAGGAGTTGGATATCCCATCTCATGTTATAGGAAGGGTCTCAGGATTGGAATGGGAAGGACTTGGATATCATATCTCATGCTATAGGAAGGGTCTCATAATTGGAATGGGAAGGAGTTGGATATCACATCTCATGTTATAGGAAAGATCTCAGGTTTGGTATTAGAAGCATTGAGACATCACATCTCATGTTATAGGAAGGGTCTCAGGATTGGAATGGGAAGAAGTTGGATATCACATCTCATGCTATAGGAAGGGTCTCAGGTTTGGTATAAGCATTGAGATATCACATCTCATGCTATAGGAAGGGTCTCAGGATTGGAATGGGAAGAAGTTGGATATCACATCTCATGCTATAGGAAGCATCTCAGATTTGGTATTAGAAGCATTGAGATATCACATCTCATGCTATCGGAAGGGTCTCAGGATTGGAATGGGAAGGAGTTGGATATCACATCTCATGCTATAGGAAGGGTCTCAGGTTTGGTAGCATTGAGATATCACATCTCATGCTATAGGAAGGGTCTCAGGATTGGAATGGGAAGAAGTTGGATATCACATCTCATGCTATAGGAAGGATCTCAGATTTGGTATTAGAAGCATTGAGATATCAAGTCTCATGGTATAGGAAGGGTCTCAGAATTGGAATGGGAAGGAGTTGGATATCACATCTCAAGCTATAGGAAGGGTCTCAGGATTGGAATGGGAAGGAGTTTGATATCACATCTCATGCCATAGTATGGGTCTCAGGTTTGGTAGAAGCATTGGGATATCACATCTCATGCTATCGGAAGGGTATCAGTATTGGATTTGGAAGGAGTTGGATATCCCATCTCATGCTGTAGGAAGGGTCTCAGGTTGGAATGGGAAGGAGTTGGATATCACATCTCATGTTATAGGAAGGGTCTCAGTATTGGAATGGGAAGGACTTGGATATCATATCTAATGCTATAGGAAGGGTCTCAGAATTGGAATGGGAAGGAGTTGGATGTCATCTCATGTTATAGGAAAGATCTCAGGTTTGGTATTAGAAGCATTGAGACATCACATCTCATGTTATAGGAAGGGTCTCAGGATTGGAATGGGAAGAAGTTGGATATCACATCTCATGCTATAGGAAGGGTCTCAGGTTTGGTATAAGCTTTGAGATATCACATCTCATGCTATAGGAAGGGTCTCAGGATTGGAATGGGAAGAAATTGGATATCACATCTCATGATAAAGGAAGGGTCTAAGGTTTGGTATTAGAAGCATTGAGATATCACTTCTCATGCTATAGGAAGGGTCTCAGGATTGGAATGGGAAGGACTTGGATATCACATCTCATGCTATAGGGAGGGTCTCAAGTTTGATATTAGAAGCATTGAGATATCACATCTCATGATATCGGAAGGGTCTCAGGATTGGAATGGGAAGGATTTGGATTTCACATCTCATGTTATAGGACGGGTCTCAGGTTTGGTATTAGAAGCATTGAGACATCACATCTCATGTTATAGGAAGGGTCTCAGGATTGGAATGGGAAGAAGTTGGATATCACATCTCATGCTATAGGAAGGGTCTCAGGTTTGTTATAAGCAGTGAGATATCACATCTCATGATATCGGAAGGGTCTCAGGATTGGAATGGGAAGGAGCTGGATATCACATCTCATGATAAAGGAAGGGTCTAAGGTTTGGTATTATAAGCATTGAGATATCACTTCTCATGCTATAGGAAGGGTCTCAGGATTGGAATGGGAAGGTCTTGGATATCACATCTCATGCTATAGGGAGGGTCTCAAGTTTGATATTAGAAGCATTGAGATATCACATCTCATGATATCGGAAGGGTCTCAGGATTGGAATGGGAAGGATTTGGATATCACATCTCATGTTATAGGACTGGTCTCAGGTTTGGTATTAGAAGCATTGAGATATCAAGTCTCATGGTATAGGAAGGGTCTCAGAATTGGAATGGGAAGGAGTTGGATATCACATCTCAAGCTATAGGAAGGGTCTCAGGATTGGAATGGGAAGGAGTTTGATATCACATCTCATGCCATAGTATGGGTCTCAGGTTTGGTAGAAGCATTGGGATATCACATCTCATGCTATCGGAAGGGTATCAGTATTGGATTTGGAAGGAGTTGGATATCCCATTTCATGCTATAGGAAGGGTCTCAGGTTGGAATGGGAAGGAGTTGGATTTCACATCTCATGTTATAGGAAGGGTCTCAGGATTGGAATGGGAAGGACTTGGATATCATATCGCATGCTATAGGAAGGGTCTCATAATTGGAATGGGAAGGAGTTGGATATCACATCTCATGTTATAGGAAAGATCTCAGGTTTGGTATTAGAAGCATTGAGACATCACATCTCATGTTATAGGAAGGGTCTCAGGATTGGAATGGGAAGAAGTTGGATATCACATCTCATGCTATAGGAAGGGTCTCAGGTTTGGTATAAGCATTGAGATATCACATCTCATGCTATAGGAAGGGTCTCAGGATTGGAATGGGAAGAAGTTGGATATCACATCTCATGCTATAGGAAGCATCTCAGATTTGGTATTAGAAGCATTGAGATATCACATCCCATGCTATCGGAAGGGTCTCAGGATTGGAATGGGAAGGAGTTGTATATGACATCTCATGCCGTAGGAAGGGTCTCAGGTTTGGTATAAGAATTGAGATATCACATCTTTGCAATCGAAAGGGTCTCAGGATTGGAATGGGAAGGAGTTGGATATCCCATCTCATGTTATAGGAAGAGTCTCAGGTTTGGTATTAGAAGCATTGAGATATCACATCTCATGCTATAGGAAGTGTCTCAGGATTGGAATGGGAAGGACTTGGATATCACATATGCTATAGGGAGGGTCTCAAGTTTGATATTAGAAGCATTGAGATATCACATCTCATGCTATAGGAAGGGTCTCAGGATTGGAATGGGAAGGATTGGATATCACATCTCATGCTATAGGAAGGGTCTCAGGTTTGTTATAAGCAGTGAGATACATCTCATGCTATAGGAAGTGTCTCAGGATTGGAATGGGAAGGAGTTGGATATCACATCTCATGCTATAGGAAGGGTCTCAGGTTTGGTAGCATTGAGATATCACATCTCATGCTATAGGAAGGGTCTCAGGATTGGAATGGGAAGAAGTTGTATATCCCATCCCATGTTATAGGACGGGTCTCTGGTTTGGTATTAGAATCATTGAGATATCACATCGCATGCTGTAGGAAGGGTCTAAGGATTGGAATGGGATGGACTTGGACATCACATCTCATGCTATAGGTAGGCTCTCAGGTTTGGTATAAGCATTGAGATATCACATCTCATGGTATAGGAAGGGTCTCAGGATTGGAATTGGACGGATTTGGATATCACATCTCATGCTATAGGAAGGGTCTCAGGTTTGGTATACGCATGGAGATATCACTTCTCATGCTATAGGAAGGGTCTCAGGATTGGAATGGGAAGGAGTTGGATATCACATCTCATGCTATAGGAAGGGTCTCTGATTTGGTATAAGCATTGAGATATCACATCTCATGCTATAGGAAGGGTCTCAGGATTGGAATTGGAAGGAGTTGTATATGACATCTCAGGCTATAGGAAGGGTCTCAGGTTTGGTATAAGCATTGAGATATCACATCTCTGCTATCGGAAGGGTCTCAGGATTGGAATGGGAAGGACTTGGATGTCACATCTCATGCTATAGGGAGGGTCTCATGTTTGATATTAGAAGCATTGAGATAACAAATCTCATGATATCGGAAGGGTCTCAGGATTGGAATGGGAAGGAGTTGGATATCACATCTCATGATATAGGAAGGGTCTAAGGTTTGGAAGGGGAAGGATTTGGATATCACATCTCATGTTATAGGACGGGTCTCAGGTTTGGTATTAGAAGCATTGAGATATCAAGTCTCATGGTATAGGAAGGGTCTCAGAATTGGAATGGGAAGGAGTTGGATAACACATCTCAAGCTATAGGAAGGGTCTCAGGATTGGAATGGGAAGAAGTTTGATATCACATCTCATGCCATAGTATGGGTCTCAGGTTTGGTAGAAGCATTGGGATATCACATCTCATGCTATCGGAAGGGTATCAGTATTGGATTTGGAAGGAGTTGGATATCCCATCATGCTATAGGAAGGGCCTCAGGTTGGAATGGGAAGGAGTTGGATATCACATCTCATGTTATAGGAAGGGTCTCAGGATTGGAATGGGAAGGACTTGGATATCATATCTCATGCTATGGGAAGGCTCTCAGGTTTGGAAGGGGAAGGAGTTGGATATCACACCTCAAGCTATAGGAAGGGTCTCAGGTTTGGAATGGGAAGGAGTTGGATATCACATCTCAAGCTATAGGAAGAGTCTCAGGTTTGGTATAAGCATTGAGATATCACATCTCATGCTATAGGAAGGGTCTCAGAATTGGAATGGGAAGGAGTTGGATATCACATCTCATGTTATAGGAAAGATCTCAGGTTTGGTATTAGAAGCATTGAGACATCAAATCTCATGTTATAGGAAGGGTCTCAGGATTGGAATGGGAAGAAGTTGGATATCACATCTCATGCTATAGGAAGGGTCTCAGGTTTGGTATAAGCATTGAGATATCACATCTCATGCTATAGGAAGGGTCTCAGGATTGGAATGGGAAGGAGTTGTATATGACATCTCATGCCATAGGAAGGGTCTCAGGTTTGGTATAAGCATTGAGATATCACATCACATGCTATAGGAAGGGTCTCAGGATTGGAATGGGAAGGACTTGGATATCACATCTCATGCTATAGGCAGGGTCTCAGGTTTGGAAAGGGAAGGAGTTGGATATCACATTTCATGTTAGAGGTAGGATCTCAGGTTTGGTATTAGAGGCATTGAGATATCACATCTCATGCTATCAGAAGGGTCCCAGGATTGGAATGGGAAGGAGTTGGATATCACATCTCATGCTAAAGGGAGGGTCTCAGGTTTGGAAAGGGAAGGATTTGGATATCACATCTCATGTTATAGGAAGGATCTCAGGTTTGGTATTAGAAGCATTGAGATATCACATCTCATGCTATCGGAAGTATCTCAGGTTTGGTATTAGAGGCATTGAGATATCACATCTCATGCTATCACAAGAGTCTCAGGATTGGAATGGGAAGGAGTTGGATAGCACATCTCATGCTATAGGAAGTGTCTCAGGATTGGAATGGGAAGGAGTTGGATATCACATCTCATGTTATAGGAAGGATCTCAGGTTTGGTATTAGAAGCATTGAGATATCACATCTCATGCTATCGGAAGTATCTCAGGTTTGGTATTAGAGGCATTGAGATATCACATCTCATGCTATCACAAGAGTCTCAGGATTGGAATGGGAAGGAGTTGGATAGCACATCTCATGCTATAGGAAGTGTCTCAGGATTGGAATGGGAAGGAGTTGGATATCACATTTCATGTTAGAGGTAGGATCTCAGGTTTGGTATTAGAGGCATTGAGATATCACATCTCATGCTATCAGAAGGGTCCCAGGATTGGAATGGGAAGGAGTTGGATATCACATCTCATGCTAAAGGGAGGGTCTCAGGTTTGGAAAGGGAAGGATTTGGATATCACATCTCATGTTATAGGAAGGATCTCAGGTTTGGTATTAGAAGCATTGAGATATCACATCTCATGCTATCGGAAGTATCTCAGGTTTGGTATTAGAGGCATTGAGATATCACATCTCATGCTATCACAAGAGTCTCAGGATTGGAATGGGAAGGAGTTGGATAGCACATCTCATGCTATAGGAAGTGTCTCAGGATTGGAATGGGAAGGAGTTGGATATCACATCTCATGTTATAGGAAGGATCTCAGGTTTGGTATTAGAAGCATTGAGATATCACTTCTCATGCTATAGGGAGGGTCTCAGGATTGGAATGGGAAGTATTTGGATATCACATCTCATGCTATAGGGAGGGTCTCAAGTTTGATATTAGAAGCATTGAGATATCACATCTCATGATATCGGAAGGGTCTCAGGATTGGAATGGGAAGGAGTTGGATATCACATCTCATGATAAAGGAAGGGTCTAAGGTTTGGTATTAGAAGCATTGAGATATCACTTCTCATGCTATAGGAAGGGTCTCAGGATTGGAATGGGAAGGACTTGGATATCACATCTCATGCTATAGGGAGGGTCTCAAGTTTGATATTAGAAGCATTGAGATATCACATCTCATGATATCGGAAGGGTCTCAGGATTGGAATGGGAAGGATTTGGATATCACATCTCATGTTATAGGACGGGTCTCAGGTTTGGTATTAGAAGCATTGAGATATCAAGTCTCATGGTATAGGAAGGGTCTCAGAATTGGAATGGGAAGGAGTTGGATATCACATCTCAAGCTATAGGAAGGGTCTCAGGATTGGAATGGGAAGGAGTTTGATATCACATCTCATGCCATAGTATGGGTCTCAGGTTTGGTAGAAGCATTGGGATATCACATCTCATGCTATCGGAAGGGTATCAGTATTGGATTTGGAAGGAGTTGGATATCCCATCTCATGTTATAGGAAGGGTCTCAGGATTGGAATGGGAAGGACTTGGATATCATATCTCATGCTATAGGAAGGGTCTCATAATTGGAATGGGAAGGAGTTGGATATCACATCTCATGTTATAGGAAAGATCTCAGGTTTGGTATTAGAAGCATTGAGACATCACATCTCATGTTATAGGAAGGGTCTCAGGATTGGAATGTGAAGAAGTTGGATATCACATCTCATGCTATAGGAAGGGTCTCAGGTTTGGTATAAGCATTGAGATATCACATCTCATGCTATAGGAAGGGTCTCAGGATTGGAATGGGAAGAAGTTGGATATCACATCTCATGCTATAGGAAGCATCTCAGATTTGGTATTAGAAGCATTGAGATATCACATCTCATGCTATCGGAAGGGTCTCAGGATTGGAATGGGAAGGAGTTGTATATGACATCTCATGCCGTAGGAAGGGTCTCAGGTTTGGTATAAGCATTGAGATATCACATCTTTGCAATCGAAAGGGTCTCAGGATTGGAATGGGAAGGAGTTGGATATCCCATCTCATGTTATAGGAAGAGTCTCAGGTTTGGTATTAGAAGCATTGAGATATCACATCTCATGCATTAGGAAGTGTCTCAGGATTGGAATGGGAAGGACTTGGATATCACATATGCTATAGGGAGGGTCTCAAGTTTGATATTAGAAGCATTGAGATATCACATCTCATGCTATAGGAAGGGTCTCAGGATTGGAATGGGAAGGATTGGATATCACATCTCATGCTATAGGAAGGGTCTCAGGTTTGTTATAAGCAGTGAGAAACATCTCATGCTATAGGAAGTGTCTCAGGATTGGAATGGGAAGGAGTTGGATATCACATCTCATGCTATAGGAAGGGTCTCAGGTTTGATAGCATTGAGATATCACATCTCATGCTATAGGAAGGGTCTCAGGATTGGAATGGGAAGAAGTTGGATATCACATCTCATGCTATAGGAAGGATCTCAGATTTGGTATTAGAAGCATTGAGATATCAAGTCTCATGGTATAGGAAGGGTCTCAGAATTGGAATGGGAAGGAGTTGGATATCACATCTCAAGCTATAGGAAGGGTCTCAGGATTGGAATGGGAAGGAGTTTGATATCACATCTCATGCCATAGTATGGGTCTCAGGTTTGGTAGAAGCATTGGGATATCACATCTCATGCTATCGGAAGGGTATCAGTATTGGATTTGGAAGGAGTTGGATATCCCATCTCATGCTATAGGAAGGGTCTCAGGTTGGAATGGGAAGGAGTTGGATATCACATCTCATGTTATAGGAAGGGTCTCAGGATTGGAATGGGAAGGACTTGGATATCATATCTAATGCTATAGGAAGGGTCTCAGAATTGGAATGGGAAGAAGTTGGATATCACATCTCATGCTATAGGAAGGGTCTCAGGTTTGGTATAAGCTTTGAGATATCACATCTCATGCTATAGGAAGGGTCTCAGGATTGGAATGGGAAGAAATTGGATATCACATCTCATGATAAAGGAAGGGTCTAAGGTTTGGTATTAGAAGCATTGAGATATCACTTCTCATGCTATAGGAAGGGTCTCAGGATTGGAATGGGAAGGACTTGGATATCACATCTCATGCTATAGGGAGGGTCTCAAGTTTGATATTAGAAGCATTGAGATATCACATCTCATGATATCGGAAGGGTCTCAGGATTGGAATGGGAAGGATTTAGATATCACATCTCATGTTATAGGACGGGTCTCAGGTTTGGTATTAGAAGCATTGAGACATCACATCTCATGTTATAGGAAGGGTCTCAGGATTGGAATGGGAAGAAGTTGGATATCACATCTCATGCTATAGGAAGGGTCTCAGGTTTGTTACAAGCAGTGAGATATCACATCTCATGATATCGGAAGGGTCTCAGGATTGGAATGGGAAGGAGCTGGATATCACATCTCATGATAAAGGAAGGGTCTAAGGTTTGGTATTAGAAGCATTGAGATATCACATCTCATGCTATAGGGAGGGTCTCAAGTTTGATATTAGAAGCATTGAGATATCACATCTCATGATATCGGAAGGGTCTCAGGATTGGAATGGGAAGGATTTGGATATCACATCTCATGTTATAGGACGGGTCTCAGGTTTGGTATTAGAAGCATTGAGATATCAAGTCTCATGGTATAGGAAGGGTCTCAGAATTGGAATGGGAAGGAGTTGGATATCACATCTCAAGCTATAGGAAGGGTCTCAGGATTGGAATGGGAAGGAGTTTGATATCACATCTCATGCCATAGTATGGGTCTCAGGTTTGGTAGAAGCATTGGGATATCACATCTCATGCTATCGGAAGGGTATCAGTATTGGATTTGGAAGGAGTTGGATATCCCATTTCATGCTATAGGAAGGGTCTCAGGTTGGAATGGGAAGGAGTTGGATATCACATCTCATGTTATAGGAAGGGTCTCAGGATTGGAATGGAAAGGACTTGGATATCATATCTCATGCTATAGGAAGGGTCTCATAATTGGAATGGGAAGGAGTTGGATATCACATCTCATGTTATAGGAAAGATCTCAGGTTTGGTATTAGAAGCATTGAGACATCACATCTCATGTTATAGGAAGGGTCTCAGGATTGGAATGGGAAGAAGTTGGATATCACATCTCATGCTATAGGAAGGGTCTCAGGTTTGGTATAAGCATTGAGATATCACATCTCATGCTATAGGAAGGGTCTCAGGATTGGAATGGGAAGAAGTTGGATATCACATCTCATGCTATAGGAAGCATCTCAGATTTGGTATTAGAAGCATTGAGATATCACATCTCATGCTATCGGAAGGGTCTCAGAATTGGAATGGGAAGGAGTTGTATATGACATCTCATGCCGTAGGAAGGGTCTCAGGTTTGGTATAAGAATTGAGATATCACATCTTTGCAATCGAAAGGGTCTCAGGATTGGAATGGGAAGGAGTTGGATATCCCATCTCATGTTATAGGAAGAGTCTCAGGTTTGGTATTAGAAGCATTGAGATATCACATCTCATGCTATAGGAAGTGTCTCAGGATTGGAATGGGAAGGACTTGGATATCACATATGCTATAGGGAGGGTCTCAAGTTTGATATTAGAAGCATTGAGATATCACATCTCATGCTATAGGAAGGGTCTCAGGATTGGAATGGGAAGGATTGGATATCACATCTCATGCTATAGGAAGGGTCTCAGGTTTGTTATAAGCAGTGAGATACATCTCATGCTATAGGAAGTGTCTCAGGATTGGAATGGGAAGGAGTTGGATATCACATCTCATGCTATAGGAAGGGTCTCAGGTTTGGTAGCATTGAGATATCACATCTCATGCTATAGGAAGGGTCTCAGGATTGGAATGGGAAGAAGTTGGATATCCCATCCCATGTTATAGGACGGGTCTCTGGTTTGGTATTAGAATCATTGAGATATCACATCGCATGCTGTAGGAAGGGTCTAAGGATTGGAATGGGATGGACTTGGACATCACATCTCATGCTATAGGTAGGCTCTCAGGTTTGGTATAAGCATTGAGATATCACATCTCATGGTATAGGAAGGGTCTCAGGATTGGAATTGGACGGATTTGGATATCACATCTCATGCTATAGGAAGGGTCTCAGGTTTGGTATACGCATGGAGATATCACTTCTCATGCTATAGGAAGGGTCTCAGGATTGGAATGGGAAGGAGTTGGATATCACATCTCATGCTATAGGAAGGGTCTCTGATTTGGTATAAGCATTGAGATATCACATCTCATGCTATAGGAAGGGTCTCAGGATTGGAATTGGAAGGAGTTGTATATGAAATCTCAGGCTATAGGAAGGGTCTCAGGTTTGGTATAAGCATTGAGATATCACATCTCTGCTATCGGAAGGGTCTCAGGATTGGAATGGGAAGGACTTGGATGTCACATCTCATGCTATAGGGAGGGTCTCATGTTTGATATTAGAAGCATTGAGATAACAAATCTCATGATATCGGAAGGGTCTCAGGATTGGAATGGGAAGGAGTTGGATATCACATCTCATGATATAGGAAGGGTCTAAGGTTTGGAAGGGGAAGGATTTGGATATCACATCTCATGTTATAGGACGGGTCTCAGGTTTGGTATTAGAAGCATTGAGATATCAAGTCTCATGGTATAGGAAGGGTCTCAGAATTGGAATGGGAAGGAGTTGGATAACACATCTCAAGCTATAGGAAGGGTCTCAGGATTGGAATGGGAAGAAGTTTGATATCACATCTCATGCCATAGTATGGGTCTCAGGTTTGGTAGAAGCATTGGGATATCACATCTCATGCTATCGGAAGGGTATCAGTATTGGATTTGGAAGGAGTTGGATATCCCATCATGCTATAGGAAGGGCCTCAGGTTGGAATGGGAAGGAGTTGGATATCACATCTCATGTTATAGGAAGGGTCTCAGGATTGGAATGGGAAGGACTTGGATATCATATCTCATGCTATGGGAAGGCTCTCAGGTTTGGAAGGGGAAGGAGTTGGATATCACACCTCAAGCTATAGGAAGGGTCTCAGGTTTTGAATGGGAAGGAGTTGGATATCACATCTCAAGCTATAGGAAGAGTCTCAGGTTTGGTATAAGCATTGAGATATCACATCTCATGCTATAGGAAGGGTCTCAGAATTGGAATGGGAAGGAGTTGGATATCACATCTCATGTTATAGGAAAGATCTCAGGTTTGGTATTAGAAGCATTGAGACATCAAATCTCATGTTATAGGAAGGGTCTCAGGATTGGAATGGGAAGAAGTTGGATATCACATCTCATGCTATAGGAAGGGTCTCAGGTTTGGTATAAGCATTGAGATATCACATCTCATGCTATAGGAAGGGTCTCAGGATTGGAATGGGAAGGAGTTGTATATGACATCTCATGCCATAGGAAGGGTCTCAGGTTTGGTATAAGCATTAAGATATCACATCACATGCTATAGGAAGGGTCTCGGGATTGGAATGGGAAGGACTTGGATATCACATCTCATGCTATAGGCAGGGTCTCAGGTTTGGAAAGGGAAGGAGTTGGATATCACATTTCATGTTAGAGGTAGGATCTCAGGTTTGGTATTAGAGGCATTGAGATATCACATCTCATGCTATCAGAAGGGTCTCAGGATTGGAATGGGAAGGAGTTGGATATCACATCTCATGCTAAAGGGAGGGTCTCAGGTTTGGAAAGGGAAGGATTTGGATATCACATCTCATGTTATAGGAAGGATCTCAGGTTTGGTATTAGAAGCATTGAGATATCACATCTCATGCTATCGGAAGTATCTCAGGTTTGGTATTAGAGGCATTGAGATATCACATCTCATGCTATCATAAGAGTCTCAGGATTGGAATGGGAAGGAGTTGGATAGCACATCTCATGCTATGGGAAGTGTCTCAGGATTGGAATGGGAAGGAGTTGGATATCACATCTCATGTTATAGGAAGGATCTCAGGTTTGGTATTAGAAGCATTGAGATATCACTTCTCATGCTATAGGGAGGGTCTCAGGATTGGAATGGGAAGTATTTGGATATCACATCTCATGCTATACGGAGGGTCTCAAGTTTGATATTAGAAGCATTGAGATATCACATCTCATGATATCGGAAGGGTCTCAGGATTGGAATGGGAAGGAGTTGGATATCACATCTCATGATAAAGGAAGGGTGTAAGGTTTGGTATTAGAAGCATTGAGATATCCCTTCTCATGCTATAGGAAGGGTCTCAGGATTGGAATGGGAAGGACTTGGATATCACATCTCATGCTATAGGGAGGGTCTCAAGTTTGATATTAGAAGCATTGAGATATCACATCTCATGATATCGGAAGGGTCTCAGGATTGGAATGGGAAGGATTTGGATATCACATCTCATGTTATAGGACGGGTCTCAGGATTGGAATGGGAAGGAGTTTGATATCACATCTCATGCCATAGTATGGGTCTCAGGTTTGGTAGAAGCATTGGGATATCACATCTCATGCTATCGGAAGGGTATCAGTATTGGATTTGGAAGGAGTTGGATATCCCATCTCATGCTAAAGGAAGGGTCTCAGGTTGGAATGGGAAGGAGTTGGATATCACATCTCATGTTATAGGAAGGGTTTCAGGATTGGAATGGGAAGGAGTTGGATATCACATCTCAAGCTATAGGAAGGGTCTCAGGATTGGAATGGGAAGGAGTTTGATATCACATCTCATGCCATAGTATGGGTCTCAGGTTTGGTAGAAGCATTGGGATATCACATCTCATGCTATCGGAAGGGTATCAGTATTGGATTTGGAAGGAGTTGGATGTCCCATCTCATGTTATAGGAAGGGTCTCAGGATTGGAATGGGAAGGACTTGGATATCATATCTCATGCTATAGGAAGGGTCTTATAATTGGAATGGGAAGGAGTTGGATATCACATCTCATGTTATAGGAAAGATCTCAGGTTTGGTATTAGAAGCATTGAGACATCACATCTCATGTTATAGGAAGGGTCTCAGGATTGGAATGGGAAGAAGTTGGATATCACATCTCATGCTATAGGAAGGGTCTCAGGTTTGGTATAAGCATTGAGATATCACATCTCATGCTATAGGAAGGGTCTCAGGATTGGAATGGGAAGAAGTTGGATATCACATCTCATGCTATAGGAAGCATCTCAGATTTGGTATTAGAAGCATTGAGATATCACATCTCATGCTATCGGAAGGGTCTCAGGATTGGAATGGGAAGGAGTTGTATATGACATCTCATGACGTAGGAAGGGTCTCAGGTTTGGTATAAGCATTGAGATATCACATCTTTGCAATCGAAAGGGTCTCAGGATTGGAATGGGAAGGAGTTGGATATCCCATCTCATGTTATAGGAAGAGTCTCAGGTTTGGTATTAGAAGCATTGAGATATCACATCTCATGCATTAGGAAGTGTCTCAGGATTGGAATGGGAAGGACTTGGATATCACATATGCTATAGGGAGGGTCTCAAGTTTGATATTAGAAGCATTGAGATATCACATCTCATGCTATAGGAAGGGTCTCAGGATTGGAATGGGAAGGATTGGATATCACATCTCATGCTATAGGAAGGGTCTCAGGTTTGTTATAAGCAGTGAGAAACATCTCATGCTATAGGAAGTGTCTCAGGATTGGAATGGGAAGGAGTTGGATATCACATCTCATGCTATAGGAAGGGTCTCAGGTTTGGTAGCATTGAGATATCACATCTCATGCTATAGGAAGGGTCTCAGGATTGGAATGGGAAGAAGTTGGATATCACATCTCATGCTATAGGAAGGATCTCAGATTTGGTATTAGAAGCATTGAGATATCAAGTCTCATGGTATAGGAAGGGTCTCAGAATTGGAATGGGAAGGAGTTTGATATCACATCTCATGCCATAGTATGGGTCTCAGGTTTGGTAGAAGCATTGGGATATCACATCTCATGCTATCGGAAGGGTATCAGTATTGGATTTGGAAGGAGTTGGATATCCCATCTCATGCTATAGGAAGGGTCTCAGGTTGGAATGGGAAGGAGTTGGATATCACATCTCATGTTATAGGAAGGGTCTCAGGATTGGAATGGGAAGGACTTGGATATCATATCTAATGCTATAGGAAGGGTCTCAGAATTGGAATGGGAAGGAGTTGGATGTCATCTCATGTTATAGGAAAGATCTCAGGTTTGGTATTAGAAGCATTGAGACATCACATCTCATGTTATAGGAAGGGTCTCAGGATTGGAATGGGAAGGACTTGGATATCACATATGCTATAGGGAGGGTCTCAAGTTTGATATTAGAAGCATTGAGATATCACATCTCATGCTATAGGAAGGGTCTCAGGATTGGAATGGGAAGGATTGGATATCACATCTCATGCTATAGGAAGGGTCTCAGGTTTGTTATAAGCAGTGAGAAACATCTCATGCTATAGGAAGTGTCTCAGGATTGGAATGGGAAGGAGTTGGATATCACATCTCATGCTATAGGAAGGGTCTCAGGTTTGGTAGCATTGAGATATCACATCTCATGCTATAGGAAGGGTCTCAGGATTGGAATGGGAAGAAGTTGGATATCACATCTCATGCTATAGGAAGGATCTCAGATTTGGTATTAGAAGCATTGAGATATCAAGTCTCATGGTATAGGAAGGGTCTCAGAATTGGAATGGGAAGGAGTTGGATATCACATCTCAAGCTATAGGAAGGGTCTCAGGATTGGAATGGGAAGGAGTTTGATATCACATCTCATGCCATAGTATGGGTCTCAGGTTTGGTAGAAGCATTGGGATATCACATCTCATGCTATCGGAAGGGTATCAGTATTGGATTTGGAAGGAGTTGGATATCCCATCTCATGCTATAGGAATGGTCTCAGGTTGGAATGGGAAGGAGTTGGATATCACATCTCATGTTATAGGAAGGGTCTCAGGATTGGAATGGGAAGGACTTGGATATCATATCTAATGCTATAGGAAGGGTCTCAGAATTGGAATGGGAAGGAGTTGGATGTCATCTCATGTTATAGGAAAGATCTCAGGTTTGGTATTAGAAGCATTGAGACATCACATCTCATGTTATAGGAAGGGTCTCAGGATTGGAATGGGAAGAAGTTGGATATCACATCTCATGCTATAGGAAGGGTCTCAGGTTTGGTATAAGCTTTGAGATATCACATCTCATGCTATAGGAAGGGTCTCAGGATTGGAATGGGAAGAAATTGGATATCACATCTCATGATAAAGGAAGGGTCTAAGGTTTGGTATTAGAAGCATTGAGATATCACTTCTCATGCTATAGGAAGGGTCTCAGGATTGGAATGGGAAGGACTTGGATATCACATCTCATGCTATAGGGAGGGTCTCAAGTTTGATATTAGAAGCATTGAGATATCACATCTCATGATATCGGAAGGGTCTCAGGATTGGAATGGGAAGGATTTGGATATCACATCTCATGTTATAGGACGGGTCTCAGGTTTGGTATTAGAAGCATTGAGACATCACATCTCATGTTATAGGAAGGGTCTCAGGATTGGAATGGGAAGAAGTTGGATATCACATCTCATGCTATAGGAAGGGTCTCAGGTTTGTTATAAGCAGTGAGATATCACATCTCATGATATCGGAAGGGTCTCAGGATTGGAATGGGAAGGAGCTGGATATCACATCTCATGATAAAGGAAGGGTCTAAGGTTTGGTATTAGAAGCATTGAGATATCACTTCTCATGCTATAGGAAGGGTCTCAGGATTGGAATGGGAAGGTCTTGGATATCACATCTCATGCTATAGGGAGGGTCTCAAGTTTGATATTAGAAGCATTGAGATATCACATCTCATGATATCGGAAGGGTCTCAGGATTGGAATGGGAAGGATTTGGATATCACATCTCATGTTATAGGACGGGTCTCAGGTTCGGTATTAGAAGCATTGAGATATCAAGTCTCATGGTATAGGAAGGGTCTCAGAATTGGAATGGGAAGGAGTTGGATATCACATCTCAAGCTATAGGAAGGGTCTCAGGATTGGAATGGGAAGGAGTTTGATATCACATCTCATGCCATAGTATGGGTCTCAGGTTTGGTAGAAGCATTGGGATATCACATCTCATGCTATCGGAAGGGTATCAGTATTGGATTTGGAAGGAGTTGGATATCCCATTTCATGCTATAGGAAGGGTCTCAGGTTGGAATGGGAAGGAGTTGGATATCACATTTCATGTTATAGGAAGGGTCTCAGGATTGGAATGGGAAGGACTTGGATATCATATCTCATGCTATAGGAAGGGTCTCATAATTGGAATGGGAAGGAGTTGGATATCACATCTCATGTTATAGGAAAGATCTCAGGTTTGGTATTAGAAGCATTGAGACATCACATCTCATGTTATAGGAAGGGTCTCAGGATTGGAATGGGAAGAAGTTGGATATTACATCTCATGCTATAGGAAGGGTCTCAGGTTTGGTATAAGCATTGAGATATCACATCTCATGCTATAGGAAGGGTCTCAGTATTGGAATGGGAAGAAGTTGGATATCACATCTCATGCTATAGGAAGCATCTCAGATTTGGTATTAGAAGCATTGAGATATCACATCTCATGCTATCGGAAGGGTCTCAGGATTGGAATGGGAAGGAGTTGTATATGACATCTCATGCCGTAGGAAGGGTCTCAGGTTTGGTATAAGAATTGAGATATCACATCTTTGCAATTGAAAGGGTCTCAGGATTGGAATGGGAAGGAGTTGGATATCCCATCTCATGTTATAGGAAGAGTCTCAGGTTTGGTATTAGAAGCATTGAGATATCACATCTCATGCTATAGGAAGTGTCTCAGGATTGGAATGGGAAGGACTTGGATATCACATATGCTATAGGGAGGGTCTCAAGTTTGATATTAGAAGCATTGAGATATCACATCTCATGCTATAGGAAGGGTCTCAGGATTGGAATGGGAAGGATTGGATATCACATCTCATGCTATAGGAAGGGTCTCAGGTTTGTTATAAGCAGTGAGATACATCTCATGCTATAGGAAGTGTCTCAGGATTGGAATGGGAAGGAGTTGGATATCACATCTCATGCTATAGGAAGGGTCTCAGGTTTGGTAGCATTGAGATATCACATCTCATGCTATAGGAAGGGTCTCAGGATTGGAATGGGAAGAAGTTGGATATCCCATCCCATGTTATAGGACGGGTCTCTGGTTTGGTATTAGAATCATTGAGATATCACATCGCATGCTGTAGGAAGGGTCTAAGGATTGGAATGGGATGGACTTGGACATCACATCTCATGCTATAGGTAGGCTCTCAGGTTTGGTATAAGCATTGAGATATCACATCTCATGGTATAGGAAGGGTCTCAGGATTGGAATTGGACGGATTTGGATATCACATCTCATGCTATAGGAAGGGTCTCAGGTTTGGTATACGCATGGAGATATCACTTCTCATGCTATAGGAAGGGTCTCAGGATTGGAATGGGAAGGAGTTGGATATCACATCTCATGCTATAGGAAAGGTCTCTGATTTGGTATAAGCATTGAGATATCACATCTCATGCTATAGGAAGGGTCTCAGGATTGGAATTGGAAGGAGTTGTATATGACATCTCAGGCTATAGGAAGGGTCTCAGGTTTGGTATAAGCATTGAGATATCACATCTCTGCTATCGGAAGGGTCTCAGGATTGGAATGGGAAGGACTTGGATGTCACATCTCATGCTATAGGGAGGGTCTCAAGTTTGATATTAGAAGCATTGAGATAACAAATCTCATGATATCGGAAGGGTCTCAGGATTGGAATGGGAAGGAGTTGGATATCACATCTCATGATATAGGAAGGGTCTAAGGTTTGGAAGGGGAAGGATTTGGATATCACATCTCATGTTATAGGACGGGTCTCAGGTTTGGTATTAGAAGCATTGAGATATCAAGTCTCATGGTATAGGAAGGGTCTCAGAATTGGAATGGGAAGGAGTTGGATAACACATCTCAAGCTATAGGAAGGGTCTCAGGATTGGAATGGGAAGAAGTTTGATATCACATCTCATGCCATAGTATGGGTCTCAGGTTTGGTAGAAGCATTGGGATATCACATCTCATGCTATCGGAAGGGTATCAGTATTGGATTTGGAAGGAGTTGGATATCCCATCATGCTATAGGAAGGGTCTCAGGTTGGAATGGGAAGGAGTTGGATATCACATCTCATGTTATAGGAAGGGTCTCAGGATCGGAATGGGAAGGACTTGGATATCATATCTCATGCTATGGGAAGGTTCTCAGGTTTGGAAGGGGAAGGAGTTGGATATCACACCTCAAGCTATAGGAAGGGTCTCAGGTTTGGAATGGGAAGGAGTTGGATATCACATCTCAAGCTATAGGAAGAGTCTCAGGTTTGGTATAAGCATTGAGATATCACATCTCATGCTATAGGAAGGGTCTCAGAATTGGAATGGGAAGGAGTTGGATATCACATCTCATGTTATAGGAAAGATCTCAGGTTTGGTATTAGAAGCATTGAGACATCAAATCTCATGTTATAGGAAGGGTCTCAGGATTGGAATGGGAAGAAGTTGGATATCACATCTCATGCTATAGGAAGGGTCTCAGGTTTGGTATAAGCATTGAGATATCACATCTCTTGCTATAGGAAGGGTCTCAGGATTGGAATGGGAAGGAGTTGTATATGACATCTCATGCCATAGGAAGGGTCTCAGGTTTGGTATAAGCATTGAGATATCACATCACATGCTATAGGAAGGGTCTCGGGATTGGAATGGGAAGGACTTGGATATCACATCTCATGCTATAGGCAGGGTCTCAGGTTTGGAAAGGGAAGGAGCTGGATATCACATTTCATGTTAGAGGTAGGATCTCAGGTTTGGTATTAGAGGCATTGAGATATCACATCTCATGCTATCAGAAGGGTCTCAGGATTGGAATGGGAAGGAGTTGGATATCACATCTCATGCTAAAGAGAGGGTCTCAGGTTTGGAAAGGGAAGGATTTGGATATCACATCTCATGTTATAGGAAGGATCTCAGGTTTGGTATTAGAAGCATTGAGATATCACATCTCATGCTATCGGAAGTATCTCAGGTTTGGTATTAGAGGCATTGAGATATCACATCTCATGCTATCATAAGAGTCTCAGGATTGGAATGGGAAGGAGTTGGATAGCACATCTCATGCTATAGGAAGTGTCTCAGGATTGGAATGGGAAGGAGTTGGATATCACATCTCATGTTATAGGAAGGATCTCAGGTTTGGTATTAGAAGCATTGAGATATCACTTCTCATGCTATAGGGAGGGTCTCAGGATTGGAATGGGAAGTATTTGGATATCACATCTCATGCTATAGGGAGGGTCTCAAGTTTGATATTAGAAGCATTGAGATATCACATCTCATGATATCGGAAGGGTCTCAGGATTGGAATGGGAAGGAGTTGGATATCACATCTCATGATAAAGGAAGGGTCTAAGGTTTGGTATTAGAAGCATTGAGATATCACTTCTCATGCTATAGGAAGGGTCTCAGGATTGGAATGGGAAGGACTTGGATATCACATCTCATGCTATAGGGAGGGTCTCAAGTTTGATATTAGAAGCATTGAGATATCACATCTCATGATATCGGAAGGGTCTCAGGATTGGAATGGGAAGGATTTGGATATCACATCTCATGTTATAGGACGGGTCTCAGGATTGGAATGGGAAGGAGTTTGATATCACATCTCATGCCATAGTATGGGTCTCAGGTTTGGTAGAAGCATTGGGATATCACATCTCATGCTATCGGAAGGGTATCAGTATTGGATTTGGAAGGAGTTGGATATCCCATCTCATGCTAAAGGAAGGGTCTCAGGTTGGAATGGGAAGGCGTTGGATATCACATCTCATGTTATAGGAAGGGTCTCAGGATTGGAATGGGAAGGAGTTGGATATCACATCTCAAGCTATAGGAAGGGTCTCAGGATTGGAATGGGAAGGAGTTTGATATCACATCTCATGCCATAGTATGGGTCTCAGGTTTGGTAGAAGCATTGGGATATCACATCTCATGCTATCGGAAGGGTATCAGTATTGGATTTGGAAGGAGTTGGATATCCCATCTCATGTTATAGGAAGGGTCTCAGGATTGGAATGGGAAGGACTTGGATATCATATCTCATGCTATAGGAAGGGTCTCATAATTGGAATGGGAAGGAGTTGGATATCACATCTCATGTTATAGGAAAGATCTCAGGTTTGTTATTAGAAGCATTGAGACATCACATCTCATGTTATAGGAAGGGTCTCAGGATTGGAATGGGAAGAAGTTGGATATCACATCTCATGCTATAGGAAGGGTCTCAGGTTTGGTATAAGCATTGAGATATCACATCTCATGCTATAGGAAGGGTCTCAGGATTGGAATGGGAAGAAGTTGGATATCACATCTCATGCTATAGGAAGCATCTCAGATTTGGTATTAGAAGCATTGAGATATCACATCTCATGCTATCAGAAGGGTCTCAATATTGGAATGGGAAGGAGTTGTATATGACATCTCATGCCGTAGGAAGGGTCTCAGGTTTGGTATAAGCATTGAGATATCACATCTTTGCAATCGAAAGGGTCTCAGGATTGGAATGGGAAGGAGTTGGATATCCCATCTCATGTTATAGGAAGAGTATCAGGTTTGGAATGGGAAGGACTTGGATATCACATATGCTATAGGGAGGGTCTCATGTTTGATATTAGAAGCATTGAGATATCACATCTCATGCTATAGGAAGGGTCTCAGGATTGGAATGGGAAGGATTGGATATCACATCTCATGCTATAGGAAGGGTCTCAGGTTTGTTATAAGCAGTGAGAAACATCTCATGCTATAGGAAGTGTCTCAGGATTGGAATGGGAAGGAGTTGGATATCACATCTCATGCTATAGGAAGGGTCTCAGGTTTGGTATAAGCTTTGAGATATCACATCTCATGCTATAGGAAGGGTCTCAGGATTGGAATGGGAAGAAATTGGATATCACATCTCATGATAAAGGAAGGGTCTAAGGTTTGGTATTAGAAGCATTGAGATATCACTTCTCATGCTATAGGAAGGGTCTCAGGATTGGAATGGGAAGGACTTGGATATCACATCTCATGCTATAGGGAGGGTCTCAAGTTTGATATTAGAAGCATTGAGATATCACATCTCATGATATCGGAAGGGTCTCAGGATTGGAATGGGAAGGATTTGGATATCACATCTCATGTTATAGGACGGGTCTCAGGTTTGGTATTAGAAGCATTGAGACATCACATCTCATGTTATAGGAAGGGTCTCAGGATTGGAATGGGAAGAAGTTGGATATCACATCTCATGCTATAGGAAGGGTCTCAGGTTTGTTATAAGCAGTGAGATATCACATCTCATGATATCGGAAGGGTCTCAGGATTGGAATGGGAAGGAGCTGGATATCACATCTCATGATAAAGGAAGGGTCTAAGGTTTGGTATTAGAAGCATTGAGATATCACTTCTCATGCTATAGGAAGGGTCTCAGGATTGGAATGGGAAGGTCTTGGATATCACATCTCATGCTATAGGGAGGGTCTCAAGTTTGATATTAGAAGCATTGAGATATCACATCTCATGATATCGGAAGGGTCTCAGGATTGGAATGGGAAGGATTTGGATATCACATCTCATGTTATAGGACGGGTCTCAGGTTCGGTATTAGAAGCATTGAGATATCAAGTCTCATGGTATAGGAAGGGTCTCAGAATTGGAATGGGAAGGAGTTGGATATCACATCTCAAGCTATAGGAAGGGTCTCAGGATTGGAATGGGAAGGAGTTTGATATCACATCTCATGCCATAGTATGGGTCTCAGGTTTGGTAGAAGCATTGGGATATCACATCTCATGCTATCGGAAGGGTATCAGTATTGGATTTGGAAGGAGTTGGATATCCCATTTCATGCTATAGGAAGGGTCTCAGGTTGGAATGGGAAGGAGTTGGATATCACATTTCATGTTATAGGAAGGGTCTCAGGATTGGAATGGGAAGGACTTGGATATCATATCTCATGCTATAGGAAGGGTCTCATAATTGGAATGGGAAGGAGTTGGATATCACATCTCATGTTATAGGAAAGATCTCAGGTTTGGTATTAGAAGCATTGAGACATCACATCTCATGTTATAGGAAGGGTCTCAGGATTGGAATGGGAAGAAGTTGGATATCACATCTCATGCTATAGGAAGGGTCTCAGGTTTGGTATAAGCATTGAGATATCACATCTCATGCTATAGGAAGGGTCTCAGTATTGGAATGGGAAGAAGTTGGATATCACATCTCATGCTATAGGAAGCATCTCAGATTTGGTATTAGAAGCATTGAGATATCACATCTCATGCTATCGGAAGGGTCTCAGGATTGGAATGGGAAGGAGTTGTATATGACATCTCATGCCGTAGGAAGGGTCTCAGGTTTGGTATAAGAATTGAGATATCACATCTTTGCAATTGAAAGGGTCTCAGGATTGGAATGGGAAGGAGTTGGATATCCCATCTCATGTTATAGGAAGAGTCTCAGGTTTGGTATTAGAAGCATTGAGATATCACATCTCATGCTATAGGAAGTGTCTCAGGATTGGAATGGGAAGGACTTGGATATCACATATGCTATAGGGAGGGTCTCAAGTTTGATATTAGAAGCATTGAGATATCACATCTCATGCTATAGGAAGGGTCTCAGGATTGGAATGGGAAGGATTGGATATCACATCTCATGCTATAGGAAGGGTCTCAGGTTTGTTATAAGCAGTGAGATACATCTCATGCTATAGGAAGTGTCTCAGGATTGGAATGGGAAGGAGTTGGATATCACATCTCATGCTATAGGAAGGGTCTCAGGTTTGGTAGCATTGAGATATCACATCTCATGCTATAGGAAGGGTCTCAGGATTGGAATGGGAAGAAGTTGGATATCCCATCCCATGTTATAGGACGGGTCTCTGGTTTGGTATTAGAATCATTGAGATATCACATCGCATGCTGTAGGAAGGGTCTAAGGATTGGAATGGGATGGACTTGGACATCACATCTCATGCTATAGGTAGGCTCTCAGGTTTGGTATAAGCATTGAGATATCACATCTCATGGTATAGGAAGGGTCTCAGGATTGGAATTGGACGGATTTGGATATCACATCTCATGCTATAGGAAGGGTCTCAGGTTTGGTATACGCATGGAGATATCACTTCTCATGCTATAGGAAGGGTCTCAGGATTGGAATGGGAAGGAGTTGGATATCACATCTCATGCTATAGGAAGGGTCTCTGATTTGGTATAAGCATTGAGATATCACATCTCATGCTATAGGAAGGGTCTCAGGATTGGAATTGGAAGGAGTTGTATATGACATCTCAGGCTATAGGAAGGGTCTCAGGTTTGGTATAAGCATTGAGATATCACATCTCTGCTATCGGAAGGGTCTCAGGATTGGAATGGGAAGGACTTGGATGTCACATCTCATGCTATAGGGAGGGTCTCAAGTTTGATATTAGAAGCATTGAGATAACAAATCTCATGATATCGGAAGGGTCTCAGGATTGGAATGGGAAGGAGTTGGATATCACATCTCATGATATAGGAAGGGTCTAAGGTTTGGAAGGGGAAGGATTTGGATATCACATCTCATGTTATAGGACGGGTCTCAGGTTTGGTATTAGAAGCATTGAGATATCAAGTCTCATGGTATAGGAAGGGTCTCAGAATTGGAATGGGAAGGAGTTGGATAACACATCTCAAGCTATAGGAAGGGTCTCAGGATTGGAATGGGAAGAAGTTTGATATCACATCTCATGCCATAGTATGGGTCTCAGGTTTGGTAGAAGCATTGGGATATCACATCTCATGCTATCGGAAGGGTATCAGTATTGGATTTGGAAGGAGTTGGATATCCCATCATGCTATAGGAAGGGTCTCAGGTTGGAATGGGAAGGAGTTGGATATCACATCTCATGTTATAGGAAGGGTCTCAGGATCGGAATGGGAAGGACTTGGATATCATATCTCATGCTATGGGAAGGTTCTCAGGTTTGGAAGGGGAAGGAGTTGGATATCACACCTCAAGCTATAGGAAGGGTCTCAGGTTTGGAATGGGAAGGAGTTGGATATCACATCTCAAGCTATAGGAAGAGTCTCAGGTTTGGTATAAGCATTGAGATATCACATCTCATGCTATAGGAAGGGTCTCAGAATTGGAATGGGAAGGAGTTGGATATCACATCTCATGTTATAGGAAAGATCTCAGGTTTGGTATTAGAAGCATTGAGACATCAAATCTCATGTTATAGGAAGGGTCTCAGGATTGGAATGGGAAGAAGTTGGATATCACATCTCATGCTATAGGAAGGGTCTCAGGTTTGGTATAAGCATTGAGATATCACATCTCTTGCTATAGGAAGGGTCTCAGGATTGGAATGGGAAGGAGTTGTATATGACATCTCATGCCATAGGAAGGGTCTCAGGTTTGGTATAAGCATTGAGATATCACATCACATGCTATAGGAAGGGTCTCGGGATTGGAATGGGAAGGACTTGGATATCACATCTCATGCTATAGGCAGGGTCTCAGGTTTGGAAAGGGAAGGAGTTGGATATCACATTTCATGTTAGAGGTAGGATCTCAGGTTTGGTATTAGAGGCATTGAGATATCACATCTCATGCTATCAGAAGGGTCTCAGGATTGGAATGGGAAGGAGTTGGATATCACATCTCATGCTAAAGAGAGGGTCTCAGGTTTGGAAAGGGAAGGATTTGGATATCACATCTCATGTTATAGGAAGGATCTCAGGTTTGGTATTAGAAGCATTGAGATATCACATCTCATGCTATCGGAAGTATCTCAGGTTTGGTATTAGAGGCATTGAGATATCACATCTCATGCTATCATAAGAGTCTCAGGATTGGAATGGGAAGGAGTTGGATAGCACATCTCATGCTATAGGAAGTGTCTCAGGATTGGAATGGGAAGGAGTTGGATATCACATCTCATGTTATAGGAAGGATCTCAGGTTTGGTATTAGAAGCATTGAGATATCACTTCTCATGCTATAGGGAGGGTCTCAGGATTGGAATGGGAAGTATTTGGATATCACATCTCATGCTATAGGGAGGGTCTCAAGTTTGATATTAGAAGCATTGAGATATCACATCTCATGATATCGGAAGGGTCTCAGGATTGGAATGGGAAGGAGTTGGATATCACATCTCATGATAAAGGAAGGGTCTAAGGTTTGGTATTAGAAGCATTGAGATATCACTTCTCATGCTATAGGAAGGGTCTCAGGATTGGAATGGGAAGGACTTGGATATCACATCTCATGCTATAGGGAGGGTCTCAAGTTTGATATTAGAAGCATTGAGATATCACATCTCATGATATCGGAAGGGTCTCAGGATTGGAATGGGAAGGATTTGGATATCACATCTCATGTTATAGGACGGGTCTCAGGATTGGAATGGGAAGGAGTTTGATATCACATCTCATGCCATAGTATGGGTCTCAGGTTTGGTAGAAGCATTGGGATATCACATCTCATGCTATCGGAAGGGTATCAGTATTGGATTTGGAAGGAGTTGGATATCCCATCTCATGCTAAAGGAAGGGTCTCAGGTTGGAATGGGAAGGCGTTGGATATCACATCTCATGTTATAGGAAGGGTCTCAGGATTGGAATGGGAAGGAGTTGGATATCACATCTCAAGCTATAGGAAGGGTCTCAGGATTGGAATGGGAAGGAGTTTGATATCACATCTCATGCCATAGTATGGGTCTCAGGTTTGGTAGAAGCATTGGGATATCACATCTCATGCTATCGGAAGGGTATCAGTATTGGATTTGGAAGGAGTTGGATATCCCATCTCATGTTATAGGAAGGGTCTCAGGATTGGAATGGGAAGGACTTGGATATCATATCTCATGCTATAGGAAGGGTCTCATAATTGGAATGGGAAGGAGTTGGATATCACATCTCATGTTATAGGAAAGATCTCAGGTTTGTTATTAGAAGCATTGAGACATCACATCTCATGTTATAGGAAGGGTCTCAGGATTGGAATGGGAAGAAGTTGGATATCACATCTCATGCTATAGGAAGGGTCTCAGGTTTGGTATAAGCATTGAGATATCACATCTCATGCTATAGGAAGGGTCTCAGGATTGGAATGGGAAGAAGTTGGATATCACATCTCATGCTATAGGAAGCATCTCAGATTTGGTATTAGAAGCATTGAGATATCACATCTCATGCTATCAGAAGGGTCTCAATATTGGAATGGGAAGGAGTTGTATATGACATCTCATGCCGTAGGAAGGGTCTCAGGTTTGGTATAAGCATTGAGATATCACATCTTTGCAATCGAAAGGGTCTCAGGATTGGAATGGGAAGGAGTTGGATATCCCATCTCATGTTATAGGAAGAGTATCAGGTTTGGAATGGGAAGGACTTGGATATCACATATGCTATAGGGAGGGTCTCATGTTTGATATTAGAAGCATTGAGATATCACATCTCATGCTATAGGAAGGGTCTCAGGATTGGAATGGGAAGGATTGGATATCACATCTCATGCTATAGGAAGGGTCTCAGGTTTGTTATAAGCAGTGAGAAACATCTCATGCTATAGGAAGTGTCTCAGGATTGGAATGGGAAGGAGTTGGATATCACATCTCATGCTATAGGAAGGGTCTCAGGTTTGGTAGCATTGAGATATCACATCTCATGCTATAGGAAGGGTCTCAGGATTGGAATGGGAAGAAGTTGGATATCACATCTCATGCTATAGGAAGGATCTCAGATTTGGTATTAGAAGCATTGAGATATCAAGTCTCATGGTATAGGAAGGGTCTCAGAATTGGAATGGGAAGGAGTTGGATATCACATCACAAGCTATAGGAAGGGTATCAGTATTGGATTTGGAAGGAGTTGGATATCCCATCTCATGCTATAGGAAGGGTCTCAGGTTGGAATGGGAAGGAGTTGGATATCACATCTCATGTTATAGGAAGGGTCTCAGGATTGGAATGGGAAGGACTTGGATATCATATCTAATGATATAGGAAGGGTCTAAGGTTTGGTATTAGAAGCATTGAGATATCACATCTCATGCTATAGGAAGGGTCTCAGGATTGGAATGGGAAGGACTTGGATATCACATCTCATGCTATAGGGAGGGTCTCAAGTTTGATATTAGAAGCATTGAGATATCACATCTCATGATATCGGAAGGGTCTCAGGATTGGAATGGGAAGGATTTGGATATCACATCTCATGTTATAGGACGGGTCTCAGGTTTGGTATTAGAAGCATTGAGACATCACATCTCATGTTATAGGAAGGGTCTCAGGATTGGAATGGGAAGAAGTTGGATATCACATCTCATGCTATAGGAAGGGTCTCAGGTTTGTTATAAGCAGTGAGATATCACATCTCATGATATCGGAAGAGTCTCAGGATTGGAATGGGAAGGAGCTGGATATCACATCTCATGATAAAGGAAGGGTCTAAGGTTTGGTATGAGAAGCATTGAGATATCACTTCTCATGCTATAGGAAGGGTCTCAGGATTGGAATGGGAAGGACTTGGATATCACATCTCATGCTATAGGGAGGGTCTCAAGTTTGATATTAGAAGCATTGAGATATCACATCTCATGATATCGGAAGGGTCTCAGGATTGGAATGGGAAGGATTTGGATATCACATCTCATGTTATAGGACGGGTCTCAGGATTGGAATGGGAAGGAGTTTGATATCACATCTCATGCCATAGTATGGGTCTCAGGTTTGGTAGAAGCATTGGGATATCACATCTCATGCTATCGGAAGGGTATCAGTATTGGATTTGGAAGGAGTTGGATATCCCATCTCATGCTAAAGGAAGGGTCTCAGGTTGGAATGGGAAGGAGTTGGATATCACATCTCATGTTATAGGAAGGGTCTCAGGATTGGAATGGGAAGGAGTTGGATATCACATCTCAAGCTATAGGAAGGGTCTCAGGTTTGGTATAAGCATTGAGATATCACATCTCATGCTATAGGAAGGGTCTCAGAATTGGAATGGGAAGGAGTTGGATATCACATCTCATGGTATAGGAAAGATCTCAGGTTTGGTATTAGAAGCATTGAGACATCAAATCTCATGTTATAGGAAGGGTCTCAGGATTGGAATGGGAAGAAGTTGGATATCACATCTCATGCTATAGGAAGGGTCTCAGGTTTGGTATAAGCATTGAGATATCACATCTCATGCTATAGGAAGGGTCTCAGGATTGGAATGGGAACGAGTTGTATATGACATCTCATGCCATAGGAAGGGTCTCAGGTTTGGTATAAGCATTGAGATATCACATCACATGCTATAGGAAGGGTCTCGGGATTGGAATGGGAAGGACTTGGATATCACATCTCATGCTATAGGCAGGGTCTCAGGTTTGGAAAGGGAAGGAGTTGGATATCACATTTCATGTTAGAGGTAGGATCTCAGGTTTGGTATTAGAGGCATTGAGATATCACATCTCATGCTATCAGAAGGGTCTCAGGATTGGAATGGGAAGGAGTTGGATATCACATCTCATGCTAAAGGGAGGGTCTCAGGTTTGGAAAGGGAAGGATTTGGATATCACATCTCATGTTATAGGAAGGATCTCAGGTTTGGTATTAGAAGCATTGAGATATCACATCTCATGCTATCGGAAGTATCTCAGGTATGGTATTAGAGGCATTGAGATATCACATCTCATGCTATTATAAGAGTCTCAGGATTGGAATGGGAAGGAGTTGGATAGCACATCTCATGCTATAGGAAGTGTCTCAGGATTGGAATGGGAAGGAGTTGGATATCACATCTCATGTTATAGGAAGGATCTCAGGTTTGGTATTAGAAGCATTGAGACATCACTTCTCATGCTATAGGGAGGGTCTCAGGATTGGAATGGGAAGTATTTGGATATCACATCTCATGCTATAGGGAGGGTCTCAAGTTTGATATTAGAAGCATTGAGATATCACATCTCATGATATCGGAAGGGTCTCAGGATTGGAATGGGAAGGAGTTGGATATCACATCTCATGATAAAGGAAGGATCTAAGGTTTGGTATTAGAAGCATTGAGATATCACTTCTCATGCTATAGGAAGGGTCTCAGGATTGGAATGGGAAGGACTTGGATATCACATCTCATGCTATAGGGAGGGTCTCAAGTTTGATATTAGAAGCATTGAGATATCACATCTCATGATATCGGAAGGGTCTCAGGATTGGAATGGGAAGGATTTGGATATCACATCTCATGTTATAGGACGGGTCTCAGGATTGGAATGGGAAGGAGTTTGATATCACATCTCATGCCATAGTATGGGTCTCAGGTTTGGTAGAAGCATTGGGATATCACATCTCATGCTATCGGAAGGGTATCAGTATTGGATTTGGAAGGAGTTGGATATCCCATCTCATGCTAAAGGAAGGGTCTCAGGTTGGAATGGGAAGGAGTTGGATATCACATCTCATGTTATAGGAAGGGTCTCAGGATTGGAATGGGAAGGAGTTGGATATCACATCTCAAGCTATAGGAAGGGTCTCAGGATTGGAATGGGAAGGAGTTTGATATCACATCTCATGCCATAGTATGGGTCTCAGGTTTGGTAGAAGCATTGGGATATCACATCTCATGCTATCGGAAGGGTATCAGTATTGGATTTGGAAGGAGTTGGATATCCCATCTCATGTTATAGGAAGGGTCTCAGGATTGGAATGGGAAGGACTTGGATATCATATCTCATGCTATAGGAAGGGTCTCATAATTGGAATGGGAAGGAGTTGGATATCACATCTCATGTTATAGGAAAGATCTCAGGTTTGGTATTAGAAGCATTGAGACATCACATCTCATGTTATAGGAAGGGTCTCAGGATTGGAATGGGAAGAAGTTGGATATCACATCTCATGCTATAGGAAGGGTCTCAGGGTTGGTATAAGCATTGAGATATCACATCTCATGCTATAGGAAGGGTCTCAGGATTGGAATGGGAAGAAGTTGGATATCACATCTCATGCTATAGGAAGCATCTCAGATTTGGTATTAGAAGCATTGAGATATCACATCTCATGCTATCGGAAGGGTCTCAGGATTGGAATGGGAAGGAGTTGTATATGACATCTCATGCCGTAGGAAGGGTCTCAGGTTTGGTAGAAGCATTGAGACATCACATCTCATGTTATAGGAAGGGTCTCAGGATTGGAATGGGAAGAAGTTGGATATCACATCTCATGCTATAGGAAGGGTCTCAGGTTTGTTATAAGCAGTGAGATTTCACATCTCATGATATCGGAAGGGTCTCAGGATTGGAATGGGAAGGAGCTGGATATCACATCTCATGATAAAGGAAGGGTCTAAGGTTTGGTATTAGAAGCATTGAGATATCACTTCTCATGCTATAGGAAGGGTCTCAGGATTGGAATGGGAAGGACTTGGATATCACATCTCATGCTATAGGGAGGTTCTCAAGTTTGATATTAGAAGCATTGAGATATCACATCTCATGATATCGGAAGGGTCTCAGGATTGGAATGGGAAGGATTTGGATATCACATCTCATGTTATAGGACGGGTCTCAGGATTGGAATGGGAAGGAGCTTGATATCACATCTCATGCCATAGTATGGGTCTCAGGTTTGGTAGAAGCATTGGGATATCACATCTCTTGCTATAGGAAGGGTCTCAGGATTGGAATGGGAAGGACTTGGATATCCCATCTCATGCTATAGGGAGGGTCTCAAGTTTGATATTAGAAGCATTGAGATATCACATCTCATGATATCGGAAGGGTCTCAGGATTGGAATGGGAAGGATTTGGATATCACATCTCATGTTATAGGACGGGTCTCAGGTTTGGTATTAGAAGCATTGAGACATCACATCTCATGTTATAGGAAGGGTCTCAGGATTGGAATGGGAAGAAGTTGGATATCACATCTCATGCTATAGGAAGGGTCTCAGGTTTGTTATAAGCAGTGAGATATCACATCTCATGATATCGGAAGGGTCTCAGGATTGGAATGGGAAGGAGCTGGATATCACATCTCATGATAAAGGAAGGGTCTAAGGTTTGGTATTAGAAGCATTGAGATATCACTTCTCATGCTATAGGAAGGGTCTCAGGATTGGAATGGGAAGGACTTGGATATCACATCTCATGCTATATGGAGGGTCTCAAGTTTGATATTAGAAGCATTGAGATATCACATCTCATGATATCGGAAGGGTCTCAGGATTGGAATGGGAAGGATTTGGATATCACATCTCATGTTATAGGACGGGTCTCAGGTTTGGTATTAGAAGCATTGAGACATCACATCTCATGTTATAGGAAGGGTCTCAGGATTGGAATGGGAAGAAGTTGGATATCACATCTCATGCTATAGGAAGGGTCTCAGGTTTGTTATAAGCAGTGAGATATCACATCTCATGATATCGGAAGGGTCTCAAGTTTGATATTAGAAGCATTGAGATATCACATCTCATGATATCGGAAGGGTCTCAGAATTGGAATTGGAAGGAGTTGGATATCATCTCATGTTATAGGACGGGTCTCAGGTTTGGTATTAGAAGCATTGAGACATCACATCTCATGTTATAGGAAGGGTCTCAGGATTGGAATGGGAAGAAGTTGGATATCACATCTCATGCTATAGGAAGGGTCTCAGGTTTGTTATAAGCAGTGAGATATAACATCTCATGATATCGGAAGGGTCTCAGGATTGGAATGGGAAGGAGCTGGATATCACATCTCATGATAAAGGAAGGGTCTAAGGTTTGGTATTAGAAGCATTGAGATATCACTTCTCATGCTATAGGAAGGGTCTCAGGATTGGAATGGGAAGGACTTGGATATCACATCTCATGCTATATGGAGGGTCTCAAGTTTGATATTAGAAGCATTGAGATATCACATCTCATGATATCGGAAGGGTCTCAGGATTGGAATGGGAAGGATTTGGATATCACATCTCATGTTATAGGACGGGTCTCAGGTTTGGTATTAGAAGCATTGAGACATCACATCTCATGTTATAGGAAGGGTCTCAGGATTGGAATGGGAAGAAGTTGGATATCACATCTCATGCTATAGGAAGGGTCTCAGGTTTGTTATAAGCAGTGAGATATCACATCTCATGATATCGGAAGGGTCTCAGGATTGGAATGGGAAGGAGCTGGATATCACATCTCATGATAAAGGAAGGGTCTAAGGTTTGGTATTAGAAGCATTGAGATATCACTTCTCATGCTATAGGAAGGGTCTCAGGATTAGAATGGGAAGGTCTTGGATATCACATCTCATGCTATAGGGAGGGTCTCAAGTTTGATATTAGAAACATTGAGATATCACATCTCATGATATCGGAAGGGTCTCAGGATTGGAATGGGAAGGATTTGGATATCACATCTCATGTTATAGGACGGGTCTCAGGTTTGGTATTAGAAGCATTGAGATATCAAGTCTCATGGTATAGGAAGGGTCTCAGAATTGGAATGGGAAGGAGTTGGATATCACATCTCAAGCTATAGGAAGGGTCTCAGGATTGGAATGGGAAGGAGTTTGATATCACATCTCATGCCATAGTATGGGTCTCAGGTTTGGTAGAAGCATTGGGATATCACATCTCATGCTATCGGAAGGGTATCAGTATTGGATTTGGAAGGAGTTGGATATCCCATTTCATGCTATAGGAAGGGTCTCAGGTTGGAATGGGAAGGAGTTGGATATCACATTTCATGTTATAGGAAGGGTCTCAGGATTGGAATGGGAAGGACTTGGATATCATATCTCATGCTATAGGAAGGGTCTCATAATTGGAATGGGAAGGAGTTGGATATCACATCTCATGTTATAGGAAAGATCTCAGGTTTGGTATTAGAAGCATTGAGACATCACATCTCATGTTATAGGAAGGGTCTCAGGATTGGAATGGGAAGAAGTTGGATATCACATCTCATGCTATAGGAAGGGTCTCAGGTTTGGTATAAGCATTGAGATATCACATCTCATGCTATAGGAAGGGTCTCAGGATTGGAATGGGAAGCAGTTGGACATCACATCTCATGCTATAGGAAGCATCTCAGATTTGGTATTAGAAGCATTGAGATATCACATCTCATGCTATCGGAAGGGTCTCACGATTGGAATGGGAAGGAGTTGTATATGACATCTCATGCCGTAGGAAGGGTCTCAGGTTTGGTATAAGAATTGAGATATCACATCTTTGCAATCGAAAGGGTCTCAGGATTGGAATGGGAAGGAGTTGGATATCCCATCTCATGTTATAGGAAGAGTCTCAGGTTTGGTATTAGAAGCATTGAGATATCACATCTCATGCTATAGGAAGTGTCTCAGGATTGGAATGGGAAGGACTTGGATATCACATATGCTATAGGGAGGGTCTCAAGTTTGATATTAGAAGCATTGAGATATCACATCTCATGCTATAGGAAGGGTCTCAGGATTGGAATGGGAAGGATTGGATATCACATCTCATGCTATAGGAAGGGTCTCAGGTTTGTTATAAGCAGTGAGATACATCTCATGCTATAGGAAGTGTCTCAGGATTGGAATGGGAAGGAGTTGGATATCACATCTCATGCTATAGGAAGGGTCTCAGGTTTGGTAGCATTGAGATATCACATCTCATGCTATAGGAAGGGTCTCAGGATTGGAATGGGAAGAAGTTGGATATCCCATCCCATGTTATAGGACGGGTCTCTGGTTTGGTATTAGAATCATTGAGATATCACATCGCATGCTGTAGGAAGGGTCTAAGGATTGGAATGGGATGGACTTGGACATCACATCTCATGCTATAGGTAGGCTCTCAGGTTTGGTATAAGCATTGAGATATCACATCTCATGGTATAGGAAGGGTCTCAGGATTGGAATTGGACGGATTTGGATATCACATCTCATGCTATAGGAAGGGTCTCAGGTTTGGTATACGCATGGAGATATCACTTCTCATGCTATAGGAAGGGTCTCAGGATTGGAATGGGAAGGAGTTGGATATCACATCTCATGCTATAGGAAGGGTCTCTGATTTGGTATAAGCATTGAGATATCACATCTCATGCTATAGGAAGGGTCTCAGGATTGGAATTGGAAGGAGTTGTATATGACATCTCAGGCTATAGGAAGGGTCTCAGGTTTGGTATAAGCATTGAGATATCACATCTCTGCTATCGGAAGGGTCTCAGGATTGGAATGGGAAGGACTTGGATGTCACATCTCATGCTATAGGGAGGGTCTCAAGTTTGATATTAGAAGCATTGAGATAACAAATCTCATGATATCGGAAGGGTCTCAGGATTGGAATGGGAAGGAGTTGGATATCACATCTCATGATATAGGAAGGGTCTAAGGTTTGGAAGGGGAAGGATTTGGATATCACATCTCATGTTATAGGACGGGTCTCAGGTTTGGTATTAGAAGCATTGAGATATCAAGTCTCATGGTATAGGAAGGGTCTCAGAATTGGAATGGGAAGGAGTTGGATAACACATCTCAAGCTATAGGAAGGGTCTCAGGATTGGAATGGGAAGAAGTTTGATATCACATCTCATGCCATAGTATGGGTCTCAGGTTTGGTAGAAGCATTGGGATATCACATCTCATGCTATCGGAAGGGTATCAGTATTGGATTTGGAAGGAGTTGGATATCCCATCATGCTATAGGAAGGGTCTCAGGTTGGAATGGGAAGGAGTTGGATATCACATCTCATGTTATAGGAAGGGTCTCAGGATTGGAATGGGAAGGACTTGGATATCATATCTCATGCTATGGGAAGGCTCTCAGGTTTGGAAGGGGAAGGAGTTGGATATCACACCTCAAGCTATAGGAAGGGTCTCAGGTTTGGAATGGGAAGGAGTTGGATATCACATCTCAAGCTATAGGAAGAGTCTCAGGTTTGGTATAAGCATTGAGATATCACATCTCATGCTATAGGAAGGGTCTCAGAATTGGAATGGGAAGGAGTTGGATATCACATCTCATGTTATAGGAAAGATCTCAGGTTTGGTATTAGAAGCATTGAGGCATCAAATCTCATGTTATAGGAAGGGTCTCAGGATTGGAATGGGAAGAAGTTGGATATCACATCTCATGCTATAGGAAGGGTCTCAGGTTTGGTATAAGCATTGAGATATCACATCTCATGCTATAGGAAGGGTCTCAGGATTGGAATGGGAAGGAGTTGTATATGACATCTCATGCCATAGGAAGGGTCTCAGGTTTGGTATAAGCATTGAGATATCACATCTCATGCTATCAGAAGGGTCTCAGGATTGGAATGGGAAGGAGTTGGATATCACATCTCATGCTAAAGGGAGGGTCTCAGGTTTGGAAAGGGAAGGATTTGGATATCACATCTCATGTTATAGGAAGGATCTCAGGTTTGGTATTAGAAGCATTGAGATATCACATCTCATGCTATCGGAAGTATCTCAGGTTTGGTATTAGAGGCATTGAGATATCACATCTCATGCTATCATAAGAGTCTCAGGATTGGAATGGGAAGGAGTTGGATAGCACATCTCATGCTATAGGAAGTGTCTCAGGATTGGAATGGGAAGGAGTTGGATATCACATCTCATGTTATAGGAAGGATCTCAGGTTTGGTATTAGAAGCATTGAGATATCACTTCTCATGTTATAGGGAGGGTCTCAGGATTGGAATGGGAAGTATTTGGATATCACATCTCATGCTATAGGGAGGGTCTCAAGTTTGATATTAGAAGCATTGAGATATCACATCTCATGATATCGGAAGGGTCTCAGGATTGGAATGGGAAGGAGTTGGATATCACATCTCATGATAAAGGAAGGGTCTATGGTTTGGTATTAGAAGCATTGAGATATCACTTCTCATGCTATAGGAAGGGTCTCAGGATTGGAATGGGAAGGACTTGGATATCACATCTCATGCTATAGGGAGGGTCTCAAGTTTGATATTAGAAGCATTGAGATATCACATCTCATGATATCGGAAGGGTCTCAGGATTGGAATGGGAAGGATTTGGATATCACATCTCATGTTATAGGACGGGTCTCAGGATTGGAATGGGAAGGAGTTTGATATCACATCTCATGCCATAGTATGGGTCTCAGGTTTGGTAGAAGCATTGGGATATCACATCTCATGCTATCGGAAGGGCATCAGTATTGGATTTGGAAGGAGTTGGATATCCCATCTCATGCTAAAGGAAGGGTCTCAGGTTGGAATGGGAAGGAGTTGGATATCACATCTCATGTTATAGGAAGGGTCTCAGGATTGGAATGGGAAGGAGTTGGATATCACATCTCAAGCTATAGGAAGGGTCTCAGGATTGGAATGGGAAGGAGTTTGATATCACATCTCATGCCATAGTATGGGTCTCAGGTTTGGTAGACGCATTGGGATATCACATCTCATGCTATCGGAAGGGTATCAGTATTGGATTTGGAAGGAGTTGGATATCCCATCTCATGCTAAAGGAAGGGTCTCAGGTTGGAATGGGAAGGAGTTGGATATCCCATCTCATGTTATAGGAAGGGTCTCAGGATTGGAATGGGAAGGACTTGGATATCATATCTCATGCTATAGGAAGGGTCTCATAATTGGAATGGGAAGGAGTTGGATATCACATCTCATGTTATAGGAAAGATCTCAGGTTTGTTATTAGAAGCATTGAGACATCACATCTCATGTTATAGGAAGGGTCTCAGGATTGGAATGGGAAGAAGTTGGATATCACATCTCATGCTATAGGAAGGGTCTCAGGTTTGGTATAAGCATTGAGATATCACATCTCATGCTATAGGAAGGGTCTCAGGATTGGAATGGGAAGAAGTTGGATATCACATCTCATGCTATAGGAAGCATCTCAGATTTGGTATTAGAAGCATTGAGATATCACATCTCATGCTATCGGAAGGGTCTCAGGATTGGAATGGGAAGGAGTTGTATATGACATCTCATGCCGTAGGAAGGGTCTCAGGTTTGGTATAAGCATTGAGATATCACATCTTTGCAATCGAAAGGGTCTCAGGATTGGAATGGGAAGGAGTTGGATATCCCATCTCATGTTATAGGAAGAGTCTCAGGTTTGGTATTAGAAGCATTGAGATATCACATCTCATGCTATAGGAAGTGTCTCAGGATTGGAATGGGAAGGACTTGGATATCACATATGCTATAGGGAGGGTCTCACGTTTGATATTAGAAGCATTGAGATATCACATCTCATGCTATAGGAAGGGTCTCAGGATTGGAATGGGAAGGATTGGATATCACATCTCATGCTATAGGAAGGGTCTCAGGTTTGTTATAAGCAGTGAGAAACATCTCATGCTATAGGAAGTGTCTCAGGATTGGAATGGGAAGGAGTTGGATATCACATCTCATGCTATAGGAAGGGTCTCAGGTTTGGTAGCATTGAGATATCACATCTCATGCTATAGGAAGGGTCTCAGGATTGGAATGGGAAGAAGTTGGATATCACATCTCATGCTATAGGAAGGATCTCAGATTTGGTATTAGAAGCATTGAGATATCAAGTCTCATGGTATAGGAAGGGTCTCAGAATTGGAATGGGAAGGAGTTGGATATCACATCACAAGCTATAGGAAGGGTATCAGTATTGGATTTGGAAGGAGTTGGATATCCCATCTCATGCTATAGGAAGGGTCTCAGGTTGGAATGGGAAGGAGTTGGATATCACATCTCATGTTATAGGAAGGGTCTCAGGATTGGAATGGGAAGGACTTGGATATCATATATAATGATATAGGAAGGGTCTCAGAATTGGAATGGGAAGGAGTTGGATATCATCTCATGTTATAGGAAAGATCTCAGGTTTGGTATTAGAAGCATTGAGACATCACATCTCATGTTATAGGAAGGGTCTCAGGATTGGAATGGGAAGAAGTTGGATATCACATCTCATGCTATAGGAAGGGTCTCAGGTTTGGTATAAGCTTTGAGATATCACATCTCATGCTATAGGAAGGGTTTCAGGATTGGAATGGGAAGAAGTTGGATATCACATCTCATGATAAAGGAAGGGTCTAAGGTTTGGTATTAGAAGCATTGAGATATCACTTCTCATGCTATAGGAAGGGTCTCAGGATTGGAATGGGAAGGACTTGGATATCACATCTCATGCTATAGGGAGGGTCTCAAGTTTGATATTAGAAGCATTGAGATATCACATCTCATGATATCGGAAGGGTCTCAGGATTGGAATGGGAAGGATTTGGATATCACATCTCATGTTATAGGACGGGTCTCAGGTTTGGTATTAGAAGCATTGAGACATCACATCTCATGTTATAGGAAGGGTCTCAGGATTGGAATGGGAAGAAGTTGGATATCACATCTCATGCTATAGGAAGGGTCTCAGGTTTGTTATAAGCAGTGAGATATCACATCTCATGATATCGGAAGAGTCTCAGGATTGGAATGGGAAGGAGCTGGATATCACATCTCATGATAAAGGAAGGGTCTACGGTTTGGTATTAGAAGCATTGAGATATCACTTCTCATGCTATAGGAAGGGTCTCAGGATTGGAATGGGAAGGGCTTGGATATCACATCTCATGCTATAGGGAGGGTCTCAAGTTTGATATTAGAAGCATTGAGATATCACATCTCATGATATCGGAAGGGTCTCAGGATTGGAATGGGAAGGATTTGGATATCACATCTCATGTTATAGGACGGGTCTCAGGATTGGAATGGGAAGGAGTTTGATATCACATCTCATGCCATAGTATGGCTCTCAGGTTTGGTAGAAGCATTGGGATATCACATCTCATGCTATCGGAAGGGTATCAGTATTGGATTTGGAAGGAGTTGGATATCCCATCTCATGCTAAAGGAAGGGTCTCAGGTTGGAATGGGAAGGAGTTGGATATCACATCTCATGTTATAGGAAGGGTCTCAGGATTGGAATGGGAAGGAGTTGGATATCACATCTCAAGCTATAGGAAGGGTCTCAGGTTTGGTATAAGCATTGAGATATCACATCTCATGCTATAGGAAGGGTCTCAGAATTGGAATGGGAAGGAGTTGGATATCACATCTCATGTCATAGGAAAGATCTCAGGTTTGGTATTAGAAGCATTGAGACATCAAATCTCATGTTATAGGAAGGGTCTCAGGATTGGAATGGGAAGAAGTTGGATATCACATCTCATGCCATAGGAAGGGTCTCAGGTTTGGTATAAGCATTGAGATATCACATCACATGCTATAGGAAGGGTCTCGGGATTGGAATGGGAAGGACTTGGATATCACATCTCATGCTATAGGCAGGGTCTCAGGTTTGGAAAGGGAAGGAGTTGGATATCACATTTCATGTTAGAGGTAGGATCTCAGGTTTGGTATTAGAGGCATTGAGATATCACATCTCATGCTATCAGAAGGGTCTCAGGATTGGAATGGGAAGGAGTTGGATATCACATCTCATGCTAAAGGGAGGGTCTCAGGTTTGGAAAGGGAAGGATTTGGATATCACATCTCATGTTATAGGAAGGATCTCAGGTTTGGTATTAGAAGCATTGAGATATCACATCTCATGCTATCAGAAGTATCTCAGGTTTGGTATTAGAGGCATTGAGATATCACATCTCATGCTATCATAAGAGTCTCAGGATTGGAATGGGAAGGAGTTGGATAGCACATCTCATGCTATAGGAAGTGTCTCAGGATTGGAATGGGAAGGAGTTGGATATCACATCTCATGTTATAAGAAGGATCTCAGGTTTGGTATTAGAAGCATTGAGATATAACTTCTCATGCTATAGGGAGGGTCTCAGGATTGGAATGGGAAGTATTTGGATATCACATCACATGCTATAGGGAGGGTCTCAAGTTTGATATTAGAAGCATTGAGATATCACATCTCATGATATCGGAAGGGTCTCAGGATTGGAATGGGAAGGAGTTGGATATCACATCTCATGATAAAGGAAGGATCTAAGGTTTGGTATTAGAAGCATTGAGATATCACATCTCATGATATCGGAAGGGTCTCAGGATTGGAATGGGAAGGATTTGGATATCACATCTCATGTTATAGGACGGGTCTCAGGATTGGAATGGGAAGGAGTTTGATATCACATCTCATGCCATAGTATGGGTCTCAGGTTTGGTAGAAGCATTGGGATATCACATCTCACGCTATCGGAAGGGTATCAGTATTGGATTTGGAAGGAGTTGGATATCCCATCTCATGCTAAAGGAAGGGTCTCAGGTTGGAATGGGAAGGAGTTGGATATCACATCTCATGTTATAGGAAGGGTCTCAGGATTGGAATGGGAAGGCGTTGGATATCACATCTCAAGCTATAGGAAGGGTCTCAGGATTGGAATGGGAAGGAGTTTGATATCACATCTCATGCCATAGTATGGGTCTCAGGTTTGGTAGAAGCATTGGGATATCACATCTCACGCTATCGGAAGGGTATCAGTATTGGATTTGGAAGGAGTTGGATATCCCATCTCATGCTAAAGGAAGGGTCTCAGGTTGGAATGGGAAGGAGTTGGATATCACATCTCATGCTATCGGAAGGGTATCAGTATTGGATTTGGAAGGAGTTGGATATCCCATCTCATGTTATAGGAAGGGTCTCAGGATTGGAATGGGAAGGACTTGGATATCATATCTCATGCTATAGGAAGGGTCTCATAATTGGAATGGGAAGGAGTTGGATATCACATCTCATGTTATAGGAAAGATCTCAGGTTTGGTATTAGAAGCATTGAGACATCACATCTCATGTTATAGGAAGGGTCTCAGGATTGGAATGGGAAGAAGTTGGATATCACATCTCATGCTATAGGAAGGGTCTCAGGTTTGGTATAAGCATTGAGATATCACATCTCATGCTATAGGAAGGGTCTCAGGATTGGAATGGGAAGAAGTTGGATATCACATCTCATGCTATAGGAAGCATCTCAGATTTGGTATTAGAAGCATTGAGATATCACATCTCATGCTATCGGAAGGGTCTCAGGATTGGAATGGGAAGGAGTTGTATATGACATCTCATGCCGTAGGAAGGGTCTCAGGTTTGGTAGAAGCATTGAGACATCACATCTCATGTTATAGGAAGGGTCTCAGGATTGGAATGGGAAGAAGTTGGATATCACATCTCATGCTATAGGAAGGGTCTCAGGTTTGTTATAAGCAGTGAGATATCACATCTCATGATATCGGAAGGGTCTCAGGATTGGAATGGGAATGAGCTGGATATCACATCTCATGATAAAGGAAGGGTCTAAGGTTTGGTATTAGAAGCATTGAGATATCACTTCTCATGCTATAGGAAGGGTCTCAGGATTGGAATGGGAAGGACTTGGATATCACATCTCATGCTATAGGGAGGTTCTCAAGTTTGATATTAGAAGCATTGAGATATCACATCTCATGATATCGGAAGGGTCTCAGGATTGGAATGGGAAGGATTTGGATATCCATCTCATGTTATAGGACGGGTCTCAGGATTGGAATGGGAAGGAGTTTGATATCACATCTCATGCCATAGTATGGGTCTCAGGTTTGGTAGAAGCATTGGGATATCACATCTCATGCTATAGGAAGGGTCTCAGGATTGGAATTGGAAGGACTTGGATATCCCATCTCATGCTATAGGGAGGGTCTCAAGTTTGATATTAGAAGCATTGAGATATCACATCTCATGATATCGGAAGGGTCTCAGGATTGGAATGGGAAGGATTTGGATATCACATCTCATGTTATAGGACGGGTCTCAGGTTTGGTATTAGAAGCATTGAGACATCACATCTCATGTTATAGGAAGGGTCTCAGGATTGGAATGGGAAGAAGTTGGATATCACATCTCATGCTATAGGAAGGGTCTCAGGTTTGTTATAAGCAGTGAGATATCACATCTCATGATATCGGAAGGGTCTCAGGATTGGAATGGGAAGGAGCTGGATATCACATCTCATGATAAAGGAAGGGTCTAAGGTTTGGTATAAGAAGCATTGAGATATCACTTCTCATGCTATAGGAAGGGTCTCAGGATTGGAATGGGAAGGACTTGGATATCACATCTCATGCTATAGGGAGGTTCTCAAGTTTGATATTAGAAGCATTGAGATATCACATCTCATGATATCGGAAGGGTCTCAGGATTGGAATGGGAAGGATTTGGATATCACATCTCATGTTATAGGACGGGTCTCAGGATTGGAATGGGAAGGAGTTTGATATCACATCTCATGCCATAGTATGGGTCTCAGGTTTGGTAGAAGCATTGGGATATCACATCTCATGCTATCGGAAGGGTATCAGTATTGGATTTGGAAGGAGTTGGATATCCCATCTCATGCTAAAGGAAGGGTCTCAGGTTGGAATGGGAAGGAGTTGGATATCACATCTCATGTTATAGGAAGGGTCTCAGGATTGGAATGGGAAGGAGTTGGATATCACATCTCAAGCTATAGGAAGGGTCTCAGGATTGGAATGGGAAGGAGTTTGATATCACATCTCATGCCATAGTATGGGTCTCAGGTTTGGTAGAAGCATTGGGATATCACATCTCATGCTATCGGAAGGGTATCAGTATTGGATTTGGAAGGAGTTGGATATCCCATCTCATGTTATAGGAAGGGTCTCAGGATTGGAATGGGAAGGACTTGGATATCATATCTCATGCTATAGGAAGGGTCTCATAATTGGAATGGGAAGGAGTTGGATATCACATCTCATGTTATAGGAAAGGTCTCAGGTTTGGTATTAGAAGCATTGAGACATCACATCTCATGTTATAGGAAGGGTCTCAGGATTGGAATGGGAAGAAGTTGAATATCACATCTCATGCTATAGGAAGGGTCTCAGGTTTGGTATAAGCAGTGAGATATCACATCTCATGATATCGGAAGGGTCTCAGGATTGGAATGGGAAGGAGCTGGATATCACATCTCATGATAAAGGAAGGGTCTAAGGTTTGGTATTAGAAGCATTGAGATATCACTTCTCATGCTATAGGAAGGGTCTCAGGATTGGAATGGGAAGGACTTGGATATCACATCTCATGCTATAGGGAGGTTCTCAAGTTTGATATTAGAAGCATTGAGATATCACATCTCATGATATCGGAAGGGTCTCAGGATTGGAATGGGAAGGATTTGGATATCACATCTCATGTTATAGGACGGGTCTCAGGATTGGAATGGGAAGGAGTTGGATATCACATCTCATGTTATAGGAAGGGTCTCAGGATTGGAATGGGAAGGAGTTGGATATCACATCTCAAGCTATAGGAAGGGTCTCAGGATTGGAATGGGAAGGAGTTTGATATCACATCTCATGCCATAGTATGGGTCTCAGGTTTGGTAGAAGCATTGGGATATCACATCTCATGCTATCGGAAGGGTATCAGTATTGGATTTGGAAGGAGTTGGATATCCCATCTCATGTTATAGGAAGGGTCTCAGGATTGGAATGGGAAGGACTTGGATATCATATCTCATGCTATAGGAAGGGTCTCACAATTGGAATGGGAAGGATTGGATATCACATCTCATGCTATAGGAAGGGTCTCAGGTTTGTTATAAGCAGTGAGATACATCTCATGCTATAGGAAGTGTCTCAGGATTGGAATGGGAAGGAGTTGGATATCACATCTCATGCTATAGGAAGGGTCTCAGGATTGGAATGGGAAGGATTGGATATCACATCTCATGCTATAGGAAGGGTCTCAGGTTTGTTATAAGCAGTGAGATACATCTCATGCTATAGGAAGTGTCTCAGGATTGGAATGGGAAGGAGTTGGATATCACATCTCATGCTATAGGAAGGGTCTCAGGTTTGGTAGCATTGAGATATCACATCTCATGCTATAGGAAGGGTCTCAGGATTGGAATGGGAAGAAGTTGGATATCCCATCCCATGTTATAGGACGGGTCTCTGGTTTGGTATTAGAAGCATTGAGATATCACATCTCATGCTATAGGAAGGGTCTCAGGATTGGAATGGGAAGGATTGGATATCACATCTCATGCTATAGGAAGGGTCTCAGGTTTGTTATAAGCAGTGAGATACATCTCATGCTATAGGAAGTGTCTCAGGATTGGAATGGGAAGGAGTTGGATATCACATCTCATGCTATAGGAAGGGTCTCAGGTTTGGTAGCATTGAGATATCACATCTCATGCTATAGGAAGGGTCTCAGGATTGGAATGGGAAGAAGTTGGATATCCCATCCCATGTTATAGGACGGGTCTCTGGTTTGGTATTAGAATCATTGAGATATCACATCGCATGCTGTAGGAAGGGTCTAAGGATTGGAATGGGATGGACTTGGACATCACATCTCATGCTATAGGTAGGCTCTCAGGTTTGGTATAAGCATTGAGATATCACATCTCATGGTATAGGAAGGGTCTCAGGATTGGAATTGGACGGATTTGGATATCACATCTCATGCTATAGGAAGGGTCTCAGGTTTGGTATACGCATGGAGATATCACTTCTCATGCTATAGGAAGGGTCTCAGGATTGGAATGGGAAGGAGTTGGATATCACATCTCATGCTATAGGAAGGGTCTCTGATTTGGTATAAGCATTGAGATATCACATCTCATGCTATAGGAAGGGTCTCAGGATTGGAATTGGAAGGAGTTGTATATGAAATCTCAGGCTATAGGAAGGGTCTCAGGTTTGGTATAAGCATTGAGATATCACATCTCTGCTATCGGAAGGGTCTCAGGATTGGAATGGGAAGGACTTGGATGTCACATCTCATGCTATAGGGAGGGTCTCATGTTTGATATTAGAAGCATTGAGATAACAAATCTCATGATATCGGAAGGGTCTCAGGATTGGAATGGGAAGGAGTTGGATATCACATCTCATGATATAGGAAGGGTCTAAGGTTTGGAAGGGGAAGGATTTGGATATCACATCTCATGTTATAGGACGGGTCTCAGGTTTGGTATTAGAAGCATTGAGATATCAAGTCTCATGGTATAGGAAGGGTCTCAGAATTGGAATGGGAAGGAGTTGGATAACACATCTCAAGCTATAGGAAGGGTCTCAGGATTGGAATGGGAAGAAGTTTGATATCACATCTCATGCCATAGTATGGATCTCAGGTTTGGTAGAAGCATTGGGATATCACATCTCATGCTATCGGAAGGGTATCAGTATTGGATTTGGAAGGAGTTGGATATCCCATCATGCTATAGGAAGGGCCTCAGGTTGGAATGGGAAGGAGTTGGATATCACATCTCATGTTATAGGAAGGGTCTCAGGATTGGAATGGGAAGGACTTGGATATCATATCTCATGCTATGGGAAGGCTCTCAGGTTTGGAAGGGGAAGGAGTTGGATATCACACCTCAAGCTATAGGAAGGGTCTCAGGTTTGGAATGGGAAGGAGTTGGATATCACATCTCAAGCTATAGGAAGAGTCTCAGGTTTGGTATAAGCATTGAGATATCACATCTCATGCTATAGGAAGGGTCTCAGAATTGGAATGGGAAGGAGTTGGATATCACATCTCATGTTATAGGAAAGATCTCAGGTTTGGTATTAGAAGCATTGAGACATCAAATCTCATGTTATAGGAAGGGTCTCAGGATTGGAATGGGAAGAAGTTGGATATCACATCTCATGCTATAGGAAGGGTCTCAGGTTTGGTATAAGCATTGAGATATCACATCTCATGCTATAGGAAGGGTCTCAGGATTGGAATGGGAAGGAGTTGTATATGACATCTCATGCCATAGGAAGGGTCTCAGGTTTGGTATAAGCATTGAGATATCACATCACATGCTATAGGAAGGGTCTCGGGATTGGAATGGGAAGGACTTGGATATCACATCTCATGCTATAGGCAGGGTCTCAGGTTTGGAAAGGGAAGGAGTTGGATATCACATTTCATGTTAGAGGTAGGATCTCAGGTTTGGTATTAGAGGCATTGAGATATCACATCTCATGCTATCAGAAGGGTCTCAGGATTGGAATGGGAAGGAGTTGGATATCACATCTCATGCTAAAGGGAGGGTCTCAGGTTTGGAAAGGGAAGGATTTGGATATCACATCTCATGTTATAGGAAGGATCTCAGGTTTGGTATTAGAAGCATTGAGATATCACATCTCATGCTATCGGAAGTATCTCAGGTTTGGTATTAGAGGCATTGAGATATCACATCTCATGCTATCATAAGAGTCTCAGGATTGGAATGGGAAGGAGTTGGATAGCACATCTCATGCTATGGGAAGTGTCTCAGGATTGGAATGGGAAGGAGTTGGATATCACATCTCATGTTATAGGAAGGATCTCAGGTTTGGTATTAGAAGCATTGAGATATCACTTCTCATGCTATAGGGAGGGTCTCAGGATTGGAATGGGAAGTATTTGGATATCACATCTCATGCTATAGGGAGGGTCTCAAGTTTGATATTAGAAGCATTGAGATATCACATCTCATGATATCGGAAGGGTCTCAGGATTGGAATGGGAAGGAGTTGGATATCACATCTCATGATAAAGGAAGGGTGTAAGGTTTGGTATTAGAAGCATTGAGATATCCCTTCTCATGCTATAGGAAGGGTCTCAGGATTGGAATGGGAAGGACTTGGATATCACATCTCATGCTATAGGGAGGGTCTCAAGTTTGATATTAGAAGCATTGAGATATCACATCTCATGATATCGGAAGGGTCTCAGGATTGGAATGGGAAGGATTTGGATATCACATCTCATGTTATAGGACGGGTCTCAGGATTGGAATGGGAAGGAGTTTGATATCACATCTCATGCCATAGTATGGGTCTCAGGTTTGGTAGAAGCATTGGGATATCACATCTCATGCTATCGGAAGGGTATCAGTATTGGATTTGGAAGGAGTTGGATATCCCATCTCATGCTAAAGGAAGGGTCTCAGGTTGGAATGGGAAGGAGTTGGATATCACATCTCATGTTATAGGAAGGGTTTCAGGATTGGAATGGGAAGGAGTTGGATATCACATCTCAAGCTATAGGAAGGGTCTCAGGATTGGAATGGGAAGGAGTTTGATATCACATCTCATGCCATAGTATGGGTCTCAGGTTTGGTAGAAGCATTGGGATATCACATCTCATGCTATCGGAAGGGTATCAGTATTGGATTTGGAAGGAGTTGGATGTCCCATCTCATGTTATAGGAAGGGTCTCAGGATTGGAATGGGAAGGACTTGGATATCATATCTCATGCTATAGGAAGGGTCTTATAATTGGAATGGGAAGGAGTTGGATATCACATCTCATGTTATAGGAAAGATCTCAGGTTTGGTATTAGAAGCATTGAGACATCACATCTCATGTTATAGGAAGGGTCTCAGGATTGGAATGGGAAGAAGTTGGATATCACATCTCATGCTATAGGAAGGGTCTCAGGTTTGGTATAAGCATTGAGATATCACATCTCATGCTATAGGAAGGGTCTCAGGATTGGAATGGGAAGAAGTTGGATATCACATCTCATGCTATAGGAAGCATCTCAGATTTGGTATTAGAAGCATTGAGATATCACATCTCATGCTATCGGAAGGGTCTCAGGATTGGAATGGGAAGGAGTTGTATATGACATCTCATGCCGTAGGAAGGGTCTCAGGTTTGGTATAAGCATTGAGATATCACATCTTTGCAATCGAAAGGGTCTCAGGATTGGAATGGGAAGGAGTTGGATATCCCATCTCATGTTATAGGAAGAGTCTCAGGTTTGGTATTAGAAGCATTGAGATATCACATCTCATGCATTAGGAAGTGTCTCAGGATTGGAATGGGAAGGACTTGGATATCACATATGCTATAGGGAGGGTCTCAAGTTTGATATTAGAAGCATTGAGATATCACATCTCATGCTATAGGAAGGGTCTCAGGATTGGAATGGGAAGGATTGGATATCACATCTCATGCTATAGGAAGGGTCTCAGGTTTGTTATAAGCAGTGAGAAACATCTCATGCTATAGGAAGTGTCTCAGGATTGGAATGGGAAGGAGTTGGATATCACATCTCATGCTATAGGAAGGGTCTCAGGTTTGGTAGCATTGAGATATCACATCTCATGCTATAGGAAGGGTCTCAGGATTGGAATGGGAAGAAGTTGGATATCACATCTCATGCTATAGGAAGGATCTCAGATTTGGTATTAGAAGCATTGAGATATCAAGTCTCATGGTATAGGAAGGGTCTCAGAATTGGAATGGGAAGGAGTTTGATATCACATCTCATGCCATAGTATGGGTCTCAGGTTTGGTAGAAGCATTGGGATATCACATCTCATGCTATCGGAAGGGTATCAGTATTGGATTTGGAAGGAGTTGGATATCCCATCTCATGCTATAGGAAGGGTCTCAGGTTGGAATGGGAAGGAGTTGGATATCACATCTCATGTTATAGGAAGGGTCTCAGGATTGGAATGGGAAGGACTTGGATATCATATCTAATGCTATAGGAAGGGTCTCAGAATTGGAATGGGAAGGAGTTGGATGTCATCTCATGTTATAGGAAAGATCTCAGGTTTGGTATTAGAAGCATTGAGACATCACATCTCATGTTATAGGAAGGGTCTCAGGATTGGAATGGGAAGGACTTGGATATCACATATGCTATAGGGAGGGTCTCAAGTTTGATATTAGAAGCATTGAGATATCACATCTCATGCTATAGGAAGGGTCTCAGGATTGGAATGGGAAGGATTGGATATCACATCTCATGCTATAGGAAGGGTCTCAGGTTTGTTATAAGCAGTGAGAAACATCTCATGCTATAGGAAGTGTCTCAGGATTGGAATGGGAAGGAGTTGGATATCACATCTCATGCTATAGGAAGGGTCTCAGGTTTGGTAGCATTGAGATATCACATCTCATGCTATAGGAAGGGTCTCAGGATTGGAATGGGAAGAAGTTGGATATCACATCTCATGCTATAGGAAGGATCTCAGATTTGGTATTAGAAGCATTGAGATATCAAGTCTCATGGTATAGGAAGGGTCTCAGAATTGGAATGGGAAGGAGTTGGATATCACATCTCAAGCTATAGGAAGGGTCTCAGGATTGGAATGGGAAGGAGTTTGATATCACATCTCATGCCATAGTATGGGTCTCAGGTTTGGTAGAAGCATTGGGATATCACATCTCATGCTATCGGAAGGGTATCAGTATTGGATTTGGAAGGAGTTGGATATCCCATCTCATGCTATAGGAATGGTCTCAGGTTGGAATGGGAAGGAGTTGGATATCACATCTCATGTTATAGGAAGGGTCTCAGGATTGGAATGGGAAGGACTTGGATATCATATCTAATGCTATAGGAAGGGTCTCAGAATTGGAATGGGAAGGAGTTGGATGTCATCTCATGTTATAGGAAAGATCTCAGGTTTGGTATTAGAAGCATTGAGACATCACATCTCATGTTATAGGAAGGGTCTCAGGATTGGAATGGGAAGAAGTTGGATATCACATCTCATGCTATAGGAAGGGTCTCAGGTTTGGTATAAGCTTTGAGATATCACATCTCATGCTATAGGAAGGGTCTCAGGATTGGAATGGGAAGAAATTGGATATCACATCTCATGATAAAGGAAGGGTCTAAGGTTTGGTATTAGAAGCATTGAGATATCACTTCTCATGCTATAGGAAGGGTCTCAGGATTGGAATGGGAAGGACTTGGATATCACATCTCATGCTATAGGGAGGGTCTCAAGTTTGATATTAGAAGCATTGAGATATCACATCTCATGATATCGGAAGGGTCTCAGGATTGGAATGGGAAGGATTTGGATATCACATCTCATGTTATAGGACGGGTCTCAGGTTTGGTATTAGAAGCATTGAGACATCACATCTCATGTTATAGGAAGGGTCTCAGGATTGGAATGGGAAGAAGTTGGATATCACATCTCATGCTATAGGAAGGGTCTCAGGTTTGTTATAAGCAGTGAGATATCACATCTCATGATATCGGAAGGGTCTCAGGATTGGAATGGGAAGGAGCTGGATATCACATCTCATGATAAAGGAAGGGTCTAAGGTTTGGTATTAGAAGCATTGAGATATCACTTCTCATGCTATAGGAAGGGTCTCAGGATTGGAATGGGAAGGTCTTGGATATCACATCTCATGCTATAGGGAGGGTCTCAAGTTTGATATTAGAAGCATTGAGATATCACATCTCATGATATCGGAAGGGTCTCAGGATTGGAATGGGAAGGATTTGGATATCACATCTCATGTTATAGGACGGGTCTCAGGTTCGGTATTAGAAGCATTGAGATATCAAGTCTCATGGTATAGGAAGGGTCTCAGAATTGGAATGGGAAGGAGTTGGATATCACATCTCAAGCTATAGGAAGGGTCTCAGGATTGGAATGGGAAGGAGTTTGATATCACATCTCATGCCATAGTATGGGTCTCAGGTTTGGTAGAAGCATTGGGATATCACATCTCATGCTATCGGAAGGGTATCAGTATTGGATTTGGAAGGAGTTGGATATCCCATTTCATGCTATAGGAAGGGTCTCAGGTTGGAATGGGAAGGAGTTGGATATCACATTTCATGTTATAGGAAGGGTCTCAGGATTGGAATGGGAAGGACTTGGATATCATATCTCATGCTATAGGAAGGGTCTCATAATTGGAATGGGAAGGAGTTGGATATCACATCTCATGTTATAGGAAAGATCTCAGGTTTGGTATTAGAAGCATTGAGACATCACATCTCATGTTATAGGAAGGGTCTCAGGATTGGAATGGGAAGAAGTTGGATATTACATCTCATGCTATAGGAAGGGTCTCAGGTTTGGTATAAGCATTGAGATATCACATCTCATGCTATAGGAAGGGTCTCAGTATTGGAATGGGAAGAAGTTGGATATCACATCTCATGCTATAGGAAGCATCTCAGATTTGGTATTAGAAGCATTGAGATATCACATCTCATGCTATCGGAAGGGTCTCAGGATTGGAATGGGAAGGAGTTGTATATGACATCTCATGCCGTAGGAAGGGTCTCAGGTTTGGTATAAGAATTGAGATATCACATCTTTGCAATTGAAAGGGTCTCAGGATTGGAATGGGAAGGAGTTGGATATCCCATCTCATGTTATAGGAAGAGTCTCAGGTTTGGTATTAGAAGCATTGAGATATCACATCTCATGCTATAGGAAGTGTCTCAGGATTGGAATGGGAAGGACTTGGATATCACATATGCTATAGGGAGGGTCTCAAGTTTGATATTAGAAGCATTGAGATATCACATCTCATGCTATAGGAAGGGTCTCAGGATTGGAATGGGAAGGATTGGATATCACATCTCATGCTATAGGAAGGGTCTCAGGTTTGTTATAAGCAGTGAGATACATCTCATGCTATAGGAAGTGTCTCAGGATTGGAATGGGAAGGAGTTGGATATCACATCTCATGCTATAGGAAGGGTCTCAGGTTTGGTAGCATTGAGATATCACATCTCATGCTATAGGAAGGGTCTCAGGATTGGAATGGGAAGAAGTTGGATATCCCATCCCATGTTATAGGACGGGTCTCTGGTTTGGTATTAGAATCATTGAGATATCACATCGCATGCTGTAGGAAGGGTCTAAGGATTGGAATGGGATGGACTTGGACATCACATCTCATGCTATAGGTAGGCTCTCAGGTTTGGTATAAGCATTGAGATATCACATCTCATGGTATAGGAAGGGTCTCAGGATTGGAATTGGACGGATTTGGATATCACATCTCATGCTATAGGAAGGGTCTCAGGTTTGGTATACGCATGGAGATATCACTTCTCATGCTATAGGAAGGGTCTCAGGATTGGAATGGGAAGGAGTTGGATATCACATCTCATGCTATAGGAAGGGTCTCTGATTTGGTATAAGCATTGAGATATCACATCTCATGCTATAGGAAGGGTCTCAGGATTGGAATTGGAAGGAGTTGTATATGACATCTCAGGCTATAGGAAGGGTCTCAGGTTTGGTATAAGCATTGAGATATCACATCTCTGCTATCGGAAGGGTCTCAGGATTGGAATGGGAAGGACTTGGATGTCACATCTCATGCTATAGGGAGGGTCTCAAGTTTGATATTAGAAGCATTGAGATAACAAATCTCATGATATCGGAAGGGTCTCAGGATTGGAATGGGAAGGAGTTGGATATCACATCTCATGATATAGGAAGGGTCTAAGGTTTGGAAGGGGAAGGATTTGGATATCACATCTCATGTTATAGGACGGGTCTCAGGTTTGGTATTAGAAGCATTGAGATATCAAGTCTCATGGTATAGGAAGGGTCTCAGAATTGGAATGGGAAGGAGTTGGATAACACATCTCAAGCTATAGGAAGGGTCTCAGGATTGGAATGGGAAGAAGTTTGATATCACATCTCATGCCATAGTATGGGTCTCAGGTTTGGTAGAAGCATTGGGATATCACATCTCATGCTATCGGAAGGGTATCAGTATTGGATTTGGAAGGAGTTGGATATCCCATCATGCTATAGGAAGGGTCTCAGGTTGGAATGGGAAGGAGTTGGATATCACATCTCATGTTATAGGAAGGGTCTCAGGATCGGAATGGGAAGGACTTGGATATCATATCTCATGCTATGGGAAGGTTCTCAGGTTTGGAAGGGGAAGGAGTTGGATATCACACCTCAAGCTATAGGAAGGGTCTCAGGTTTGGAATGGGAAGGAGTTGGATATCACATCTCAAGCTATAGGAAGAGTCTCAGGTTTGGTATAAGCATTGAGATATCACATCTCATGCTATAGGAAGGGTCTCAGAATTGGAATGGGAAGGAGTTGGATATCACATCTCATGTTATAGGAAAGATCTCAGGTTTGGTATTAGAAGCATTGAGACATCAAATCTCATGTTATAGGAAGGGTCTCAGGATTGGAATGGGAAGAAGTTGGATATCACATCTCATGCTATAGGAAGGGTCTCAGGTTTGGTATAAGCATTGAGATATCACATCTCTTGCTATAGGAAGGGTCTCAGGATTGGAATGGGAAGGAGTTGTATATGACATCTCATGCCATAGGAAGGGTCTCAGGTTTGGTATAAGCATTGAGATATCACATCACATGCTATAGGAAGGGTCTCGGGATTGGAATGGGAAGGACTTGGATATCACATCTCATGCTATAGGCAGGGTCTCAGGTTTGGAAAGGGAAGGAGCTGGATATCACATTTCATGTTAGAGGTAGGATCTCAGGTTTGGTATTAGAGGCATTGAGATATCACATCTCATGCTATCAGAAGGGTCTCAGGATTGGAATGGGAAGGAGTTGGATATCACATCTCATGCTAAAGAGAGGGTCTCAGGTTTGGAAAGGGAAGGATTTGGATATCACATCTCATGTTATAGGAAGGATCTCAGGTTTGGTATTAGAAGCATTGAGATATCACATCTCATGCTATCGGAAGTATCTCAGGTTTGGTATTAGAGGCATTGAGATATCACATCTCATGCTATCATAAGAGTCTCAGGATTGGAATGGGAAGGAGTTGGATAGCACATCTCATGCTATAGGAAGTGTCTCAGGATTGGAATGGGAAGGAGTTGGATATCACATCTCATGTTATAGGAAGGATCTCAGGTTTGGTATTAGAAGCATTGAGATATCACTTCTCATGCTATAGGGAGGGTCTCAGGATTGGAATGGGAAGTATTTGGATATCACATCTCATGCTATAGGGAGGGTCTCAAGTTTGATATTAGAAGCATTGAGATATCACATCTCATGATATCGGAAGGGTCTCAGGATTGGAATGGGAAGGAGTTGGATATCACATCTCATGATAAAGGAAGGGTCTAAGGTTTGGTATTAGAAGCATTGAGATATCACTTCTCATGCTATAGGAAGGGTCTCAGGATTGGAATGGGAAGGACTTGGATATCACATCTCATGCTATAGGGAGGGTCTCAAGTTTGATATTAGAAGCATTGAGATATCACATCTCATGATATCGGAAGGGTCTCAGGATTGGAATGGGAAGGATTTGGATATCACATCTCATGTTATAGGACGGGTCTCAGGATTGGAATGGGAAGGAGTTTGATATCACATCTCATGCCATAGTATGGGTCTCAGGTTTGGTAGAAGCATTGGGATATCACATCTCATGCTATCGGAAGGGTATCAGTATTGGATTTGGAAGGAGTTGGATATCCCATCTCATGCTAAAGGAAGGGTCTCAGGTTGGAATGGGAAGGCGTTGGATATCACATCTCATGTTATAGGAAGGGTCTCAGGATTGGAATGGGAAGGAGTTGGATATCACATCTCAAGCTATAGGAAGGGTCTCAGGATTGGAATGGGAAGGAGTTTGATATCACATCTCATGCCATAGTATGGGTCTCAGGTTTGGTAGAAGCATTGGGATATCACATCTCATGCTATCGGAAGGGTATCAGTATTGGATTTGGAAGGAGTTGGATATCCCATCTCATGTTATAGGAAGGGTCTCAGGATTGGAATGGGAAGGACTTGGATATCATATCTCATGCTATAGGAAGGGTCTCATAATTGGAATGGGAAGGAGTTGGATATCACATCTCATGTTATAGGAAAGATCTCAGGTTTGTTATTAGAAGCATTGAGACATCACATCTCATGTTATAGGAAGGGTCTCAGGATTGGAATGGGAAGAAGTTGGATATCACATCTCATGCTATAGGAAGGGTCTCAGGTTTGGTATAAGCATTGAGATATCACATCTCATGCTATAGGAAGGGTCTCAGGATTGGAATGGGAAGAAGTTGGATATCACATCTCATGCTATAGGAAGCATCTCAGATTTGGTATTAGAAGCATTGAGATATCACATCTCATGCTATCAGAAGGGTCTCAATATTGGAATGGGAAGGAGTTGTATATGACATCTCATGCCGTAGGAAGGGTCTCAGGTTTGGTATAAGCATTGAGATATCACATCTTTGCAATCGAAAGGGTCTCAGGATTGGAATGGGAAGGAGTTGGATATCCCATCTCATGTTATAGGAAGAGTATCAGGTTTGGAATGGGAAGGACTTGGATATCACATATGCTATAGGGAGGGTCTCATGTTTGATATTAGAAGCATTGAGATATCACATCTCATGCTATAGGAAGGGTCTCAGGATTGGAATGGGAAGGATTGGATATCACATCTCATGCTATAGGAAGGGTCTCAGGTTTGTTATAAGCAGTGAGAAACATCTCATGCTATAGGAAGTGTCTCAGGATTGGAATGGGAAGGAGTTGGATATCACATCTCATGCTATAGGAAGGGTCTCAGGTTTGGTATAAGCTTTGAGATATCACATCTCATGCTATAGGAAGGGTCTCAGGATTGGAATGGGAAGAAATTGGATATCACATCTCATGATAAAGGAAGGGTCTAAGGTTTGGTATTAGAAGCATTGAGATATCACTTCTCATGCTATAGGAAGGGTCTCAGGATTGGAATGGGAAGGACTTGGATATCACATCTCATGCTATAGGGAGGGTCTCAAGTTTGATATTAGAAGCATTGAGATATCACATCTCATGATATCGGAAGGGTCTCAGGATTGGAATGGGAAGGATTTGGATATCACATCTCATGTTATAGGACGGGTCTCAGGTTTGGTATTAGAAGCATTGAGACATCACATCTCATGTTATAGGAAGGGTCTCAGGATTGGAATGGGAAGAAGTTGGATATCACATCTCATGCTATAGGAAGGGTCTCAGGTTTGTTATAAGCAGTGAGATATCACATCTCATGATATCGGAAGGGTCTCAGGATTGGAATGGGAAGGAGCTGGATATCACATCTCATGATAAAGGAAGGGTCTAAGGTTTGGTATTAGAAGCATTGAGATATCACTTCTCATGCTATAGGAAGGGTCTCAGGATTGGAATGGGAAGGTCTTGGATATCACATCTCATGCTATAGGGAGGGTCTCAAGTTTGATATTAGAAGCATTGAGATATCACATCTCATGATATCGGAAGGGTCTCAGGATTGGAATGGGAAGGATTTGGATATCACATCTCATGTTATAGGACGGGTCTCAGGTTCGGTATTAGAAGCATTGAGATATCAAGTCTCATGGTATAGGAAGGGTCTCAGAATTGGAATGGGAAGGAGTTGGATATCACATCTCAAGCTATAGGAAGGGTCTCAGGATTGGAATGGGAAGGAGTTTGATATCACATCTCATGCCATAGTATGGGTCTCAGGTTTGGTAGAAGCATTGGGATATCACATCTCATGCTATCGGAAGGGTATCAGTATTGGATTTGGAAGGAGTTGGATATCCCATTTCATGCTATAGGAAGGGTCTCAGGTTGGAATGGGAAGGAGTTGGATATCACATTTCATGTTATAGGAAGGGTCTCAGGATTGGAATGGGAAGGACTTGGATATCATATCTCATGCTATAGGAAGGGTCTCATAATTGGAATGGGAAGGAGTTGGATATCACATCTCATGTTATAGGAAAGATCTCAGGTTTGGTATTAGAAGCATTGAGACATCACATCTCATGTTATAGGAAGGGTCTCAGGATTGGAATGGGAAGAAGTTGGATATCACATCTCATGCTATAGGAAGGGTCTCAGGTTTGGTATAAGCATTGAGATATCACATCTCATGCTATAGGAAGGGTCTCAGTATTGGAATGGGAAGAAGTTGGATATCACATCTCATGCTATAGGAAGCATCTCAGATTTGGTATTAGAAGCATTGAGATATCACATCTCATGCTATCGGAAGGGTCTCAGGATTGGAATGGGAAGGAGTTGTATATGACATCTCATGCCGTAGGAAGGGTCTCAGGTTTGGTATAAGAATTGAGATATCACATCTTTGCAATTGAAAGGGTCTCAGGATTGGAATGGGAAGGAGTTGGATATCCCATCTCATGTTATAGGAAGAGTCTCAGGTTTGGTATTAGAAGCATTGAGATATCACATCTCATGCTATAGGAAGTGTCTCAGGATTGGAATGGGAAGGACTTGGATATCACATATGCTATAGGGAGGGTCTCAAGTTTGATATTAGAAGCATTGAGATATCACATCTCATGCTATAGGAAGGGTCTCAGGATTGGAATGGGAAGGATTGGATATCACATCTCATGCTATAGGAAGGGTCTCAGGTTTGTTATAAGCAGTGAGATACATCTCATGCTATAGGAAGTGTCTCAGGATTGGAATGGGAAGGAGTTGGATATCACATCTCATGCTATAGGAAGGGTCTCAGGTTTGGTAGCATTGAGATATCACATCTCATGCTATAGGAAGGGTCTCAGGATTGGAATGGGAAGAAGTTGGATATCCCATCCCATGTTATAGGACGGGTCTCTGGTTTGGTATTAGAATCATTGAGATATCACATCGCATGCTGTAGGAAGGGTCTAAGGATTGGAATGGGATGGACTTGGACATCACATCTCATGCTATAGGTAGGCTCTCAGGTTTGGTATAAGCATTGAGATATCACATCTCATGGTATAGGAAGGGTCTCAGGATTGGAATTGGACGGATTTGGATATCACATCTCATGCTATAGGAAGGGTCTCAGGTTTGGTATACGCATGGAGATATCACTTCTCATGCTATAGGAAGGGTCTCAGGATTGGAATGGGAAGGAGTTGGATATCACATCTCATGCTATAGGAAGGGTCTCTGATTTGGTATAAGCATTGAGATATCACATCTCATGCTATAGGAAGGGTCTCAGGATTGGAATTGGAAGGAGTTGTATATGACATCTCAGGCTATAGGAAGGGTCTCAGGTTTGGTATAAGCATTGAGATATCACATCTCTGCTATCGGAAGGGTCTCAGGATTGGAATGGGAAGGACTTGGATGTCACATCTCATGCTATAGGGAGGGTCTCAAGTTTGATATTAGAAGCATTGAGATAACAAATCTCATGATATCGGAAGGATCTCAGGATTGGAATGGGAAGGAGTTGGATATCACATCTCATGATATAGGAAGGGTCTAAGGTTTGGAAGGGGAAGGATTTGGATATCACATCTCATGTTATAGGACGGGTCTCAGGTTTGGTATTAGAAGCATTGAGATATCAAGTCTCATGGTATAGGAAGGGTCTCAGAATTGGAATGGGAAGGAGTTGGATAACACATCTCAAGCTATAGGAAGGGTCTCAGGATTGGAATGGGAAGAAGTTTGATATCACATCTCATGCCATAGTATGGGTCTCAGGTTTGGTAGAAGCATTGGGATATCACATCTCATGCTATCGGAAGGGTATCAGTATTGGATTTGGAAGGAGTTGGATATCCCATCATGCTATAGGAAGGGTCTCAGGTTGGAATGGGAAGGAGTTGGATATCACATCTCATGTTATAGGAAGGGTCTCAGGATCGGAATGGGAAGGACTTGGATATCATATCTCATGCTATGGGAAGGTTCTCAGGTTTGGAAGGGGAAGGAGTTGGATATCACACCTCAAGCTATAGGAAGGGTCTCAGGTTTGGAATGGGAAGGAGTTGGATATCACATCTCAAGCTATAGGAAGAGTCTCAGGTTTGGTATAAGCATTGAGATATCACATCTCATGCTATAGGAAGGGTCTCAGAATTGGAATGGGAAGGAGTTGGATATCACATCTCATGTTATAGGAAAGATCTCAGGTTTGGTATTAGAAGCATTGAGACATCAAATCTCATGTTATAGGAAGGGTCTCAGGATTGGAATGGGAAGAAGTTGGATATCACATCTCATGCTATAGGAAGGGTCTCAGGTTTGGTATAAGCATTGAGATATCACATCTCTTGCTATAGGAAGGGTCTCAGGATTGGAATGGGAAGGAGTTGTATATGACATCTCATGCCATAGGAAGGGTCTCAGGTTTGGTATAAGCATTGAGATATCACATCACATGCTATAGGAAGGGTCTCGGGATTGGAATGGGAAGGACTTGGATATCACATCTCATGCTATAGGCAGGGTCTCAGGTTTGGAAAGGGAAGGAGTTGGATATCACATTTCATGTTAGAGGTAGGATCTCAGGTTTGGTATTAGAGGCATTGAGATATCACATCTCATGCTATCAGAAGGGTCTCAGGATTGGAATGGGAAGGAGTTGGATATCACATCTCATGCTAAAGAGAGGGTCTCAGGTTTGGAAAGGGAAGGATTTGGATATCACATCTCATGTTATAGGAAGGATCTCAGGTTTGGTATTAGAAGCATTGAGATATCACATCTCATGCTATCGGAAGTATCTCAGGTTTGGTATTAGAGGCATTGAGATATCACATCTCATGCTATCATAAGAGTCTCAGGATTGGAATGGGAAGGAGTTGGATAGCACATCTCATGCTATAGGAAGTGTCTCAGGATTGGAATGGGAAGGAGTTGGATATCACATCTCATGTTATAGGAAGGATCTCAGGTTTGGTATTAGAAGCATTGAGATATCACTTCTCATGCTATAGGGAGGGTCTCAGGATTGGAATGGGAAGTATTTGGATATCACATCTCATGCTATAGGGAGGGTCTCAAGTTTGATATTAGAAGCATTGAGATATCACATCTCATGATATCGGAAGGGTCTCAGGATTGGAATGGGAAGGAGTTGGATATCACATCTCATGATAAAGGAAGGGTCTAAGGTTTGGTATTAGAAGCATTGAGATATCACTTCTCATGCTATAGGAAGGGTCTCAGGATTGGAATGGGAAGGACTTGGATATCACATCTCATGCTATAGGGAGGGTCTCAAGTTTGATATTAGAAGCATTGAGATATCACATCTCATGATATCGGAAGGGTCTCAGGATTGGAATGGGAAGGATTTGGATATCACATCTCATGTTATAGGACGGGTCTCAGGATTGGAATGGGAAGGAGTTTGATATCACATCTCATGCCATAGTATGGGTCTCAGGTTTGGTAGAAGCATTGGGATATCACATCTCATGCTATCGGAAGGGTATCAGTATTGGATTTGGAAGGAGTTGGATATCCCATCTCATGCTAAAGGAAGGGTCTCAGGTTGGAATGGGAAGGCGTTGGATATCACATCTCATGTTATAGGAAGGGTCTCAGGATTGGAATGGGAAGGAGTTGGATATCACATCTCAAGCTATAGGAAGGGTCTCAGGATTGGAATGGGAAGGAGTTTGATATCACATCTCATGCCATAGTATGGGTCTCAGGTTTGGTAGAAGCATTGGGATATCACATCTCATGCTATCGGAAGGGTATCAGTATTGGATTTGGAAGGAGTTGGATATCCCATCTCATGTTATAGGAAGGGTCTCAGGATTGGAATGGGAAGGACTTGGATATCATATCTCATGCTATAGGAAGGGTCTCATAATTGGAATGGGAAGGAGTTGGATATCACATCTCATGTTATAGGAAAGATCTCAGGTTTGTTATTAGAAGCATTGAGACATCACATCTCATGTTATAGGAAGGGTCTCAGGATTGGAATGGGAAGAAGTTGGATATCACATCTCATGCTATAGGAAGGGTCTCAGGTTTGGTATAAGCATTGAGATATCACATCTCATGCTATAGGAAGGGTCTCAGGATTGGAATGGGAAGAAGTTGGATATCACATCTCATGCTATAGGAAGCATCTCAGATTTGGTATTAGAAGCATTGAGATATCACATCTCATGCTATCAGAAGGGTCTCAATATTGGAATGGGAAGGAGTTGTATATGACATCTCATGCCGTAGGAAGGGTCTCAGGTTTGGTATAAGCATTGAGATATCACATCTTTGCAATCGAAAGGGTCTCAGGATTGGAATGGGAAGGAGTTGGATATCCCATCTCATGTTATAGGAAGAGTATCAGGTTTGGAATGGGAAGGACTTGGATATCACATATGCTATAGGGAGGGTCTCATGTTTGATATTAGAAGCATTGAGATATCACATCTCATGCTATAGGAAGGGTCTCAGGATTGGAATGGGAAGGATTGGATATCACATCTCATGCTATAGGAAGGGTCTCAGGTTTGTTATAAGCAGTGAGAAACATCTCATGCTATAGGAAGTGTCTCAGGATTGGAATGGGAAGGAGTTGGATATCACATCTCATGCTATAGGAAGGGTCACAGGTTTGGTAGCATTGAGATATCACATCTCATGCTATAGGAAGGGTCTCAGGATTGGAATGGGAAGAAGTTGGATATCACATCTCATGCTATAGGAAGGATCTCAGATTTGGTATTAGAAGCATTGAGATATCAAGTCTCATGGTATAGGAAGGGTCTCAGAATTGGAATGGGAAGGAGTTGGATATCACATCACAAGCTATAGGAAGGGTATCAGTATTGGATTTGGAAGGAGTTGGATATCCCATCTCATGCTATAGGAAGGGTCTCAGGTTGGAATGGGAAGGAGTTGGATATCACATCTCATGTTATAGGAAGGGTCTCAGGATTGGAATGGGAAGGACTTGGATATCATATCTAATGATATAGGAAGGGTCTCAGAATTGGAATGGGAAGGAGTTGGATATCATCTCATGTTATAGGAAAGATCTCAGGTTTGGTATTAGAAGCATTGAGACATCACATCTCATGTTATAGGAAGGGTTTCAGGATTGGAATGGGAAGAAGTTGGATATCACATCTCATGATAAAGGAAGGGTCTAAGGTTTGGTATTAGAAGCATTGAGATATCACATCTCATGCTATAGGAAGGGTCTCAGGATTGGAATGGGAAGGACTTGGATATCACATCTCATGCTATAGGGAGGGTCTCAAGTTTGATATTAGAAGCATTGAGATATCACATCTCATGATATCGGAAGGGTCTCAGGATTGGAATGGGAAGGATTTGGATATCACATCTCATGTTATAGGACGGGTCTCAGGTTTGGTATTAGAAGCATTGAGACATCACATCTCATGTTATAGGAAGGGTCTCAGGATTGGAATGGGAAGAAGTTGGATATCACATCTCATGCTATAGGAAGGGTCTCAGGTTTGTTATAAGCAGTGAGATATCACATCTCATGATATCGGAAGAGTCTCAGGATTGGAATGGGAAGGAGCTGGATATCACATCTCATGATAAAGGAAGGGTCTAAGGTTTGGTATGAGAAGCATTGAGATATCACTTCTCATGCTATAGGAAGGGTCTCAGGATTGGAATGGGAAGGACTTGGATATCACATCTCATGCTATAGGGAGGGTCTCAAGTTTGATATTAGAAGCATTGAGATATCACATCTCATGATATCGGAAGGGTCTCAGGATTGGAATGGGAAGGATTTGGATATCACATCTCATGTTATAGGACGGGTCTCAGGATTGGAATGGGAAGGAGTTTGATATCACATCTCATGCCATAGTATGGGTCTCAGGTTTGGTAGAAGCATTGGGATATCACATCTCATGCTATCGGAAGGGTATCAGTATTGGATTTGGAAGGAGTTGGATATCCCATCTCATGCTAAAGGAAGGGTCTCAGGTTGGAATGGGAAGGAGTTGGATATCACATCTCATGTTATAGGAAGGGTCTCAGGATTGGAATGGGAAGGAGTTGGATATCACATCTCAAGCTATAGGAAGGGTCTCAGGTTTGGTATAAGCATTGAGATATCACATCTCATGCTATAGGAAGGGTCTCAGAATTGGAATGGGAAGGAGTTGGATATCACATCTCATGGTATAGGAAAGATCTCAGGTTTGGTATTAGAAGCATTGAGACATCAAATCTCATGTTATAGGAAGGGTCTCAGGATTGGAATGGGAAGAAGTTGGATATCACATCTCATGCTATAGGAAGGGTCTCAGGTTTGGTATAAGCATTGAGATATCACATCTCATGCTATAGGAAGGGTCTCAGGATTGGAATGGGAAGGAGTTGTATATGACATCTCATGCCATAGGAAGGGTCTCAGGTTTGGTATAAGCATTGAGATATCACATCACATGCTATAGGAAGGGTCTCGGGATTGGAATGGGAAGGACTTGGATATCACATCTCATGCTATAGGCAGGGTCTCAGGTTTGGAAAGGGAAGGAGTTGGATATCACATTTCATGTTAGAGGTAGGATCTCAGGTTTGGTATTAGAGGCATTGAGATATCACATCTCATGCTATCAGAAGGGTCTCAGGATTGGAATGGGAAGGAGTTGGATATCACATCTCATGCTAAAGGGAGGGTCTCAGGTTTGGAAAGGGAAGGATTTGGATATCACATCTCATGTTATAGGAAGGATCTCAGGTTTGGTATTAGAAGCATTGAGATATCACATCTCATGCTATCGGAAGTATCTCAGGTATGGTATTAGAGGCATTGAGATATCACATCTCATGCTATTATAAGAGTCTCAGGATTGGAATGGGAAGGAGTTGGATAGCACATCTCATGCTATAGGAAGTGTCTCAGGATTGGAATGGGAAGGAGTTGGATATCACATCTCATGTTATAGGAAGGATCTCAGGTTTGGTATTAGAAGCATTGAGACATCACTTCTCATGCTATAGGGAGGGTCTCAGGATTGGAATGGGAAGTATTTGGATATCACATCTCATGCTATAGGGAGGGTCTCAAGTTTGATATTAGAAGCATTGAGATATCACATCTCATGATATCGGAAGGGTCTCAGGATTGGAATGGGAAGGAGTTGGATATCACATCTCATGATAAAGGAAGGATCTAAGGTTTGGTATTAGAAGCATTGAGATATCACTTCTCATGCTATAGGAAGGGTCTCAGGATTGGAATGGGAAGGACTTGGATATCACATCTCATGCTATAGGGAGGGTCTCAAGTTTGATATTAGAAGCATTGAGATATCACATCTCATGATATCGGAAGGGTCTCAGGATTGGAATGGGAAGGATTTGGATATCACATCTCATGTTATAGGACGGGTCTCAGGATTGGAATGGGAAGGAGTTTGATATCACATCTCATGCCATAGTATGGGTCTCAGGTTTGGTAGAAGCATTGGGATATCACATCTCATGCTATCGGAAGGGTATCAGTATTGGATTTGGAAGGAGTTGGATATCCCATCTCATGCTAAAGGAAGGGTCTCAGGTTGGAATGGGAAGGAGTTGGATATCACATCTCATGTTATAGGAAGGGTCTCAGGATTGGAATGGGAAGGAGTTGGATATCACATCTCAAGCTATAGGAAGGGTCTCAGGATTGGAATGGGAAGGAGTTTGATATCACATCTCATGCCATAGTATGGGTCTCAGGTTTGGTAGAAGCATTGGGATATCACATCTCATGCTATCGGAAGGGTATCAGTATTGGATTTGGAAGGAGTTGGATATCCCATCTCATGTTATAGGAAGGGTCTCAGGATTGGAATGGGAAGGACTTGGATATCATATCTCATGCTATAGGAAGGGTCTCATAATTGGAATGGGAAGGAGTTGGATATCACATCTCATGTTATAGGAAAGATCTCAGGTTTGGTATTAGAAGCATTGAGACATCACATCTCATGTTATAGGAAGGGTCTCAGGATTGGAATGGGAAGAAGTTGGATATCACATCTCATGCTATAGGAAGGGTCTCAGGGTTGGTATAAGCATTGAGATATCACATCTCATGCTATAGGAAGGGTCTCAGGATTGGAATGGGAAGAAGTTGGATATCACATCTCATGCTATAGGAAGCATCTCAGATTTGGTATTAGAAGCATTGAGATATCACATCTCATGCTATCGGAAGGGTCTCAGGATTGGAATGGGAAGGAGTTGTATATGACATCTCATGCCGTAGGAAGGGTCTCAGGTTTGGTAGAAGCATTGAGACATCACATCTCATGTTATAGGAAGGGTCTCAGGATTGGAATGGGAAGAAGTTGGATATCACATCTCATGCTATAGGAAGGGTCTCAGGTTTGTTATAAGCAGTGAGATATCACATCTCATGATATCGGAAGGGTCTCAGGATTGGAATGGGAAGGAGCTGGATATCACATCTCATGATAAAGGAAGGGTCTAAGGTTTGGTATTAGAAGCATTGAGATATCACTTCTCATGCTATAGGAAGGGTCTCAGGATTGGAATGGGAAGGACTTGGATATCACATCTCATGCTATAGGGAGGTTCTCAAGTTTGATATTAGAAGCATTGAGATATCACATCTCATGATATCGGAAGGGTCTCAGGATTGGAATGGGAAGGATTTGGATATCACATCTCATGTTATAGGACGGGTCTCAGGATTGGAATGGGAAGGAGCTTGATATCACATCTCATGCCATAGTATGGGTCTCAGGTTTGGTAGAAGCATTGGGATATCACATCTCTTGCTATAGGAAGGGTCTCAGGATTGGAATGGGAAGGACTTGGATATCCCATCTCATGCTATAGGGAGGGTCTCAAGTTTGATATTAGAAGCATTGAGATATCACATCTCATGATATCGGAAGGGTCTCAGGATTGGAATGGGAAGGATTTGGATATCACATCTCATGTTATAGGACGGGTCTCAGGTTTGGTATTAGAAGCATTGAGACATCACATCTCATGTTATAGGAAGGGTCTCAGGATTGGAATGGGAAGAAGTTGGATATCACATCTCATGCTATAGGAAGGGTCTCAGGTTTGTTATAAGCAGTGAGATATCACATCTCATGATATCGGAAGGGTCTCAGGATTGGAATGGGAAGGAGCTGGATATCACATCTCATGATAAAGGAAGGGTCTAAGGTTTGGTATTAGAAGCATTGAGATATCACTTCTCATGCTATAGGAAGGGTCTCAGGATTGGAATGGGAAGGACTTGGATATCACATCTCATGCTATATGGAGGGTCTCAAGTTTGATATTAGAAGCATTGAGATATCACATCTCATGATATCGGAAGGGTCTCAGGATTGGAATGGGAAGGATTTGGATATCACATCTCATGTTATAGGACGGGTCTCAGGTTTGGTATTAGAAGTATTGAGACATCACATCTCATGTTATAGGAAGGGTCTCAGGATTGGAATGGGAAGAAGTTGGATATCACATCTCATGCTATAGGAAGGGTCTCAGGTTTGTTATAAGCAGTGAGATATCACATCTCATGATATCGGAAGGGTCTCAAGTTTGATATTAGAAGCATTGAGATATCACATCTCATGATATCGGAAGGGTCTCAGAATTGGAATTGGAAGGAGTTGGATATCATCTCATGTTATAGGACGGGTCTCAGGTTTGGTATTAGAAGCATTGAGACATCACATCTCATGTTATAGGAAGGGTCTCAGGATTGGAATGGGAAGAAGTTGGATATCACATCTCATGCTATAGGAAGGGTCTCAGGTTTGTTATAAGCAGTGAGATATAACATCTCATGATATCGGAAGGGTCTCAGGATTGGAATGGGAAGGAGCTGGATATCACATCTCATGATAAAGGAAGGGTCTAAGGTTTGGTATTAGAAGCATTGAGATATCACTTCTCATGCTATAGGAAGGGTCTCAGGATTGGAATGGGAAGGACTTGGATATCACATCTCATGCTATATGGAGGGTCTCAAGTTTGATATTAGAAGCATTGAGATATCACATCTCATGATATCGGAAGGGTCTCAGGATTGGAATGGGAAGGATTTGGATATCACATCTCATGTTATAGGACGGGTCTCAGGTTTGGTATTAGAAGCATTGAGACATCACATCTCATGTTATAGGAAGGGTCTCAGGATTGGAATGGGAAGAAGTTGGATATCACATCTCATGCTATAGGAAGGGTCTCAGGTTTGTTATAAGCAGTGAGATATCACATCTCATGATATCGGAAGGGTCTCAGGATTGGAATGGGAAGGAGCTGGATATCACATCTCATGATAAAGGAAGGGTCTAAGGTTTGGTATTAGAAGCATTGAGATATCACTTCTCATGCTATAGGAAGGGTCTCAGGATTAGAATGGGAAGGTCTTGGATATCACATCTCATGCTATAGGGAGGGTCTCAAGTTTGATATTAGAAACATTGAGATATCACATCTCATGATATCGGAAGGGTCTCAGGATTGGAATGGGAAGGATTTGGATATCACATCTCATGTTATAGGACGGGTCTCAGGTTTGGTATTAGAAGCATTGAGATATCAAGTCTCATGGTATAGGAAGGGTCTCAGAATTGGAATGGGAAGGAGTTGGATATCACATCTCAAGCTATAGGAAGGGTCTCAGGATTGGAATGGGAAGGAGTTTGATATCACATCTCATGCCATAGTATGGGTCTCAGGTTTGGTAGAAGCATTGGGATATCACATCTCATGCTATCGGAAGGGTATCAGTATTGGATTTGGAAGGAGTTGGATATCCCATTTCATGCTATAGGAAGGGTCTCAGGTTGGAATGGGAAGGAGTTGGATATCACATTTCATGTTATAGGAAGGGTCTCAGGATTGGAATGGGAAGGACTTGGATATCATATCTCATGCTATAGGAAGGGTCTCATAATTGGAATGGGAAGGAGTTGGATATCACATCTCATGTTATAGGAAAGATCTCAGGTTTGGTATTAGAAGCATTGAGACATCACATCTCATGTTATAGGAAGGGTCTCAGGATTGGAATGGGAAGAAGTTGGATATCACATCTCATGCTATAGGAAGGGTCTCAGGTTTGGTATAAGCATTGAGATATCACATCTCATGCTATAGGAAGGGTCTCAGGATTGGAATGGGAAGAAGTTGGACATCACATCTCATGCTATAGGAAGCATCTCAGATTTGGTATTAGAAGCATTGAGATATCACATCTCATGCTATCGGAAGGGTCTCACGATTGGAATGGGAAGGAGTTGTATATGACATCTCATGCCGTAGGAAGGGTCTCAGGTTTGGTATAAGAATTGAGATATCACATCTTTGCAATCGAAAGGGTCTCAGGATTGGAATGGGAAGGAGTTGGATATCCCATCTCATGTTATAGGAAGAGTCTCAGGTTTGGTATTAGAAGCATTGAGATATCACATCTCATGCTATAGGAAGTGTCTCAGGATTGGAATGGGAAGGACTTGGATATCACATATGCTATAGGGAGGGTCTCAAGTTTGATATTAGAAGCATTGAGATATCACATCTCATGCTATAGGAAGGGTCTCAGGATTGGAATGGGAAGGATTGGATATCACATCTCATGCTATAGGAAGGGTCTCAGGTTTGTTATAAGCAGTGAGATACATCTCATGCTATAGGAAGTGTCTCAGGATTGGAATGGGAAGGAGTTGGATATCACATCTCATGCTATAGGAAGGGTCTCAGGTTTGGTAGCATTGAGATATCACATCTCATGCTATAGGAAGGGTCTCAGGATTGGAATGGGAAGAAGTTGGATATCCCATCCCATGTTATAGGACGGGTCTCTGGTTTGGTATTAGAATCATTGAGATATCACATCGCATGCTGTAGGAAGGGTCTAAGGATTGGAATGGGATGGACTTGGACATCACATCTCATGCTATAGGTAGGCTCTCAGGTTTGGTATAAGCATTGAGATATCACATCTCATGGTATAGGAAGGGTCTCAGGATTGGAATTGGACGGATTTGGATATCACATCTCATGCTATAGGAAGGGTCTCAGGTTTGGTATACGCATGGAGATATCACTTCTCATGCTATAGGAAGGGTCTCAGGATTGGAATGGGAAGGAGTTGGATATCACATCTCATGCTATAGGAAGGGTCTCTGATTTGGTATAAGCATTGAGATATCACATCTCATGCTATAGGAAGGGTCTCAGGATTGGAATTGGAAGGAGTTGTATATGACATCTCAGGCTATAGGAAGGGTCTCAGGTTTGGTATAAGCATTGAGATATCACATCTCTGCTATCGGAAGGGTCTCAGGATTGGAATGGGAAGGACTTGGATGTCACATCTCATGCTATAGGGAGGGTCTCAAGTTTGATATTAGAAGCATTGAGATAACAAATCTCATGATATCGGAAGGGTCTCAGGATTGGAATGGGAAGGAGTTGGATATCACATCTCATGATATAGGAAGGGTCTAAGGTTTGGAAGGGGAAGGATTTGGATATCACATCTCATGTTATAGGACGGGTCTCAGGTTTGGTATTAGAAGCATTGAGATATCAAGTCTCATGGTATAGGAAGGGTCTCAGAATTGGAATGGGAAGGAGTTGGATAACACATCTCAAGCTATAGGAAGGGTCTCAGGATTGGAATGGGAAGAAGTTTGATATCACATCTCATGCCATAGTATGGGTCTCAGGTTTGGTAGAAGCATTGGGATATCACATCTCATGCTATCGGAAGGGTATCAGTATTGGATTTGGAAGGAGTTGGATATCCCATCATGCTATAGGAAGGGTCTCAGGTTGGAATGGGAAGGAGTTGGATATCACATCTCATGTTATAGGAAGGGTCTCAGGATTGGAATGGGAAGGACTTGGATATCATATCTCATGCTATGGGAAGGCTCTCAGGTTTGGAAGGGGAAGGAGTTGGATATCACACCTCAAGCTATAGGAAGGGTCTCAGGTTTGGAATGGGAAGGAGTTGGATATCACATCTCAAGCTATAGGAAGAGTCTCAGGTTTGGTATAAGCATTGAGATATCACATCTCATGCTATAGGAAGGGTCTCAGAATTGGAATGGGAAGGAGTTGGATATCACATCTCATGTTATAGGAAAGATCTCAGGTTTGGTATTAGAAGCATTGAGGCATCAAATCTCATGTTATAGGAAGGGTCTCAGGATTGGAATGGGAAGAAGTTGGATATCACATCTCATGCTATAGGAAGGGTCTCAGGTTTGGTATAAGCATTGAGATATCACATCTCATGCTATAGGAAGGGTCTCAGGATTGGAATGGGAAGGAGTTGTATATGACATCTCATGCCATAGGAAGGGTCTCAGGTTTGGTATAAGCATTGAGATATCACATCTCATGCTATCAGAAGGGTCTCAGGATTGGAATGGGAAGGAGTTGGATATCACATCTCATGCTAAAGGGAGGGTCTCAGGTTTGGAAAGGGAAGGATTTGGATATCACATCTCATGTTATAGGAAGGATCTCAGGTTTGGTATTAGAAGCATTGAGATATCACATCTCATGCTATCGGAAGTATCTCAGGTTTGGTATTAGAGGCATTGAGATATCACATCTCATGCTATCATAAGAGTCTCAGGATTGGAATGGGAAGGAGTTGGATAGCACATCTCATGCTATAGGAAGTGTCTCAGGATTGGAATGGGAAGGAGTTGGATATCACATCTCATGTTATAGGAAGGATCTCAGGTTTGGTATTAGAAGCATTGAGATATCACTTCTCATGTTATAGGGAGGGTCTCAGGATTGGAATGGGAAGTATTTGGATATCACATCTCATGCTATAGGGAGGGTCTCAAGTTTGATATTAGAAGCATTGAGATATCACATCTCATGATATCGGAAGGGTCTCAGGATTGGAATGGGAAGGAGTTGGATATCACATCTCATGATAAAGGAAGGGTCTATGGTTTGGTATTAGAAGCATTGAGATATCACTTCTCATGCTATAGGAAGGGTCTCAGGATTGGAATGGGAAGGACTTGGATATCACATCTCATGCTATAGGGAGGGTCTCAAGTTTGATATTAGAAGCATTGAGATATCACATCTCATGATATCGGAAGGGTCTCAGGATTGGAATGGGAAGGATTTGGATATCACATCTCATGTTATAGGACGGGTCTCAGGATTGGAATGGGAAGGAGTTTGATATCACATCTCATGCCATAGTATGGGTCTCAGGTTTGGTAGAAGCATTGGGATATCACATCTCATGCTATCGGAAGGGTATCAGTATTGGATTTGGAAGGAGTTGGATATCCCATCTCATGCTAAAGGAAGGGTCTCAGGTTGGAATGGGAAGGAGTTGGATATCACATCTCATGTTATAGGAAGGGTCTCAGGATTGGAATGGGAAGGAGTTGGATATCACATCTCAAGCTATAGGAAGGGTCTCAGGATTGGAATGGGAAGGAGTTTGATATCACATCTCATGCCATAGTATGGGTCTCAGGTTTGGTAGACGCATTGGGATATCACATCTCATGCTATCGGAAGGGTATCAGTATTGGATTTGGAAGGAGTTGGATATCCCATCTCATGCTAAAGGAAGGGTCTCAGGTTGGAATGGGAAGGAGTTGGATATCCCATCTCATGTTATAGGAAGGGTCTCAGGATTGGAATGGGAAGGACTTGGATATCATATCTCATGCTATAGGAAGGGTCTCATAATTGGAATGGGAAGGAGTTGGATATCACATCTCATGTTATAGGAAAGATCTCAGGTTTGTTATTAGAAGCATTGAGACATCACATCTCATGTTATAGGAAGGGTCTCAGGATTGGAATGGGAAGAAGTTGGATATCACATCTCATGCTATAGGAAGGGTCTCAGGTTTGGTATAAGCATTGAGATATCACATCTCATGCTATAGGAAGGGTCTCAGGATTGGAATGGGAAGAAGTTGGATATCACATCTCATGCTATAGGAAGCATCTCAGATTTGGTATTAGAAGCATTGAGATATCACATCTCATGCTATCGGAAGGGTCTCAGGATTGGAATGGGAAGGAGTTGTATATGACATCTCATGCCGTAGGAAGGGTCTCAGGTTTGGTATAAGCATTGAGATATCACATCTTTGCAATCGAAAGGGTCTCAGGATTGGAATGGGAAGGAGTTGGATATCCCATCTCATGTTATAGGAAGAGTCTCAGGTTTGGTATTAGAAGCATTGAGATATCACATCTCATGCTATAGGAAGTGTCTCAGGATTGGAATGGGAAGGACTTGGATATCACATATGCTATAGGGAGGGTCTCACGTTTGATATTAGAAGCATTGAGATATCACATCTCATGCTATAGGAAGGGTCTCAGGATTGGAATGGGAAGGATTGGATATCACATCTCATGCTATAGGAAGGGTCTCAGGTTTGTTATAAGCAGTGAGAAACATCTCATGCTATAGGAAGTGTCTCAGGATTGGAATGGGAAGGAGTTGGATATCACATCTCATGCTATAGGAAGGGTCTCAGGTTTGGTAGCATTGAGATATCACATCTCATGCTATAGGAAGGGTCTCAGGATTGGAATGGGAAGAAGTTGGATATCACATCTCATGCTATAGGAAGGATCTCAGATTTGGTATTAGAAGCATTGAGATATCAAGTCTCATGGTATAGGAAGGGTCTCAGAATTGGAATGGGAAGGAGTTGGATATCACATCACAAGCTATAGGAAGGGTATCAGTATTGGATTTGGAAGGAGTTGGATATCCCATCTCATGCTATAGGAAGGGTCTCAGGTTGGAATGGGAAGGAGTTGGATATCACATCTCATGTTATAGGAAGGGTCTCAGGATTGGAATGGGAAGGACTTGGATATCATATATAATGATATAGGAAGGGTCTCAGAATTGGAATGGGAAGGAGTTGGATATCATCTCATGTTATAGGAAAGATCTCAGGTTTGGTATTAGAAGCATTGAGACATCACATCTCATGTTATAGGAAGGGTCTCAGGATTGGAATGGGAAGAAGTTGGATATCACATCTCATGCTATAGGAAGGGTCTCAGGTTTGGTATAAGCTTTGAGATATCACATCTCATGCTATAGGAAGGGTTTCAGGATTGGAATGGGAAGAAGTTGGATATCACATCTCATGATAAAGGAAGGGTCTAAGGTTTGGTATTAGAAGCATTGAGATATCACTTCTCATGCTATAGGAAGGGTCTCAGGATTGGAATGGGAAGGACTTGGATATCACATCTCATGCTATAGGGAGGGTCTCAAGTTTGATATTAGAAGCATTGAGATATCACATCTCATGATATCGGAAGGGTCTCAGGATTGGAATGGGAAGGATTTGGATATCACATCTCATGTTATAGGACGGGTCTCAGGTTTGGTATTAGAAGCATTGAGACATCACATCTCATGTTATAGGAAGGGTCTCAGGATTGGAATGGGAAGAAGTTGGATATCACATCTCATGCTATAGGAAGGGTCTCAGGTTTGTTATAAGCAGTGAGATATCACATCTCATGATATCGGAAGAGTCTCAGGATTGGAATGGGAAGGAGCTGGATATCACATCTCATGATAAAGGAAGGGTCTACGGTTTGGTATTAGAAACATTGAGATATCACTTCTCATGCTATAGGAAGGGTCTCAGGATTGGAATGGGAAGGACTTGGATATCACATCTCATGCTATAGGGAGGGTCTCAAGTTTGATATTAGAAGCATTGAGATATCACATCTCATGATATCGGAAGGGTCTCAGGATTGGAATGGGAAGGATTTGGATATCACATCTCATGTTATAGGACGGGTCTCAGGATTGGAATGGGAAGGAGTTTGATATCACATCTCATGCCATAGTATGGCTCTCAGGTTTGGTAGAAGCATTGGGATATCACATCTCATGCTATCGGAAGGGTATCAGTATTGGATTTGGAAGGAGTTGGATATCCCATCTCATGCTAAAGGAAGGGTCTCAGGTTGGAATGGGAAGGAGTTGGATATCACATCTCATGTTATAGGAAGGGTCTCAGGATTGGAATGGGAAGGAGTTGGATATCACATCTCAAGCTATAGGAAGGGTCTCAGGTTTGGTATAAGCATTGAGATATCACATCTCATGCTATAGGAAGGGTCTCAGAATTGGAATGGGAAGGAGTTGGATATCACATCTCATGTCATAGGAAAGATCTCAGGTTTGGTATTAGAAGCATTGAGACATCAAATCTCATGTTATAGGAAGGGTCTCAGGATTGGAATGGGAAGAAGTTGGATATCACATCTCATGCCATAGGAAGGGTCTCAGGTTTGGTATAAGCATTGAGATATCACATCACATGCTATAGGAAGGGTCTCGGGATTGGAATGGGAAGGACTTGGATATCACATCTCATGCTATAGGCAGGGTCTCAGGTTTGGAAAGGGAAGGAGTTGGATATCACATTTCATGTTAGAGGTAGGATCTCAGGTTTGGTATTAGAGGCATTGAGATATCACATCTCATGCTATCAGAAGGGTCTCAGGATTGGAATGGGAAGGAGTTGGATATCACATCTCATGCTAAAGGGAGGGTCTCAGGTTTGGAAAGGGAAGGATTTGGATATCACATCTCATGTTATAGGAAGGATCTCAGGTTTGGTATTAGAAGCATTGAGATATCACATCTCATGCTATCAGAAGTATCTCAGGTTTGGTATTAGAGGCATTGAGATATCACATCTCATGCTATCATAAGAGTCTCAGGATTGGAATGGGAAGGAGTTGGATAGCACATCTCATGCTATAGGAAGTGTCTCAGGATTGGAATGGGAAGGAGTTGGATATCACATCTCATGTTATAAGAAGGATCTCAGGTTTGGTATTAGAAGCATTGAGATATAACTTCTCATGCTATAGGGAGGGTCTCAGGATTGGAATGGGAAGTATTTGGATATCACATCACATGCTATAGGGAGGGTCTCAAGTTTGATATTAGAAGCATTGAGATATCACATCTCATGATATCGGAAGGGTCTCAGGATTGGAATGGGAAGGAGTTGGATATCACATCTCATGATAAAGGAAGGATCTAAGGTTTGGTATTAGAAGCATTGAGATATCACATCTCATGATATCGGAAGGGTCTCAGGATTGGAATGGGAAGGATTTGGATATCACATCTCATGTTATAGGATGGGTCTCAGGATTGGAATGGGAAGGAGTTTGATATCACATCTCATGCCATAGTATGGGTCTCAGGTTTGGTAGAAGCATTGGGATATCACATCTCACGCTATCGGAAGGGTATCAGTATTGGATTTGGAAGGAGTTGGATATCCCATCTCATGCTAAAGGAAGGGTCTCAGGTTGGAATGGGAAGGAGTTGGATATCACATCTCATGTTATAGGAAGGGTCTCAGGATTGGAATGGGAAGGCGTTGGATATCACATCTCAAGCTATAGGAAGGGTCTCAGGATTGGAATGGGAAGGAGTTTGATATCACATCTCATGCCATAGTATGGGTCTCAGGTTTGGTAGAAGCATTGGGATATCACATCTCACGCTATCGGAAGGGTATCAGTATTGGATTTGGAAGGAGTTGGATATCCCATCTCATGCTAAAGGAAGGGTCTCAGGTTGGAATGGGAAGGAGTTGGATATCACATCTCATGCTATCGGAAGGGTATCAGTATTGGATTTGGAAGGAGTTGGATATCCCATCTCATGTTATAGGAAGGGTCTCAGGATTGGAATGGGAAGGACTTGGATATCATATCTCATGCTATAGGAAGGGTCTCATAATTGGAATGGGAAGGAGTTGGATATCACATCTCATGTTATAGGAAAGATCTCAGGTTTGGTATTAGAAGCATTGAGACATCACATCTCATGTTATAGGAAGGGTCTCAGGATTGGAATGGGAAGAAGTTGGATATCACATCTCATGCTATAGGAAGGGTCTCAGGTTTGGTATAAGCATTGAGATATCACATCTCATGCTATAGGAAGGGTCTCAGGATTGGAATGGGAAGAAGTTGGATATCACATCTCATGCTATAGGAAGCATCTCAGATTTGGTATTAGAAGCATTGAGATATCACATCTCATGCTATCGGAAGGGTCTCAGGATTGGAATGGGAAGGAGTTGTATATGACATCTCATGCCGTAGGAAGGGTCTCAGGTTTGGTAGAAGCATTGAGACATCACATCTCATGTTATAGGAAGGGTCTCAGGATTGGAATGGGAAGAAGTTGGATATCACATCTCATGCTATAGGAAGGGTCTCAGGTTTGTTATAAGCAGTGAGATATCACATCTCATGATATCGGAAGGGTCTCAGGATTGGAATGGGAATGAGCTGGATATCACATCTCATGATAAAGGAAGGGTCTAAGGTTTGGTATTAGAAGCATTGAGATATCACTTCTCATGCTATAGGAAGGGTCTCAGGATTGGAATGGGAAGGACTTGGATATCACATCTCATGCTATAGGGAGGTTCTCAAGTTTGATATTAGAAGCATTGAGATATCACATCTCATGATATCGGAAGGGTCTCAGGATTGGAATGGGAAGGATTTGGATATCCATCTCATGTTATAGGACGGGTCTCAGGATTGGAATGGGAAGGAGTTTGATATCACATCTCATGCCATAGTATGGGTCTCAGGTTTGGTAGAAGCATTGGGATATCACATCTCATGCTATAGGAAGGGTCTCAGGATTGGAATTGGAAGGACTTGGATATCCCATCTCATGCTATAGGGAGGGTCTCAAGTTTGATATTAGAAGCATTGAGATATCACATCTCATGATATCGGAAGGGTCTCAGGATTGGAATGGGAAGGATTTGGATATCACATCTCATGTTATAGGACGGGTCTCAGGTTTGGTATTAGAAGCATTGAGACATCACATCTCATGTTATAGGAAGGGTCTCAGGATTGGAATGGGAAGAAGTTGGATATCACATCTCATGCTATAGGAAGGGTCTCAGGTTTGTTATAAGCAGTGAGATATCACATCTCATGATATCGGAAGGGTCTCAGGATTGGAATGGGAAGGAGCTGGATATCACATCTCATGATAAAGGAAGGGTCTAAGGTTTGGTATAAGAAGCATTGAGATATCACTTCTCATGCTATAGGAAGGGTCTCAGGATTGGAATGGGAAGGACTTGGATATCACATCTCATGCTATAGGGAGGTTCTCAAGTTTGATATTAGAAGCATTGAGATATCACATCTCATGATATCGGAAGGGTCTCAGGATTGGAATGGGAAGGATTTGGATATCACATCTCATGTTATAGGACGGGTCTCAGGATTGGAATGGGAAGGAGTTTGATATCACATCTCATGCCATAGTATGGGTCTCAGGTTTGGTAGAAGCATTGGGATATCACATCTCATGCTATCGGAAGGGTATCAGTATTGGATTTGGAAGGAGTTGGATATCCCATCTCATGCTAAAGGGAGGGTCTCAGGTTGGAATGGGAAGGAGTTGGATATCACATCTCATGTTATAGGAAGGGTCTCAGGATTGGAATGGGAAGGAGTTGGATATCACATCTCAAGCTATAGGAAGGGTCTCAGGATTGGAATGGGAAGGAGTTTGATATCACATCTCATGCCATAGTATGGGTCTCAGGTTTGGTAGAAGCATTGGGATATCACATCTCATGCTATCGGAAGGGTATCAGTATTGGATTTGGAAGGAGTTGGATATCCCATCTCATGTTATAGGAAGGGTCTCAGGATTGGAATGGGAAGGACTTGGATATCATATCTCATGCTATAGGAAGGGTCTCATAATTGGAATGGGAAGGAGTTGGATATCACATCTCATGTTATAGGAAAGGTCTCAGGTTTGGTATTAGAAGCATTGAGACATCACATCTCATGTTATAGGAAGGGTCTCAGGATTGGAATGGGAAGAAGTTGAATATCACATCTCATGCTATAGGAAGGGTCTCAGGTTTGGTATAAGCAGTGAGATATCACATCTCATGATATCGGAAGGGTCTCAGGATTGGAATGGGAAGGAGCTGGATATCACATCTCATGATAAAGGAAGGGTCTAAGGTTTGGTATTAGAAGCATTGAGATATCACTTCTCATGCTATAGGAAGGGTCTCAGGATTGGAATGGGAAGGACTTGGATATCACATCTCATGCTATAGGGAGGTTCTCAAGTTTGATATTAGAAGCATTGAGATATCACATCTCATGATATCGGAAGGGTCTCAGGATTGGAATGGGAAGGATTTGGATATCACATCTCATGTTATAGGACGGGTCTCAGGATTGGAATGGGAAGGAGTTGGATATCACATCTCATGTTATAGGAAGGGTCTCAGGATTGGAATGGGAAGGAGTTGGATATCACATCTCAAGCTATAGGAAGGGTCTCAGGATTGGAATGGGAAGGAGTTTGATATCACATCTCATGCCATAGTATGGGTCTCAGGTTTGGTAGAAGCATTGGGATATCACATCTCATGCTATCGGAAGGGTATCAGTATTGGATTTGGAAGGAGTTGGATATCCCATCTCATGTTATAGGAAGGGTCTCAGGATTGGAATGGGAAGGACTTGGATATCATATCTCATGCTATAGGAAGGGTCTCATAATTGGAATGGGAAGGAGTTGGATATCACATCTCATGTTATAGGAAAGATCTCAGGTTTGGTATTAGAAGCATTGAGACATCACATCTCATGTTATAGGAAGGGTCTCAGGATTGGAATGGGAAGAAGTTGGATATCACATCTCATGCTATAGGAAGGGTCTCAGGTTTGGTATAAGCATTGAGATATCACATCTCATGCTATAGGAAGGGTCTCAGGATTGGAATGGGAAGAAGTTGGATATCACATCTCATGCTATAGGAAGCATCTCAGATTTGGTATTAGAAGCATTGAGATATCACATCTCATGCTATCGGAAGGGTCTCAGGATTGGAATGGGAAGGAGTTGTATATGACATCTCATGCCGTAGGAAGGGTCTCAGGTTTGGTATAAGCATTGAGATATCACATCTTTGCAATCGAAAGGGTCTCAGGATTGGAATGGGAAGGAGTTGGATATCCCATCTCATGTTATAGGAAGAGTCTCAGGTTTGGTATTAGAAGCATTGAGATATCACATCTCATGCTATAGGAAGTGTCTCAGGATTGGAATGGGAAGGACTTGGATATCACATATGCTATAGGGAGGGTCTCAAGTTTGATATTAGAAGCATTGAGATATCACATCTCATGCTATAGGAAGGGTCTCAGGATTGGAATGGGAAGGATTGGATATCACATCTCATGCTATAGGAAGGGTCTCAGGTTTGTTATAAGCAGTGAGAAACATCTCATGCTATAGGAAGTGTCTCCGGATTGGAATGGGAAGGAGTTGGATATCACATCTCATGCTATAGGAAGGGTCTCAGGTTTGGTAGCATTGAGATATCACATCTCATGCTATAGGAAGGGTCTCAGGATTGGAATGGGAAGAAGTTGGATATCACATCTCATGCTATAGGAAGGATCTCAGATTTGGTATTAGAAGCATTGAGATATCAAGTCTCATGGTATAGGAAGGGTCTCAGAATTGGAATGGGAAGGAGTTGGATATCACATCTCAAGCTATAGGAAGGGTATCAGTATTGGATTTGGAAGGAGTTGGATATCCCATCTCATGCTATAGGAAGGGTCTCAGGTTGGAATGGGAAGGAGTTGGATATCACATCTCATGTTATAGGAAGGGTCTCAGGATTGGAATGGGAAGGACTTGGATATCATATCTAATGCTATAGGAAGGGTCTCAGAATTGGAATGGGAAGGAGTTGGATATCATCTCATGTTATAGGAAAGATCTCAGGTTTGGTATTAGAAGCATTGAGACATCACATCTCATGTTATAGGAAGGGTCTCAGGATTGGAATGGGAAGAAGTTGGATATCACATCTCATGCTATAGGAAGGGTCTCAGGTTTGGTATAAGCTTTGAGATATCACATCTCATGCTATAGGAAGGGTTTCAGGATTGGAATGGGAAGAAGTTGGATATCACATCTCATGATAAAGGAAGGGTCTAAGGTTTGGTATTAGAAGCATTGAGATATCACTTCTCATGCTATAGGAAGGGTCTCAGGATTGGAATGGGAAGGACTTGGATATCACATCTCATGCTATAGGGAGGGTCTCAAGTTTGATATTAGAAGCATTGAGATATCACATCTCATGATATCGGAAGGGTCTCAGGATTGGAATGGGAAGGATTTGGATATCACATCTCATGTTATAGGACGGGTCTCAGGTTTGGTATTAGAAGCATTGAGACATCACATCTCATGTTATAGGAAGGGTCTCAGGATTGGAATGGGAAGAAGTTGGATATCACATCTCATGCTATAGGAAGGGTCTCAGGTTTGTTATAAGCAGTGAGATATCACATCTCATGATATCGGAAGGGTCTCAGGATTGGAATGGGAAGGAGCTGGATATCACATCTCATGATAAAGGAAGGGTCTAAGGTTTGGTATTAGAAGCATTGAGATATCACTTCTCATGCTATAGGAAGGGTCTCAGGATTGGAATGGGAAGGACTTGGATATCACATCTCATGCTATAGGGAGGTTCTCAAGTTTGATATTAGAAGCATTGAGATATCACATCTCATGATATCGGAATGGTCTCAGGATTGGAATCGGAAGGATTTGGATATCACATCTCATGTTATAGGACGGGTCTCAGGATTGGAATGGGAAGGAGTTTGATATCACATCTCATGCCATAGTATGGGTCTCAGGTTTGGTAGAAGCATTGGGATATCACATCTCATGCTATCGGAAGGGTATCAGTATTGGATTTGGAAGGAGTTGGATATCCCATCTCATGCTAAAGGAAGGGTCTCAGGTTGGAATGGGAAGGAGTTGGATATCACATCTCATGTTATAGGAAGGGTCTCAGGATTGGAATGGGAAGGAGTTGGATATCACATCTCAAGCTATAGGAAGGGTCTCAGGATTGGAATGGGAAGGAGTTTGATATCACATCTCATGCCATAGTATGGGTCTCAGGTTTGGTAGAAGCATTGGGATATCACATCTCATGCTATCGGAAGGGTATCAGTATTGGATTTGGAAGGAGTTGGATATCCCATCTCATGTTATAGGAAGGGTCTCAGGATTGGAATGGGAAGGACTTGGATATCATATCTCATGCTATAGGAAGGGTCTCATAATTGGAATGGGAAGGAGTTGGATATCACATCTCATGTTATAGGAAAGATCTCAGGTTTGGTATTAGAAGCATTGAGACATCACATCTCATGTTATAGGAAGGGTCTCAGGATTGGAATGGGAAGAAGTTGGATATCACATCTCATGCTATAGGAAGGGTCTCAGGTTTGGTATAAGCATTGAGATATCACATCTCATGCTATAGGAAGGGTCTCAGGATTGGAATGGGAAGAAGTTGGATATCACATCTCATGCTATAGGAAGCATCTCAGATTTGGTATTAGAAGCATTGAGATATCACATCTCATGCTATCGGAAGGGTCTCAGGATTGGAATGGGAAGGAGTTGTATATGACATCTCATGCCGTAGGAAGGGTCTCAGGTTTGGTATAAGCATTGAGATATCACATCTTTGCAATCGAAAGGGTCTCAGGATTGGAATGGGAAGGAGTTGGATATCCCATCTCATGTTATAGGAAGAGTCTCAGGTTTGGTATTAGAAGCATTGAGATATCACATCTCATGCTATAGGAAGTGTCTCAGGATTGGAATGGGAAGGACTTGGATATCACATATGCTATAGGGAGGGTCTCAAGTTTGATATTAGAAGCATTGAGATATCACATCTCATGCTATAGGAAGGGTCTCAGGATTGGAATGGGAAGGATTGGATATCACATCTCATGCTATAGGAAGGGTCTCAGGTTTGTTATAAGCAGTGAGAAACATCTCATGCTATAGGAAGTGTCTCAGGATTGGAATGGGAAGGAGTTGGATATCACATCTCATGCTATAGGAAGGGTCTCAGGTTTGGTAGCATTGAGATATCACATCTCATGCTATAGGAAGGGTCTCAGGATTGGAATGGGAAGAAGTTGGATATCACATCTCATGCTATAGGAAGGATCTCAGATTTGGTATTAGAAGCATTGAGATATCAAGTCTCATGGTATAGGAAGGGTCTCAGAATTGGAATGGGAAGGAGTTGGATATCACATCTCAAGCTATAGGAAGGGTCTCAGGATTGGAATGGGAAGGAGTTTGATATCACATCTCATGCCATAGTATGGGTCTCAGGTTTGGTAGAAGCATTGGGATATCACATCTCATGCTATCGGAAGGGTATCAGTATTGGATTTGGAAGGAGTTGGATATCCCATCTCATGCTATAGGAAGGGTCTCAGGTTGGAATGGGAAGGAGTTGGATATCACATCTCATGTTATAGGAAGGGTCTCAGGATTGGAATGGGAAGGACTTGGATATCATATCTAATGCTATAGGAAGGGTCTCAGAATTGGAATGGGAAGGAGTTGGATATCATCTCATGTTATAGGAAAGATCTCAGGTTTGGTATTAGAAGCATTGAGACATCACATCTCATGTTATAGGAAGGGTCTCAGGATTGGAATGGGAAGAAGTTGGATATCACATCTCATGCTATAGGAAGGGTCTCAGGTTTGGTATAAGCTTTGAGATATCACATCTCATGCTATAGGAAGGGTCTCAGGATTGGAATGGGAAGAAGTTGGATATCACATCTCATGATAAAGGAAGGGTCCAAGGTTTGGTATTAGAAGCATTGAGATATCACTTCTCATGCTATAGGAAGGGTCTCAGGATTGGAATGGGAAGGACTTGGATATCACATCTCATGCTATAGGGAGGGTCTCAAGTTTGATATTAGAAGCATTGAGATATCACATCTCATGATATCGGAACGGTCTCAGGATTGGAATGGGAAGGATTTGGATATCACATCTCATGTTATAGGACGGGTCTCAGGTTTGGTATTAGAAGCATTGAGACATCACATCTCATGTTATAGGAAGGGTCTCAGGATTGGAATGGGAAGAAGTTGGATATCACATCTCATGCTATAGGAAGGGTCTCAGGTTTGTTATAAGCAGTGAGATATCACATCTCATGATATCGGAAGGGTCTCAGGATTGGAATGGGAATGAGCTGGATATCACATCTCATGATAAAGGAAGGGTCTAAGGTTTGGTATTAGAAGCATTGAGATATCACTTCTCATGCTATAGGAAGGGTCTCAGGATTGGAATGGGAAGGACTTGGATATCACATCTCATGCTATAGGGAGGGTCTCAAGTTTGATATTAGAAGCATTGAGATATCACATCTCATGATATCGGAAGGGTCTCAGGATTGGAATGGGAAGGATTTGGATATCACATCTCATGTTATAGGACGGGTCTCAGGTTTGGTATTAGAAGCATTGAGATATCAAGTCTCATGGTATAGGAAGGGTCTCAGAATTGGAATGGGAAGGAGTTGGATATCACATCTCAAGCTATAGGAAGGGTCTCAGGATTGGAATGGGAAGGAGTTTGATATCACATCTCATGCCATAGTATGGGTCTCAGGTTTGGTAGAAGCATTGGGATATCACATCTCATGCTATCGGAAGGGTATCAGTATTGGATTTGGAAGGAGTTGGATATCGCATTTCATGCTATAGGAAGGGTCTCAGGTTGGAATGGGAAGGAGTTGGATATCACATCTCATGTTATAGGAAGGGTCTCAGGATTGGAATGGGAAGGACTTGGATATCATATCTCATGCTATAGGAAGGGTCTCATAATTGGAATGGGAAGGAGTTAGATATCACATCTCATGTTATAGGAAAGATCTCAGGTTTGGTATTAGAAGCATTGAGACATCACATCTCATGTTATAGGAAGGGTCTCAGGATTGGAATGGGAAGAAGTTGGATATCACATCTCATGCTATAGGAAGGGTCTCAGGTTTGGTATAAGCATTGAGATATCACATCTCATGCTATAGGAAGGGTCTCAGGATTGGAATGGGAAGAAGTTGGATATCACATCTCATGCTATAGGAAGCATCTCAGATTTGGTATTAGAAGCATTGAGATATCACATCTCATGCTATCGGAAGGGTCTCAGGATTGGAATGGGAAGGAGTTGTATATGACATCTCATGCCGTAGGAAGGGTCTCAGGTTTGGTATAAGAATTGAGATATCACATCTTTGCAATCGAAAGGGTCTCAGGATTGGAATGGGAAGGAGTTGGATATCCCATCTCATGTTATAGGAAGAGTCTCAGGTTTGGTATTAGAAGCATTGAGATATCACATCTCATGCTATAGGAAGTGTCTCAGGATTGGAATGGGAAGGACTTGGATATCACATATGCTATAGGGAGGGTCTCAAGTTTGATATTAGAAGCATTGAGATATCACATCTCATGCTATAGGAAGGGTCTCAGGATTGGAATGGGAAGGATTGGATATCACATCGCATGCTATAGGAAGGGTCTCAGGTTTGTTATAAGCAGTGAGATACATCTCATGCTATAGGAAGTGTCTCAGGATTGGAATGGGAAGGAGTTGGATATCACATCTCATGCTATAGGAAGGGTCTCAGGTTTGGTAGCATTGAGATATCACATCTCATGCTATAGGAAGGGTCTCAGGATTGGAATGGGAAGAAGTTGGATATCCCATCTCATGTTATAGGACGGGTCTCTGGTTTGGTATTAGAATCATTGAGATATCACATCGCATGCTGTAGGAAGGGTCTAAGGATTGGAATGGGATGGACTTGGACATCACATCTCATGCTATAGGTAGGCTCTCAGGTTTGGTATAAGCATTGAGATATCACATCTCATGGTATAGGAAGGGTCTCAGGATTGGAATTGGACGGATTTGGATATCACATCTCATGCTATAGGAAGGGTCTCAGGTTTGGTATACGCATGGAGATATCACTTCTCATGCTATAGGAAGGGTCTCAGGATTGGAATGGGAAGGAGTTGGATATCACATCTCATGCTATAGGAAGGGTCTCTGATTTGGTATAAGCATTGAGATATCACATCTCATGCTATAGGAAGGGTCTCAGGATTGGAATTGGAAGGAGTTGTATATGACATCTCAGGCTATAGGAAGGGTCTCAGGTTTGGTATAAGCATTGAGATATCACATCTCTGCTATCGGAAGGGTCTCAGGATTGGAATGGGAAGGACTTGGATGTCACATCTCATGCTATAGGGAGGGTCTCAAGTTTGATATTAGAAGCATTGAGATAACAAATCTCATGATATCGGAAGGGTCTCAGGATTGGAATGGGAAGGAGTTGGATATCACATCTCATGATATAGGAAGGGTCTAAGGTTTGGAAGGGGAAGGATTTGGATATCACATCTCATGTTATAGGACGGGTCTCAGGTTTGGTATTAGAAGCATTGAGATATCAAGTCTCATGGTATAGGAAGGGTCTCAGAATTGGAATGGGAAGGAGTTGGATAACACATCTCAAGCTATAGGAAGGGTCTCAGGATTGGAATGGGAAGAAGTTAAATATCACATCTCATGCCATAGTATGGGTCTCAGGTTTGGTAGAAGCATTGAGATATCACATCTCATGCTATAGGAAGTGTCTCAGGATTGGAATGGGAAGGACTTGGATATCACATCTCATGTTATAGGACGGGTCTCAGGATTGGAATGGGAAGGAGTTCGATATCACATCTCATGCCATAGTATGGGTCTCAGGTTTGGTAGAAGCATTGGTATATCACATCTCATGCTATCGGAAGGGTATCAGTATTGGATTTGGAAGGAGTTGGATATCCCATCATGCTATAGGAAGGGTCTCAGGTTGGAATGGGAAGGAGTTGCATATCACATCTCATGTTATAGGAAGGGTCTCAGGATTGGAATGGGAAGGAGTTGGATATCACATCTCATGTTATAGGAAGAGTCTCAGGTTTGGTATTAGAAGCATTGAGATATCACATCTCATGCTATAGGAAGTGTCTCAGGATTGGAATGGGAAGGACTTGGATATCACATATGCTATAGGGAGGGTCTCAAGTTTGATATTAGAAGCATTGAGATATCACATCTCATGCTATAGGAAGGGTCTCAGGATTGGAATGGTAAGGATTGGATATCACATCTCATGCTATAGGAAGGGTCTCAGGTTTGTTATAAGCAGTGAGAAACATCTCATGCTATAGGAAGTGTCTCAGGATTGGAATGGGAAGGAGTTGGATATCACATCTCATGCTATAGGAAGGGTCTCAGGTTTGGTAGCATTGAGATATCACATCTCATGCTATAGGAAGGGTCTCAGGATTGGAATGGGAAGAAGTTGGATATCACATCTCATGCTATAGGAAGGATCTCAGATTTGGTATTAGAAGCATTGAGATATCAAGTCTCATGGTATAGGAAGGGTCTCAGAATTGGAATGGGAAGGAGTTGGATATCACATCTCAAGCTATAGGAAGGGTCTCAGGATTGGAATGGGAAGGAGTTTGATATCACATCTCATGCCATAGTATGGGTCTCAGGTTTGGTAGAAGCATTGGGATATCACATCTCATGCTATCGGAAGGGTATCAGTATTGGATTTGGAAGGAGTTCGATATCCCATCTCATGCTATAGGAAGGGTCTCAGGTTGGAATGGGAAGGAGTTGGATATCACATCTCATGTTATAGGAAGGGTCTCAGGATTGGAATGGGAAGGACTTGGATATCATATCTAATGCTATAGGAAGGGTCTCAGAATTGGAATGGGAAGGAGTTGGATATCATCTCATGTTATAGGAAAGATCTCAGGTTTGGTATTAGAAGCATTGAGACATCACATCTCATGTTATAGGAAGGGTCTCAGGATTGGAATGGGAAGAAGTTGGATATCACATCTCATGCTATAGGAAGGGTCTCAGGTTTGGTATAAGCTTTGAGATATCACATCTCATGCTATAGGAAGGGTCTCAGGATTGGAATGGGAAGAAGTTGGATATCACATCTCATGATAAATGAAGGGTCTAAGGTTTGGTATTAGAAGCATTGAGATATCACTTCTCATGCTATAGGAAGGGTCTCAGGATTGGAATGGGAAGGACTTGGATATCACATCTCATGATATCGGAAGGGTCTCAGAATTGGAATGGGAAGGAGTTGGATATCATCTCATGTTATAGGACGGGTCTCAGGTTTGGTATTAGAAGCATTGAGACATCACATCTCATGTTATAGGAAGGGTCTCAGGATTGGAATGGGAAGAAGTTGGATATCACAACTCATGCTATAGGAAGGGTCTCAGGTTTGTTATAAGCAGTGAGATATAACATCTCATGATATCGGAAGGGTCTCAGGATTGGAATGGGAAGGAGCTGGATATCACATCTCATGATAAAGGAAGGTTCTAAGGTTTGGTATTAGAAGCATTGAGATATCACTTCTCATGCTATAGGAAGGGTCTCAGGATTGGAATGGGAAGGACTTGGATATCACATCTCATGCTATAGGGAGGGTCTCAAGTTTGATATTAGAAGCATTGAGATATCACATCTCCTGTTATAGGAAGGGTCTCAGGATTGGAATGGGAAGGACTTGGATATCATATCTAATGCTATAGGAAGGGTCTCAGAATTGGAATGGGAAGGAGTTGGATATCTTCTCATGTTATAGGAAAGATCTCAGGTTTTGTATTAGAAGCATTGAGACATCACATCTCATGTTATAGGAAGGGTCTCAGTATTGGAATGGGAAGAAGTTGGATATCACATCTCATGCTATAGGAAGGGTCTCAGGTTTGGTATAAGCTTTGAGATATCACATCTCATGCTATAGGAAGGGTCTCAGGATTGGAATGGGGAGAAGTTGGATATTACATCTCATGCTATAGGTAGCAACTCAGATTTGGTATTAGAAGCATTGAGATATCACATCTCATGCTATCGGAAGGGTCTCAGGATTGGAATGGGAAGGAGTTGTATATGACATCTCATGCCGTAGGAAGGGTCTCAGGTTTGGTATAAGCATTGAGATATCACATCTTTGCAATCGAAAGGGTCTCAGCATTGGAATGGGAAGGAGTTGGATATCCCATCTCATGTTATAGGAAGAGTCTCAGGTTTGGTATTAGAAGCATTGAGATATCACATCTCATGCTATAGGAAGTGTCTCAGGATTGGAATGGGAAGGACGTGGATATCACATATGCTATAGGGAGGGTCTCAAGATTGATATTAGAAGCATTGAGATATCACATCTCATGCTATAGGAAGGGTCTCAGGATTGGAATGGGAAGGATTGGATATCACATCTCATGCTATAGGAAGGGTCTCAGGTTTGTTATAAGCAGTGAGATACATCTCATGCTATAGGAAGTGTCTCAGGATTGGAATGGGAAGGAGTTGGATATCACATCTCATGCTATAGGAAGGGTCTCAGGTTTGGTAGCATTGAGATATCACATCTCATGCTATAGGAAGGGTCTCAGGATTGGAATGGGAACAAGTTGGATATCACATCTCATGCTATAGGAAGGATCTCAGATTTGGTATTAGAAGCATTGAGATATCAAGTCTCATGGTATAGGAAGGGTCTCAGAATTGGAATGGGAAGGAGTTGGATATCACATCTCAAGCTATAGGAAGGGTCTCAGGATTGGAATGGGAAGGAGTTTGATATCACATCTCATGCCATAGTATGGGTCTCAGGTTTGGTAGAAGCATTGGGATATCACATCTCATGCTATCGGAAGGGTATCAGTATTGGATTTGGAAGGAGTTGGATATCCCATCTCATGCTATAGGAAGGGTCTCAGGTTGGAATGGGAAGGAGTTGGATATCACATCTCATGTTATAGGAAGGGTCTCAGGATTGGAATGGGAAGGAGTTGGATATCACATCTCATGCTATAGGAAGGGTCTCAGGTTTGGTATAAGCATTGAGATATCACATCTCATGCTATAGGAAGGGTCTCAGGATTGGAATGGGAAGAAGTTGGATATCACATCTCATGCTATAGGAAGGATCTCAGGTTTGGTATTAGAAGCATTGAGACATCACATCTCATGTTATAGGAAGGGTCTCAGGATTTGAATGGGAAGAAGTTGGATATCACATCTCATGCTATAGGAAGGGTCTCAGGTTTGGTATAAGCATTGAGATATCACATCTCATGCTATAGGAAAGGTCTCAGGATTGGAATGGGAAGAAGTTGGATATCACATCTCATGCTATAGGAAGGATCTCAGGTTTGGTATTAGAAGCATTGATATATCACATCTCATGCTATAGGAAGGGTCTCAGGATTGGAATGGGTAGGAGTTGGATATTACATTCTTGCTATAGGAAGGGTCTCATGTTTGGAATGGGAAGGAGTTGGATATCACATATGCTATAGGAAGGATCTCAGGTTTGGTATTAGAAGCATTGAGATATCACATCTCATGCTATCGGAAGGGTCTCAGGATTGGAATGGGAATGATTTGGATATCACATCTCATGTTATAGGAAGGGTCTCAGGTTTGGTATAAGCATTGAGATATCACATCTTTGCTATCGGAAGTGGCTCAGGATTGGAATGGGAAGAAGTTGGATATCCCATCTCATGTTATAGGACGGGTCTCTGGTTTGGTATTAGAATCATTGAGATATCACATCGCATGCTGTAGGAAGGGTCTAAGGATTGGAATGGGATGGACTTGGACATCACATCTCATGCTAAAGGTAGGCTCTCAGGTTTGGTATAAGCATTGAGATATCACATCTCATGGTATAGGAAGGGTCTCAGGATTGGAATGGGACGGATTTGGATATCACATCTCATGCTATAGGAAGGGTCTCAGGTTTGGTATACGCATGGAGATATCACTTCTCATGCTATATGAAGGGTCTCAGGATTGGAATGGGAAGGAGTTGGATATCACATCTCATGCTATAGGAAGGATCTCAGGTTTGGTATTAGAAGCATTGAGACATCACATCTCATGTTATAGGAAGGGTCTCAGGATTTGAATGGGAAGAAGTTGGATATCACATCTCATGCTATAGGAAGGGTCTCAGGTTTGGTATAAGCATTGAGATATCACATCTCATGTTATAGGAAGGGTCTCAGGATTGGAATGGGAAGAAGTTGGATATCACATCTCATGCTATAGGAAGGATCTCAGGTTTGGTATTAGAAGCATTGATATATCACATCTCATGCTATAGGAAGGGTCTCAGGATTGGAATGGGTAGGAGTTGGATATTACATTCTTGCTATAGGAAGGGTCTCATGTTTGGAATGGGAAGGAGTTGGATATCACATATGCTATAGGAAGGATCTCAGGTTTGGTATTAGAAGCATTGAGATATCACATCTCATGCTATCGGAAGGGTCTCAGGATTGGAATGGGAATGATTTGGATATCACATCTCATGTTATAGGAAGGGTCTCAGGTTTGGTATAAGCATTGAGATATCACATCTTTGCTATCGGAAGTGGCTCAGGATTGGAATGGGAAGAAGTTGGATATCCCATCTCATGTTATAGGACGGGTCTCTGGTTTGGTATTAGAATCATTGAGATATCACATCGCATGCTGTAGGAAGGGTCTAAGGATTGGAATGGGATGGACTTGGACATCACATCTCATGCTAAAGGTAGGCTCTCAGGTTTGGTATAAGCATTGAGATATCACATCTCATGGTATAGGAAGGGTCTCAGGATTGGAATGGGACGGATTTGGATATCACATCTCATGCTATAGGAAGGGTCTCAGGTTTGGTATACGCATGGAGATATCACTTCTCATGCTATATGAAGGGTCTCAGGATTGGAATGGGAAGGAGTTGGATATCACATCTCATGCTATAGGAAGGGTCTCTGATTTGGTATAAGCATTGAGATATCACATCTCATGCTATAGGAAGGGTCTCAGGATTGGAATGGGAAGGAGTTGTATATGACATCTCAGGCTATAGGAAGGGTCTCAGGTTTGGTATAAGCATTGAGATATCACATCTCTGCTATCGGAAGGGTCTCAGGATTGGAATGGGAAGGACTTGGATGTCACATCTCATGCTATAGGGAGGGTCTCAAATTTGATATTAGAAGCATTGAGATAACAAATCTCATGATATCGGAAGGGTCTCAGGATTGGAATGGGAAGGAGTTGGATATCACATCTCATGATATAGGAAGGGTCTAAGGTTTGGAAGGGGAAGGATTTGGATATCACATCTCATGTTATAGGACGGGTCTCAGGTTTGGTATTAGAAGCATTGAGATATCAAGTCTCATGGTATAGGAAGGGTCTCAGAATTGGAATGGGAAGGAGTTGGATAACACATCTCAAGCTATAGGAAGGGTCTCAGGATTGGAATGGGAAGAAGTTTGATATCACATCTCATGCCATAGTATGGGTCTCAGGTTTGGTAGAAGCATTGGGATATCACATCTCATGCTATCGGAAGGGTATCAGTATTGGATTTGGAAGGAGTTGGATATCCCATCATGCTATAGGAAGGGTCTCAGGTTGGAATGGGAAGGAGTTGGATATCACATCTCATGTTATAGGAAGGGTCTCAGGATTGGAATGGGAAGGACTTGGATATCATATCTCATGCTATGGGAAGGCTCTCAGGTTTGGAAGGGGAAGGAGTTGGATATCACATCTCAAGCTATAGGAAGGGTCTCAGGTTTGTTATTAGAAGCATTGAGATATCACATCTCATGCGATAGGAAGGGTCTCAGGATTGGAATGGGAAGGAGTTGGATATCACATCTCAAGCTATAGGAAGAGTCTCAGGTTTGGTATTAGAATCATTGAGATATCACATCGCATGCTGTAGGAAGGGTCTAAGGATTGGAATGGGATGGACTTGGACATCACATCTCATGCTAAAGGTAGGCTCTCAGGTTTGGTATAAGCATTGAGATATCACATCTCATGGTATAGGAAGGGTCTCAGAATTGGAATGGGACGGATTTGGATATCACATCTCATGCTATAGGAAGGGTCTCAGGTTTGGTATACGCATGGAGATATCACTTCTCATGCTATATGAAGGGTCTCAGGATTGGAATGGGAAGGAGTTGGATATCACATCTCATGCTATAGGAAGGATCTCAGGTTTGGTATTAGAAGCATTGAGACATCACATCTCATGTTATAGGAAGGGTCTCAGGATTTGAATGGGAAGAAGTTGGATATCACATCTCATGCTATAGGAAGGGTCTCAGGTTTGGTATAAGCATTGAGATATCACATCTCATGTTATAGGAAGGGTCTCAGGATTGGAATGGGAAGAAGTTGGATATCACATCTCATGCTATAGGAAGGATCTCAGGTTTGGTATTAGAAGCATTGATATATCACATCTCATGCTATAGGAAGGGTCTCAGGATTGGAATGGGTAGGAGTTGGATATTACATTCTTGCTATAGGAAGGGTCTCATGTTTGGAATGGGAAGGAGTTGGATATCACATATGCTATAGGAAGGATCTCAGGTTTGGTATTAGAAGCATTGAGATATCACATCTCATGCTATCGGAAGGGTCTCAGGATTGGAATGGGAATGATTTGGATATCACATCTCATGTTATAGGAAGGGTCTCAGGTTTGGTATAAGCATTGAGATATCACATCTTTGCTATCGGAAGTGGCTCAGGATTGGAATGGGAAGAAGTTGGATATCCCATCTCATGTTATAGGACGGGTCTCTGGTTTGGTATTAGAATCATTGAGATATCACATCGCATGCTGTAGGAAGGGTCTAAGGATTGGAATGGGATGGACTTGGACATCACATCTCATGCTAAAGGTAGGCTCTCAGGTTTGGTATAAGCATTGAGATATCACATCTCATGGTATAGGAAGGGTCTCAGGATTGGAATGGGACGGATTTGGATATCACATCTCATGCTATAGGAAGGGTCTCAGGTTTGGTATACGCATGGAGATATCACTTCTCATGCTATATGAAGGGTCTCAGGATTGGAATGGGAAGGAGTTGGATATCACATCTCATGCTATAGGAAGGGTCTCTGATTTGGTATAAGCATTGAGATATCACATCTCATGCTATAGGAAGGGTCTCAGGATTGGAATGGGAAGGAGTTGTATATGACATCTCAGGCTATAGGAAGGGTCTCAGGTTTGGTATAAGCATTGAGATATCACATCTCTGCTATCGGAAGGGTCTCAGGATTGGAATGGGAAGGACTTGGATGTCACATCTCATGCTATAGGGAGGGTCTCAAATTTGATATTAGAAGCATTGAGATAACAAATCTCATGATATCGGAAGGGTCTCAGGATTGGAATGGGAAGGAGTTGGATATCACATCTCATGATATAGGAAGGGTCTAAGGTTTGGAAGGGGAAGGATTTGGATATCACATCTCATGTTATAGGACGGGTCTCAGGTTTGGTATTAGAAGCATTGAGATATCAAGTCTCATGGTATAGGAAGGGTCTCAGAATTGGAATGGGAAGGAGTTGGATAACACATCTCAAGCTATAGGAAGGGTCTCAGGATTGGAATGGGAAGAAGTTTGATATCACATCTCATGCCATAGTATGGGTCTCAGGTTTGGTAGAAGCATTGGGATATCACATCTCATGCTATCGGAAGGGTATCAGTATTGGATTTGGAAGGAGTTGGATATCCCATCATGCTATAGGAAGGGTCTCAGGTTGGAATGGGAAGGAGTTGGATATCACATCTCATGTTATAGGAAGGGTCTCAGGATTGGAATGGGAAGGACTTGGATATCATATCTCATGCTATGGGAAGGCTCTCAGGTTTGGAAGGGGAAGGAGTTGGATATCACATCTCAAGCTATAGGAAGGGTCTCAGGTTTGTTATTAGAAGCATTGAGATATCACATCTCATGCGATAGGAAGGGTCTCAGGATTGGAATGGGAAGGAGTTGGATATCACATCTCAAGCTATAGGAAGAGTCTCAGGTTTGGTATAAGCATTGAGATATCACATCTCATGCTATAGGAAGGGTCTCAGGATTGGAATGGGAAGAAGTTGGATATCACATCTCATGCTGTAGGAAGGGTCTCAGGTTTGGTATAAGCATTGAGATATCACATCTCATGCTATAGGAAGGGTCTCAGGATTGGAATGGGAAGGAGTTGTATATGACATCTCATGCCATAGGAAGGGTCTCAGGTTTGGTATAAGCATTGAGATATCACATCACATGCTATAGGAAGGGTCTCGGGATTGGAATGGGAAGGAGTTGGATATCACATTTCATGTTAGAGGTAGGATCCCAGGTTTGGTATTAGAGGCATTGAGATATCACATCTCATGCTATCAGAAGGGTCTCAGGATTGGAATGGGAAGGAGTTGGATATCACATCTCATGCTAAAGGGAGGGTCTCAGGTTTGGAAAGGGAAGGATTTGGATATCACATCTCATGTTATAGGAAGGATCTCAGGTTTGGTATTAGAAGCATTGAGATATCACATCTCATGCTATCGGAAGTATCTCAGGTTTGGTATTAGAGGCATTGAGATATCACATCTCATGCTATCATAAGAGTCTCAGGATTGGAATGGGAAGGAGTTGGATAGCACATCTCATGCTATAGGAAGTGTCTCAGGATTGGAATGGGAAGGAGTTGGATATCACATCTCATGTTATAGGAAGGATCTCAGGTTTGGTATTAGAAGCATTGAGATATCACTTCTCATGCTATAGGGAGGGTCTCAGGATTGGAATGGGAAGGATTTGGATATCACATCTCATGCTATAGGGAGGGTCTCAAGTTTGATATTAGAAGCATTGAGATATCACATCTCATGATATCGGAAGGGTCTCAGGATTGGAATGGGAAGGAGTTGGATATCACATCCCATGATAAAGGAAGGGTCTAAGGTTTGGTATTAGAAGCATTGAGATATCACTTCTCATGCTATAGGAAGGGTCTCAGGATTGGAATGGGAAGGACTTGGATATCACATCTCATGCTATAGGGAGGGTCTCAAGTTTGATATTAGAAGCATTGAGATATCACATCTCATGATATCGGAAGGGTCTCAGGATTGGAATGGGAAGGATTTGGATATCACATCTCATGTTATAGGACGGGTCTCAGGATTGGAATGGGAAGGAGTTCGATATCACATCTCATGCCATAGTATGGGTCTCAGGTTTGGTAGAAGCATTGGGATATCACATCTCATGCTATCGGAAGGGTATCAGTATTGGATTTGGAAGGAGTTGGATATCCCATCTCATGCTAAAGGAAGGGTCTCAAGTTGGAATGGGAAGGATTTGGATATCACATCTCATGTTATAGGACGGGTCTCAGGATTGGAATGGGAAGGAGTTTGATATCACATCTCATGCCATAGTATGGGTCTCAGGTTTGGTAGAAGCATTGGGATAACACATCTCATGCTATCGGAAGGGTATCAGTATTGGATTTGGAAGGAGTTGGATATCCCATCTCATGTTATAGGAAGGGTCTCAGGATTGGAATGGGAAGGACTTGGATATCATATCTCATGCTATAGGAAGGGTCTCATAATTGGAATGGGAAGGAGTTGGATATCACATCTCATGTTATAGGAAAGATCTCAGGTTTGGTATTAGAAGCATTGAGACATCACATCTCTCTCATGTTATAGGAAGGGTCTCAGGATTGGAATGGGAAGAAGTTGGATATCACATCTCATGCTATAGGAAGGGTTTCAGGTTTGGTATAAGCATTGAGATATCACATCTCATGCTATAGGAAGGGTCTCAGGATTGGAATGGGAAGAAGTTGGATATCACATCTCATGCTATAGGAAGCATCTCAGATTTGGTATTAGAAGCATTGAGATATCACATCTCATGCTATCGGAAGGGTCTCAGGATTGGAATGGGAAGGAGTTGTATATGACATCTCACGCCGTAGGAAGGGTCTCAGGTTTGGTATAAGCATTGAGATATCACATCTTTGCAATCGAAAGGGTCTCAGGATTGGAATGGGAAGGAGTTGGATATCCCATCTCATGTTATAGGAAGAGTCTCAGGTTTGGTATTAGAAGCATTGAGATATCACATCTCATGCTATAGGAAGTGTCTCAGGATTGGAATGGGAAGGACTTGGATATTACATATGCTATAGGGAGGGTCTCAAGTTTGATATTAGAAGCATTGAGATATCACATCTCATGCTATAGGAAGGGTCTCAGGATTGGAATGGGAAGGATTGGATATCACATCTCATGCTATAGGAAGGGTCTCAGGTTTGTTATAAGCAGTGAGATACATCTCATGCTATAGGAAGTGTCTCAGGATTGGAATGGGAAGGAGTTGGATATCACATCTCATGCTATAGGAAGGGTCTCAGGTTTGGTAGCATTGAGATATCACATCTCATGCTATAGGAAGGGTCTCAGGATTGGAATGGGAAGAAGTTGGATATCACATCTCATGCTATAGGAAGGATCTCAGATTTGGTATTAGAAGCATTGAGATATCAAGTCTCATGGTATAGGAAGGGTCTCAGAATTCGAATGGGAAGGAGTTGGATATCACATCTCAAGCTATAGGAAGGGTCTCAGGATTGGAATGGGAAGGAGTTTGATATCACATCTCATGCCATAGTATGGGTCTCAGGTTTGGTAGAAGCATTGGGATATCACATCTCATGCTATCGGAAGGGTATCAGTATTGGATTTGGAAGGAGTTGGATATCCCATCTCATGCTATAGGAAGGGTCTCAGGTTGGAATGGGAAGGAGTTGGATATCACATCTCATGTTATAGGAAGGGTCTCAGGATTGGAATGGGAAGGACTTGGATATCAGATCTCATGCTATAGGAAGGGTCTCAGAATTGGAATGGGAAGGAGTTGGATATCATCTCATGTTATAGGAAAGATCTCAGGTTTGGTATTAGAAGCATTGAGACATCACATCTCATGTTATAGGAAGGGTCTCAGGATTGGAATGGGAAGAAGTTGGATATCACATCTCATGCTATAGGAAGGGTCTCAGGTTTGGTATAAGCATTGAGATATCACATCTCATGCTATAGGAAGGGTCTCAGGAATGGAATGGGAAGAAGTTGGATATCACATCTCATGCTATAGGAAGGATCTCAGGTTTGGTATTAGAAGCATTGATATATCACATCTCATGCTATAGGAAGGGTCTCAGGATTGGAATGGGTAGGAGTTGGATATTACATTCTTGCTATAGGAAGGGTCTCATGTTTGGAATGGGAAGGAGTTGGATATCACATATGCTATAGGAAGGATCTCAGGTTTGGTATTAGAAGCATTGAGATATCACATCTCATGCTATCGGAAGGGTCTCAGGATTGGAATGGGAATGATTTGGATATCACATCTCATGTTATAGGAAGGGTCTCAGGTTTGGTATAAGCATTGAGATATCACATCTTTGCTATCGGAAGTGGCTCAGGATTGGAATGGGAAGAAGTTGGATATCCCATCTCATGTTATAGGACGGGTCTCTGGTTTGGTATTAGAATCATTGAGATATCACATCGCATGCTGTAGGAAGGGTCTAAGGATTGGAATGGGATGGACTTGGACATCACATCTCATGCTATAGGTAGGCTCTCAGGTTTGGTATAAGCATTGAGATATCACATCTCATGGTATAGGAAGGGTCTCAGGATTGGAATGGTACGGATTTGGATATCACATCTCATGCTATAGGAAGGGTCTCAGGTTTGGTATACGCATGGAGATATCACTTCTCATGCTATAGGAAGGGTCTCAGGATTGGAATGGGAAGGAGTTGGATATCACATCTCATGCTATAGGAAGGGTCTCTGATTTGGTATAAGCATTGAGATATCACATCTCATGCTATAGGAAGGGTCTCAGGATTGGAATGGGAAGGAGTTTGATATCACATCTCATGCCATAGTATGGGTCTCAGGTTTGGTAGAAGCATTGGGATATCACATCTCATGCCATCGGAAGGGTATCAGTATTGGATTTGGAAGGAGTTCGATATCCCATCTCATGCTATAGGAAGGGTCTCAGGTTGGAATGGGAAGGAGTTGGATATCACATCTCATGTTATAGGAAGGGTCTCAGGATTGGAATGGGAAGGACTTGGATATCATATCTAATGCTATAGGAAGGGTCTCAGAATTGGAATGGGAAGGAGTTGGATATCATCTCATGTTATAGGAAAGATCTCAGGTTTGGTATTAGAAGCATTGAGACATCACATCTCATGTTATAGGAAGGGTCTCAGGATTGGAATGGGAAGAAGTTGGATATCACATCTCATGCTATAGGAAGGGTCTCAGGTTTGGTATAAGCTTTGAGATATCACATCTCAAGCTATAGGAAGGGTCTCAGGATTGGAATGGGAAGAAGTTGGATATCACATCTCATGATAAATGAAGGGTCTAAGGTTTGGTATTAGAAGCATTGAGATATCACTTCTCATGCTATAGGAAGGGTCTCAGGATTGGAATGGGAAGGACTTGGATATCACATCTCATGCTATAGGGAGGGTCTCAAGTTTGATATTAGAAGCATTGAGATATCACATCTCATGATATCGGAAGGGTCTCAGAATTGGAATGGGAAGGAGTTGGATATCATCTCATGTTATAGGACGGGTCTCAGGTTTGGTATTAGAAGCATTGAGACATCACATCTCATGTTATAGGAAGGGTCTCAGGATTGGAATGGGAAGAAGTTGGATATCACATCTCATGCTATAGGAAGGGTCTCAGGTTTGTTATAAGCAGTGAGATATAACATCTCATGATATCGGAAGGGTCTCAGGATTGGAATGGGAAGGAGCTGGATATCACATCTCATGATAAAGGAAGGTTCTAAGGTTTGGTATTAGAAGCATTGAGATATCACTTCTCATGCTATAGGAAGGGTCTCAGGATTGGAATGGGAAGGACTTGGATATCACATCTCATGCTATAGGGAGGGTCTCAAGTTTGATATTAGAAGCATTGAGATATCACATCTCCTGTTATAGGAAGGGTCTCAGGATTGGAATGGGAAGGACTTGGATATCATATCTAATGCTATAGGAAGGGTCTCAGAATTGGAATGGGAAGGAGTTGGATATCTTCTCATGTTATAGGAAAGATCTCAGGTTTTGTATTAGAAGCATTGAGACATCACATCTCATGTTATAGGAAGGGTCTCAGTATTGGAATGGGAAGAAGTTGGATATCACATCTCATGCTATAGGAAGGGTCTCAGGTTTGGTATAAGCTTTGAGATATCACATCTCATGCTATAGGAAGGGTCTCAGGATTGGAATGGGGAGAAGTTGGATATCACATCTCATGCTATAGGAAGCATCTCAGATTTGGTATTAGAAGCATTGAGATATCACATCTCATGCTATCGGAAGGGTCTCAGGATTGGAATGGGAAGGAGTTGTATATGACATCTCATGCCGTAGGAAGGGTCTCAGGTTTGGTATAAGCATTGAGATATCACATCTTTGCAATCGAAAGGGTCTCAGCATTGGAATGGGAAGGAGTTGGATATCCCATCTCATGTTATAGGAAGAGTCTCAGGTTTGGTATTAGAAGCATTGAGATATCACATCTCATGCTATAGGAAGTGTCTCAGGATTGGAATGGGAAGGACTTGGATATCACATATGCTATAGGGAGGGTCTCAAGATTGATATTAGAAGCATTGAGATATCACATCTCATGCTATAGGAAGGGTCTCAGGATTGGAATGGGAAGGATTGGAAATCACATCTCATGCTATAGGAAGGGTCTCAGGTTTGTTATAAGCAGTGAGATACATCTCATGCTATAGGAAGTGTCTCAGGATTGGAATGGGAAGGAGTTGGATATCACATCTCATGCTATAGGAAGGGTCTCAGGTTTGGTAGCATTGAGATATCACATCTCATGCTATAGGAAGGGTCTCAGGATTGGAATGGGAAGAAGTTGGATATCACATCTCATGCTATAGGAAGGATCTCAGATTTGGTATTAGAAGCATTGAGATATCAAGTCTCATGGTATAGGAAGGGTCTCAGAATTGGAATGGGAAGGAGTTGGATATCACATCTCAAGCTATAGGAAGGGTCTCAGGATTGGAATGGGAAGGAGTTTGATATCACATCTCATGCCATAGTATGGGTCTCAGGTTTGGTAGAAGCATTGGGATATCACATCTCATGCTATCGGAAGGGTATCAGTATTGGATTTGGAAGGAGTTGGATATCCCATCTCATGCTATAGGAAGGGTCTCAGGTTGGAATGGGAAGGAGTTGGATATCACATCTCATGTTATAGGAAGGGTCTCAGGATTGGAATGGGAAGGACTTGGATATCATATCTCATGCTATAGGAAGGGTCTCAGAATTGGAATGGGAAGGAGTTGGATATCACATCTCATGCTATAGGAAGGGTCTCAGGTTTGGTATAAGCATTGAGATATCACATCTCATGCTATAGGAAGGGTCTCAGGATTGGAATGGGAAGAAGTTGGATATCACATCTCATGCTATAGGAAGGGTCTCAGGTTTGGTATAAGCATTGAGATATCACATCTCATGCTATAGGAAGGGTCTCAGGATTGGAATGGGAAGAAGTTGGATATCACATCTCATGCTATAGGAAGGATCTCAGGTTTGGTATTAGAAGCATTGATATATCACATCTCATGCTATAGGAAGGGTCTCAGGATTGGAATGGGTAGGAGTTGGATATTACATTCTTGCTATAGGAAGGGTCTCATGTTTGGAATGGGAAGGAGTTGGATATCACATATGCTATAGGAAGGATCTCAGGTTTGGTATTAGAAGCATTGAGATATCACATCTCATGCTATCGGAAGGGTCTCAGGATTGGAATGGGAATGATTTGGATATCACATCTCATGTTATAGGAAGGGTCTCAGGTTTGGTATAAGCATTGAGATATCACATCTTTGCTATCGGAAGTGGCTCAGGATTGGAATGGGAAGAAGTTGGATATCCCATCTCATGTTATAGGACGGGTCTCTGGTTTGGTATTAGAATCATTGAGATATCACATCGCATGCTGTAGGAAGGGTCTAAGGATTGGAATGGGATGGACTTGGACATCACATCTCATGCTAAAGGTAGGCTCTCAGGTTTGGTATAAGCATTGAGATATCACATCTCATGGTATAGGAAGGGTCTCAGGATTGGAATGGGACGGATTTGGATATCACATCTCATGCTATAGGAAGGGTCTCAGGTTTGGTATACGCATGGAGATATCACTTCTCATGCTATATGAAGGGTCTCAGGATTGGAATGGGAAGGAGTTGGATATCACATCTCATGCTATAGGAAGGATCTCAGGTTTGGTATTAGAAGCATTGAGACATCACATCTCATGTTATAGGAAGGGTCTCAGGATTTGAATGGGAAGAAGTTGGATATCACATCTCATGCTATAGGAAGGGTCTCAGGTTTGGTATAAGCATTGAGATATCACATCTCATGTTATAGGAAGGGTCTCAGGATTGGAATGGGAAGAAGTTGGATATCACATCTCATGCTATAGGAAGGATCTCAGGTTTGGTATTAGAAGCATTGATATATCACATCTCATGCTATAGGAAGGGTCTCAGGATTGGAATGGGTAGGAGTTGGATATTACATTCTTGCTATAGGAAGGGTCTCATGTTTGGAATGGGAAGGAGTTGGATATCACATATGCTATAGGAAGGATCTCAGGTTTGGTATTAGAAGCATTGAGATATCACATCTCATGCTATCGGAAGGGTCTCAGGATTGGAATGGGAATGATTTGGATATCACATCTCATGTTATAGGAAGGGTCTCAGGTTTGGTATAAGCATTGAGATATCACATCTTTGCTATCGGAAGTGGCTCAGGATTGGAATGGGAAGAAGTTGGATATCCCATCTCATGTTATAGGACGGGTCTCTGGTTTGGTATTAGAATCATTGAGATATCACATCGCATGCTGTAGGAAGGGTCTAAGGATTGGAATGGGATGGACTTGGACATCACATCTCATGCTAAAGGTAGGCTCTCAGGTTTGGTATAAGCATTGAGATATCACATCTCATGGTATAGGAAGGGTCTCAGGATTGGAATGGGACGGATTTGGATATCACATCTCATGCTATAGGAAGGGTCTCAGGTTTGGTATACGCATGGAGATATCACTTCTCATGCTATATGAAGGGTCTCAGGATTGGAATGGGAAGGAGTTGGATATCACATCTCATGCTATAGGAAGGGTCTCTGATTTGGTATAAGCATTGAGATATCACATCTCATGCTATAGGAAGGGTCTCAGGATTGGAATGGGAAGGAGTTGTATATGACATCTCAGGCTATAGGAAGGGTCTCAGGTTTGGTATAAGCATTGAGATATCACATCTCTGCTATCGGAAGGGTCTCAGGATTGGAATGGGAAGGACTTGGATGTCACATCTCATGCTATAGGGAGGGTCTCAAATTTGATATTAGAAGCATTGAGATAACAAATCTCATGATATCGGAAGGGTCTCAGGATTGGAATGGGAAGGAGTTGGATATCACATCTCATGATATAGGAAGGGTCTAAGGTTTGGAAGGGGAAGGATTTGGATATCACATCTCATGTTATAGGACGGGTCTCAGGTTTGGTATTAGAAGCATTGAGATATCAAGTCTCATGGTATAGGAAGGGTCTCAGAATTGGAATGGGAAGGAGTTGGATAACACATCTCAAGCTATAGGAAGGGTCTCAGGATTGGAATGGGAAGAAGTTTGATATCACATCTCATGCCATAGTATGGGTCTCAGGTTTGGTAGAAGCATTGGGATATCACATCTCATGCTATCGGAAGGGTATCAGTATTGGATTTGGAAGGAGTTGGATATCCCATCATGCTATAGGAAGGGTCTCAGGTTGGAATGGGAAGGAGTTGGATATCACATCTCATGTTATAGGAAGGGTCTCAGGATTGGAATGGGAAGGACTTGGATATCATATCTCATGCTATGGGAAGGCTCTCAGGTTTGGAAGGGGAAGGAGTTGGATATCACATCTCAAGCTATAGGAAGGGTCTCAGGTTTGGAATTAGAAGCATTGAGATATCACATCTCATGCGATAGGAAGGGTCTCAGGATTGGAATGGGAAGGAGTTGGATATCACATCTCATGCTATAGGAAGGGTCTCAGGTTTGGTAGCATTGAGATATCACATCTCATGCTATAGGAAGGGTCTCAGGATTGGAATGGGAAGAAGTTGGATATCACATCTCATGCTATAGGAAGGATCTCAGATTTGGTATTAGAAGCATTGAGATATCAAGTCTCATGGTATAGGAAGGGTCTCAGAATTGGAATGGGAAGGAGTTGGATATCACATCTCAAGCTATAGGAAGGGTCTCAGGATTGGAATGGGAAGGAGTTTGATATCACATCTCATGCCATAGTATGGGTCTCAGGTTTGGTAGAAGCATTGGGATATCACATCTCATGCTATCGGAAGGGTATCAGTATTGGATTTGGAAGGAGTTGGATATCCCATCTCATGCTATAGGAAGGGTCTCAGGTTGGAATGGGAAGGAGTTGGATATCACATCTCATGTTATAGGAAGGGTCTCAGGATTGGAATGGGAAGGACTTGGATATCATATCTCATGCTATAGGAAGGGTCTCAGAATTGGAATGGGAAGGAGTTGGATATCACATCTCATGCTATAGGAAGGGTCTCAGGTTTGGTATAAGCATTGAGATATCACATCTCATGCTATAGGAAGGGTCTCAGGATTGGAATGGGAAGAAGTTGGATATCACATCTCATGCTATAGGAAGGGTCTCAGGTTTGGTATAAGCATTGAGATATTACATCTCATGCTATAGGAAGGGTCTCAGGATTGGAATGGGAAGAAGTTGGATATCACATCTCATGCTATAGGAAGGATCTCAGGTTTGGTATTAGAAGCATTGATATATCACATCTCATGCTATAGGAAGGGTCTCAGGATTGGAATGGGTAGGAGTTGGATATTACATTCTTGCTATAGGAAGGGTCTCATGTTTGGAATGGGAAGGAGTTGGATATCACATATGCTATAGGAAGGATCTCAGGTTTGGTATTAGAAGCATTGAGATATCACATCTCATGCTATCGGAAGGGTCTCAGGATTGGAATGGGAATGATTTGGATATCACATCTCATGTTATAGGAAGGGTCTCAGGTTTGGTATAAGCATTGAGATATCACATCTTTGCTATCGGAAGTGGCTCAGGATTGGAATGGGAAGAAGTTGGATATCCCATCTCATGTTATAGGACGGGTCTCTGGTTTGGTATTAGAATCATTGAGATATCACATCGCATGCTGTAGGAAGGGTCTAAGGATTGGAATGGGATGGACTTGGACATCACATCTCATGCTAAAGGTAGGCTCTCAGGTTTGGTATAAGCATTGAGATATCACATCTCATGGTATAGGAAGGGTCTCAGGATTGGAATGGGACGGATTCGGATATCACATCTCATGCTATAGGAAGGGTCTCAGGTTTGGTATACGCATGGAGATATCACTTCTCATGCTATATGAAGGGTCTCAGGATTGGAATGGGAAGGAGTTGGATATCACATCTCATGCTATAGGAAGGATCTCAGGTTTGGTATTAGAAGCATTGAGACATCACATCTCATGTTATAGGAAGGGTCTCAGGATTTGAATGGGAAGAAGTTGGATATCACATCTCATGCTATAGGAAGGGTCTCAGGTTTGGTATAAGCATTGAGATATCACATCTCATGTTATAGGAAGGGTCTCAGGATTGGAATGGGAAGAAGTTGGATATCACATCTCATGCTATAGGAAGGATCTCAGGTTTGGTATTAGAAGCATTGATATATCACATCTCATGCTATAGGAAGGGTCTCAGGATTGGAATGGGTAGGAGTTGGATATTACATTCTTGCTATAGGAAGGGTCTCATGTTTGGAATGGGAAGGAGTTGGATATCACATATGCTATAGGAAGGATCTCAGGTTTGGTATTAGAAGCATTGAGATATCACATCTCATGCTATCGGAAGGGTCTCAGGATTGGAATGGGAATGATTTGGATATCACATCTCATGTTATAGGAAGGGTCTCAGGTTTGGTATAAGCATTGAGATATCACATCTTTGCTATCGGAAGTGGCTCAGGATTGGAATGGGAAGAAGTTGGATATCCCATCTCATGTTATAGGACGGGTCTCTGGTTTGGTATTAGAATCATTGAGATATCACATCGCATGCTGTAGGAAGGGTCTAAGGATTGGAATGGGATGGACTTGGACATCACATCTCATGCTAAAGGTAGGCTCTCAGGTTTGGTATAAGCATTGAGATATCACATCTCATGGTATAGGAAGGGTCTCAGGATTGGAATGGGACGGATTTGGATATCACATCTCATGCTATAGGAAGGGTCTCAGGTTTGGTATACGCATGGAGATATCACTTCTCATGCTATATGAAGGGTCTCAGGATTGGAATGGGAAGGAGTTGGATATCACATCTCATGCTATAGGAAGGGTCTCTGATTTGGTATAAGCATTGAGATATCACATCTCATGCTATAGGAAGGGTCTCAGGATTGGAATGGGAAGGAGTTGTATATGACATCTCAGGCTATAGGAAGGGTCTCAGGTTTGGTATAAGCATTGAGATATCACATCTCTGCTATCGGAAGGGTCTCAGGATTGGAATGGGAAGGACTTGGATGTCACATCTCATGCTATAGGGAGGGTCTCAAATTTGATATTAGAAGCATTGAGATAACAAATCTCATGATATCGGAAGGGTCTCAGGATTGGAATGGGAAGGAGTTGGATATCACATCTCATGATATAGGAAGGGTCTAAGGTTTGGAAGGGGAAGGATTTGGATATCACATCTCATGTTATAGGACGGGTCTCAGGTTTGGTATTAGAAGCATTGAGATATCAAGTCTCATGGTATAGGAAGGGTCTCAGAATTGGAATGGGAAGGAGTTGGATAACACATCTCAAGCTATAGGAAGGGTCTCAGGATTGGAATGGGAAGAAGTTTGATATCACATCTCATGCCATAGTATGGGTCTCAGGTTTGGTAGAAGCATTGGGATATCACATCTCATGCTATCGGAAGGGTATCAGTATTGGATTTGGAAGGAGTTGGATATCCCATCATGCTATAGGAAGGGTCTCAGGTTGGAATGGGAAGGAGTTGGATATCACATCTCATGTTATAGGAAGGGTCTCAGGATTGGAATGGGAAGGACTTGGATATCATATCTCATGCTATGGGAAGGCTCTCAGGTTTGGAAGGGGAAGGAGTTGGATATCACATCTCAAGCTATAGGAAGGGTCTCAGGTTTGGAATTAGAAGCATTGAGATATCACATCTCATGCGATAGGAAGGGTCTCAGGATTGGAATGGGAAGGAGTTGGATATCACATCTCAAGCTATAGGAAGAGTCTCAGGTTTGGTATAAGCATTGAGATATCACATCTCATGCTATAGGAAGGGTCTCAGGATTGGAATGGGAAGAAGTTGGATATCACATCTCATGCTGTAGGAAGGGTCTCAGGTTTGGTATAAGCATTGAGATATCACATCTCATGCTATAGGAAGGGTCTCAGGATTGGAATGGGAAGGAGTTGTATATGACATCTCATGCCATAGGAAGGGTCTCAGGTTTGGTATAAGCATTGAGATATCACATCACATGCTATAGGAAGGGTCTCGGGATTGGAATGGGAAGGAGTTGGATATCACATTTCATGTTAGAGGTAGGATCCCAGGTTTGGTATTAGAGGCATTGAGATATCACATCTCATGCTATCAGAAGGGTCTCAGGATTGGAATGGGAAGGAGTTGGATATCACATCTCATGCTAAAGGGAGGGTCTCAGGTTTGGAAAGGGAAGGATTTGGATATCACATCTCATGTTATAGGAAGGATCTCAGGTTTGGTATTAGAAGCATTGAGATATCACATCTCATGCTATCGGAAGTATCTCAGGTTTGGTATTAGAGGCATTGAGATATCACATCTCATGCTATCATAAGAGTCTCAGGATTGGAATGGGAAGGAGTTGGATAGCACATCTCATGCTATAGGAAGTGTCTCAGGATTGGAATGGGAAGGAGTTGGATATCACATCTCATGTTATAGGAAGGATCTCAGGTTTGGTATTAGAAGCATTGAGATATCACTTCTCATGCTATAGGGAGGGTCTCAGGATTGGAATGGGAAGGATTTGGATATCACATCTCATGCTATAGGGAGGGTCTCAAGTTTGATATTAGAAGCATTGAGATATCACATCTCATGATATCGGAAGGGTCTCAGGATTGGAATGGGAAGGAGTTGGATATCACATCCCATGATAAAGGAAGGGTCTAAGGTTTGGTATTAGAAGCATTGAGATATCACTTCTCATGCTATAGGAAGGGTCTCAGGATTGGAATGGGAAGGACTTGGATATCACATCTCATGCTATAGGGAGGGTCTCAAGTTTGATATTAGAAGCATTGAGATATCACATCTCATGATATCGGAAGGGTCTCAGGATTGGAATGGGAAGGATTTGGATATCACATCTCATGTTATAGGACGGGTCTCAGGATTGGAATGGGAAGGAGTTCGATATCACATCTCATGCCATAGTATGGGTCTCAGGTTTGGTAGAAGCATTGGGATATCACATCTCATGCTATCGGAAGGGTATCAGTATTGGATTTGGAAGGAGTTGGATATCCCATCTCATGCTAAAGGAAGGGTCTCAGGTTGGAATGGGAAGGATTTGGATATCACATCTCATGTTATAGGACGGGTCTCAGGATTGGAATGGGAAGGAGTTTGATATCACATCTCATGCCATAGTATGGGTCTCAGGTTTGGTAGAAGCATTGGGATAACACATCTCATGCTATCGGAAGGGTATCAGTATTGGATTTGGAAGGAGTTGGATATCCCATCTCATGTTATAGGAAGGGTCTCAGGATTGGAATGGGAAGGACTTGGATATCATATCTCATGCTATAGGAAGGGTCTCATAATTGGAATGGGAAGGAGTTGGATATCACATCTCATGTTATAGGAAAGATCTCAGGTTTGGTATTAGAAGCATTGAGACATCACATCTCTCTCATGTTATAGGAAGGGTCTCAGGATTGGAATGGGAAGAAGTTGGATATCACATCTCATGCTATAGGAAGGGTCTCAGGTTTGGTATAAGCATTGAGATATCACATCTCATGCTATAGGAAGGGTCTCAGGATTGGAATGGGAAGAAGTTGGATATCACATCTCATGCTATAGGAAGCATCTCAGATTTGGTATTAGAAGCATTGAGATATCACATCTCATGCTATCGGAAGGGTCTCAGGATTGGAATGGGAAGGAGTTGTATATGACATCTCATGCCGTAGGAAGGGTCTCAGGTTTGGTATAAGCATTGAGATATCACATCTTTGCAATCGAAAGGGTCTCAGGATTGGAATGGGAAGGAGTTGGATATCCCATCTCATGTTATAGGAAGAGTCTCAGGTTTGGTATTAGAAGCATTGAGATATCACATCTCATGCTATAGGAAGTGTCTCAGGATTGGAATGGGAAGGACTTGGATATCACATATGCTATAGGGAGGGTCTCAAGTTTGATATTAGAAGCATTGAGATATCACATCTCATGCTATAGGAAGGGTCTCAGGATTGGAATGGGAAGGATTGGATATCACATCTCATGCTATAGGAAGGGTCTCAGGTTTGTTATAAGCAGTGAGATACATCTCATGCTATAGGAAGTGTCTCAGGATTGGAATGGGAAGGAGTTGGATATCACATCTCATGCTATAGGAAGGGTCTCAGGTTTGGTAGCATTGAGATATCACATCTCATGCTATAGGAAGGGTCTCAGGATTGGAATGGGAAGAAGTTGGATATCACATCTCATGCTATAGGAAGGATCTCAGATTTGGTATTAGAAGCATTGAGATATCAAGTCTCATGGTATAGGAAGGGTCTCAGAATTGGAATGGGAAGGAGTTGGATATCACATCTCAAGCTATAGGAAGGGTCTCAGGATTGGAATGGGAAGGAGTTTGATATCACATCTCATGTTATAGGAAGGGTCTCAGGATTGGAATGGGAAGGACTTGGATATCAGATCTCATGCTATAGGAAGGGTATCAGTATTGGATTTGGAAGGAGTTGGATATCCCATCTCATGCTATAGGAAGGGTCTCAGGTTGGAATGGGAAGGAGTTGGATATCACATCTCATGTTATAGGAAGGGTCTCAGGATTGGAATGGGAAGGACTTGGATATCAGATCTCATGCTATAGGAAGGGTCTCAGAATTGGAATGGGAAGGAGTTGGATATCATCTCATGTTATAGGAAAGATCTCAGGTTTGGTATTAGAAGCATTGAGACATCACATCTCATGTTATAGGAAGGGTCTCAGGATTGGAATGGGAAGAAGTTGGATATCACATCTCATGCTATAGGAAGGGTCTCAGGTTTGGTATAAGCATTGAGATATCACATCTCATGCTATAGGAAGGGTCTCAGGAATGGAATGGGAAGAAGTTGGATATCACATCTCATGCTATAGGAAGGATCTCAGGTTTGGTATTAGAAGCATTGATATATCACATCTCATGCTATAGGAAGGGTCTCAGGATTGGAATGGGTAGGAGTTGGATATTACATTCTTGCTATAGGAAGGGTCTCATGTTTGGAATGGGAAGGAGTTGGATATCACATATGCTATAGGAAGGATCTCAGGTTTGGTATTAGAAGCATTGAGATATCACATCTCATGCTATCGGAAGGGTCTCAGGATTGGAATGGGAATGATTTGGATATCACATCTCATGTTATAGGAAGGGTCTCAGGTTTGGTATAAGCATTGAGATATCACATCTTTGCTATCGGAAGTGGCTCAGGATTGGAATGGGAAGAAGTTGGATATCCCATCTCATGTTATAGGACGGGTCTCTGGTTTGGTATTAGAATCATTGAGATATCACATCGCATGCTGTAGGAAGGGTCTAAGGATTGGAATGGGATGGACTTGGACATCACATCTCATGCTATAGGTAGGCTCTCAGGTTTGGTATAAGCATTGAGATATCACATCTCATGGTATAGGAAGGGTCTCAGGATTGGAATGGTACGGATTTGGATATCACATCTCATGCTATAGGAAGGGTCTCAGGTTTGGTATACGCATGGAGATATCACTTCTCATGCTATAGGAAGGGTCTCAGGATTGGAATGGGAAGGAGTTGGATATCACATCTCATGCTATCGGAAGCGTATCAGTATTGGATTTGGAAGGAGTTGGTTATCCCATCATGCTATAGGAAGGGTCTCAGGTTTGGTATTAGAAGCATTGAGATATCACATCTCATGCTATAGGAAGGGTCTCAGGATTGGAATGGGAAGGAGTTGGATATCACATCTCAAGCTATAGGAAGAGTCTCAGGTTTGGTATAAGCATTGAGATATCACATCTCATGCTATAGGAAGGGTCTCAGAATTGGAATGGGAAGGAGTTGGATATCACATCTCATGTTATAGGAAAGATCTCAGGTTTGGTATTAGAAGCATTGAGACATCAAATCTCATGTTATAGGAAGGGTCTCAGGATTGGAATGGGAAGAAGTTGGATATCACATCTCATGCTATAGGAAGGGTCTCAGGTTTGGTATAAGCATTGAGATATCACATCTCATGCTATAGGAAGGGTCTCAGGATTGGAATGGGAAGGAGTTGTATATGACATCTCATGCCATAGGAAGGGTCTCAGGTTTGGTATAAGCATTGAGATATCACATCACATGCTATAGGAAGGGTCTCGGGATTGGAATGGGAAGGACTTGGATATCACATCTCATGCTATAGGCAGGGTCTCAGGTTTGGAAAGGGAAGGAGTTGGATATCACATTTCATGTTAGAGGTAGGATCTCAGGTTTGGTATTAGAGGCATTGAGATATCACATCTCATGCTATCAGAAGGGTCTCAGGATTGGAATGGGAAGGAGTTGGATATCACATCTCATGCTAAAGGGAGGGTCTCAGGTTTGGAAAGGGAAGGATTTGGATATCACATCTCATGTTATAGGAAGGATCTCAGGTTTGGTATTAGAAGCATTGAGATATCACATCTCATGCTATCGGAAGTATCTCAGGTTTGGTATTAGAGGCATTGAGATATCACATCTCATGCTATCATAAGAGTCTCAGGATTGGAAGGGAAGGAGTTGGATAGCACATCTCATGCTATAGGAAGTGTCTCAGGATTGGAATGGGAAGGAGTTGGATATCACATCTCATGTTATAGGAAGGAACTCAGGTTTGGTATTAGAAGCATTGAGATATCACTTCTCATGCTATAGGGAGGGTCTCAGGATTGGAATGGGAAGGATTTGGATATCACATCTCATGCTATAGGGAGGGTCTCAAGTTTGATATTAGAAGCATTGAGATATCACATCTCATGATATCGGAAGGGTCTCAGGATTGGAATGGGAAGGAGTTGGATATCACATCTCATGATAAAGGAAGGGTCTAAGGTTTGGTATTAGAAGCATTGAGATATCACTTCTCATGCTATAGGAAGGGTCTCAGGATTGGAATGGGAAGGACTTGGATATCACATCCCATGCTATAGGGAGGGTCTCAAGTTTGATATTAGAAGCATTGAGATATCACATCTCATGATATCGGAAGGGTCTCAGGATTGGAATGGGAAGGATTTGGATATCACATCTCATGTTATAGGACGGGTCTCAGGATTGGAATGGGAAGGAGTTTGATATCACATCTCATGCCATAGTATGGGTCTCAGGTTTGGTAGAAGCATTGGGATATCACATCTCATGCCATCGGAAGGGTATCAGTATTGGATTTGGAAGGAGTTGGATATCCCATCTCATGCTAAAGGAAGGGTCTCAGGTTGGAATGGGAAGGAGTTGGATATCACATCTCATGTTATAGGAAGGGTCTCAGGATTGGAATGGGAAGGAGTTGGATATCACATCTCAAGCTATAGGAACGGTCTCAGGATTGGAATGGGAAGGAGTTTGATATCACATCTCATGCCATAGTATGGGTCTCAGGTTTGGTAGAAGCATTGGGATATCACATCTCATGCTATCAGAAGGGTATCAGTATTGGATTTGGAAGGAGTTGGATATCCCATCTCATGTTATAGGAAGGGTCTCAGGATTGGAATGGGAAGGAGTTGGATATCACATCTCATGTTATAGGAAAGATCTCAGGTTTGGTATTAGAAGCATTGAGACATCACATCTCATGTTATAGGAAGGGTCTCAGGATTGGAATGGGAAGAAGTTGGATATCACATCTCATGCTATAGGAAGGGTCTCAGGTTTGGTATAAGCATTGAGATATCACATCTCATGCTATAGGAAGGGTCTCAGGATTGGAATGGGAAGAAGTTGGATATCACATCTCATGCTATAGGAAGCATCTCAGATTTGGTATTAGAAGCATTGAGATATCACATCTCATGCTATCGGAAGGGTCTCAGGATTGGAATGGGAAGGAGTTGTATATGACATCTCATGCCATAGGAAGGGTCTCAGGTTTGGTATAAGCATTGAGATATCACATCTTTGCAATCGAAAGGGTCTCAGGATTGGAATGGGAAGGAGTTGGATATCCCATCTCATGTTATAGGAAGAGTCTCAGGTTTGGTATTAGAAGCATTGAGATATCACATCTCATGCTATAGGAAGTGTCTCAGGATTGGAATGGGAAGGACTTGGATATCACATATGCTATAGGGAGGGTCTCAAGTTTGATATTAGAAGCATTGAGATATCACATCTCATGCTATAGGAAGGGTCTCAGGATTGGAATGGGAAGGATTGGATATCACATCTCATGCTATAGGAAGGGTCTCAGGTTTGTTATAAGCAGTGAGATACATCTCATGCTATAGGAAGTGTCTCAGGATTGGAATGGGAAGGAGTTGGATATCACATCTCATGCTATAGGAAGGGTCTCAGGTTTGGTAGCATTGAGATATCACATCTCATGCTATAGGAAGGGTCACAGGATTGGAATGGGAAGAAGTTGGATATCACATCTCATGCTATAGGAAGGATCTCAGATTTGGTATTAGAAGCATTGAGATATCAAGTCTCATGGTATAGGAAGGGTCTCAGAATTGGAATGGGAAGGAGTTGGATATCACATCTCAAGCTATAGGAAGGGTCTCAGGATTGGAATGGGAAGGAGTTTGATATCACATCTCATGCCATAGTATGGGTCTCAGGTTTGGTAGAAGCATTGGGATATCACATCTCATGCTATCGGAAGGGTATCAGTATTGGATTTGGAAGGAGTTGGATATCCCATCTCATGCTATAGGAAGGGTCTCAGGTTTGAATGGGAAGGAGTTGGATATCACATGTCATTTTATAGGAAGGGTCTCAGGATTGGAATGGGAAGGACTTGGATATCAGATCTCATGCTATAGGAAGGGTCTCAGAATTGGAATGGGAAGGAGTTGGATATCATCTCATGTTATAGGAAAGATCTCAGGTTTGGTATTAGAAGCATTGAGACATCACATCTCATGTTATAGGAAGGGTCTCAGGATTGGAATGGGAAGAAGTTGGATATCACATCTCATGCTATAGGAAGGGTCTCAGGTTTGGTATAAGCATTGAGATATCACATCTCATGCTATAGGAAGGGTCTCAGGAATGGAATGGGAAGAAGTTGGATATCACATCTCATGCTATAGGAAGGATCTCAGGTTTGGTATTAGAAGCATTGATATATCACATCTCATGCTATAGGAAGGGTCTCAGGATTGGAATGGGTAGGAGTTGGATATTACATTCTTGCTATAGGAAGGGTCTCATGTTTGGAATGGGAAGGAGTTGGATATCACATATGCTATAGGAAGGATCTCAGGTTTGGTATTAGAAGCATTGAGATATCACATCTCATGCTATCGGAAGGGTCTCAGGATTGGAATGGGAATGATTTGGATATCACATCTCATGTTATAGGACGGGTCTCTGGTTTGGTATTAGAATCATTGAGATATCACATCGCATGCTGTAGGAAGGGTCTAAGGATTGGAATGGGATGGACTTGGACATCACATCTCATGCTATAGGTAGGCTCTCAGGTTTGGTATAAGCATTGAGATATCACATCTCATGGTATAGGAAGGGTCTCAGGATTGGAATGGTACGGATTTGGATATCACATCTCATGCTATAGGAAGGGTCTCAGGTTTGGTATACGCATGGAGATATCACTTCTCATGCTATAGGAAGGGTCTCAGGATTGGAATGGGAAGGAGTTGGATATCACATCTCATGCTATCGGAAGCGTATCAGTATTGGATTTGGAAGGAGTTGGTTATCCCATCATGCTATAGGAAGGGTCTCAGGTTTGGTATTAGAAGCATTGAGATATCACATCTCATGCTATAGGAAGGGTCTCAGGATTGGAATGGGAAGGGGTTGGATATCACATCTCAAGCTATAGGAAGAGTCTCAGGTTTGGTATAAGCATTGAGATATCACATCTCATGCTATAGGAAGGGTCTCAGAATTGGAATGGGAAGGAGTTGGATATCACATCTCATGTTATAGGAAAGATCTCAGGTTTGGTATTAGAAGCATTGAGACATCAAATCTCATGTTATAGGAAGGGTCTCAGGATTGGAATGGGAAGAAGTTGGATATCACATCTCATGCTATAGGAAGGGTCTCAGGTTTGGTATAAGCATTGAGATATCACATCTCATGCTATAGGAAGGGTCTCAGGATTGGAATGGGAAGGAGTTGTATATGACATCTCATGCCATAGGAAGGGTCTCAGGTTTGGTATAAGCATTGAGATATCACATCACATGCTATAGGAAGGGTCTCGGGATTGGAATGGGAAGGACTTGGATATCACATCTCATGCTATAGGCAGGGTCTCAGGTTTGGAAAGGGAAGGAGTTGGATATCACATTTCATGTTAGAGGTAGGATCTCAGGTTTGGTATTAGAGGCATTGAGATATCACATCTCATGCTATCAGAAGGGTCTCAGGATTGGAATGGGAAGGAGTTGGATATCACATCTCATGCTAAAGGGAGGGTCTCAGGTTTGGAAAGGGAAGGATTTGGATATCACATCCCATGCTATAGGGAGGGTCTCAAGTTTGATATTAGAAGCATTGAGATATCACATCTCATGATATCGGAAGGGTCTCAGGATTGGAATGGGAAGGATTTGGATATCACATCTCATGTTATAGGACGGGTCTCAGGATTGGAATGGGAAGGAGTTTGATATCACATCTCATGCCATAGTATGGGTCTCAGGTTTGGTAGAAGCATTGGGATATCACATCTCATGCCATCGGAAGGGTATCAGTATTGGATTTGGAAGGAGTTGGATATCCCATCTCATGCTAAAGGAAGGGTCTCAGGTTGGAATGGGAAGGAGTTGGATATCACATCTCATGTTATAGGAAGGGTCTCAGGATTGGAATGGGAAGGAGTTGGATATCACATCTCAAGCTATAGGAACGGTCTCAGGATTGGAATGGGAAGGAGTTTGATATCACATCTCATGCCATAGTATGGGTCTCAGGTTTGGTAGAAGCATTGGGATATCACATCTCATGCTATCAGAAGGGTATCAGTATTGGATTTGGAAGGAGTTGGATATCCCATCTCATGTTATAGGAAGGGTCTCAGGATTGGAATGGGAAGGACTTGGATATCATATCTCATGCTATAGGAAGGGTCTCATAATTGGAATGGGAAGGAGTTGGATATCACATCTCATGTTATAGGAAAGATCTCAGGTTTGGTATTAGAAGCATTGAGACATCACATCTCATGTTATAGGAAGGGTCTCAGGATTGGAATGGGAAGAAGTTGGATATCACATCTCATGCTATAGGAAGGGTCTCAGGTTTGGTATAAGCATTGAGATATCACATCTCATGCTATAGGAAGGGTCTCAGGATTGGAATGGGAAGAAGTTGGATATCACATCTCATGCTATAGGAAGCATCTCAGATTTGGTATTAGAAGCATTGAGATATCACATCTCATGCTATCGGAAGGGTCTCAGGATTGGAATGGGAAGGAGTTGTATATGACATCTCATGCCATAGGAACGGTCTCAGGTTTGGTATAAGCATTGAGATATCACATCTTTGCAATCGAAAGGGTCTCAGGATTGGAATGGGAAGGAGTTGGATATCCCATCTCATGTTATAGGAAGAGTCTCAGGTTTGGTATTAGAAGCATTGAGATATCACATCTCATGCTATAGGAAGTGTCTCAGGATTGGAATGGGAAGGACTTGGATATCACATATGCTATAGGGAGGGTCTCAAGTTTGATATTAGAAGCATTGAGATATCACATCTCATGCTATAGGAAGGGTCTCAGGATTGGAATGGGAAGGATTGGATATCACATCTCATGCTATAGGAAGGGTCTCAGGTTTGTTATAAGCAGTGAGATACATCTCATGCTATAGGAAGTGTCTCAGGATTGGAATGGGAAGGAGTTGGATATCACATCTCATGCTATAGGAAGGGTCTCAGGTTTGGTAGCATTGAGATATCACATCTCATGCTATAGGAAGGGTCACAGGATTGGAATGGGAAGAAGTTGGATATCACATCTCATGCTATAGGAAGGATCTCAGATTTGGTATTAGAAGCATTGAGATATCAAGTCTCATGGTATAGGAAGGGTCTCAGAATTGGAATGGGAAGGAGTTGGATATCACATCTCAAGCTATAGGAAGGGTCTCAGGATTGGAATGGGAAGGAGTTTGATATCACATCTCATGCCATAGTATGGGTCTCAGGTTTGGTAGAAGCATTGGGATATCACATCTCATGCTATCGGAAGGGTATCAGTATTGGATTTGGAAGGAGTTGGATATCCCATCTCATGCTATAGGAAGGGTCTCAGGTTGGAATGGGAAGGAGTTGGATATCACATGTCATTTTATAGGAAGGGTCTCAGGATTGGAATGGGAAGGACTTGGATATCATATCTCATGCTATAGGAAGGGTCTCAGAATTGGAATGGGAAGGAGTTGGATATCATCTCATGTTATAGGAAAGATCTCAGGTTTGGTATTAGAAGCATTGAGACATCACATCTCATGTTATAGGAAGGGTCTCAGGATTGGAATGGGAAGAAGTTGGATATCACATCTCATGCTATAGGAAGGGTCTCAGGTTTGGTATAAGCATTGAGATATCACATCTCATGCTATAGGAAGGGTCTCAGGATTGGAATGGGAAGAAGTTGGATATCACATCTCATGCTATAGGAAGGATCTCAGGTTTGGTATTAGAAGCATTGATATATCACATCTCATGCTATCGGAAGGGTCTCAGGATTGGAATGGGTAGGAGTTGGATATTACATTCTTGCTATAGGAAGGGTCTCATGTTTGGAATGGGAAGGAGTTGGATATCACATATGCTATAGGAAGGATCTCAGGTTTGGTATTAGAAGCATTGAGATATCACATCTCATGCTATCGGAAGGGTCTCAGGATTGGAATGGGAATGATTTGGATATCACATCTCATGTTATAGGAAGGGTCTCAGGTTTGGTATAAGCATTGAGATATCACATCTTTGCTATCGGAAGTGGCTCAGGATTGGAATGGGAAGAAGTTGGATATCCCATCTCATGTTATAGGACGGGTCTCTGGTTTGGTATTAGAATCATTGAGATATCACATCGCATGCTGTAGGAAGGGTCTAAGGATTGGAATGGGATGGACTTGGACATCACATCTCATGCTATAGGTAGGCTCTCAGGTTTGGTATAAGCATTGAGATATCACATCTCATGGTATAGGAAGGGTCTCAGGATTGGAATGGGACGGATTTGGATATCAATTCTCATGCTATAGGAAGGGTCTCAGGTTTGGTATACGCATGGAGATATCACTTCTCATGCTATAGGAAGGGTCTCAGGATTGGAATGGGAAGGAGTTGGATATCACATCTCATGCTATAGGAAGGGTCTCTGATTTGGTATAAGCATTGAGATATCACATCTCATGCTATAGGAAGGGTCTCAGGATTGGAATGGGAAGGAGTTGTATATGACATCTCAGGCTATAGGAAGGGTCTCAGGTTTGGTATAAGCATTGAGATATCACATCTCTGCTATCGGAAGGGTCTCAGGATTGGAATGGGAAGGACTTGGATGTCACATCTCATGCTATAGGGAGGGTCTCAAGTTTGATATTAGAAGCATTGAGATAACAAATCTCATGATATCGGAAGGGTCTCAGGATTGGAATGGGAAGGAGTTGGATATCACATCTCATGATATAGGAAGGGTCTAAGGTTTGGAAGGGGAAGGATTTGGATATCACATCTCATGTTATAGGACGGGTCTCAGGTTTGGTATTAGAAGCATTGAGATATCAAGTCTCATGGTATAGGAAGGGTCTCAGAATTGGAATGGGAAGGAGTTGGATAACACATCTCAAGCTATAGGAAGGGTCTCAGGATTGGAATGGGAAGAAGTTTGATATCACATCTCATGCCATAGTATGGGTCTCAGGTTTGGTAGAAGCATTGGGATATCACATCTCATGCTATCGGAAGGGTATCAGTATTGGATTTGGAAGGAGTTGGATATCCCATCATGCTATAGGAAGGGTCTCAGGTTGGAATGGGAAGGAGTTGGATATCACATCTCATGTTATAGGAAGGGTCTCAGGTTTGGAATGGGAAGGACTTGGATATCATATCTCATGCTATGGGAAGGCTCCCAGGTTTGGAAGGGGAAGGAGTTGGATATCACATCTCAAGCTATAGGAAGGGTCTCAGGTTTGGTATTAGAAGCATTGAGATATCACATCTCATGCTATAGGAAGGGTCTCAGGATTGGAATGGGAAGGAGTTGGATATCACATCTCAAGCTATAGGAAGAGTCTCAGGTTTGGTATAAGCATTGAGATATCACATCTTATGCTATAGGAAGGGTCTCAGAATTGGAATGGGAAGGAGTTGGATATCACATCTCATGTTATAGGAAAGATCTCAGGTTTGGTATTAGAAGCATTGAGACATCAAATCTCATGTTATAGGAAGGGTCTCAGGATTGGAATGGGAAGAAGTTGGATATCACATCTCATGCTATAGGAAGGGTCTCAGGTTTGGTATAAGCATTGAGATATCACATCTCATACTATAGGAAGGGTCTCAGGATTGGAATGGGAAGGAGTTGTATATGACATCTCATGCCATAGGAAGGGTCTCAGGTTTGGTATAAGCATTGAGATATCACATCACATGCTATAGGAAGGGTCTCGGGATTGGAATGGGAAGGACTTGGATATCACATCTCATGCTATAGGCAGGGTCTCAGGTTTGGAAAGGGAAGGAGTTGGATATCACATTTCATGTTAGAGGTAGGATCTCAGGTTTGGTATTAGAGACATTGAGATATCACATCTCATGCTATCAGAAGGGTCTCAGGATTGGAATGGGAAGGAGTTGGATATCACATCTCATGTTATAGGAAAGATCTCAGGTTTGGTATTAGAAGCATTGAGACATCACATCTCATGTTATAGGAAGGGTCTCAGGATTGGAATGGGAAGAAGTTGGATATCACATCTCATGCTATAGGAAGGGTCTCAGGTTTGGTATAAGCATTGAGATATCACATCTCATGCTATAGGAAGGGTCTCAGGATTGGAATGGGAAGAAGTTGGATATCACATCTCATGCTATAGGAAGCATCTCAGATTTGGTATTAGAAGCATTGAGATATCACATCTCATGCTATCGGAAGGGTCTCAGGATTGGAATGGGAAGGAGTTGTATATGACATCTCATGCCGTAGGAAGGGTCTCAGGTTTGGTATAAGCATTGAGATATCACATCTTTGCAATCGAAAGGGTCTCAGGATTGGAATGGGAAGGAGTTGGATATCCCATCTCATGTTATAGGAAGAGTCTCAGGTTTGGTATTATAAGCATTGAGATATCACATCTCATGCTATAGGAAGTGTCTCAGGATTGGAATGGGAAGGACTTGGATATCACATATGCTATAGGGAGGGTCTCAAGTTTGATATTAGAAGCATTGAGATATCACATCTCATGCTATAGGAAGGGTCTCAGGATTGGAATGGGAAGGATTGGATATCACATCTCATGCTATAGGAAGGGTCTCAGGTTTGGTAGCATTGAGATATCACATCTCATGCTATAGGAAGGGTCTCAGGATTGGAATGGGAAGAAGTTGGATATCACATCTCATGCTATAGGAAGGATCTCAGATTTGGTATTAGAAGCATTGAGATATCAAGTCTCATGGTATAGGAAGGGTCTCAGAATTGGAATGGGAAGGAGTTGGATATCACATCTCAAGCTATAGGAAGGGTCTCAGGATTGGAATGGGAAGGAGTTTGATATCACATCTCATGCCATAGTATGGGTCTCAGGTTTGGTAGAAGCATTGGGATATCACATCTCATGCTATCGGAAGGGTATCAGTATTGGATTTGGAAGGAGTTGGATATCCCATCTCATGCTATAGGAAGGGTCTCAGGTTGGAATGGGAAGGAGTTGGATATCACATCTCATGTTATAGGAAGGGTCTCAGGATTGGAATGGGAAGGACTTGGATATCATATCTCATGCTATAGGAAGGGTCTCAGAATTGGAATGGGAAGGAGTTGGATATCATCTCATGTTATAGGAAAGATCTCAGGTTTGGTATTAGAAGCATTGAGACATCACATCTCATGTTATAGGAAGGGTCTCAGGATTGGAATGGGAAGAAGTTGGATATCACATCTCATGCTATAGGAAGGGTCTCAGGTTTTTTATAAGCATTGAGATATCACATCTCATGCTATAGGAAGGGTCTCAGGAATGGAATGGGAAGAAGTTGGATATCACATCTCATGCTATAGGAAGGATCTCAGGTTTGGTATTAGAAGCATTGATATATCACATCTCATGCTATAGGAAGGGTCTCAGGATTGGAATGGGTAGGAGTTGGATATTACATTCTTGCTATAGGAAGGGTCTCATGTTTGGAATGGGAAGGAGTTGGATATCACATATGCTATAGGAAGGATCTCAGGTTTGGTATTAGAAGCATTGAGATATCACATCTCATGCTATCGGAAGGGTCTCAGGATTGGAATGGGAATGATTTGGATATCACATCTCATGTTATAGGAAGGGTCTCAGGTTTGGTATAAGCATTGAGATATCACATCTTTGCTATCGGAAGTGGCTCAGGATTGGAATGGGAAGAAGTTGGATATCCCATCTCATGTTATAGGACGGGTCTCTGGTTTGGTATTAGAATCATTGAGATATCACATCGCATGCTGTAGGAAGGGTCTAAGGATTGGAATGGGATGGACTTGGACATCACATCTCATGCTATAGGTAGGCTCTCAGGTTTGGTATAAGCATTGAGATATCACATCTCATGGTATAGGAAGGGTCTCAGGATTGGAATGGGACGGATTTGGATATCACATCTCATGCTATAGGAAGGGTCTCAGGTTTGGTATACGCATGGAGATATCACTTCTCATGCTATAGGAAGGGTCTCAGGATTGGAATGGGAAGGAGTTGGATATCACATCTCATGCTATAGGAAGGGTCTCTGATTTGGTATAAGCATTGAGATATCACATCTCATGCTATAGGAAGGGTCTCAGGATTGGAATGGGAAGGAGTTGTATATGACATCTCAGGCTATAGGAAGGGTCTCAGGTTTGGTATAAGCATTGAGATATCACATCTCTGCTATCGGAAGGGTCTCAGGATTGGAATGGGAAGGACTTGGATGTCACATCTCATGCTATAGGGAGGGTCTCAAGTTTGATATTAGAAGCATTGAGATAACAAATCTCATGATATCGGAAGGGTCTCAGGATTGGAATGGGAAGGAGTTGGATATCATCTCATGTTATAGGAAGGGTCTAAGGTTTGGTATTAGAAGCATTGAGACATCACATCTCATGTTATAGGAAGGGTCTCAGGATTGGAATGGGAAGAAGTTGGATATCACATCTCATGCTATAGGAAGGGTCTCAGGTTTGGTATAAGCATTGAGATATCACATCTCATGCTATAGGAAGGGTCTCAGGATTGGAATGGGAAGAAGTTGGATATCACATCTCATGCTATAGGAAGGATCTCAGGTTTGGTATTAGAAGCATTGATATATCACATCTCATGCTATCGGAAGGGTCTCAGGATTGGAATGGGTAGGAGTTGGATATTACATTCTTGCTATAGGAAGGGTCTCATGTTTGGAATGGGAAGGAGTTGGATATCACATATGCTATAGGAAGGATCTCAGGTTTGGTATTAGAAGCATTGAGATATCACATCTCATGCTATCGGAAGGGTCTCAGGATTGGAATGGGAATGATTTGGATATCACATCTCATGTTATAGGAAGGGTCTCAGGTTTGGTATAAGCATTGAGATATCACATCTTTGCTATCGGAAGTGGCTCAGGATTGGAATGGGAAGAAGTTGGATATCCCATCTCATGTTATAGGACGGGTCTCTGGTTTGGTATTAGAATCATTGAGATATCACATCGCATGCTGTAGGAAGGGTCTAAGGATTGGAATGGGATGGACTTGGACATCACATCTCATGCTATAGGTAGGCTCTCAGGTTTGGTATAAGCATTGAGATATCACATCTCATGGTATAGGAAGGGTCTCAGGATTGGAATGGGACGGATTTGGATATCAATTCTCATGCTATAGGAAGGGTCTCAGGTTTGGTATACGCATGGAGATATCACTTCTCATGCTATAGGAAGGGTCTCAGGATTGGAATGGGAAGGAGTTGGATATCACATCTCATGCTATAGGAAGGGTCTCTGATTTGGTATAAGCATTGAGATATCACATCTCATGCTATAGGAAGGGTCTCAGGATTGGAATGGGAAGGAGTTGTATATGACATCTCAGGCTATAGGAAGGGTCTCAGGTTTGGTATAAGCATTGAGATATCACATCTCTGCTATCGGAAGGGTCTCAGGATTGGAATGGGAAGGACTTGGATGTCACATCTCATGCTATAGGGAGGGTCTCAAGTTTGATATTAGAAGCATTGAGATAACAAATCTCATGATATCGGAAGGGTCTCAGGATTGGAATGGGAAGGAGTTGGATATCACATCTCATGATATAGGAAGGGTCTAAGGTTTGGAAGGGGAAGGATTTGGATATCACATCTCATGTTATAGGACGGGTCTCAGGTTTGGTATTAGAAGCATTGAGATATCAAGTCTCATGGTATAGGAAGGGTCTCAGAATTGGAATGGGAAGGAGTTGGATAACACATCTCAAGCTATAGGAAGGGTCTCAGGATTGGAATGGGAAGAAGTTTGATATCACATCTCATGCCATAGTATGGGTCTCAGGTTTGGTAGAAGCATTGGGATATCACATCTCATGCTATCGGAAGGGTATCAGTATTGGATTTGGAAGGAGTTGGATATCCCATCATGCTATAGGAAGGGTCTCAGGTTGGAATGGGAAGGAGTTGGATATCACATCTCATGTTATAGGAAGGGTCTCAGGTTTGGAATGGGAAGGACTTGGATATCATATCTCATGCTATGGGAAGGCTCCCAGGTTTGGAAGGGGAAGGAGTTGGATATCACATCTCAAGCTATAGGAAGGGTCTCAGGTTTGGTATTAGAAGCATTGAGATATCACATCTCATGCTATAGGAAGGGTCTCAGGATTGGAATGGGAAGGAGTTGGATATCACATCTCAAGCTATAGGAAGAGTCTCAGGTTTGGTATAAGCATTGAGATATCACATCTTATGCTATAGGAAGGGTCTCAGAATTGGAATGGGAAGGAGTTGGATATCACATCTCATGTTATAGGAAAGATCTCAGGTTTGGTATTAGAAGCATTGAGACATCAAATCTCATGTTATAGGAAGGGTCTCAGGATTGGAATGGGAAGAAGTTGGATATCACATCTCATGCTATAGGAAGGGTCTCAGGTTTGGTATAAGCATTGAGATATCACATCTCATACTATAGGAAGGGTCTCAGGATTGGAATGGGAAGGAGTTGTATATGACATCTCATGCCATAGGAAGGGTCTCAGGTTTGGTATAAGCATTGAGATATCACATCACATGCTATAGGAAGGGTCTCGGGATTGGAATGGGAAGGACTTGGATATCACATCTCATGCTATAGGCAGGGTCTCAGGTTTGGAAAGGGAAGGAGTTGGATATCACATTTCATGTTAGAGGTAGGATCTCAGGTTTGGTATTAGAGACATTGAGATATCACATCTCATGCTATCAGAAGGGTCTCAGGATTGGAATGGGAAGGAGTTGGATATCACATCTCATGTTATAGGAAAGATCTCAGGTTTGGTATTAGAAGCATTGAGACATCACATCTCATGTTATAGGAAGGGTCTCAGGATTGGAATGGGAAGAAGTTGGATATCACATCTCATGCTATAGGAAGGGTCTCAGGTTTGGTATAAGCATTGAGATATCACATCTCATGCTATAGGAAGGGTCTCAGGATTGGAATGGGAAGAAGTTGGATATCACATCTCATGCTATAGGAAGCATCTCAGATTTGGTATTAGAAGCATTGAGATATCACATCTCATGCTATCGGAAGGGTCTCAGGATTGGAATGGGAAGGAGTTGTATATGACATCTCATGCCGTAGGAAGGGTCTCAGGTTTGGTATAAGCATTGAGATATCACATCTTTGCAATCGAAAGGGTCTCAGGATTGGAATGGGAAGGAGTTGGATATCCCATCTCATGTTATAGGAAGAGTCTCAGGTTTGGTATTATAAGCATTGAGATATCACATCTCATGCTATAGGAAGTGTCTCAGGATTGGAATGGGAAGGACTTGGATATCACATATGCTATAGGGAGGGTCTCAAGTTTGATATTAGAAGCATTGAGATATCACATCTCATGCTATAGGAAGGGTCTCAGGATTGGAATGGGAAGGATTGGATATCACATCTCATGGTATAGGAAGGGTCTCAGGTTTGGTAGCATTGAGATATCACATCTCATGCTATAGGAAGGGTCTCAGGATTGGAATGGGAAGAAGTTGGATATCACATCTCATGCTATAGGAAGGATCTCAGATTTGGTATTAGAAGCATTGAGATATCAAGTCTCATGGTATAGGAAGGGTCTCAGAATTGGAATGGGAAGGAGTTGGATATCACATCTCAAGCTATAGGAAGGGTCTCAGGATTGGAATGGGAAGGAGTTTGATATCACATCTCATGCCATAGTATGGGTCTCAGGTTTGGTAGAAGCATTGGGATATCACATCTCATGCTATCGGAAGGGTATCAGTATTGGATTTGGAAGGAGTTGGATATCCCATCTCATGCTATAGGAAGGGTCTCAGGTTGGAATGGGAAGGAGTTGGATATCACATCTCATGTTATAGGAAGGGTCTCAGGATTGGAATGGGAAGGACTTGGATATCATATCTCATGCTATAGGAAGGGTCTCAGAATTGGAATGGGAAGGAGTTGGATATCATCTCATGTTATAGGAAAGATCTCAGGTTTGGTATTAGAAGCATTGAGACATCACATCTCATGTTATAGGAAGGGTCTCAGGATTGGAATGGGAAGAAGTTGGATATCACATCTCATGCTATAGGAAGGGTCTCAGGTTTTTTATAAGCATTGAGATATCACATCTCATGCTATAGGAAGGGTCTCAGGAATGGAATGGGAAGAAGTTGGATATCACATCTCATGCTATAGGAAGGATCTCAGGTTTGGTATTAGAAGCATTGATATATCACATCTCATGCTATAGGAAGGGTCTCAGGATTGGAATGGGTAGGAGTTGGATATTACATTCTTGCTATAGGAAGGGTCTCATGTTTGGAATGGGAAGGAGTTGGATATCACATATGCTATAGGAAGGATCTCAGGTTTGGTATTAGAAGCATTGAGATATCACATCTCATGCTATCGGAAGGGTCTCAGGATTGGAATGGGAATGATTTGGATATCACATCTCATGTTATAGGAAGGGTCTCAGGTTTGGTATAAGCATTGAGATATCACATCTTTGCTATCGGAAGTGGCTCAGGATTGGAATGGGAAGAAGTTGGATATCCCATCTCATGTTATAGGACGGGTCTCTGGTTTGGTATTAGAATCATTGAGATATCACATCGCATGCTGTAGGAAGGGTCTAAGGATTGGAATGGGATGGACTTGGACATCACATCTCATGCTATAGGTAGGCTCTCAGGTTTGGTATAAGCATTGAGATATCACATCTCATGGTATAGGAAGGGTCTCAGGATTGGAATGGGACGGATTTGGATATCACATCTCATGCTATAGGAAGGGTCTCAGGTTTGGTATACGCATGGAGATATCACTTCTCATGCTATAGGAAGGGTCTCAGGATTGGAATGGGAAGGAGTTGGATATCACATCTCATGCTATAGGAAGGGTCTCTGATTTGGTATAAGCATTGAGATATCACATCTCATGCTATAGGAAGGGTCTCAGGATTGGAAAGGGAAGGAGTTGGATATCACATTTCATGTTAGAGGTAGGATCTCAGGTTTGGTATTAGAGACATTGAGATATCACATCTCATGCTATCAGAAGGGTCTCAGGATTGGAATGGGAAGGAGTTGGATATCACATCTCATGTTATAGGAAAGATCTCAGGTTTGGTATTAGAAGCATTGAGACATCACATCTCATGTTATAGGAAGGGTCTCAGGATTGGAATGGGAAGGAGTTGGATATCACATCTCATGCTATAGGAAGGGTCTCAGGTTTGGTATAAGCATTGAGATATCACATCTCATGCTATAGGAAGGGTCTCAGGATTGGAATGGGAAGAAGTTGGATATCACATCTCATGCTATAGGAAGCATCTCAGATTTGGTATTAGAAGCATTGAGATATCACATCTCATGCTATCGGAAGGGTCTCAGGATTGGAATGGGAAGGAGTTGTATATGACATCTCATGCCGTAGGAAGGGTCTCAGGTTTGGTATAAGCATTGAGATATCACATCTTTGCAATCGAAAGGGTCTCAGGATTGGAATGGGAAGGAGTTGGATATCCCATCTCATGTTATAGGAAGAGTCTCAGGTTTGGTATTAGAAGCATTGAGATATCGCATCTCATGCTATAGGAAGTGTCTCAGGATTGGAATGGGAAGGACTTGGATATCACATATGCTATAGGGAGGGTCTCAAGTTTGATATTAGAAGCATTGAGATATCACATCTCATGCTATAGGAAGGGTCTCAGTATTGGAATGGGAAGGATTGGATATCACATCTCATGCTATAGGAAGGGTCTCAGGTTTGGTAGCATTGAGATATCACATCTCATGCTATAGGAAGGGTCTCAGGATTGGAATGGGAAGAAGTTGGATATCACATCTCATGCTATAGGAAGGATCTCAGATTTGGTATTAGAAGCATTGAGATATCAAGTCTCATGTTATAGGAAGGGTCTCAGAATTGGAATGGGAAGGAGTTGGATATCACATCTCAAGCTATAGGAAGGGTCTCAGGATTGGAATGGGAAGGAGTTTGATATCACATCTCATGCCATAGTATGGGTCTCAGGTTTGGTAGAAGCATTGGGATATCACATCTCATGCTATCGGAAGGGTATCAGTATTGGATTTGGAAGGAGTTGGATATCCCATCTCATGCTATAGGAAGGGTCTCAGGTTGGAATGGGAAGGAGTTGGATATCACATCTCATGTTATAGGAAGGGTCTCAGGATTGGAATGGGAAGGACTTGGATATCATATCTCATGCTATAGGAAGGGTCTCAGAATTGGAATGGGAAGGAGATGGATATCATCTCATGTTATAGGAAAGATCTCAGGTTTGGTATTAGAAGCATTGAGACATCACATCTCATGTTATAGGAAGGGTCTCAGGATTGGAATGGGAAGAAGTTGGATATCACATCTCATGCTATAGGAAGGGTCTCAGGAATGGAATGGGAAGAAGTTGGATATCACATCTCATGCTATAGGAAGGATCTCAGGTTTGGTATTAGAAGCATTGATATATCACATCTCATGCTATAGGAAGGGTCTCAGGATTGGAATGGGTAGGAGTTGGATATTACATTCTTGCTATAGGAAGGGTCTCATGTTTGGAATGGGAAGGAGTTGGATATCACATATGCTATAGGAAGGATCTCAGGTTTGGTATTAGAAGCATTGAGATATCACATCTCATGCTATCGGAAGGGTCTCAGGATTGGAATGGGAATGATTTGGATATCACATCTCATGTTATAGGAACGGTCTCAGGTTTGGTATAAGCATTGAGATATCACATCTTTGCTATCGGAAGTGGCTCAGGATTGGAATGGGAAGAAGTTGGATATCCCATCTCATGTTATAGGACCGGTCTCTGGTTTGGTATTAGAATCATTGAGATATCACATTGCATGCTGTAGGAAGGGTCTAAGGATTGGAATGGGATGGACTTGGACATCACATCTCATGCTATAGGTAGGCTCTCAGGTTTGGTATAAGCATTGAGATATCACATCTCATGGTATAGGAAGGGTCTCAGGATTGGAATGGGATGGATTTGGATATCACATCTCATGCTATAGGAAGGGTCTCAGGTTTGGTATACGCATGGAGATATCACTTCTCATGCTATAGGAAGGGTCTCAGGATTGGAATGGGAAGGAGTTGGATATCACATCTCATGCTATAGGAAGGGTCTCTGATTTGGTATAAGCATTGAGATATCACATCTCATGCTATAGGAAGGGTCTCAGGATTGGAATGGGAAGGAGTTGTATATGACATCTCAGGCTATAGGAAGGGTCTCAGGTTTGGTATAAGCATTGAGATATCACATCTCTGCTATCGGAAGGGTCTCAGGATTGGAATGGGAAGGACTTGGATGTCACATCTCATGCTATAGGGAGGGTCTCAAGTTTGATATTAGAAGCATTGAGATAACAAATCTCATGATATCGGAAGGGTCTCAGGATTGGAATGGGAAGGAGTTGGATATCACATCTCATGATATAGGAAGGGTCTAAGGTTTGGAAGGGGAAGGATTTGGATATCACATCTCATGTTATAGGACGGGTCTCAGGTTTGGTATTAGAAGCATTGAGATATCAAGTCTCATGGTATAGGAAGGGTCTCAGAATTGGAATGGGAAGGAGTTGGATAACACATCTCAAGCTATAGGAAGGGTCTCAGGATTGGAATGGGAAGAAGTTTGATATCACATCTCATGCCATAGTATGGGTCTCAGGTTTGGTAGAAGCATTGGGATATCACATCTCATGCTATCGGAAGCGTATCAGTATTGGATTTGGAAGGAGTTGGATATCCCATCATGCTATAGGAAGGGTCTCAGGTTGGAATGGGAAGGAGTTGGATATCACATCTCATGTTATAGGAAGGGTCTCAGGATTGGAATGGGAAGGACTTGGATATCATATCTCATGCTATGGGAAGGCTCTCAGGTTTGGAAGGGGAAGGAGTTGGATATCACATCTCAAGCTATAGGAAGGGTCTCAGGTTTGGTATTAGAAGCATTGAGATATCACATCTCATGCTATAGGAAGGGTCTCAGGATTGGAATGGGAAGGAGTTGGATATCACATCTCAAGCTATAGGAAGAGTCTCAGGTTTGGTATAAGCATTGAGATATCACATCTCATGCTATAGGAAGGGTCTCAGAATTGGAATGGGAAGGAGTTGGATATCACATCTCATGTTATAGGAAAGATCTCAGGTTTGGTATTAGAAGCATTGAGACATCAAATCTCATGTTATAGGAAGGGTCTCAGGATTGGAATGGGAAGAAGTTGGATATCACATCTCATGCTATAGGAAGGGTCTCAGGTTTGGTATAAGCATTGAGATATCACATCTCATGCTATAGGAAGGGTCTCAGGATTGGAATGGGAAGGAGTTGTATATGACATCTCATGCCATAGGAAGGGTCTCAGGTTTGGTATAAGCATTGAGATATCACATCACATGCTATAGGAAGGGTCTCGGGATTGGAATGGGAAGGACTTGGATATCACATCTCATGCTATAGGCAGGGTCTCAGGTTTGGAAAGGGAAGGAGTTGGATATCACATTTCATGTTAGAGGTAGGATCTCAGGTTTGGTATTAGAGGCATTGAGATATCACATCTCATGCTATCAGAAGGGTCTCAGGATTGGAATGGGAAGGAGTTGGATATCACATCTCATGCTAAAGGGAGGGTCTTAGGTTTGGAAAGGGAAGGATTTGGATATCACATCTCATGTTATAGGAAGGATCTCAGGTTTGGTATTAGAAGCATTGAGATATCACATCTCATGCTATCGGAAGTATCTCAGGTTTGGTATTAGAGGAATTGAGATATCACATCTCATGCTATCATAAGAGTCTCAGGATTGGAATGGGAAGGAGTTGGATAGCACATCTCATGCTATAGGAAGTGTCTCAGGATTGGAACGGGAAGGAGTTGGATATCACATCTCATGTTATAGGAAGGATCTCAGGTTTGGTATTAGAAGCATTGAGATATCACTTCTCATGCTATAGGGAGGGTCTCAGGATTGGAATGGGAAGGATTTGGATATCACATCTCATGCTATAGGGAGGGTCTCAAGTTTGATATTAGAAGCATTGAGATATCACATCTCATGATATCGGAAGGGTCTCAGGATTGGAATGGGAAGGAGTTGGATATCACATCTCATGATAAAGGAAGGGTCTAAGGTTTGGTATTAGAAGCATTGAGATATCACTTCTCATGCTATAGGAAGGGTCTCAGGATTGGAATGGGAAGGACTTGGATATCACATCCCATGCTATAGGGAGGGTCTCAAGTTTGATATTAGAAGCATTGAGATATCACATCTCATGATATCGGAAGGGTCTCAGGATTGGAATGGGAAGGATTTGGATATCACATCTCATGTTATAGGACGGGTCTCAGGATTGGAATGGGAAGGAGTTTGATATCACATCTCATGCCATAGTATGGGTCTCAGGTTTGGTAGAAGCATTGGGATATCACATCTCATGCCATCGGAAGGGTATCAGTATTGGATTTGGAAGGAGTTGGATATCCCATCTCATGCTAAAGGAAGGGTCTCAGGTTGGAATGGGAAGGAGTTGGATATCACATCTCATGTTATAGGAAGGGTCTCAGGATTGGAATGGGAAGGAGTTGGATATCACATCTCAAGCTATAGGAAGGGTCTCAGGATTGGAATGGGAAGGAGTTTGATATCACATCTCATGCCATAGTATGGGTCTCAGGTTTGGTAGAAGCATTGGGATATCACATCTCATGCTATCAGAAGGGTATCAGTATTGGATTTGGAAGGAGTTGGATATCCCATCTCATGTTATAGGAAGGGTCTCAGGATTGGAATGGGAAGGACTTGGATATCATATCTCATGCTATAGGAAGGGTCTCATAATTGGAATGGGAAGGAGTTGGATATCACATCTCATGTTATAGGAAAGATCTCAGGTTTGGTATTAGAAGCATTGAGACATCACATCTCATGTTATAGGAAGGGTCTCAGGATTGGAATGGGAAGAAGTTGGATATCACATCTCATGCTATAGGAAGGGTCTCAGGTTTGGTATAAGCATTGAGATATCACATCTCATGCTATAGGAAGGGTCTCAGGATTGGAATGGGAAGAAGTTGGATATCACATCTCATGCTATAGGAAGCATCTCAGATTTGGTATTAGAAGCATTGAGATATCACATGTCATGCTATCGGAAGGGTCTCAGGATTGGAATGGGAAGGAGTTGTATATGACATCTCATGCCGTAGGAAGGGTCTCAGGTTTGGTATAAGCATTGAGATATCACATCTTTGCAATCGAAAGGGTCTCAGGATTGGAATGGGAAGGAGTTGGATATCCCATCTCATGTTATAGGAAGAGTCTCAGGTTTGGTATTAGAAGCATTGAGATATCACATCTCATGCTATAGGAAGTATCTCAGGATTGGAATGGGAAGGACTTGGATATCACATATGCTATAGGGAGGGTCTCAAGTTTGATATTAGAAGCATTGAGATATCACATCTCATGCTATAGGAAGGGTCTCAGGATTGGAATGGGAAGGATTGGATATCACATCTCATGCTATAGGAAGGGTCTCAGGTTTGTTATAAGCAGTGAGATACATCTCATGCTATAGGAAGTGTCTCAGGATTGGAATGGGAAGGAGTTGGATATCACATCTCATGCTATAGGAAGGGTCTCAGGTTTGGTAGCATTGAGATATCACATCTCATGCTATAGGAAGGGTCTCAGGATTGGAATGGGAAGAAGTTGGATATCACATCTCATGCTATAGGAAGGATCTCAGATTTGGAATTAGAAGCATTGAGATATCAAGTCTCATGGTATAGGAAGGGTCTCAGAATTGGAATGGGAAGGAGTTGGATATCACATCTCAAGCTATAGGAAGGGTCTCAGGATTGGAATGGGAAGGAGTTTGATATCACATCTCATGCCATAGTATGGGTCTCAGGTTTGGTAGAAGCATTGGGATATCACATCTCATGCTATCGGAAGGGTATCAGTATTGGATTTGGAAGGAGTTGGATATCCCATCTCATGCTATAGGAAGGGTCTCAGGTTGGAATGGGAAGGAGTTGGATATCACATCTCATGTTATAGGAAGGGTCTCAGGATTGGAATGGGAAGGACTTGGATATCATATCTAATGCTATAGGAAGGGTCTCAGAATTGGAATGGGAAGGAGTTGGATATCATCTCATGTTATAGGAAAGATCTCAGGTTTGGTATTAGAAGCATTGAGACATCACATCTCATGTTATAGGAAGGGTCTCAGGATTGGAATGGGAAGAAGTTGGATATCACATCTCATGCTATAGGAAGGGTCTCAGGTTTGGTATAAGCTTTGAGATATCACATCTCATGCTATAGGAAGGGTCTCAGGATTGGAATGGGAAGGACTTGGATATCACATCTCATGCTATAGTGAGGGTCTCAAGTTTGATACTAGAAGCATTGAGATATCACATCTCATGATATCGGAAGGGTCTCAGGATTGGAATGGGAAGGATTTGGATATCACATCTCATGTTATAGGACGGGTCTCAGGTTTGGTATTAGAAGCATTGAGACATCACATCTCATGTTATAGGAAGGGTCTCAGGATTGGAATGGGAAGAAGTTGGATATCACATCTCATGCTATAGGAAGGGTCTCAGGTTTGTTATAAGCAGTGAGATATCACATCTCATGATATCGGAAGGGTCTCAGGATTGGAATGGGAAGGAGCTGGATATCACATCTCATGATAAAGGAAGGGTCTAAGATTTGGTATTAGAAGCATTGAGATATCACTTCTCATGCTATAGGAAGGGTCTCAGGATTGGAATGGGAAGGACTTGGATATCACATCTCATGCTATAGGGAGGGTCTCAAGTTTGATATTAGAAGCATTGAGATATCACATCTCATGATATCGGAAGGGTCTCAGGATTGGAATGGGAAGGATTTGGATATCACATCTCATGTTATAGGACGGGTCTCAGGTTTGGTATTAGAAGCATTGAGATATCAAGTCTCATGGTATAGGAAGGGTCTCAGAATTGGAATGGGAAGGAGTTGGATATCACATCTCAAGCTATAGGAAGGGTCTCAGGATTGGAATGGGAAGGAGTTTGATATCACATCTCATGCCATAGTATGGGTCTCAGGTTTGGTAGAAGCATTGGGATATCACATCTCATGCTATCGGAAGGGTATCAGTATTGGATTTGGAAGGAGTTGGATATCCCATTTCATGCTATAGGAAGGGTCTCAGGTTGGAATGGGAAGGAGTTGGATATCACATCTCATGTTATAGGAAGGGTCTCAGGATTGGAATGGGAAGGACTTGGATATCATATCTCATGCTATAGGAAGGGTCTCATAATTGGAATGGGAAGGAGTTGGATATCACATCTCATGTTATAGGAAAGATCTCAGGTTTGGTATTAGAAGCATTGAGACATCACATCTCATGTTATAGGAAGGGTCTCAGGATTGGAATGGGAAGAAGTTGGATATCACATCTCATGCTATAGGAAGCATCTCAGATTTGGTATTAGAAGCATTGAGACATCACATCTCATGCTATCGGAAGGGTCTCAGGATTGGAATGGGAAGGAGTTGTATATGACATCTCATGCCGTAGGAAGGGTCTCAGGTTTGGTATAAGAATTGAGATATCACATCTTGGCAATCGAAAGGGTCTCAGGATTGGAATGGGAAGGAGTTGGATATCCCATCTCATGTTATAGGAAGAGTCTCAGGTTTGGTATTAGAAGCATTGAGATATCACATCTCATGCTATAGGAAGTGTCTCAGGATTGGAATGGGAAGGACTTGGATATCACATATGCTATAGGGAGGGTCTCAAGTTTGATATTAGAAGCATTGAGATATCACATCTCATGCTATAGGAAGGGTCTCAGGATTGGAATGGGAAGGATTGGATATCACATCTCATGCTATAGGAAGGGTCTCAGGTTTGTTATAAGCAGTGAGATACATCTCATGCTATAGGAAGTGTCTCAGGATTGGAATGGGAAGGAGTTGGATATCACATCTCATGCTATAGGAAGGGTCTCAGGTTTGGTAGCATTGAGATATCACATCTCATGCTATAGGAAGGGTCTCAGGATTGGAATGGGAAGAAGTTGGATATCACATCTCATGCTATAGGAAGCATCTCAGATTTGGTATTAGAAGCATTGAGACATCACATCTCATGCTATCGGAAGGGTCTCAGGATTGGAATGGGAAGGAGTTGTATATGACATCTCATGCCGTAGGAAGGGTCTCAGGTTTGGTATAAGAATTGAGATATCACATCTTGGCAATCGAAAGGGTCTCAGGATTGGAATGGGAAGGAGTTGGATATCCCATCTCATGTTATAGGAAGAGTCTCAGGTTTGGTATTAGAAGCATTGAGATATCACATCTCATGCTATAGGAAGTGTCTCAGGATTGGAATGGGAAGGACTTGGATATCACATATGCTATAGGGAGGGTCTCAAGTTTGATATTAGAAGCATTGAGATATCACATCTCATGCTATAGGAAGGGTCTCAGGATTGGAATGGGAAGGATTGGATATCACATCTCATGCTATAGGAAGGGTCTCAGGTTTGTTATAAGCAGTGAGATACATCTCATGCTATAGGAAGTGTCTCAGGATTGGAATGGGAAGGAGTTGGATATCACATCTCATGCTATAGGAAGGGTCTCAGGTTTGGTAGCATTGAGATATCACATCTCATGCTATAGGAAGGGTCTCAGGATTGGAATGGGAAGAAGTTGGATATCCCAACTCATGTTATAGGACGGGTCTCTGGTTTGGTATTAGAATCATTGAGATATCACATCGCATGCTGTAGGAAGGGTCTAAGGATTGGAATGGGATGGACTTGGACATCACATCTCATGCTATAGGTAGGCTCTCAGGTTTGGTATAAGCATTGAGATATCACATCTCATGGTATAGGAAGGGTCTCAGGATTGGAATTGGACGGATTTGGATATCACATCTCATGCTATAGGAAGGGTCTCAGGTTTGGTATACGCATGGAGATATCACTTCTCATGCTATAGGAAGGGTCTCAGGATTGGAATGGGAAGGAGTTGGATATCACATCTCATGCTATAGGAAGGGTCTCTGATTTGGTATAAGCATTGAGATATCACATCTCATGCTATAGGAAGGGTCTCAGGATTGGAATTGGAAGGAGTTGTATATGACATCTCAGGCTATAGGAAGGGTCTCAGGTTTGGTATAAGCATTGAGATATCACATCTCATGCTATAGGAAGGGTCTCAGGAATGGAATGGGAAGAAGTTGGATATCACATCTCATGCTATAGGAAGGATCTCAGGTTTGGTATTAGAAGCATTGAGACATCACATCTCATGTTATAGGAAGGGTCTCAGGATTGGAATGGGAAGAAGTTGGATATCACATCTCATGCTATAGGAAGGGTCTCAGGTTTGGTATAAGCATTGAGATATCACATCTCATGCTATAGGAAGGGTCTCAGGAATGGAATGGGAAGAAGTTGGATATCACATCTCATGCTATAGGAAGGATCTCAGGTTTGGTATTAGAAGCATTGATATATCACATCTCATGCTATAGGAAGGGTCTCAGGATTGGAATGGGTAGGAGTTGGATATTACATTCTTGCTATAGGAAGGGTCTCATGTTTGGAATGGGAAGGAGTTGGATATCGCATATGCTATAGGAAGGATCTCAGGTTTGGTATTAGAAGCATTGAGATATCACATCTCATGCTATCGGAAGGGTCTCAGGATTGGAATGGGAATGATTTGGATATCACATCTCATGTTATAGGAAGGGTCTCAGGTTTGGTATAAGCATTGAGATATCACATCTTTGCTATCGGAAGTGGCTCAGGATTGGAATGGGAAGAAGTTGGATATCCCATCTCATGTTATAGGACGGGTCTCTGGTTTGGTATTAGAATCATTGAGATATCACATCGCATGCTGTAGGAAGGGTCTAAGGATTGGAATGGGATGGACTTGGACATCACATCTCATGCTATAGGTAGGCTCTCAGGTTTGGTATAAGCATTGAGATATCACATCTCATGGTATAGGAAGGGTCTCAGGATTGGAATGGGACGGATTTGGATATCACATCTCATGCTATAGGAAGGGTCTCAGGTTTGGTATACGCATGGAGATATCACTTCTCATGCTATAGGAAGGGTCTCAGGATTGGAATGGGAAGGAGTTGGATATCACATCTCATGCTATAGGAAGGGTCTCTGATTTGGTATAAGCATTGAGATATCACATCTCATGCTATAGGAAGGGTCTCAGGATTGGAATGGGAAGGAGTTGTATATGACATCTCAGGCTATAGGACTGGTCTCAGGTTTGGTATAAGCATTGAGATATCACATCTCTGCTATCGGAAGGGTCTCAGGATTGGAATGGGAAGGACTTGGATGTCACATCTCATGCTATAGGGAGGGTCTCAAGTTTGATATTAGAAGCATTGAGATAACAAATCTCATGATATCGGAAGGGTCTCAGGATTGGAATGGGAAGGAGTTGGATATCACATCTCATGATATAGGAAGGGTCTAAGGTTTGGAAGGGGAAGGATTTGGATATCACATCTCATGTTATAGGACGGGTCTCAGGTTTGGTATTAGAAGCATTGAGATATCAAGTCTCATGGTATAGGAAGGGTCTCAGAATTGGAATGGGAAGGAGTTGGATAACACATCTCAAGCTATAGGAAGGGTCTCAGGATTGGAATGGGAAGAAGTTTGATATCACATCTCATGCCATAGTATGGGTCTCAGGTTTGGTAGAAGCATTGGGATATCACATCTCATGCTATCGGAAGCGTATCAGTATTGGATTTGGAAGGAGTTGGATATCCCATCATGCTATAGGAAGGGTCTCAGGTTGGAATGGGAAGGAGTTGGATATCACATCTCATGTTATAGGAAGGGTCTCAGGATTGGAATGGGAAGGACTTGGATATCATATCTCATGCTATGGGAAGGCTCTCAGGTTTGGAAGGGGAAGGAGTTGGATATCACATCTCAAGCTATAGGAAGGGTCTCAGGTTTGGTATTAGAAGCATTGAGATATCACATCTCATGCTATAGGAAGGGTCTCAGGATTGGAATGGGAAGGAGTTGGATATCACATCTCAAGCTATAGGAAGAGTCTCAGGTTTGGTATAAGCATTGAGATATCACATCTCATGCTATAGGAAGGGTCTCAGAATTGGAATGGGAAGGAGTTGGATATCACATCTCATGTTATAGGAAAGATCTCAGGTTTGGTATTAGAAGCATTGAGACATCAAATCTCATGTTATAGGAAGGGTCTCAGGATTGGAATGGGAAGAAGTTGGATATCACATCTCATGCTATAGGAAGGGTCTCAGGTTTGGTATAAGCATTGAGATATCACATCTCATGCTATAGGAAGGGTCTCAGGATTGGAATGGGAAGGAGTTGTATATGACATCTCATGCCATAGGAAGGGTCTCAGGTTTGGTATAAGCATTGAGATATCACATCACATGCTATAGGAAGGGTCTCGGGATTGGAATGGGAAGGACTTGGATATCACATCTCATGCTATAGGCAGGGTCTCAGGTTTGGTATAAGCATTGAGATATCACATCACATGCTATAGGAAGGGTCTCGGGATTGGAATGGGAAGGACTTGGATATCACATCTCATGCTATAGGCAGGGTCTCAGGTTTGGAAAGGGAAGGAGTTGGATATCACATTTCATGTTAGAGGTAGGATCTCAGGTTTGCTATTAGAGGCATTGAGATATCACATCTCATGCTATCAGAAGGGTCTCAGGATTGGAATGGGAAGGAGTTGGATATCACATCTCATGCTAAAGGGAGGGTCTTAGGTTTGGAAAGGGAAGGATTTGGATATCACATCTCATTTTATAGGAAGGATCTCAGGTTTGGTATTAGAAGCATTGAGATATCACATCTCATGCTATCGGAAGTATCTCAGGTTTGGTATTAGAGGAATTGAGATATCACATCTCATGCTATCATAAGAGTCTCAGGATTGGAATGGGAAGGAGTTGGATAGCACATCTCATGCTATAGGAAGTGTCTCAGGATTGGAATGGGAAGGAGTTGGATATCACATCTCATGTTATAGGAAGGATCTCAGGTTTGGTATTAGAAGCATTGAGATATCACTTCTCATGCTATAGGGAGGGTCTCAGGATTGGAATGGGAAGGATTTGGATATCACATCTCATGCTATAGGGAGGGTCTCAAGTTTGATATTAGAAGCATTGAGATATCACATCTCATGATATCGGAAGGGTCTCAGGATTGGAATGGGAAGGAGTTGGATATCACATCTCATGATAAAGGAAGGGTCTAAGGTTTGGTATTAGAAGCATTGAGATATCACTTCTCATGCTATAGGAAGGGTCTCAGGATTGGAATGGGAAGGACTTGGATATCACATCCCATGCTATAGGGAGGGTCTCAAGTTTGATATTAGAAGCATTGAGATATCACATCTCATGATATCGGAAGGGTCTCAGGATTGGAATGGGAAGGATTTGGATATCACATCTCATGTTATAGGACGGGTCTCAGGATTGGAATGGGAAGGAGTTTGATATCACATCTCATGCCATAGTATGGGTCTCAGGTTTGGTAGAAGCATTGGGATATCACATCTCATGCCATCGGAAGGGTATCAGTATTGGATTTGGAAGGAGTTGGATATCCCATCTCATGTTATAGGAAGGGTCTCAGGATTGGAATGGGAAGGACTTGGATATCATATCTCATGCTATAGGAAGGGTCTCATAATTGGAATGGGAAGGAGTTGGATATCACATCTCATGTTATAGGAAAGATCTCAGGTTTGGTATTAGAAGCATTGAGACATCACATCTCATGTTATAGGAAGGGTCTCAGGATTGGAATGGGAAGAAGTTGGATATCACATCTCATGCTATAGGAAGGGTCTCAGGTTTGGTATAAGCATTGAGATATCACATCTCATGCTATAGGAAGCATCTCAGATTTGGTATTAGAAGCATTGAGATATCACATGTCATGCTATCGGAAGGGTCTCAGGATTGGAATGGGAAGGAGTTGTATATGACATCTCATGCCGTAGGAAGGGTCTCAGGTTTGGTATAAGCATTGAGATATCACATCTTTGCAATCGAAAGGGTCTCAGGATTGGAATGGGAAGGAGTTGGATATCCCATCTCATGTTATAGGAAGAGTCTCAGGTTTGGTATTAGAAGCATTGAGATATCACATCTCATGCTATAGGAAGTGTCTCAGGATTGGAATGGGAAGGACTTGGATATCACATATGCTATATGGAGGGTCTCAAGTTTGATATTAGAAGCATTGAGATATCACATCTCATGATATCGGAAGGGTCTCAGGATTGGAATGGGAAGGAGTTGGATATCACATCTCATGATAAAGGAAGGGTCTAAGGTTTGGTATTAGAAGCATTGAGATATCACTTCTCATGCTATAGGAAGGGTCTCAGGATTGGAATGGGAAGGACTTGGATATCACATCTCATGCTATAGGGAGGGTCTCAAGTTTGATATTAGAAGCATTGAGATATCACATCTCATGATATCGGAAGGGTCTCAGGATTGGAATGGGAAGGATTTGGATATCACATCTCATGTTATAGGACGGGTCTCAGGTTTGGTATTAGAAGCATTGAGATATCAAGTCTCATGGTATAGGAAGGGTCTCAGAATTGGAATGGGAAGGAGTTGGATATCACATCTCAAGCTATAGGAAGGGTCTCAGGATTGGAATGGGAAGGAGTTTGATATCACATCTCATGCCATAGTATGGGTCTCAGGTTTGGTAGAAGCATTGGGATATCACATCTCATGCTATCGGAAGGGTATCAGTATTGGATTTGGAAGGAGTTGGATATCCCATCTCATGTTATAGGAAGGGTCTCAGGATTGGAATGGGAAGGACTTGGATATCATATCTCATGCTATAGGAAGGGTCTCATAATTGGAATGGGAAGGAGTTGGATATCACATCTCATGTTATAGGAAAGATCTCAGGTTTGGTATTAGAAGCATTGAGACATCACATCTCATGTTATAGGAAGGGTCTCAGGATTGGAATGTGAAGAAGTTGGATATCACATCTCATGCTATAGGAAGGGTCTCAGGTTTGGTATAAGCATTGAGATATCACATCTCATGCTATAGGAAGGGTCTCAGGATTGGAATGGGAAGAAGTTGGATATCACATCTCATGCTATAGGAAGCATCTCAGATTTGGTATTAGAAGCATTGAGATATCACATGTCATGCTATCGGAAGGGTCTCAGGATTGGAATGGGAAGGAGTTGTATATGACATCTCATGCCGTAGGAAGGGTCTCAGGTTTGGTATAAGCATTGAGATATCACATCTTTGCAATCGAAAGGGTCTCAGGATTGGAATGGGAAGGAGTTGGATATCCCATCTCATGTTATAGGAAGAGTCTCAGGTTTGGTATTAGAAGCATTGAGATATCACATCTCATGCTATAGGAAGTGTCTCAGGATTGGAATGGGAAGGACTTGGATATCACATATGCTATAGGGAGGGTCTCAAGTTTGATATTAGAAGCATTGAGATATCACATCTCATGCTATAGGAAGTGTCTCAGGATTGGAATGGGAAGGAGTTGGATATCACATCTCATGCTATAGGAAGGGTCTCAGGTTTGGTAGCATTGAGATATCACATCTCATGCTATAGGAAGGGTCTCAGGATTGGAATGGGAAGAAGTTGGATATCACATCTCATGCTATAGGAAGGATCTCAGATTTGGTATTAGAAGCATTGAGATATCAAGTCTCATGGTATAGGAAGGGTCTCAGAATTGGAATGGGAAGGAGTTGGATATCACATCTCAAGCTATAGGAAGGGTCTCAGGATTGGAATGGGAAGGAGTTTGATATCACATCTCATGCCATAGTATGGGTCTCAGGTTTGGTAGAAGCATTGGGATATCACATCTCATGCTATCGGAAGGGTATCAGTATTGGATTTGGAAGGAGTTGGATATCCCATCTCATGCTATAGGAAGGGTCTCAGGTTGGAATGGGAAGGAGTTGGATATCACATCTCATGTTATAGGAAGGGTCTCAGGATTGGAATGGGAAGGACTTGGATATCATATCTAATGCTATAGGAAGGGTCTCAGAATTGGAATGGGAAGGAGTTGGATATCATCTCATGTTATAGGAAAGATCTCAGGTTTGGTATTAGAAGCATTGAGACATCACATCTCATGTTATAGGAAGGGTCTCAGGATTGGAATGGGAAGAAGTTGGATATCACATCTCATGCTATAGGAAGGGTCTCAGGTTTGGTATAAGCTTTGAGATATCACATCTCATGCTATAGGAAGGGTCTCAGGATTGGAATGGGAAGGACTTGGATATCACATCTCATGCTATAGTGAGGGTCTCAAGTTTGATATTAGAAGCATTGAGATATCACATCTCATGATATCGGAAGGGTCTCAGGATTGGAATGGGAAGGATTTGGATATCACATCTCATGTTATAGGACGGGTCTCAGGTTTGGTATTAGAAGCATTGAGACATCACATCTCATGTTATAGGAAGGGTCTCAGGATTGGAATGGGAAGAAGTTGGATATCACATCTCATGCTATAGGAAGGGTCTCAGGTTTGTTATAAGCAGTGAGATATCACATCTCATGATATCGGAAGGGTCTCAGGATTGGAATGGGAAGGAGCTGGATATCACATCTCATGATAAAGGAAGGGTCTAAGGTTTGGTATTAGAAGCATTGAGATATCACTTCTCATGCTATAGGAAGGGTCTCAGGATTGGAATGGGAAGGACTTGGATATCACATCTCATGCTATAGGGAGGGTCTCAAGTTTGATATTAGAAGCATTGAGATATCACATCTCATGATATCGGAAGGGTCTCAGGATTGGAATGGGAAGGATTTGGATATCACATCTCATGTTATAGGACGGGTCTCAGGTTTGGTATTAGAAGCATTGAGATATCAAGTCTCATGGTATAGGAAGGGTCTCAGAATTGGAATGGGAAGGAGTTGGATATCACATCTCAAGCTATAGGAAGGGTCTCAGGATTGGAATGGGAAGGAGTTTGATATCACATCTCATGCCATAGTATGGGTCTCAGGTTTGGTAGAAGCATTGGGATATCACATCTCATGCTATCGGAAGGGTATCAGTATTGGATTTGGAAGGAGTTGGATATCCCATTTCATGCTATAGGAAGGGTCTCAGGTTGGAATGGGAAGGAGTTGGATATCACATCTCATGTTATAGGAAGGGTCTCAGGATTGGAATGGGAAGGACTTGGATATCATATCTCATGCTATAGGAAGGGTCTCATAATTGGAATGGGAAGGAGTTGGATATCACATCTCATGTTATAGGAAAGATCTCAGGTTTGGTATTAGAAGCATTGAGACATCACATCTCATGTTATAGGAAGGGTCTCAGGATTGGAATGGGAAGAAGTTGGATATCACATCTCATGCTATAGGAAGGGTCTAAGGATTGGAATGGGAAGAAGTTGGATATCACATCTCATGCTATAGGAAGCATCTCAGATTTGGTATTAGAAGCATTGAGATATCACATCTCATGCTATCGGAAGGGTCTCAGGATTGGAATGGGAAGGAGTTGTATATGACATCTCATGCCGTAGGAAGGGTCTCAGGTTTGGTATAAGAATTGAGATATCACATCTTTGCAATCGAAAGGGTCTCAGGATTGGAATGGGAAGGAGTTGGATATCCCATCTCATGTTATAGGAAGAGTCTCAGGTTTGGTATTAGAAGCATTGAGATATCACATCTCATGCTATAGGAAGTGTCTCAGGATTGGAATGGGAAGGACTTGGATATCACATATGCTATAGGGAGGGTCTCAAGTTTGATATTAGAAGCATTGAGATATCACATCTCATGCTATAGGAAGGGTCTCAGGATTGGAATGGGAAGGATTGGATATCACATCTCATGCTATAGGAAGGGTCTCAGGTTTGTTATAAGCAGTGAGATACATCTCATGCTATAGGAAGTGTCTCAGGATTGGAATGGGAAGGAGTTGGATATCACATCTCATGCTATAGGAAGGGTCTCAGGTTTGGTAGCATTGAGATATCACATCTCATGCTATAGGAAGGGTCTCAGGATTGGAATGGGAAGAAGTTGGATATCCCAACTCATGTTATAGGACGGGTCTCTGGTTTGGTATTAGAATCATTGAGATATCACATCGCATGCTGTAGGAAGGGTCTAAGGATTGGAATGGGATGGACTTGGACATCACATCTCATGCTATAGGTAGGCTCTCAGGTTTGGTATAAGCATTGAGATATCACATCTCATGGTATAGGAAGGGTCTCAGGATTGGAATTGGACGGATTTGGATATCACATCTCATGCTATAGGAAGGGTCTCAGGTTTGGTATACGCATGGAGATATCACTTCTCATGCTATAGGAAGGGTCTCAGGATTGGAATGGGAAGGAGTTGGATATCACATCTCATGCTATAGGAAGGGTCTCTGATTTGGTATAAGCATTGAGATATCACATCTCATGCTATAGGAAGGGTCTCAGGATTGGAATTGGAAGGAGTTGTATATGACATCTCAGGCTATAGGAAGGGTCTCAGGTTTGGTATAAGCATTGAGATATCACATCTCTGCTATTGGAAGGGTCTCAGGATTGGAATGGGAAGGACTTGGATGTCACATGTCATGCTATAGGGAGGGTCTCAAGTTTGATATTAGAAGCATTGAGATAACAAATCTCATGATATAGGAAGGGTCTCAGGATTGGAATGGGAAGGAGTTGGATATCACATCTCATGATATAGGAAGGGTCTAAGGTTTGGAAGGGGAAGGATTTGGATATCACATCTCATGTTATAGGACGGGTCTCAGGTTTGGTATTAGAAGCATTGAGATATCAAGTCTCATGGTATAGGAAGGGTCTTAGAATTGGAATGGGAAGGAGTTGGATAACACATCTCAAGCTATAGGAAGGGTCTCAGGATTGGAATGGGAAGAAGTTTGATATCACATCTCATGCCATAGTATGGGTCTCAGGTTTGGTAGAAGCATTGGGATATCACATCTCATGCTATAGGGAGGGTCTCAAGTTTGATATTAGAAGCATTGAGATATCACATCTCATGATATCGGAAGGGTCTCAGGATTGGAATGGGAAGGATTTGGATATCACATCTCATGTTATAGGACGGGTCTCAGGATTGGAATGGGAAGGAGTTTGATATCACATCTCATGCCATAGTATGGGTCTCAGGTTTGGTAGAAGCATTGGGATATCACATCTCATGCTATCGGAAGGGTATCAGTATTGGATTTGGAAGGAGTTGGATATCCCATCTCATGCTAAAGGAAGGGTCTCAGGTTGGAATGGGAAGGAGTTGGATATCACATCTCATGTTATAGGAAGGGTCTCAGGATTGGAATGGGAAGGAGTTGGATATCACATCTCAAGCTATAGGAAGGGTCTCAGGATTGGAATGGGAAGGAGTTTGATATCACATCTCATGCCATAGTATGGGTCTCAGGTTTGGTAGAAGCATTGGGATATCACATCTCATGCTATCGGAAGGGTATCAGTATTGGATTTGGAAGGAGTTGGATATCCCATCTCATGTTATAGGAAGGGTCTCAGGATTGGAATGGGAAGGACTTGGATATCATATCTCATGCTATAGGAAGGGTCTCATAATTGGAATGGGAAGGAGTTGGATATCACATCTCATGTTATAGGAAAGATCTCAGGTTTGGTATTAGAAGCATTGAGACATCACATCTCATGTTATAGGAAGGGTCTCAGGATTGGAATGGGAAGAAGTTGGATATCACATCTCATGCTATAGGAAGGGTCTCAGGTTTGGTATAAGCATTGAGATATCACATCTCATGCTATAGGAAGGGTCTCAGGATTGGAATGGGAAGAAGTTGGATATCACATCTCATGCTATAGGAAGCATCTCAGATTTGGTATTAGAAGCATTGAGATATCACATCTCATGCTATCGGAAGGGTCTCAGGATTGGAATGGGAAGGAGTTGTATATGACATCTCATGCCGTAGGAAGGGTCTCAGGTTTGGTATAAGCATTGAGATATCACATCTTTGCAATCGAAAGGGTCTCAGGATTGGAATGGGAAGGAGTTGGATATCCCATCTCATGTTATAGGAAGAGTCTCAGGTTTGGTATTAGAAGCATTGAGATATCACATCTCATGCTATAGGAAGTGTCTCAGGATTGGAATGGGAAGGACTTGGATATCACATATGCTATAGGGAGGGTCTCAAGTTTGATATTAGAAGCATTGAGATATCACATCTCATGCTATAGGAAGGGTCTCAGGATTGGAATGGGAAGGATTGGATATCACATCTCATGCTATAGGAAGGGTCTCAGGTTTGTTATAAGCAGTGAGAAACATCTCATGCTATAGGAAGTGTCTCAGGATTGGAATGGGAAGGAGTTGGATATCACATCTCATGCTATAGGAAGGGTCTCAGGTTTGGTAGCATTGAGATATCACATCTCATGCTATAGGAAGGGTCTCAGGATTGGAATGGGAAGAAGTTGGATATCACATCTCATGCTATAGGAAGGATCTCAGATTTGGTATTAGAAGCATTGAGATATCAAGTCTCATGGTATAGGAAGGGTCTCAGAATTGGAATGGGAAGGAGTTGGATATCACATCTCAAGCTATAGGAAGGGTCTCAGGATTGGAATGGGAAGGAGTTTGATATCACATCTCATGCCATAGTATGGGTCTCAGGTTTGGTAGAAGCATTGGGATATCACATCTCATGCTATCGGAAGGGTATCAGTATTGGATTTGGAAGGAGTTGGATATCCCATCTCATGCTATAGGAAGGGTCTCAGGTTGGAATGGGAAGGAGTTGGATATCACATCTCATGTTATAGGAAGGGTCTCAGGATTGGAATGGGAAGGACTTGGATATCATATCTAATGCTATAGGAAGGGTCTCAGAATTGGAATGGGAAGGAGTTGGATATCATCTCATGTTATAGGAAAGATCTCAGGTTTGGTATTAGAAGCATTGAGACATCACATCTCATGTTATAGGAAGGGTCTCAGGATTGGAATGGGAAGAAATTGGATATCACATCTCATGCTATAGGAAGGGTCTCAGGTTTGGTATAAGCTTTGAGATATCACATCTCATGCTATAGAAAGGGTCTCAGGATTGGAATGGGAAGAAGTTGGATATCACATCTCATGATAAAGGAAGGGTCTAAGGTTTGGTATTAGAAGCATTGAGATATCACTTCTCATGCTATAGGAAGGGTCTCAGGATTGGAATGGGAAGGACTTGGATATCACATCTCATGCTATAGGGAGGGTCTCAAGTTTGATATTAGAAGCATTGAGATATCACATCTCATGATATCGGAAGGGTCTCAGGATTGGAATGGGAAGGATTTGGATATCACATCTCATGTTATAGGACGGGTCTCAGGTTTGGTATTAGAAGCATTGAGACATCACATCTCATGTTATAGGAAGGGTCTCAGGATTGGAATGGGAAGAAGTTGGATATCACATCTCATGCTATAGGAAGGGTCTCAGGTTTGTTATAAGCAGTGAGATATCACATCTCATGATATCGGAAGGGTCTCAGGATTGGAATGGGAAGGAGCTGGATATCACATCTCATGATAAAGGAAGGGTCTAAGGTTTGGTATTAGAAGCATTGAGATATCACTTCTCATGCTATAGGAAGGGTCTCAGGATTGGAATGGGAAGGACTTGGATATCACATCTCATGCTATAGGGAGGGTCTCAAGTTTGATATTAGAAGCATTGAGATATCACATCTCATGATATCGGAAGGGTCTCAGGATTGGAATGGGAAGGATTTGGATATCACATCTCATGTTATAGGACGGGTCTCAGGTTTGGTATTAGAAGCATTGAGATATCAAGTCTCATGGTATAGGAAGGGTCTCAGAATTGGAATGGGAAGAAGTTGGATATCACATCTCAAGCTATAGGAAGGGTCTCAGGATTGGAATGGGAAGGAGTTTGATATCACATCTCATGCCATAGTATGGGTCTCAGGTTTGGTAGAAGCATTGGGATATCACATCTCATGCTATCGGAAGGGTATCAGTATTGGATTTGGAAGGAGTTGGATATCCCATTTCAGGCTATAGGAAGGGTCTCAGGTTGGAATGGGAAGGAGTTGGATATCACATCTCATGTTATAGGAAGGGTCTCAGGATTGGAATGGGAAGGACTTGGATATCATATCTCATGCTATAGGAAGGGTCTCATAATTGGAATGGGAAGGAGTTGGATATCACATCTCATGTTATAGGAAAGATCTCAGGTTTGGTATTAGAAGCATTGAGACATCACATCTCATGTTATAGGAAGGGTCTCAGGATTAGAATGGGAAGAAGTTGGATATCACATCTCATGCTATAGGAAGCATCTCAGATTTGGTATTAGAAGCATTGAGATATCACATCTCATGCTATCGGAAGGGTCTCAGGATTGGAATGGGAAGGAGTTGTATATGACATCTCATGCCGTAGGAAGGGTCTCAGGTTTGGTATAAGAATTGAGATATCACATCTTTGCAATCGAAAGGGTCTCAGGATTGGAATGGGAAGGAGTTGGATATCCCATCTCATGTTATAGGAAGAGTCTCAGGTTTGGTATTAGAAGCATTGAGATATCACATCTCATGCTATAGGAAGTGTCTCAGGATTGGAATGGGAAGGACTTGGATATCACATATGCTATAGTGAGGGTCTCAAGTTTGATATTAGAAGCATTGAGATATCACATCTCATGCTATAGGAAGGGTCTCAGGATTGGAATGGGAAGGATTGGATATCCCATCTCATGCTATAGGAAGGGTCTCAGGTTTGTTATAAGCAGTGAGATACATCTCATGCTATAGGAAGTGTCTCAGGATTGGAATGGGAAGGAGTTGGATATCACATCTCATGCTATAGGAAGGGTCTCAGGTTTGGTAGCATTGAGATATCACATCTCATGCTATAGGAAGGGTCTCAGGATTGGAATGGGAAGAAGTTGGATATCCCATCTCATGTTATAGGACGGGTCTCTGGTTTGGTATTAGAATCATTGAGATATCACATCGCATGCTGTAGGAAGGGTCTAAGGATTGGAATGGGATGGACTTGGACATCACATCTCATGCTATAGGTAGGCTCTCAGGTTTGGTATAAGCATTGAGATATCACATCTCATGGTATAGGAAGGGTCTCAGGATTGGAATTGGACGGATTTGGATATCACATCTCATGCTATAGGAAGGGTCTCAGGTTTGGTATACGCATGGAGATATCACTTCTCATGCTATAGGAAGGGTCTCAGGATTGGAATGGGAAGGAGTTGGATATCACATCTCATGCTATAGGAAGGGTCTCTGATTTGGTATAAGCATTGAGATATCACATCTCATGCTATAGGAAGGGTCTCAGGATTGGAATTGGAAGGAGTTGTATATGACATCTCAGGCTATAGGAAGGGTCTCAGGTTTGGTATAAGCATTGAGATATCACATCTCTGCATTCGGAAGGGTCTCAGGATTGGAATGGGAAGGACTTGGATGTCACATCTCATGCTATAGGGAGGGTCTCAAGTTTGATATTAGAAGCATTGAGATTACAAATCTCATGATATCGGAAGGGTCTCAGGATTGGAATGGGAAGGAGTTGGATATCACATCTCATGATATAGGAAGGGTCTAAGGTTTGGAAGGGGAAGGATTTGGATATCACATCTCATGTTATAGGACGGGTCTCAGGTTTGGTATTAGAAGCATTGAGATATCAAGTCTCATGGTATAGGAAGGGTCTCAGAATTGGAATGGGAAGGAGTTGGATAACACATCTCAAGCTATAGGAAGGGTCTCAGGATTGGAATGGGAAGAAGTTTGATATCACATCTCATGCCATAGTATGGGTCTCAGGTTTGGTAGAAGCATTGGGATATCACATCTCATGCTATCGGAAGGGTATCAGTATTGGATTTGGAAGGAGTTGGATATCCCATCATGCTATAGGAAGGGTCTCAGGTTGGAATGGGAAGGAGTTGCATATCACATCTCATGTTATAGGAAGGGTCTCAGGATTGGAATGGAAAGGAGTTGGATATCACATCTCAAGCTATAGGAAGGGTCTCAGGATTGGAATGGGAAGGAGTTTGATATCACATCTCATGCCATAGTATGGGTCTCAGGTTTGGTAGAAGCATTGGGATATCACATCTCATGCTATCGGAAGGGTATCAGTATTGGATTTGGAAGGAGTTGGATATCCCATCTCATGTTATAGGAAGGGTCTCAGGATTGGAATGGGAAGGACTTGGATATCATATCTCATGCTATAGGAAGGGTCTCATAATTGGAATGGGAAGGAGTTGGATATCACATCTCATGTTATAGGAAAGATCTCAGGTTTGGTATTAGAAGCATTGAGACATCACATCTCATGTTATAGGAAGGGTCTCAGGATTGGAATGGGAAGAAGTTGGATATCACATCTCATGCTATAGGAAGGGTCTCAGATTTGGTATAAGCATTGAGATATCACATCTCATGCTATAGGAAGGGTCTCAGGATTGGAATGGGAAGAAGTTGGATATCACATCTCATGCTATAGGAAGCATCTCAGATTTGGTATTAGAAGCATTGAGATATCACATCTCATGCTATCGGAAGGGTCTCAGGATTGGAATGGGAAGGAGTTGTATATGACATCTCATGCCGTAGGAAGGGTCTCAGGTTTGGTATAAGCATTGAGATATCACATCTTTGCAATCGAAAGGGTCTCAGGATTGGAATGGGAAGGAGTTGGATATCCCATCTCATGTTATAGGAAGAGTCTCAGGTTTGGTATTAGAAGCATTGAGATATCACATCTCATGCTATAGGAAGTGTCTCAGGATTGGAATGGGAAGGACTTGGATATCACATATGCTATAGGGAGGGTCTCAAGTTTGATATTAGAAGCATTGAGATATCACATCTCATGCTATAGGAAGGGTCTCAGGATTGGAATGGGAAGGATTGGATATCACATCTCATGCTATAGGAAGGGTCTCAGGTTTGTTATAAGCAGTGAGAAACATCTCATGCTATAGGAAGTGTCTCAGGATTGGAATGGGAAGGAGTTGGATATCACATCTCATGCTATAGGAAGGGTCTCAGGTTTGGTAGCATTGAGATATCACATCTCATGCTATAGGAAGGGTCTCAGGATTGGAATGGGAAGAAGTTGGATATCACATCTCATGCTATAGGAAGGATCTCACATTTGGTATTAGAAGCATTGAGATATCAAGTCTCATGGTATAGGAAGGGTCTCAGAATTGGAATGGGAAGGAGTTGGATATCACATCTCAAGCTATAGGAAGGGTCTCAGGATTGGAATGGGAAGGAGTTTGATATCACATCTCATGCCATAGTATGGGTCTCAGGTTTGGTAGAAGCATTGGGATATCACATCTCATGCTATCGGAAGGGTATCAGTATTGGATTTGGAATTAGTTGGATATCCCATCTCATGCTATAGGAAGGGTCTCAGGTTGGAATGGGAAGGAGTTGGATATCACATCTCATGTTATAGGAAGGGTCTCAGGATTGGAATGGGAAGGACTTGGATATCATATCTAATGCTATAGGAAGGGTCTCAGAATTGGAATGGGAAGGAGTTGGATATCATCTCATGTTATAGGAAAGATCTCAGGTTTGGTATTAGAAGCATTGAGACATCACATCTCATGTTATAGGAAGGGTCTCAGGATTGGAATGGGAAGAAGTTGGATATCACATCTCATGCTATAGGAAGGGTCTCAGGTTTGGTATAAGCTTTGAGATATCACATCTCATGCTATAGGAAGGGTCTCAGGATTGGAATGGGAAGAAGTTGGATATCACATCTCATGATAAAGGAAGGGTCTAAGGTTTGGTATTAGAAGCATTGAGATATCACTTCTCATGCTATAGGAAGGGTCTCAGGATGGGAATGGGAAGGACTTGGATATCACATCTCATGCTATAGGGAGGGTCTCAAGTTTGATATTAGAAGCATTGAGATATCACATCTCATGATATCGGAAGGGTCTCAGAATTGGAATGGGAAGGAGTTGGATATCATCTCATGTTATAGGAAGGGTCTCAGGATTGGAATGGGAAGGACTTGGATATCATATCTCATGCTATAGGAAGGGTCTCATAATTGGAATGGGAAGGAGTTGGATATCACATCTCATGTTATAGGAAAGATCTCAGGTTTGGTATTAGAAGCATTGAGACATCACATCTCATGTTATAGGAAGGGTCTCAGGATTGGAATGGGAAGAAGTTGGATATCACATCTCATGCTATAGGAAGGGTCTCAGGTTTGGTATAAGCATTGAGATATCACATCTCATGCTATAGGAAGGGTCTCAGGATTGGAATGGGAAGAAGTTGGATATCACATCTCATGCTATAGGAAGCATCTCAGATTTGGTATTAGAAGCATTGAGATATCACATGTCATGCTATCGGAAGGGTCTCAGGATTGGAATGGGAAGGAGTTGTATATGACATCTCATGCCGTAGGAAGGGTCTCAGGTTTGGTATAAGCATTGAGATATCACATCTTTGCAATCGAAAGGGTCTCAGGATTGGAATGGGAAGGAGTTGGATATCCCATCTCATGTTATAGGAAGAGTCTCAGGTTTGGTATTAGAAGCATTGAGATATCACATCTCATGCTATAGGAAGTGTCTCAGGATTGGAATGGGAAGGAATTGGATATCACATATGCTATAGGGAGGGTCTCAAGTTTGATATTAGAAGCATTGAGATATCACATCTCATGCTATAGGAAGGGTCTCAGGATTGGAATGGGAAGGATTGGATATCACATATCATGCTATAGGAAGGGTCTCAGGTTTGTTATAAGCAGTGAGAAACATCTCATGCTATAGGAAGTGTCTCAGGATTGGAATGGGAAGGAGTTGGATATCACATCTCATGCTATAGGAAGGGTCTCAGGTTTGGTAGCATTGAGATATCACATCTCATGCTATAGGAAGGGTCTCAGGATTGGAATGGGAAGAAGTTGGATATCACATCTCATGCTATAGGAAGGATCTCAGATTTGGTATTAGAAGCATTGAGATATCAAGTCTCATGGTATAGGAAGGGTCTCAGAATTGGAATGGGAAGGAGTTGGATATCACATCTCAAGCTATAGGAAGGGTCTCAGGATTGGAATGGGAAGGAGTTTGATATCACATCTCATGCCATAGTATGGGTCTCAGGTTTGGTAGAAGCATTGGGATATCACATCTCATGCTATCGGAAGGGTATCAGTATTGGATTTGGAATTAGTTGGATATCCCATCTCATGCTATAGGAAGGGTCTCAGGTTGGAATGGGAAGGAGTTGGATATCACATCTCATGTTATAGGAAGGGTCTCAGGATTGGAATGGGAAGGACTTGGATATCATATCTAATGCTATAGGAAGGGTCTCAGAATTGGAATGGGAAGGAGTTGGATATCATCTCATGTTATAGGAAAGATCTCAGGTTTGGTATTAGAAGCATTGAGACATCACATCTCATGTTATAGGAAGGGTCTCAGGATTGGAATGGGAAGAAGTTGGATATCACATCTCATGCTATAGGAAGGGTCTCAGGTTTGGTATAAGCTTTGAGATATCACATCTCATGCTATAGGAAGGGTCTCAGGATTGGAATGGGAAGAAGTTGGATATCACATCTCATGATAAAGGAAGGGTCTAAGGTTTGGTATTAGAAGCATTGAGATATCACTTCTCATGCTACAGGAAGGGTCTCAGGATTGGAATGGGAAGGACTTGGATATCACATCTCATGCTATAGGGAGGGTCTCAAGTTTGATATTAGAAGCATTGAGATATCACATCTCATGATATCGGAAGGGTCTCAGAATTGGAATGGGAAGGAGTTGGATATCATCTCATGTTATAGGACGGGTCTCAGGTTTGGTATTAGAAGCATTGAGACATCACATCTCATGTTATAGGAAGGGTCTCAGGATTGGAATGGGAAGAAGTTGGATATCACATCTCATGCTATAGGAAGGGTCTCAGGTTTGTTATAAGCAGTGAGATATAACATCTCATGATATCGGAAGGGTCTCAGGATTGGAATGGGAAGGAGCTGGATATCACATCTCATGATAAAGGAAGGTTCTAAGGTTTGGTATTAGAAGCATTGAGATATCACTTCTCATGCTATAGGAAGGGTCTCAGGATTGGAATGGGAAGGACTTGGATATCACATCTCATGCTATAGGGAGGGTCTCAAGTTTGATATTAGAAGCATTGAGATATCACATCTCATGTTATAGGAAGGGTCTCAGGATTGGAATGGGAAGGACTTGGATATCATATCTAATGCCATAGGAAGGGTCTCAGAATTGGAATGGGAAGGAGTTGGATATCATCTCATGTTATAGGAAAGATCTCAGGTTTTGTATTAGAAGCATTGAGACATCACATCTCATGTTATAGGAAGGGTCTCAGTATTGGAATGGGAAGAAGTTGGATATCACATCTCATGCTATAGGAAGGGTCTCAGGTTTGGTATAAGCTTTGAGATATCACATCTCATGCTATAGGAAGGGTCTCAGGATTGGAATGGGAAGAAGTTGGATATCACATCTCATGCTATAGGAAGCATCTCAGATTTGGTATTAGAAGCATTGAGATATCACATCTCATGCTATCGGAAGGGTCTCAGGATTGGAATGGGAAGGAGTTGTATATGACATCTCATGCCGTAGGAAGGGTCTCAGGTTTGGTATAAGCATTGAGATATCACATCGTTGCAATCGAAAGGGTCTCAGGATTGGAATGGGAAGGAGTTGGATATCCCATCTCATGTTATAGGAAGAGTCTCAGGTTTGGTATTAGAAGCATTGAGATATCACATCTCATGCTATAGGAAGTGTCTCAGGATTGGAATGGGAAGGACTTGGATATCTCATATGCTATAGGGAGGGTCTCAAGTTTGATATTAGAAGCATTGAGATATCACATCTCATGCTATAGGAAGGGTCTCAGGATTGGAATGGGAAGGATTGGATATCACATCTCATGCTATAGGAAGGGTCTCAGGTTTGTTATAAGCAGTGAGATACATCTCATGCTATAGGAAGTGTCTCAGGATTGGAATGGGAAGGAGTTGGATATCACATCTCATGCTATAGGAAGGGTCTCAGGTTTGGTAGCATTGAGATATCACATCTCATGCTATAGGAAGGGTCTCAGGATTGGAATGGGAAGAAGTTGGATATCACATCTCATGCTATAGGAAGGATCTCAGATTTGGTATTAGAAGCATTGAGATATCAAGTCTCATGGTATAGGAAGGGTCTCAGAATTGGAATGGGAAGGAGTTGGATATCACATCTCAAGCTATAGGAAGGGTCTCAGGATTGGAATGGGAAGGAGTTTGATATCACATCTCATGCCATAGTATGGGTCTCAGGTTTGGTAGAAGCATTGGGATATCACATCTCATGCTATCGGAAGGGTATCAGTATTGGATTTGGAAGGAGTTGGATATCCCATCTCATGCTATAGGAAGGGTCTCAGGTTGGAATGGGAAGGAGTTGGATATCACATCTCATGTTATAGGAAGGGTCTCAGGATTGGAATGGGAAGGACTTGGATATCATATCTCATGCTATAGGAAGGGTCTCAGAATTGGAATGGGAAGGAGTTGGATATCATCTCATGTTATAGGAAAGATCTCAGGTTTGGTATTAGAAGCATTGAGAAATCACATCTCATGTTATAGGAAGGGTCTCAGGATTGGAATGGGAAGAAGTTGGATATCACATCTCATGCTATAGGAAGGGTCTCAGGTTTGGTATAAGCATTGAGATATCACATCTCATGCTATAGGAAGGGTCTCAGGATTGGAATGGGAAGAAGTTGGATATCACATCTCATGCTATAGGAAGGATCTCAGGTTTGGTATTAGAAGCATTGATATATCACATCTCATGCTATAGGAAGGGTCTCAGGATTGGAATGGGTAGGAGTTGGATATTACATTCTTGCTATAGGAAGGGTCTCATGTTTGGAATGGGAAGGAGTTGGATATCACATATGCTATAGGAAGGATCTCAGGTTTGGTATTAGAAGCATTGAGATATCACATCTCATGCTATCGGAAGGGTCTCAGGATTGGAATGGGAATGATTTGGATATCACATCTCATGTTATAGGAAGGGTCTCAGGTTTGGTATAAGCATTGAGATATCACATCTTTGCTATCGGAAGTGGCTCAGGATTGGAATGGGAAGAAGTTGGATATCCCATCTCATGTTATAGGACGGGTCTCTGGTTTGGTATTAGAATCATTGAGATATCACATTGCATGCTGTAGGAAGGGTCTAAGGATTGGAATGGGATGGACCTGGACATCACATCTCATGCTATAGGTAGGCTCTCAGGTTTGGTATAAGCATTGAGATATCACATCTCATGGTATAGGAAGGGTCTCAGGATTGGAATGGGACGGATTTGGATATCAATTCTCATGCTATAGGAAGGGTCTCAGGTTTGGTATACGCATGGAGATATCACTTCTCATGCTATAGGAAGGGTCTCAGGATTGGAATGGGAAGGAGTTGGATATCACATCTCATGCTATAGGAAGGGTCTCTGATTTGGTATAAGCATTGAGATATCACATCTCATGCTATAGGAAGGGTCTCAGGATTGGAATGGGAAGGAGTTGTATATGACATCTCAGGCTATAGGAAGGGTCTCAGGTTTGGTATAAGCATTGAGATATCACATCTCTGCTATCGGAAGGGTCTCAGGATTGGAATGGGAAGGACTTGGATGTCACATCTCATGCTATAGGGAGGGTCTCAAGTTTGATATTAGAAGCATTGAGATAACAAATCTCATGATATCGGAAGGGTCTCAGGATTGGAATGGGAAGGAGTTGGATATCACATCTCATGATATAGGAAGGGTCTAAGGTTTGGAAGGGGAAGGATTTGGATATCACATCTCATGTTATAGGACGGGTCTCAGGTTTGGTATTAGAAGCATTGAGATATCAAGTCTCATGGTATAGGAAGGGTCTCAGAATTGGAATGGGAAGGAGTTGGATAACACATCTCAAGCTATAGGAAGGGTCTCAGGATTGGAATGGGAAGAAGTTTGATATCACATCTCATGCCATAGTATGGGTCTCAGGTTTGGTAGAAGCATTGGGATATCACATCTCATGCTATCGGAAGGGTATCAGTATTGGATTTGGAAGGAGTTGGATATCCCATCATGCTATAGGAAGGGTCTCAGGTTGGAATGGGAAGGAGTTGGATATCACATCTCATGTTATAGGAAGGGTCTCAGGATTGGAATGGGAAGGACTTGGATATCATATCTCATGCTATGGGAAGGCTCCCAGGTTTGGAAGGGGAAGGAGTTGGATATCACATCTCAAGCTATAGGAAGGGTCTCAGGTTTGGTATTAGAAGCATTGAGATATCACATCTCATGCTATAGGAAGGGTCTCAGGATTGGAATGGGAAGGAGTTGGATATCACATCTCAAGCTATAGGAAGAGTCTCAGGTTTGGTATAAGCATTGAGATATCACATCTTATGCTATAGGAAGGGTCTCAGAATTGGAATGGGAAGGAGTTGGATATCACATCTCATGTTATAGGAAAGATCTCAGGTTTGGTATTAGAAGCATTGAGACATCAAATCTCATGTTATAGGAAGGGTCTCAGGATTGGAATGGGAAGAAGTTGGATATCACATCTCATGCTATAGGAAGGGTCTCAGGTTGGTATAAGCATTGAGATATCACATCTCATGCTATAGGAAGGGTCTCAGGATTGGAATGGGAAGGAGTTGTATATGACATCTCATGCCATAGGAAGGGTCTCAGGTTTGGTATAAGCATTGAGATATCACATCACATGCTATAGGAAGGGTCTCGGGATTGGAATGGGAAGGACTTGGATATCACATCTCATGCTATAGGCAGGGTCTCAGGTTTGGAAAGGGAAGGAGTTGGATATCACATTTCATGTTAGAGGTAGGATCTCAGGTTGGGTATTAGAGACATTGAGATATCACATCTCATGCTATCAGAAGGGTCTCAGGATTGGAATGGGAAGGAGTTGGATATCACATCTCATGCTATAGGAAGGGTCTCAGGTTTGGTATAAGCATTGAGATATCACATCTCATGCTATAGGAAGGGTCTCAGGATTGGAATGGGAAGAAGTTGGATATCACATCTCATGCTATAGGAAACATCTCAGATTTGGTATTAGAAGCATTGAGATATCACATCTCATGCTATCGGAAGGGTCTCAGGATTGGAATGGGAAGGAGTTGTATATGACATCTCATGCCGTAGGAAGGGTCTCAGGTTTGGTATAAGCTTTGAGATATCACATCTTTGCAATCGAAAGGGTCTCAGGATTGGAATGGGAAGGAGTTGGATATCCCATCTCATGTTATAGGAAGAGTCTCAGGTTTGGTATTAGAAGCATTGAGATATCACATCTCATGCTATAGGAAGTGTCTCAGGATTGGAATGGGAAGGACTTGGATATCACATATGCTATAGGGAGGGTCTCAAGTTTGATATTAGAAGCATTGAGATATCACATCTCATGCTATAGGAAGGGTCTCAGGATTGGAATGGGAAGGATTGGATATCACATCTCATGCTATAGGAAGGGTCTCAGGTTTGTTATAAGCAGTGAGATACATCTCATGCTATAGGAAGTGTCTCAGGATTGGAATGGGAAGGAGTTGGATATCACATCTCATGCTATAGGAAGGGTCTCAGGTTTGGTATAAGCATTGAGATATCACATCTCATGCTATAGGAAGGGTCTCAGGATTGGAATGGGAAGGAGTTGTATATGACATCTCATGCCGTAGGAAGGGTCTTGGGTTTGGTATACGCATTGAGATATCACATCTTTGCAATCGACAGGGTCTCAGGATTGGAATGGGAAGGAGTTGGATATCCCATCTCATGTTATAGGAAGAGTCTCAGGTTTGGTATTAGAAGCATTGAGATATCACATCTCATGCTATAGGAAGTGTCTCAGGATTGGAATGGGAAGGAGTTGGATATCACATCTCATGCTATAGGAAGGGTCTCAGGTTTGGTAGCATTGAGATATCACATCTCATGCTATAGGAAGGGTCTCAGGATTGGAATGGGAAGAAGTTGGATATCACATCTCATGCTATAGGAAGGATCTCAGATTTGGTATTAGAAGCATTGAGATATCAAGTCTCATGGTATAGGAAGGGTCTCAGAATTGGAATGGGAAGGAGTTGGATATCACATCTCAACCTATAGGAAGGGTCTCAGGATTGGAATGGGAAGGAGTTTGATATCACATCTCATGCCATAGTATGGGTCTCAGGTTTGGTAGAAGCATTGGGATATCACATCTCATGCTATCGGAAGGGTATCAGTATTGGATTTGGAAGGAGTTGGATATCCCATCTCATGCTATAGGAAGGGTCTCAGGTTGGAATGGGAAGGAGTTGGATATCACATCTCATGTTATAGGAAGGGTCTCAGGATTGGAATGGGAAGGACTTGGATATCATATCTCATGCTATAGGAAGGGTCTCAGAATTGGAATGGGAAGGAGTTGGATATCATCTCATGTTATAGGAAAGATCTCAGGTTTGGTATTAGAAGCATTGAGACATCACATCTCATGTTATAGGAAGGGTCTCAGGATTGGAATGGGAAGAAGTTGGATATCACATCTCATGCTATAGGAAGGGTCTCAGGTTTGGTATAAGCATTGAGATATCATATCTCATGCTATAGGAAGGGTCTCAGGAATGGAATGGGAAGAAGTTGGATATCACATCTCATGCTATAGGAAGGATCTCAGGTTTGGTATTAGAAGCATTGATATATCACATCTCATGCTATAGGAAGGGTCTCAGGATTGGAATGGGTAGGAGTTGGATATTACATTCTTGCTATAGGAAGGGTCTCATGTTTGGAATGGGAAGGAGTTGGATATCACATATGCTATAGGAAGGATCCCAGGTTTGGTATTAGAAGCATTGAGATATCACATCTCATGCTATCGGAAGGGTCTCAGGATTGGAATGGGAATGATTTGGATATCACATCTCATGTTATAGGAAGGGTCTCAGGTTTGGTATAAGCATTGAGATATCACATCTTTGCTATCGGAAGTGGCTCAGGATTGGAATGGGAAGAAGTTGGATATCCCATCTCATGTTATAGGACGGGTCTCTGGTTTGGTATTAGAATCATTGAGATATCAAATCGCATGCTGTAGGAAGGGTCTAAGGATTGGAATGGGATGGACTTGGACATCACATCTCATGCTATAGGTAGGCTCTCAGGTTTGGTATAAGCATTGAGATATCACATCTCATGGTATAGGAAGGGTCTCAGGATTGGAATGGGACGGATTTGGATATCACATCTCATGCTATAGGAAGGGTCTCAGGTTTGGTATACGCATGGAGATATCACTTCTCATGCTATAGGAAGGGTCTCAGGATTGGAATGGGAAGGAGTTGGATATCACATCTCATGCTATAGGAAGGGTCTCTGATTTGGTATAAGCATTGAGATATCACATCTCATGCTATAGGAAGGGTCTCAGGATTGGAATGGGAAGGAGTTGTATATGACATCTCAGGCTATAGGAAGGGTCTCAGGTTTGGTATAAGCATTGAGATATCACATCTCTGCTATCGGAAGGGTCTCAGGATTGGAATGGGAAGGACTTGGGTGTCACATCTCATGCTATAGGGAGGGTCTCAAGTTTGATATTAGAAGCATTGAGATAACAAATCTCATGATATCGGAAGGGTCTCAGGATTGGAATGGGAAGGAGTTGGATATCACATCTCATGATATAGGACGGGTCTCAGGATTGGAATGGGAAGGAGTTTGATATCACATCTCATGCCATAGTATGGGTCTCAGGTTTGGTAGAAGCATTGGGATATCACATCTCATGCCATCGGAAGGGTATCAGTATTGGATTTGGAAAGAGTTGGATATCCCATCTCATGCTAAAGGAAGGGTCTCAGGTTGGAATGGGAAGGAGTTGGATATCACATCTCATGTTATAGGAAGGGTCTCAGGATTGGAATGGGAAGGAGTTGGATATCACATCTCAAGCTATAGGAAGGGTCTCAGGATTGGAATGGGAAGGAGTTTGATATCACATCTCATGCCATAGTATGGGTCTCAGGTTTGGTAGAAGCATTGGGATATCACATCTCATGCTATCAGAAGGGTATCAGTATTGGATTTGGAAGGAGTTGGATATCCCATCTCATGTTATAGGAAGGGTCTCAGGATTGGAATGGGAAGGACTTGGATATCATATCTCATGCTATAGGAAGGGTCTCATAATTGGAATGGGAAGGAGTTGGATATCACATCTCATGTTATAGGAAAGATCTCAGGTTTGGTATTAGAAGCATTGAGACATCACATCTCATGTTATAGGAAGGGTCTCAGGATTGGAATGGGAAGAAGTTGGATATCACATCTCATGCTATAGGAAGGGTCTCAGGTTTGGTATAAGCATTGAGATATCACATCTCATGCTATAGGAAGGGTCTCAGGATTGGAATGGGAAGAAGTTGGATATCACATCTCATGCTATAGGAAGCATCTCAGATTTGGTATTAGAAGCATTGAGATATCACATCTCATGCTATCGGAAGGGTCTCAGGATTGGAATGGGAAGGAGTTGTATATGACATCTCATGCCGTAGGAAGGGTCTCAGGTTTGGTATAAGCATTGAGATATCACATCTTTGCAATCGAAAGGGTCTCAGGATTGGAATGGGAAGGAGTTGGATATCCCATCTCATGTTATAGGAAGAGTCTCAGGTTTGGTATTAGAAGCATTGAGATATCACATCTCATGCTATAGGAAGTGTCTCAGTATTGGAATGGGAAGGACTTGGATATCACATATGCTATAGGGAGGGTCTCAAGTTTGATATTAGAAGCATTGAGATATCACATCTCATGCTATAGGAAGGGTCTCAGGATTGGAATGGGAAGGATTGGATATCACATCTCATGCTATAGGAAGGGTCTCAGGTTTGTTATAAGCAGTGAGATACATCTCATGCTATAGGAAGTGTCTCAGGATTGGAATGGGAAGGAGTTGGATATCACATCTCATGCTATAGGAAGGGTCTCAGGTTTGGTAGCATTGAGATATCACATCTCATGCTATAGGAAGGGTCTCAGGATTGGAATGGGAAGAAGTTAGATATCACATCTCATGCTATAGGAAGGATCTCAGATTTGGTATTAGAAGCATTGAGATATCAAGTCTCATGGTATAGGAAGGGCCTCAGAATTGGAATGGGAAGGAGTTGGATATCACATCTCAAGCTATAGGAAGGGTCTCAGGATTGGAATGGGAAGGAGTTTGATATCACATCTCATGCCATAGTATGGGTCTCAGGTTTGGTAGAAGCATTGGGATATCACATCTCATGCTATCGGAAGGGTATCAGTATTGGATTTGGAAGGAGTTGGATATCCCATCTCATGCTATAGGAAGGGTCTCAGGTTGGAATGGGAAGGAGTTGGATATCACATCTCATGTTATAGGAAGGGTCTCAGGATTGGAATGGGAAGGACTTGGATATCATATCTCATGCTATAGGAAGGGTCTCAGAATTGGAATGGGAAGGAGTTGGATATCATCTCATGTTATAGGAAAGATCTCAGGTTTGGTATTAGAAGCATTGAGACATCACATCTCATGTTATAGGAAGGGTCTCAGGATTGGAATGGGAAGAAGTTGGATATCACATCTCATGCTATAGGAAGGGTCTCAGGCTTGGTATAAGCATTGAGATATCACATCTCATGCTATAGGAAGGGTCTCAGGATTGGAATGGGAAGAAGTTGGATATCACATCTCATGCTATAGGAAAGATCTCAGGTTTGGTATTAGAAGCATTTATATATCACATCTCATGCTATAGGAAGGGTCTCAGGTTTGGAATGGGTAGGAGTTGGATATTACATTCTTGCTATAGGAAGGGTCTCATGTTTGGAATGGGAAGGAGTTGGATATCACATATGCTATAGGAAGGATCTCAGGTTTGGTATTAGAAGCATTGAGATATCACATCTCATGCTATCGGAAGGGTCTCAGAATTGGAATGGGAATGATTTGGATATCACATCTCATGTTATAGGAAGGGTCTCAGGTTTGGTATAAGCATTGAGATATCACATCTTTGCTATCGGAAGTGGCTCAGGATTGGAATGGGAAGAAGTTGGATATCCCATCTCATGTTATAGGACGGGTCTCTGGTTTGGTATTAGAATCATTGAGATATCACATCGCATGCTGTAGGAAGGGTCTAAGGATTGGAATGGGATGGACTTGGACATCACATCTCATGCTATAGGTAGGCTCTCAGGTTTGGTATAAGCATTGAGATATCACATCTCATGGTATAGGAAGGGTCTCAGGATTGGAATGGGACGGATTTGGATATCAATTCTCATGCTATAGGAAGGGTCTCAGGTTTGGTATACGCATGGAGATATCACTTCTCATGCTATATAGGAAGGGTCTCAGGATTGGAATGGGAAGGAGTTGGATATCACATCTCATGCTATAGGAAGGGTCTCTGATTTGGTATAAGCATTGAGATATCACATCTCATGCTATAGGAAGGGTCTCAGGATTGGAATGGGAAGGAGTTGTATATGACATCTCAGGCTATAGGAAGGGTCTCAGGTTTGGTATAAGCATTGAGATATCACATCTCTGCTATCGGAAGGGTCTCAGGATTGGAATGGGAAGGACTTGGATGTCACATCTCATGCTATAGGGAGGGTCTCAAGTTTGATATTAGAAGCATTGAGATAACAAATCTCATGATATCGGAAGGGTCTCAGGATTGGAATGGGAAGGAGTTGGATATCACATCTCATGATATAGGAAGGGTCTAAGGTTTGGAAGGGGAAGGATTTGGATATCACATCTCATGTTATAAGACGGGTCTCAGGTTTGGTATTAGAAGCATTGAGATATCAAGTCTCATGGTATAGGAAGGGTCTCAGAATTGGAATGGGAAGGAGTTGGATAACACATCTCAAGCTATAGGAAGGGTCTCAGGATTGGAATGGGAAGAAGTTTGATATCACATCTCATGCCATAGTATGGGTCTCAGGTTTGGTAGAAGCATTGGGATATCACATCTCATGCTATCGGAAGGGTATCAGTATTGGATTTGGAAGGAGTTGGATATCCCATCATGCTATAGGAAGGGTCTCAGGTTGGAATGGGAAGGAGTTGGATATCACATCTCATGTTATAGGAAGGGTCTCAGGATTGGAATGGGAAGGACTTGGATATCATATCTCATGCTATGGGAAGGCTCCCAGGTTTGGAAGGGGAAGGAGTTGGATATCACATCTCAAGCTATAGGAAGGGTCTCAGGTTTGGTATTAGAAGCATTGAGATATCACATCTCATGCTATAGGAAGGGTCTCAGGATTGGAATGGGAAGGAGTTGGATATCACATCTCAAGCTATAGGAAGAGTCTCAGGTTTGGTATAAGCATTGAGATATCACATCTTATGCTATAGGAAGGGTCTCAGAATTGGAATGGGAAGGAGTTGGATATCACATCTCATGTTATAGGAAAGATCTCAGGTTTGGTATTAGAAGCATTGAGACATCAAATCTCATGTTATAGGAAGGGTCTCAGGATTGGAATGGGAAGAAGTTGGATATCACATCTCAGGCTATAGGAAGGGTCTCAGGTTTGGTATAAGCATTGAGATATCACATCTCATGCTATAGGAAGGGTCTCAGGATTGGAATGGGAAGGAGTTGTATATGACATCTCATGCCATAGGAAGGGTCTCAGGTTTGGTATAAGCATTGAGATATCACATCACATGCTATAGGAAGGGTCTCGGGATTGGAATGGGAAGGACTTGGATATCACATCTCATGCTATAGGCAGGGTCTCAGGTTTGGAAAGGGAAGGAGTTGGATATCACATTTCATGTTAGAGGTAGGATCTCAGGTTTGGTATTAGAGACATTGAGATATCACATCTCATGCTATCAGAAGGGTCTCAGGATTGGAATGGGAAGGAGTTGGATATCACATCTCATGTTATAGGAAAGATCTCAGGTTTGGTATTAGAAGCATTGAGACATCACATCTCATGTTATAGGAAGGGTCTCAAGATTGGAATGGGAAGAAGTTGGATATCACATCTCATGCTATAGGAAGGGTCTCAGGTTTGGTATAAGCATTGAGATATCACATCTCATGCTATAGGAAGGGTCTCAGGATTGGAATGGGAAGAAGTTGGATATCACATCTCATGCTATAGGAAGCATCTCAGATTTGGTATTAGAAGCATTGAGATATCACATCTCATGCTATCGGAAGGGTCTCAGGATTGGAATGGGAAGGAGTTGTATATGACATCTCATGCCGTAGGAAGGGTCTCAGGTTTGGTATAAGCATTGAGATATCACATCTTTGCAATCGAAAGGGTCTCAGGATTGGAATGGGAAGGAGTTGGATATCCCATCTCATGTTATAGGAAGAGTCTCAGGTTTGGTATTAGAAGCATTGAGATATCACATCTCATGCTATAGGAAGTGTCTCAGGATTGGAATGGGAAGGACTTGGATATCACATATGCTATAGGGAGGGTCTCAAGTTTGATATTAGAAGCATTGAGATATCACATCTCATGCTATAGGAAGGGTCTCAGGATTGGAATGGGAAGGATTGGATATCACATCTCATGCTATAGGAAGGGTCTCAGGTTTGTTATAAGCAGTGAGATACATCTCATGCTATAGGAAGTGTCTCAGGATTGGAATGGGAAGGAGTTGGATATCACATCTCATGCTATAGGAAGGGTCTCAGGTTTGGTATAAGCATTGAGATATCACATCTCATGCTATAGGAAGGGTCTCAGGATTGGAATGGGAAGGAGTTGTATATGACATCTCATGCCGTAGGAAGGGTCTTAGGTTTGGTATACGCATTGAGATATCACATCTTTGCAATCGACAGGGTCTCAGGATTGGAATGGGAAGGAGTTGGATATCCCATCTCATGTTATAGGAAGAGTCTCAGGTTTGGTATTAGAAGCATTGAGATATCACATCTCATGCTATAGGAAGTGTCTCAGGATTGGAATGGGAAGGGCTTGGATATCACATATGCTGTAGGGAGGGTCTCAAGTTTGATATTAGAAGCACTGAGATATCACATCTCATGCTATAGGAAGGGTATCAGGATTGGAATGGGAAGGATTGGATATCACATCTCATGCTATAGGAAGGGTCTCAGGTTTGTTATAAGCAGTGAGATACATCTCATACTATAGGAAGTGTCTCAGGATTGGAATGGGAAGGAGTTGGATATCACATCTCATGTTATAGGAAGGATCTCAGGTTTGGTATTAGAAGCATTGAGATATCACTTCTCATGCTATAGGAAGGGTCTCAGGATTGGAATTGGAAGGACTTGGATATCACATCTCATGCTATAGGGAGGGTCTCAAGTTTGATATTAGAAGCATTGAGATATCACATCTCATGATATCGGAAGGGTCTCAGGATTGGAATGGGAAGGAGTTGGATATCACATCTCATGATAAAGGAAGGGTCTAAGGTTTGGTATTAGAAGCATTGAGATATCACTTCTCATGCTATAGGAAGGGTCTCAGGATTGGAATGGGAAGGACTTGGATATCACATCTCATGCCATAGGGAGGGTCTCAAGTTTGATATTAGAAGCATTGAATTATCACATCTCATGATATCGGAAGGGTCTCAGGATTGGAATGGGAAGGATTTGGATATCACATCTCATGTTATAGGACGGGTCTCAGGTTTGGTATTAGAAGCATTGAGATATCAAGTCTCATGGTATAGGAAGGGTCTCAGAATTGGAATGGGAAGGAGTTGGATATCACATCTCAAGCTATAGGAAGGGTCTCAGGATTGGAATGGGAAGGAGTTTGATATCACATGTCATGCCATAGTATGGGTCTCAGGTTTGGTAGAAGCATTGGGATATCACATCTCATGCTATCGGAAGGGTATCAGTATTGGATTTGGAAGAGTTGGATATCCCATCTCATGCTATAGGAAGGGTCTCAGGTTGGAATGGGAAGGAGTTGGATATCACATCTCATGTTATAGGAAGGGTCTCAGGATTGGAATGGGAAGGACTTGGATATCATATCTCATGCTATAGGAAGGGTCTCAGAATTGGAATGGGAAGGAGTTGGATATCACATCTCATGTTATAGGAAAGATCTCAGGTTTGGTATTAGAAGCATTGAGACATCACATCTCATGTTATAGGAAGGGTCTCAGGATTGGAATGGGAAGAAGTTGGATAACACATCTCATGCTATAGGAAGGGTCTCAGGTTTGGTATAAGCATTGAGATATCACATCTCATGCTATAGGAAGGGTCTCAGGATTGGAATGGGAAGAAGTTGGATATCACATCTCATGCTATAGGAAGGATCTCAGATTTGGTATTAGAAGCATTGAGATATCACGTCTCATGGTATAGGAAGGGTCTCAGAATTGGAATGGGAAGGAGTTGGATATCACATCTCAAGCTATAGGAAGGGTCTCAGGATTGGAATGGGAAGGAGTTTGATATCACATCTCATGCCATAGTATGGGTCTCAGGTTTGGTAGAAGCATTGGGATATCACATCTCATGCTATCGGAAGGGTATCAGTGTTGGATTTGGAAGGAGTTGGATATCCCATCTCATGCTATAGGAAGGGTCTCAGGTTGGAATGGGAAGGAGTTGGATATCACATCTCATGTTATAGGAAGGGTCTCAGGATTGGAATGGGAAGGACTTGGATATCATATCTCATGCTATAGGAAGGGTCTCAGAATTGGAATGGGAAGGAGTTGGATATCATCTCATGTTATAGGAAAGATCTCAGGTTTGGTATTAGAAGCACTGAGACATCACATCTCATGTTATAGGAAGGGTCTCAGGATTGGAATGGGAAGAAGTTGGATATCACATCTCATGCTATAGAAAGGGTCTCAGGTTTGGTATAAGCATTGAGATATCACATCTCATGCTATAGGAAGGGTCTCAGGATTGGAATGGGAAGAAGTTGGATATCACATCTCATGCTATAGGAAGGATCTCAGATTTGGTATTAGAAGCATTGAGATATCACATCTCATGCTATCGGAAGGGTCTCAGGATTGGAATGGGAAGGATTTGGATATCACATCTCATGTCATAGGAAGGATCTCAGGTTTGGTATTAGAAGCATTGATATATCACATCTCATGCTATAGGAATGGTTTCAGGATTGGAATGGGTAGGAGTTGGATATTACATTCTTGCTATAGGAAGGGTCTCATGTTTGGAATGGGAAGGAGTTGGATATCACATAAGCTATAGGAAGGATCTCAGGTTTGGTATTAGAAGCATTGAGATATCACATCTCATGCTATCGGAAGGGTCTCAGGATTGGAATGGGAATGATTTGGATATCACATCTCATGTTATAGGAAGGGTCTCAGGTTTGGTATAAGCATTGAGATATCACATCTTTGCTATCGGAAGTGGCTCAGGATTGGAATGGGAAGAAGTTGGATATCCCATCTCATGTTATAGGACGGGTCTCTGGTTTGGTATTAGAATCATTGAGATATCACATCGGATGCTGTAGGAAGGGTCTAAGGATTGGAATGGGATGGACTTGGACATCACATCTCATGCTATAGGTAGGCTCTCAGGTTTGGTATAAGCATTGAGATATCACATCTCATGCTATAGGAAGGGTCTCAGGATTGGAATGGGACGGATTTGGATATCACATCTCATGCTATAGGAAGGGTTTCAGGTTTGGTATACGCATGGAGATATCACTTCTCATGCTATAGGAAGGGTCTCAGGATTGGAATGGGAAGGCGTTGGATATCACATCTCATGCTATAGGAAGGGTCTCAGATTTGGTATAAGCATTGAGATATCACATCTCATGCTATAGGAAGGGTCTCAGGATTGGAATGGGAAGGAGTTGTATATGACATCTCAGGCTATAGGAAGGGTCTCAGGTTTGGTATAAGCATTGAGATATCACATCTCTGCTATCGGAAGGGTCTCAGGATTGGAATGGGAAGGACTTGGATGTCACATCTCATGCTATAGGGAGGGTCTCAAGTTTGATATTAGAAGCATTGAGATAACAAATCTCATGATATCGGAAGGGTCTCAGGATTGGAATGGGAAGGAGTTGGATATCACATCTCATGATATAGGAAGGGTCTAAGGTTTGGAAGGGGAAGGATTTGGATATCACATCTCATGTTATAGGACGGGTCTCAGGTTTGGTATTAGAAGCATTGAGATATCAAGTCTCATGGTATAGGAAGGGTCTCAGAATTGGAATGGGAAGGAGTTGGATAACACATCTCAAGCTATAGGAAGGGTCTCAGGATTGGAATGGGAAGAAGTTTGATATCACATCTCATGCCATAGTATGGGTCTCAGGTTTGGTAGAAGCATTGGGATATCACATCTCATGCTATCGGAAGGGTATCAGTATTGGATTTGGAAGGAGTTGGATATCCCATCATGCTATAGGAAGGGTCTCAGGTTGGAATGGGAAGGAGTTGGATATCACATCTCATGTTATAGGAAGGGTCTCAGGATTGGAATGGGAAGGACTTGGATATCATATCTCATGCTACGGGAAGGCTCTCAGGTTTGGAAGGGGAAGGAGTTGGATATCACATCTCAAGCTATAGGAAGGGTCTCAGGTTTGGTATTAGAAGCATTGAGATATCACATCTCATGCTATAGGAAGGGTCTCAGGTTTGGAATGGGAAGGAGTTGGATATCACATCTCAAGCTATAGGAAGAGTCTCAGGTTTGGTATAAGCATTGAGATATCACATCTCATGCTATAGGAAGGGTCTCAGAATTGGAATGGGAAGGAGTTGGATATCACATCTCATGTTATAGGAAAGATCTCAGGTTTGGTATTAGAAGCATTGAGACATCAAATCTCATGTTATAGGAAGGGTCTCAGGATTGGAATGGGAAGAAGTTGGATATCACATCTCATGCTATAGGAAGGGTCTCAGGTTTGGTATAAGCATTGAGATATCACATCTCATGCTATAGGAAGGGTCTCAGGATTGGAATGGGAAGGAGTTGTATATGACATCTCATGCCATAGGAAGGGTCTCAGGTTTGGTATAAGCATTGAGATATCACATCACATGCTATAGGAAGGGTCTCGGGATTGGAATGGGAAGGACTTGGATATCACATCTCATGCTATAGGCAGGGTCTCAGGTTTGGAAAGGGAAGGAGTTGGATATCACATTTCATGTTAGAGGTAGGATCTCAGGTTTGGTATTAGAGGCATTGAGATATCACATCTCATGCTATCAGAAGGGTCTCAGGATTGGATTGGGTAGGAGTTGGATATTACGTTCTTGCTATAGGAAGGGTCTCATGTTTGGAATGGGAAGGAGTTGGATATCACATATGCTATAGGAAGGATCTCAGGTTTGGTATTAGAAGCATTGAGATATCACATCTCATGCTATCGGAAGGGTCTCAGGATTGGAATGGGAATGATTTGGATATCACATCTCATGTTATAGGAAGGGTCTCAGGTTTGGTATAAGCATTGAGATATCACATCTTTGTAATCGGAAGTGGCTCAGGATTGGAATGGGAAGAAGTTGGATATCCCATCTCATGTTATAGGACGGGTCTCTGGTTTGGTATTAGAATCATTGAGATATCACATCGCATGCTGTAGGAAGGGTCTAAGGATTGGAATGGGATGGACTTGGACATCACATCTCATGCTATAGGTAGGCTCTCAAGTTTGGTATAAGCATTGAGATATCACATCTCATGGTATAGGAAGGGTCTCAGGATTGGAATGGGACGGATTTGGATATCACATCTCATGCTATAGGAAGGGTCTCAGGTTTGGTATACGCATGGAGATATCACTTCTCATGCTATAGGAAGGGTCTCAGGATTGGAATGGGAAGGAGTTGGATATCACATCTCATGCTATAGGAAGGGTCTCTGATTTGGTATAAGCATTGAGATATCACATCTCATGCTATAGGAAGGGTCTCAGGATTGGAATGGGAAGGAGTTGTATATGACATCTCAGGCTATAGGAAGGGTCTCAGGTTTGGTATAAGCATTGAGATATCACATCTCTGCTATCGGAAGGGTCTCAGGATTGGAATGGGAAGGACTTGGATGTCACATCTCATGCTATAGGGAGGGTCTCAAGTTTGATATTAGAAGCATTGAGGTAACAAATCTCATGATATCGGAAGGGTCTCAGGATTGGAATGGGAAGGAGTTGGATATCACATCTCATGCTATAGGGAGGGTCTCAAGTTTGATATTAGAAGCATTGAGATAACAAATCTCATGATATCGGAAGGGTCTCAGGATTGGAATGGGAAGGAGTTGGATATCACATCTCATGATATAGGAAGGGTCTAAGGTTTGGAAGGGGAAGGATTTGGATATCACATCTCATGTTATAGGACGGGTCTCAGGTTTGGTATTAGAAGCATTGAGATATCACGTCTCATGGTATAGGAAGGGTCTCAGAATTGGAATGGGAAGGAGTTGGATAACACATCTCAAGCTATAGGAAGGGTCTCAGGATTGGAATGGGAAGAAGTTTGATATCACATCCCATGCCATAGTATGGGTCTCAGGTTTGGTAGAAGCATTGGGATATCACATCTCATGCTATCGGAAGGGTATCAGTATTGGATTTGGAAGGAGTTGGATATCCCATCATGCTATAGGAAGGGTCTCAGGTTGGAATGGGAAGGAGTTGGATATCACATCTCATGTTATAGGAAGGGTCTCAGGATTGGAATGGGAAGGACTTGGATATCATATCTCATGCTACGGGAAGGCTCTCAGGTTTGGAAGGGGAAGGAGTTGGATATCACATCTCAAGCTATAGGAAGGGTCTCAGGTTTGGTATTAGAAGCATTGAGATATCACATCTCATGCTATAGGAAGGGTCTCAGGTTTGGAATGGGAAGGAGTTGGATATCACATCTCAAGCTATAGGAAGAGTCTCAGGTTTGGTATAAGCATTGAGATATCACATCTCATGCTATAGGAAGGGTCTCAGAATTGGAATGGGAAGGAGTTGGATATCACATCTCATGTTATAGGAAAGATCTCAGGTTTGGTATTAGAAGCATTGAGACATCAAATCTCATGTTATAGGAAGGGTCTCAGGATTGGAATGGGAAGAAGTTGGATATCACATCTCATGCTATAGGAAGGGTCTCAGGTTTGGTATAAGCATTGAGATATCACATCTCATGCTATAGGAAGGGTCTCAGGATTGGAATGGGAAGGAGTTGTATATGACATCTCATGCCATAGGAAGGGTCTCAGGTTTGGTATAAGCATTGAGATATCACATCACATGCTATAGGAAGGGTCTCGGGATTGGAATGGGAAGGACTTGGATATCACATCTCATGCTATAGGCAGGGTCTCAGGTTTGGAAAGGGAAGGAGTTGGATATCACATTTCATGTTAGAGGTAGGATCTCAGGTTTGGTATTAGAGGCATTGAGATATCACATCTCATGCTATCAGAAGGGTCTCAGGATTGGATTGGGTAGGAGTTGGATATTACGTTCTTGCTATAGGAAGGGTCTCATGTTTGGAATGGGAAGGAGTTGGATATCACATATGCTATAGGAAGGATCTCAGGTTTGGTATTAGAAGCATTGAGATATCACATCTCATGCTATCGGAAGGGTCTCAGGATTGGAATGGGAATGATTTGGATATCACATCTCATGTTATAGGAAGGGTCTCAGGTTTGGTATAAGCATTGAGATATCACATCTTTGTAATCGGAAGTGGCTCAGGATTGGAATGGGAAGAAGTTGGATATCCCATCTCAAGTTATAGGACGGGTCTCTGGTTTGGTATTAGAATCATTGAGATATCACATCGCATGCTGTAGGAAGGGTCTAAGGATTGGAATGGGATGGACTTGGACATCACATCTCATGCTATAGGTAGGCTCTCAAGTTTGGTATAAGCATTGAGATATCACATCTCATGGTATAGGAAGGGTCTCAGGATTGGAATGGGACGGATTTGGATATCACATCTCATGCTATAGGAAGGGTCTCAGGTTTGGTATACGCATGGAGATATCACTTCTCATGCTATAGGAAGGGTCTCAGGATTGGAATGGGAAGGAGTTGGATATCACATCTCATGCTATAGGAAGGGTCTCTGATTTGGTATAAGCATTGAGATATCACATCTCATGCTATAGGAAGGGTCTCAGGATTGGAATGGGAAGGAGTTGTATATGACATCTCAGGCTATAGGAAGGGTCTCAGGTTTGGTATAAGCATTGAGATATCACATCTCTGCTATCGGAAGGGTCTCAGGATTGGAATGGGAAGGACTTGGATGTCACATCTCATGCTATAGGGAGGGTCTCAAGTTTGATATTAGAAGCATTGAGGTAACAAATCTCATGATATCGGAAGGGTCTCAGGATTGGAATGGGAAGGAGTTGGATATCACATCTCATGATATAGGAAGGGTCTAAGGTTTGGAAGGGGAAGGATTTGGATATCACATCTCATGTTATAGGACGGGTCTCAGGTTTGGTATTAGAAGCATTGAGATATCAAGTCTCATGGTATAGGAAGGGTCTCAGAATTGGAATGGGAAGGAGTTGGATAACACATCTCAAGCTATAGGAAGGGTCTCAGGATTGGAATGGGAAGAAGTTTGATATCACATCTCATGCCATAGTATGGGTCTCAGGTTTGGTAGAAGCATTGGGATATCACATCTCATGCTATCGGAAGGGTATCAGTATTGGATTTGGAAGGAGTTGGATATCCCATCATGCTATAGGAAGGGTCTCAGGTTGGAATGGGAAGGAGTTGGATATCACATCTCATGTTATAGGAAGGGTCTCAGGATTGGAATGGGAAGGACTTGGATATCATATCTCATGCTATGGGAAGGCTCTCAGGTTTGGAAGGGGAAGGAGTTGGATATCACATCTCAAGCTATAGGAAGGGTCTCAGGTTTGGTATTAGAAGCATTGAGATATCACATCTCATGCTATAGGAAGGGTCTCGGGATTGGAATGGGAAGGAGTTGGATATCACATCTCAAGCTATAGGAAGAGTCTCAGGTTTGGTATAAGCATTGAGATATCACATCTCATGCTATAGGAAGGGTCTCAGAATTGGAATGGGAAGGAGTTGGATATCACATCTCATGTTATAGGAAAGATCTCAGGTTTGGTATTAGAAGCATTGAGACATCAAATCTCATGTTATAGGAAGGGTCTCAGGATTGGAATGGGAAGAAGTTGGATATCACATCTCATGCTATAGGAAGGGTCTCAGGTTTGGTATAAGCATTGAGATATCACATCTCATGCTATAGGAAGGGTCTCAGGATTGGAATGGGAAGGAGTTGTATATGACATCTCATGCCATAGGAAGGGTCTCAGGTTTGGTATAAGCATTGAGATATCACATCACATGCTATAGGAAGGGTCTTGGGATTGGAATGGGAAGGACTTGGATATCACATCTCATGCTATAGGCAGGGTCTCAGGTTTGGAAAGGGAAGGAGTTGGATATCACATTTCATGTTAGAGGTAGGATCTCAGGTTTGGTATTAGAGGCATTGAGATATCACATCTCATGCTATCAGAAGGGTCTCAGGATTGGAATGGGAAGGAGTTGGATATCACATCTCATGCTATAGGAAGGGTCTCAGGTTTGGTATACGCATGGAGATATCACTTCTCATGCTATAGGAAGGGTCTCAGGATTGGAATGGGAAGGAGTTGGATATCACATCTCATGCTATAGGAAGGGTCTCTGATTTGGTATAAGCATTGAGATATCACATCTCATGCTATAGGAAGGGTCTCAGGATTGGAATGGGAAGGAGTTGTATATGACATCTCAGGCTATAGGAAGGGTCTCAAGTTTGGTATAAGCATTGAGATATCACATCTCATGGTATAGGAAGGGTCTCAGGATTGGAATGGGACGGATTTGGATATCACATCTCATGCTATAGGAAGGGTCTCAGGTTTGGTATACGCATGGAGATATCACTTCTCATGCTATAGGAAGGGTCTCAGGATTGGAATGGGAAGGAGTTGGATATCACATCTCATGCTATAGGAAGGGTCTCTGATTTGGTATAAGCATTGAGATATCACATCTCATGCTATAGGAAGGGTCTCAGGATTGGAATGGGAAGGAGTTGTATATGACATCTCAGGCTATAGGAAGGGTCTCAGGTTTGGTATAAGCATTGAGATATCACATCTCTGCTATCGGAAGGGTCTCAGGATTGGAATGGGAAGGACTTGGATGTCACATCTCATGCTATAGGGAGGGTCTCAAGTTTGATATTAGAAGCATTGAGGTAACAAATCTCATGATATCGGAAGGGTCTCAGGATTGGAATGGGAAGGAGTTGGATATCACATCTCATGATATAGGAAGGGTCTAAGGTTTGGAAGGGGAAGGATTTGGATATCACATCTCATGTTATAGGACGGGTCTCAGGTTTGGTATTAGAAGCATTGAGATATCAAGTCTCATGGTATAGGAAGGGTCTCAGAATTGGAATGGGAAGGAGTTTGATATCACATCTCATGCCATAGTATGGGTCTCAGGTTTGGTAGAAGCATTGGGATATCACATCTCATGCTATCGGAAGGGTATCAGTATTGGATTTGGAAGGAGTTGGATATCCCATCATGCTATAGGAAGGGTCTCAGGTTGGAATGGGAAGGAGTTGGATATCACATCTCATGTTATAGGAAGGGTCTCAGGATTGGAATGGGAAGGACTTGGATATCATATCTCATGCTATGGGAAGGCTCTCAGGTTTGGAAGGGGAAGGAGTTGGATATCACATCTCAAGCTATAGGAAGGGTCTCAGGTTTGGTATTAGAAGCATTGAGATATCACATCTCATGCTATAGGAAGGGTCTCGGGATTGGAATGGGAAGGAGTTGGATATCACATCTCAAGCTATAGGAAGAGTCTCAGGTTTGGTATAAGCATTGAGATATCACATCTCATGCTATAGGAAGGGTCTCAGAATTGGAATGGGAAGGAGTTGGATATCACATCTCATGTTATAGGAAAGATCTCAGGTTTGGTATTAGAAGCATTGAGACATCAAATCTCATGTTATAGGAAGGGTCTCAGGATTGGAATGGGAAGAAGTTGGATATCACATCTCATGCTATAGGAAGGGTCTCAGGTTTGGTATAAGCATTGAGATATCACATCTCATGCTATAGGAAGGGTCTCAGGATTGGAATGGGAAGGAGTTGTATATGACATCTCATGCCATAGGAAGGGTCTCAGGTTTGGTATAAGCATTGAGATATCACATCACATGCTATAGGAAGGGTCTTGGGATTGGAATGGGAAGGACTTGGATATCACATCTCATGCTATAGGCAGGGTCTCAGGTTTGGAAAGGGAAGGAGTTGGATATCACATTTCATGTTAGAGGTAGGATCTCAGGTTTGGTATTAGAGGCATTGAGATATCACATCTCATGCTATCAGAAGGGTCTCAGGATTGGAATGGGAAGGAGTTGGATATCACATCTCATGCTAAAGGGAGGGTCTCAGGTTTGGAAAGGGAAGGATTTGGATATCACATCTCATGTTATAGGAAGGATCTCAGGTTTGGTATTAGAAGCATTGAGATATCACATCTCATGCTATCGGAAGTATCTCAGGTTTGGTATTAAAGGCATTGAGATATCACATCTCATGCTATCATAAGAGTCTCAGGATTGGAATGGGAAGGAGTTGGATAGCACATCTCATGCTATAGGAAGTGTCTCAGGATTGGAATGGGAAGGAGTTGTATTTCACATCTCATGTTATAGGAAGGATCTCAGATTTGGTATTAGAAGCATTGAGATATCACTTCTCATGCTATAGGGAGGGTCTCAGGATTGGAATGGGAAGGATTTGGATATCACATCTCATGCTATAGGGAGGGTCTCAAGTTTGATATTAGAAGCATTGAGATATCACATCTCATGATATCGGAAGGGTCTCAGGATTGGAATGGGAAGGAGTTGGATATCACATCTCATGATAAAGGAAGGGTCTAAGGTTTGGTATTAGAAGCATTGAGATATCACTTCTCATGCTATAGGAAGGGTCTCAGGATTGGAATGGGAAGGACTTGGATATCACATCACATGCTATAGGGAGGGTCTCAAGTTTGATATTAGAAGCATTGAGATATCACATCTCATGATATCGGAAGGGTCTCAGGATTGGAATGGGAAGGATTTGGATATCACATCTCATGTTATAGGACGGGTCTCAGGTTTGGTATTAGAAGCATTGAGATATCAAGTCTCATGGTATAGGAAGGGTCTCAGAATTGGAATGGGAAGGAGTTGGATAACACATCTCAAGCTATAGGAAGGGTCTCAGGATTGGAATGGGAAGGAGTTGGATATCACATCTCATGCTATAGGAAGGGTCTCAGGTTTGGTAGCATTGAGATATCACATCTCATGCTATAGGAAGGGTCTCAGGATTGGAATGGGAAGAAGTTGGATATCCCATCCCATGTTATAGGACGGGTCTCTGGTTTGGTATTAGAATCATTGAGATATCACATCGCATGCTGTAGGAAGGGTCTAAGGATTGGAATGGGATGGACTTGGACATCACATCTCATGCTATAGGTAGGCTCTCAGGTTTGGTATAAGCATTGAGATATCACATCTCATGGTATAGGAAGGGTCTCAGGATTGGAATTGGACGGATTTGGATATCACATCTCATGCTATAGGAAGGGTCTCAGGTTTGGTATACGCATGGAGATATCACTTCTCATGCTATAGGAAGGGTCTCAGGATTGGAATGGGAAGGAGTTGGATATCACATCTCATGCTATAGGAAGGGTCTCTGATTTGGTATAAGCATTGAGATATCACATCTCATGCTATAGGAAGGGTCTCAGGATTGGAATTGGAAGGAGTTGTATATGACATCTCAGGCTATAGGAAGGGTCTCAGGTTTGGTATAAGCATTGAGATATCACATCTCTGCTATCGGAAGGGTCTCAGGATTGGAATGGGAAGGACTTGGATGTCACATCTCATGCTATAGGGAGGGTCTCAAGTTTGATATTAGAAGCATTGAGATAACAAATCTCATGATATCGGAAGGGTCTCAGGATTGGAATGGGAAGGAGTTGGATATCACATCTCATGATATAGGAAGGGTCTAAGGTTTGGAAGGGGAAGGATTTGGATATCACATCTCATGTTATAGGACGGGTCTCAGGTTTGGTATTAGAAGCATTGAGACATCAAGTCTCATGGTATAGGAAGGGTCTCAGAATTGGAATGGGAAGGAGTTGGATAACACATCTCAAGCTATAGGAAGGGTCTCAGGATTGGAATGGGAAGAAGTTTGATATCACATCTCATGCCATAGTATGGGTCTCAGGTTTGGTAGAAGCATTGGGATATCACATCTCATGCTATCGGAAGGGTATCAGTATTGGATTTGGAAGGAGTTGGATATCCCATCATGCTATAGGAAGGGTCTCTGGTTGGAATGGGAAGGAGTTGGATATCACATCTCATGTTATAGGAAGGGTCTCAGGATCGGAATGGGAAGGACTTGGATATCATATCTGTTAAGACGGATTTCTGAACTCTGTCCTGGTGGCGCAGAGGTTCAGAAGGCCAACCTAATTACTTGGAACAGGGTAACCTCTGGACAAGCCAGACCAATCAAGGTAGCGATCGCGGCGGTCAAGACTAGGTCTCAAGAGGGGTGAGGGTGACTGAAAGCCCGCAATGAGCACACAAAGCAAGAGCGCTTACAAACTACTCCAAACAGTTGTTTATATCAAAAATAGATACACATTTATTATAAGGCCTTGAAACTAATAACCACAGTAAAAGCAGCAATATACAACGATATTAAACCAACACATACACTATCCACCCAATATATATACAGAATACACAGTTTCACAGCATTAGCAGCACGAAATATGTTATCCACCTGCAGGGGAAGGAAAACAGGCAGTGCGAACCAATGCGAGTGATATGTCCGCCTTCTGAGGCCCCTAACTGGATGGTAGTCCAATCCCTACGAAGAGTGGAGCCTAGCGCTCAAAAGTACCTGCACACGCCGGTGCCAATGGGCAGAAGGTGAAGCTCTTCGGAGGACGTTGAACAGCTCTGTAGGGAGCTCTAATGAAGGAGAACACGGTCCGCGACTCTAGCGCAGCCTCCACTGTGAGGCAGAAGCAGGGCGCGAGTACGGACAAGGGGTGCTGTATTTACAGCGGGGAAAAGCAAGAGGCACTGCAGGAGGGCGACCAGATCCTAGCTAATCTACTCACCGGTCCCCGAAGCAAGCAGGCCCGAGCTCCTCCTCGATAGATACAGCTTCTGGCAGGTTCTGAAGAGCAGGGAACGTCTCGTCGTCGTGCAGAGTAAAAAGACGTCCCGATCGAAGAAACAAGCACAGTTTTGTCGCCACAGCAGGGCAACGGAACGGCCGGGTGTATTCAAGCCAAACGAGCACTGCTCACCTCTAGCTTAGGACTGCTAAGCAAACGAAGCGTGTGAGCATGCCCCGGACTCAGAATACCACCCAACCTGTCGGCGATTACAGAGCAGGCCTCCTTAGTAAGCTGGTCAGTCAACTGGATGGCCCAGAGACACTTCCGAAGGCTTACAGCAGGAGTTGATGAAGGTGCCGGGAATAGCTGGTCCTGCTATTCCAATAGGTCGAAGCGCCAGTACAGGCCTTCTTGTTCGATCTTAGGTGGAAAGGGCTTCACCGGACGACAGCAATGAGGAGCAGAAGTTCTTCAGGGGGTCACCAGCGATTCCTCGGTCCAGCCTCGTGTTCGCAGGATACTTGGCTCCTGTATCCCTGGGTTCGTAAGAACTCAGGAGATCGACATGGTAGTGGTGTTTCCAGCTCCCTCTTATCCACGGTTCCCTTCGCGCCAAAACGGAGGGGAGCCAATGGGAGATCCGCTCATCAACACACATACCATACGTGGACCAATCACGGACCACGGTGGTCCCAGGCATTCACACCACCCTAGACTCTCTGGCACCCAGGATGTGTATTGGGACCAGACAGCCCAGCCCACATCCTGGGGGCACTCAAACGACCTGTAGAAGCCCGCGAACGCAACCGTGTTTCGCGGGAAACTACATGCCCAAATAAGGAAGGCCCCGGGTCGCCTGACCCGGGGGAAGGTAAAGGGAGCAAGACGGACAGTGGACGAGACAAAGGAGCCTCGTGGTCCGGCCATTTTGGGTAGCCGGGCCACCCTTTTGTGTTCGCGGCAAAAAGGTGCTCAGAACGGCAAAAGGAGCTCAAAATAAACCAAATGATCGCTGCCACCAGCCCAGTCCCTGAATGACTTGCACCGATCCAAAAACCATCCTATAAGAGTGTCTAGGGTCTGTAGAAGGCTAGAGACCCAAGAGAGCTGTAACTTAGCTTACAGTGCCCTCTTGTGTCGTGTTGCACTAAAATGGCGACACGATAAAAGAAACTACGGGAAACAGCGTTCCCCGGTACTGACTGTCTTAAGGGCATGTCAGTTTCCCCGTAAGAAAGGAGCGAAAGCCCAGAGGAGTACAGCAGAAGGCTGCACTTCTCTGGCAAAGTCAAGAAAACAGGTTGAAAACAATAGCAAAAAGTTTAGGGGTTGCCACATGGAAGGAAAGTTCCCTACAATAACGAAATCTTTCCTAACACTCGCCCCTCCCAGACTATGGACAGGGGGAACTAATCCACCCCTGGATGAGTCTCTTGTTCAGGTCGGTAAAACATTCTGGACAACCCATCAGCATTGCTATGTTGGACACCTGGCCTATGCTCAATAGTGAAGTCGAAGCCTTGTAGACTTATGGACCACCTAAGCAACTTTGGATTCTCCCCCTTCATGTTCATTAGCCACTTTAACGGCTTATGGTCAGTCTGCACAGTGAAGTGGGTCCCATAGAGGTAGGGCCGCAGCTTCCTTAGGGCCCACACAACAGAGAAACATTCTTTCTCTACCGTGGACCATCTGAGCTCTCTGTCCTTAAGCTGGCGACTAATAAAACCGATAGGGTGTTCCTTACCCTTCTCATCTACTTGTGATAGTACAGCTCCTATCCCAGTGTCAGAGGCATCCGTCTGCACGATAAAAGGTCTTTGATAATCAGGGGCCCTGAGCACAGGGGCCTGGCACAAGGAGTCTTTCAAGCCATTGAAGGCCTTCTCACACTCGTCAGTCCAAGTTTCCTTCTTGGGTTTCTTCGGAGTTGTGAGGGCAGTCAGAGGAGCAGCTATGGTGCCATAGTCTGCCACAAAATTGCGGTAATAACCCGTGAGTCCTAAGAAGGCTCTCACTTGGGTTTGCGTAGTGGGGGTAGGCCAGTCTTGTACTGTTTGTACTTTACTGAGTAGAGGCTGTCTCCTCCCTCCACCTACTTCATGTCCAAGGCAAACCACTGAGCCTTGTCCATTTTGGTGAGGGGCCACTCGGACACCCTCAAAAGAGCTTTCTGAAGGACTGCTTTGGAACAGGTCAGGGAGAGGTTCAGACTCCTCTTCCTCAACGTCTGAAGCCAATAGCAGTGCTGCGATTTCGCCGCTTGGGACGAAAGCCTTCAGCCTATTCACGTGAAACACTTTTAGAGCCTGTCCAGGCCTTCCAAGGTCCACTGAATAGCTAACCTCACCCAGGGGCTCCACCACTGGGTAAGGGCCTGACCATTTGTCCTGTAAAGCTCGAGGCCTTATGGGATTCACGATCAGGACTTGCTGGCCATGTGTAAAGTTGATGAGGGAAGCTTTCTGGTCGTACCAATGTTTCACCAGCGCTTGCCCTGCCTTCAATTTAGCACTAGCCAAGCCCATCAGAAGTACCATCCGTTTTCTGAGCCCTAGCACATAATCAACTACGTTGGTAGTAACAGGGGGAGTGGGCATCTCCCATCCCTCTTTGATGATGGCTAAGGGTCCCCGTACGGGATGACCGAACAGAAGTTCGAAGGGGCTGAAGCCAACACCCTCCTGTGGTACCTCTCGGTAGGCAAACAGTAAGCATGAAACAAGAAGATCCCATTTTCTTCTCTGAGGCTCCTCCAGAGCCCCAATCATGCTCGTTAGCGTCCTGTTGAAACGCCCCCCCAGACCATCGGTCTGGGGGCGGTATGCAGAAGAGAACCTGTAGGTGACCCCACATTCTTTCCACATAGCCTGCCTATACTTCGACATAAAGTTGCTGCCATGATCCGACACAACTTCTTTAGGGAAGCCAACCCTAGTAAACATGCCGAGTAAAGCTTCTGCAACTGGCTTGGCAGTTACAGTTGTAAATGGGACGGCCTCAGGATACCTGGTTGCATGGTCGACCAGCACCAGGATAAACCTATTGCCTGAGGATGTTTGCGGGTCAAGGGGACCAACCATGTCGATCCCTACCCTTTCAAATGGTACCCCCACAATTGGGAGCGGTACCAACGGAGCTTGGATTGTCGCGCCAACCTTACCAGGCAACTGGCAGGCGGCACAACCCCTGCAGTGACTTTCTACTTGCTCCCCCATCTTGGGCCAGTAGAAGTGCATGGATAACCTTTGCTTGGTCCTCCTCATACCAAGGTGACCAGCAAGGGGAACGACATGCGCCAACTGTAGGAGGAAGGGCCTAACAGCAAGGGAAACCACCAACCTCCTATGGTCTCCTTCTGTAGACTCTGTGGGCTCACTATAAAGGAGTCCACCTTCCTGGTAAATCCTTTGCAACCCAGGAGGTTCACCCTCAAGCTGGGAGCAGGCCTGTATCCTTAGGCCTTCCAGAGATGGGCACTCACGTTGGCCCTTACTGAAGTCGTCCCTATCAGGACCTCCTTCAACTAACAAGTCTTTTAGTTCAGGATGGTCGTTGGGGTCGAACACTTCAGGCATCGCCACCTCCTCGTCAGGCTCGGGCGATTGACCAACTCCCTCCACCGCAGTGGTAGGCGAGTTCGGGGGAATATTCTCTTTCCCCCGTCGGGACTTGTTGACTCCTTTCGCCTTGGGTTTCCCCTTCGGCTGGGGCGGCGTATTGGACTTGGCCAATGCTGCCCGTGCTTGAGACCGTGTGTAGGGTCTTTCGGCAGTGTCTCCTACGAGCCCTAGAGCTCTGAGATCATTGCCCAACAAGACCTTTCCCGGGACGTTTCTCTGAATGCTCACTGGAATCCTAACTGCTGTACCATTTAAAGTTAGATTAACAGGGATCACGGGAAACATACGGAGGGGGCCGTCAGCCAACTTAGTGGGCATCAGAGTAGCTCTGGCAACTTCCTCTGAGTCTACCAAGGTAGAATCCACTACAGTTCGACTGCACCCACTATCCCTAAGAGCTGGAGTATCCACTCCATTGATCAGCACACTGTCTTTAAAGTAGTGCTTGGTATTATCCGGAATCCTAGCATACGCCTCTGCGACTTTAGGCTCCCAGGAACCCAGGGACACTAAAACTACCTCAGCCTCTATTCCGCTGGGAAATGAGTCTGAGGAGAAGGATGCTCCTGTAATCTCTTCTTCCTCGTAGGAGGAGAAGGCCAGATTAGCGGAGTGGACCCCCAAAGGTCTAACCTTACAACGGGGATCCCCCTTCACATGGTCAGTTGCTCCACAAGAAAAACAAGCCCCATTGGGTCTGTTTACGTAGGGAGGCTTATTATAACCAGAGTTCTGTTTCGGAGGCGAACCTCCACTACCCTGTGAGTTCTCGGATGGCTTACCCTTATTTTTCTTTTTGTGGCCCTTATGGGAAGAAGATTTAGCAGATTCCCCACCCTCCACATCTTTGGACTTTTTCCCTTCCTCCTGCTTACCAGGATGAGTTTTGTCCTTATGGGACACTCGATGTGACACCCATAAATCTGCTGCAATGGCCAGCTTCTTAGGATCTATCTCCTTCGAATCGGCCAAATGCTGCTTAAGCTCCGGGGAAGAAGAAGCAAAAATGTGTTCCAGCATGACCAGATTGATCATGCCTTCGAAGGTAGAAACCTTATAACCTTCAACCCAGCCAGTTAAGTTTTTTAGGGACTCAGCTACATACGACACCCAAGTACCACCTTCCTTTTTCTTATACTCTCTAAACCTTTTCAAATATTGGGTCGGAGTCTTCCCAAACTTTAAAATGAGAGTCTGCTTCAACATTGCAAAATCAGCGCGCTCAGCCTTCGACATTTCCATAATGGCACTGCAACCAGAATGGGGCAGTCTGCTGAGTAACCATGCAATCTTATCCGCATTATCAACCTCTTGAACCTCGCATGCATACTCAAACGCATTTAACCAGTCCATAATGTCATTTCGTTCCTCATACACACTGAGCAGATCTTTTGGAAACCGTGGATGAGAGGAAGCCCCAGAACCATGTCCAGGACCCTTGGACCCATTTGCGAACTGAAGCTTGGCCAGTTCCAACTGGTGATCCCTGTCTTTTTGTTTTTCTGCCTGGTCGATTTTCAGTTTGGCTATGCTGAATTCAAGCTCCTGCTGCCTAAACCGCAGCTCTTGCTTCTTGAATTCAAGCATAGCCTCCCCATCAACACTGGCAGAGGAAACGTTAGACATTACATCCTCCCTGTCCTCGTGGTCGTGATGGATCAGTGCAGCGGCAGAACCGTCGGTTCTGCCAGTGAGAGCAGCCCCACCACCTTCTGCACTGTCCTCGGAAGTTATAGCGTCAAGCTGCGCTTCTTGCCACGCCACGATTCTCTGGATCATTTCCAATTTAGTGCCTTGAGAGGAAACCCCTCTCTCCGCACACATCTTCTTCAATGTTTCAGATTTCGAAGCATTTAAGGTTAATAAAGTATTCGTTTCCATACTGTTGATAGGACTATGGCCTTTTTAACGTTATATTCAATACTTTACTGCGTGTCCTGGTTGGAATAACCTGAAATGCCTTAGTTCGAGCGCAACACTGGATACCTTCAGTCGTATCCCACCGCTGTACACCAATTTGTTAAGACGGATTTCTGAACTCTGTCCTGGTGGCGCAGAGGTTCAGAAGGCCAACCTAATTACTTGGAACAGGGTAACCTCTGGACAAGCCAGACCAATCAAGGTAGCGATCGCGGCGGTCAAGACTAGGTCTCAAGAGGGGTGAGGGTGACTGAAAGCCCGCAATGAGCACACAAAGCAAGAGCGCTTACAAACTACTCCAAACAGTTGTTTATATCAAAAATAGATACACATTTATTATAAGGCCTTGAAACTAATAACCACAGTAAAAGCAGCAATATACAACGATATTAAACCAACACATACACTATCCACCCAATATATATACAGAATACACAGTTTCACAGCATTAGCAGCACGAAATATGTTATCCACCTGCAGGGGAAGGAAAACAGGCAGTGCGAACCAATGCGAGTGATATGTCCGCCTTCTGAGGCCCCTAACTGGATGGTAGTCCAATCCCTACGAAGAGTGGAGCCTAGCGCTCAAAAGTACCTGCACACGCCGGTGCCAATGGGCAGAAGGTGAAGCTCTTCGGAGGACGTTGAACAGCTCTGTAGGGAGCTCTAATGAAGGAGAACACGGTCCGCGACTCTAGCGCAGCCTCCACTGTGAGGCAGAAGCAGGGCGCGAGTACGGACAAGGGGTGCTGTATTTACAGCGGGGAAAAGCAAGAGGCACTGCAGGAGGGCGACCAGATCCTAGCTAATCTACTCACCGGTCCCCGAAGCAAGCAGGCCCGAGCTCCTCCTCGATAGATACAGCTTCTGGCAGGTTCTGAAGAGCAGGGAACGTCTCGTCGTCGTGCAGAGTAAAAAGACGTCCCGATCGAAGAAACAAGCACAGTTTTGTCGCCACAGCAGGGCAACGGAACGGCCGGGTGTATTCAAGCCAAACGAGCACTGCTCACCTCTAGCTTAGGACTGCTAAGCAAACGAAGCGTGTGAGCATGCCCCGGACTCAGAATACCACCCAACCTGTCGGCGATTACAGAGCAGGCCTCCTTAGTAAGCTGGTCAGTCAACTGGATGGCCCAGAGACACTTCCGAAGGCTTACAGCAGGAGTTGATGAAGGTGCCGGGAATAGCTGGTCCTGCTATTCCAATAGGTCGAAGCGCCAGTACAGGCCTTCTTGTTCGATCTTAGGTGGAAAGGGCTTCACCGGACGACAGCAATGAGGAGCAGAAGTTCTTCAGGGGGTCACCAGCGATTCCTCGGTCCAGCCTCGTGTTCGCAGGATACTTGGCTCCTGTATCCCTGGGTTCGTAAGAACTCAGGAGATCGACATGGTAGTGGTGTTTCCAGCTCCCTCTTATCCACGGTTCCCTTCGCGCCAAAACGGAGGGGAGCCAATGGGAGATCCGCTCATCAACACACATACCATACGTGGACCAATCACGGACCACGGTGGTCCCAGGCATTCACACCACCCTAGACTCTCTGGCACCCAGGATGTGTATTGGGACCAGACAGCCCAGCCCACATCCTGGGGGCACTCAAACGACCTGTAGAAGCCCGCGAACGCAACCGTGTTTCGCGGGAAACTACATGCCCAAATAAGGAAGGCTCCGGGTCGCCTGACCCGGGGGAAGGTAAAGGGAGCAAGACGGACAGTGGACGAGACAAAGGAGCCTCGTGGTCCGGCCATTTTGGGTAGCCGGGCCACCCTTTTGTGTTCGCGGCAAAAAGGTGCTCAGAACGGCAAAAGGAGCTCAAAATAAACCAAATGATCGCTGCCACCAGCCCAGTCCCTGAATGACTTGCACCGATCCAAAAACCATCCTATAAGAGTGTCTAGGGTCTGTAGAAGGCTAGAGACCCAAGAGAGCTGTAACTTAGCTTACAGTGCCCTCTTGTGTCGTGTTGCACTAAAATGGCGACACGATAAAAGAAACTACGGGAAACAGCGTTCCCCGGTACTGACTGTCTTAAGGGCATGTCAGTTTCCCCGTAAGAAAGGAGCGAAAGCCCAGAGGAGTACAGCAGAAGGCTGCACTTCTCTGGCAAAGTCAAGAAAACAGGTTGAAAACAATAGCAAAAAGTTTAGGGGTTGCCACATGGAAGGAAAGTTCCCTACAATAACGAAATCTTTCCTAACAATATCTCATGCTATGGGAAGGTTCTCAGGTTTGGAAGGGGAAGGAGTTGGATATCAGACCTCAAGCTATAGGAAGGGTCTCAGGTTTGGAATGGGAAGGAGTTGGATATCACATCTCAAGCTATAGGAAGAGTCTCAGGTTTGGTATAAGCATTGAGATATCACATCTCATGCTATAGGAAGGGTCTCAGAATTGGAATGGGAAGGAGTTGGATATCACATCTCATGTTATAGGAAAGATCTCAGGTTTGGTATTAGAAGCATTGAGACATCAAATCTCATGTTATAGGAAGGGTCTCAGGATTGGAATGGGAAGAAGTTGGATATCACATCTCATGCTATAGGAAGGGTCTCAGGTTTGGTATAAGCATTGAGATATCACATCTCTTGCTATAGGAAGGGTCTCAGGATTGGAATGGGAAGGAGTTGTATATGACATCTCATGCCATAGGAAGGGTCTCAGGTTTGGTATAAGCATTGAGATATCACATCACATGCTATAGGAAGGGTCTCGGGATTGGAATGGGAAGGACTTGGATATCACATCTCATGCTATAGGCAGGGTCTCAGGTTTGGAAAGGGAAGGAGTTGGATATCACATTTCATGTTAGAGGTAGGATCTCAGGTTTGGTATTAGAGGCATTGAGATATCACATCTCATGCTATCAGAAGGGTCTCAGGATTGGAATGGGAAGGAGTTGGATATCACATCTCATGCTAAAGGGAGGGTCTCAGGGTTGGAAAGGGAAGCATTTGGATATCACATCTCATGTTATAGGAAGGATCTCAGGTTTGGTATTAGAAGCATTGAGATATCACATCTCATGCTATCGGAAGTATCTCAGGTTTGGTATTAGAGGCATTGAGATATCACATCTCATGCTATCATAAGAGTCTCAGGATTGGAATGGGAAGGAGTTGGATAGCACATCTCATGCTATAGGAAGTGTCTCAGGATTGGAATGGGAAGGAGTTGGATATCACATCTCATGTTATAGGAAGGATCTCAGGTTTGGTATTAGAAGCATTGAGATATCACTTCTCATGCTATAGGGAGGGTCTCAGGATTGGAATGGGAAGGATTTGGATATCACATCTCATGCTATAGGGAGGGTCTCAAGTTTGATATTAGAAGCATTGAGATATCACATCTCATGATATCGGAAGGGTCTCAGGATTGGAATGGGAAGGAGTTGGATATCACATCTCATGATAAAGGAAGGGTCTAAGGTTTGGTATTAGAAGCATTGAGATATCACTTCTCATGCTATAGGAAGGGTCTCAGGATTGGAATGGGAAGGACTTGGATATCACATCACATGCTACAGGGAGGGTCTCAAGTTTGATATCAGAAGCATTGAGATATCACATCTCATGATATCGGAAGGGTCTCAGGATTGGAATGGGAAGGATTTGGATATCACATCTCATGTTATAGGACGGGTCTCAGGTTTGGTATTAGAAGCATTGAGATATCAACTCTCATGGTATAGGAAGGGTCTCAGAATTGGAATGGGAAGGAGTTGGATATCACATCTCAAGCTATAGGAAGGGTCTCAGGATAGGAATGGGAAGGAGTTTGATATCACATCTCATGCCATAGTATGGGTCTCAGGTTTGGTAGAAGCATTGGGATATCACATCTCATGCTATCGGAAGGGTATCAGTATTGGATTTGGAAGGAGTTGGATATCCCATCTCATGCTAAAGGAAGGGTCTCAGGTTTGGTATAAGCATTGAGATATCACATCACATGCTATAGGAAGGGTCTCGGGATTGGAATGGGAAGGACTTGGATATCACATCTCATGCTATAGGTAGGGGCTCAGGTTTGGAAAGGGAAGGAGTTGGATATCACATTTCATGTTAGAGGTAGGATCTCAGGTTTGGTATTAGAGGCATTGAGATATCACATCTCATGCTATCAGAAGGGTCTCAGGATTGGAATGGGAAGGAGTTGGATATCACATCTTATGCTAAAGGGAGGGTCTCAGGTTTGGAAAGGGAAGGATTTGGATATCACATCTCATGTTATAGGAAGGATCTCAGGTTTGGTATTAGAAGCATTGAGATATCACATCTCATGCTATCGGAAGTATCTCAGGTTTGGTATTAGAGGCATTGAGATATCACATCTCATGCTATCATAAGAGTCTCAGGATTGGAATGGGAAGGAGTTGGATAGCACATCTCATGCTATAGGAAGTGTCTCAGGATTGGAATGGGAAGGAGTTGATTATCACATCTCATGTTATAGGAAGGATCTCAGGTTTGGTATTAGAAGCATTGAGATATCACTTCTCATGCTATAGGGAGGGTCTCAGGATTGGAATGGGAAGGATTTGGATATCACATCTCATGCTATAGGGAGGGTCTCAAGTTTGATATTAGAAGCATTGAGATATCACATCTCATGATATCGGAAGGGTCTCAGGATTGGAATGGGAAGGAGTTGGATATCACATCTCATGATAAAGGAAGGGTCTAAGGTTTGGTATTAGAAGCATTGAGATATCACTTCTCATGCTATAGGAAGGGTCTCAGGATTGGAATGGGAAGGACTTGGATATCACATCACATGCTATAGGGAGGGTCTCAAGTTTGATATTAGAAGCATTGAGATATCACATCTCATGATATCGGAAGGGTCTCAGGATTGGAATGGGAAGGATTTGGATATCACATCTCATGTTATAGGACGGGTCTCAGGTTTGGTATTAGAAGCATTGAGATATCAAGTCTCATGGTATAGGAAGGGTCTCAGAATTCGAATGGGAAGGAGTTGGATATCACATCTCAAGCTATAGGAAGGGTCTCAGGATTGGAATGGGAAGGAGTTTGATATCACATCTCATGCCATAGTATGGGTCTCAGGTTTGGTAGTAGCATTGGGATATCACATCTCATGCTATCGGAAGGGTATCAGTATTGCATTTGGAAGGAGTTGGATATCCCATCTCATGCTAAAGGAAGGGTCTCAGGTTGGAATGGGAAGGAGTTGGATATCACATCTCATGTTATAGGAAGGGTCTCAGGATTGGAATGGGAAGGACTTGGATATCATATCTCATGCTATAGGAAGGGTCTCATAATTGGAATGGGAAGGAGTTGGATATCACATCTCATGTTATAGGAAAGATCTCAGGTTTGGTATTAGAAGCATTGAGACATCACATCTCATGTTATAGGAAGGGTCTCAGGATTGGAATGGGAAGAAGTTGGGTATCACATCTCATGCTATAGGAAGGGTCTCAGGTTTGGTATAAGCATTGAGATATCACATCTCATGCTATAGGAAGGGTCTCAGGATTGGAATGGGAAGAAGTTGGATATCACATCTCATGCTATAGGAAGCAACTCAGATTTGGTATTAGAAGCATTGAGATATCACATCTCATGCTATAGGAAGGGTCTCAGGATTGGAATGGGAAGGAGTTGTATATGACATCTCATGCCGTAGGAAGGGTCTCAGGTTTGGTATAAGCATTGAGATATCACATCTTTGCAATCGAAAGGGTCTCAGGATTGGAATGGGAAGGAGTTGGATATCCCATCTCATGTTATAGGAAGAGTCTCAGGTTTGGTATTAGAAGCATTGAGATATCACATCTCATGCTATAGGAAGTGTCTCAGGATTGGAATGGGAAGGACTTGGATATCACATATGCTATAGGGAGGGTCTCAAGTTTGATATTAGAAGCATTGAGATATCACATCTCATGCTATAGGAAGGGTCTCAGGATTGGAATGGGAAGGTTTGGATATCACATCTCATGCTATAGGAAGGGTCTCAGGTTTGTTATAAGCAGTGAGATACATCTCATGCTATAGGAAGTGTCTCAGGATTGGAATGGGAAGGAGTTGGATATCACATCTCATGCTATAGGAAGGGTCTCAGGTTTGGTATAAGCATTGAGATATCACATCTCATGCTATAGTAAGGGTCTCAGGATTGGAATGGGAAGGAGTTGTATATGACATCTCATGCCGTAGGAAGGGTCTCAGGTTTGGTATAAGCATTGAGATATCACATCTTTGCAATCAACAGGGTCTCAGGATTGGAATGGGAAGGAGTTGGATATCCCATCTCATGTTATAGGAAGAGTCTCAGGTTTGGTATTAGAAGCATTGAGATATCACATCTCATGCTATAGGAAGTGTCTCAGGATTGGAATGGGAAGGACTTGGATATCACATATGCTATAGGGAGGGTCTCAAGTTTGATATTAGAAGCATTGAGATATCACATCTCATGCTATAGGAAGGGTCTCAGGATTGGAATGGGAAGGATTGGATATCACATCTCATGCTATAGGAAGGGTCTCAGGTTTGTTATAAGCAGTGAGATACATCTCATGCTATAGGAAGTGTCTCAGGATTGGAATGGGAAGGAGTTGGATATCACATCTCATGTTATAGGAAGGATCTCAGGTTTGGTATTAGAAGCATTGAGATATCACTTCTCATGCTATAGGAAGGGTCTCAGGATTGGAATGGGAAGGACTTGGATATCACATCTCATGCTATAGGGAGGGTCTCATGTTTGATATTAGAAGCATTGAGATATCACATCTCATGATATCGGAAGGGTCTCAGGATTGGAATGGGAAGGAGTTGGATATCACATCTCATGATAAAGGAAGGGTCTAAGGTTTGGTATTAGAAGCATTGAGATATCACTTCTCATGCTATAGGAAGGGTCTCAGGATTGGAATAGGAAGGACTTGGATATCACATCTCATGCCATAGGGAGGGTCTCAAGTTTGATATTAGAAGCATTGAGATATCACATCTCATGATATCGGAAGGGTCTCAGGATTGGAATGGGAAGGATTTGGATATCACATCTCATGTTATAGGACGGGTCTCAGGTTTGGTATTAGAAGCATTGAGATATCAAGTCTCATGGTATAGGAAGGGTCTCAGAATTGGAATGGGAAGGAGTTGGATATCACATCTCAAGCTATAGGAATGGTCTCAGGATTGGAATGGGAAGGAGTTTGATATCACATCTCATGCCATAGTATGGGTCTCAGGTTTGGTAGAAGCATTGGGATATCACATCTCATGCTATCGGAAGGGTATCAGTATTGGATTTGGAAGAGTTGGATATCCCATCTCATGCTATAGGAAGGGTCTCAGGTTGGAATGGGGAGGAGTTGGATATCACATCTCATGTTATAGGAAGGGTCTCAGGATTGGAATGGGAAGGACTTGGATATCATATCTCATGCTATAGGAAGGGTCTCAGAATTGGAATGGGAAGGAGTTGGATATCACATCTCATGTTATAGGAAAGATCTCAGGTTTGGTATTAGAAGCATTGAGACATCACATCTCATGTTATAGGAAGGGTCTCAGGATTGGAATGGGAAGAAGTTGGATATCATATCTCATGCTATAGGAAGGGTCTCAGGTTTGGTATAAGCATTGAGATATCACATCTCATGCTATAGGAAGGGTCTCAGGATTGGAATGGGAAGAAGTTGGATATCACATCTCATGCTATAGGAAGGATCTCAGATTTGGTATTAGAAGCATTGAGATATCAAGTCTCATGGTATAGGAAGGGTCTCAGAATTGGAATGGGAAGGAGTTGGATATCACATCTCAAGCTAAAGGAAAGGTCTCAGCTTTGGAAGGGGAAGGATTTGGATCTCACATCTCATGTTTTAGGACGGGTCTCAAGTTTGGTATTAGAAGCATTGAGATATCAAGTCTCATGGTATAGGAAGGGTCTCAGAATTGGAATGGGAAGGAGTTGGATATCACATCTCAACCTATAGGAAGGGTCTCAGGATTGGAATGGGAAGGAGTTTGATATCACATCTCATGCCATAGTATGGGTCTCAGGTTTGGTAGAAGCATTGGGATATCACATCTCATGCTATCGGAAGGGTATCAGTATTGGATTTGGAAGAGTTGGATATCCCATCTCATGCTATAGGAAGGGTCTCAGGTTGGAATGGGAAGGAGTTGGATATCACATCTCATGTTATAGGAAGGGTCTCAGGATTGGAATGGGAAGGACTTGGATATCATATCTCATGCTATAGGAAGGGTCTCAGAATTGGAATGGGAAGGAGTTGGATATCACATCTCATGTTATAGGAAAGATCTCAGGTTTGGTATTAGAAGCATTGAGACATCACATCTCATGTTATAGGAAGGGTCTCAGGATTGGAATGGGAAGAAGTTGGATATCACATCTCATGCTATAGGAAGGGTCTCAGGTTTGGTATAAGCATTGAGATATCACATCTCATGCTATACGAAGGGTCTCAGGATTGGAATGGGAAGGAGTTGGATATCACATCTCAAGCTATCTCAGGATTGGAATGGGAAGGAGTTTGATATCACATCTCAAGCTATAGGAATGGTCTCAGGTTTGGGAAGGGAAGGATTTGGATTTCACATCTCATGTTATAGGATGGTTCTCATGTTTGGTTTTAGAAGCATTGAGATATCACATCTCATGCTATCGGAAGGGTCTCAGGTTTGGAATGGGAAGGAGTTGGATATCACATCTCATGCCATAGGAAGGGTCATCAGGTTTGGTATAAGCATTGAGATATCACATCTCTGCTATCGGAAGGGTCTCAGGATAGGAATGGGAAGGACTTAGATATCACATCTCATACTATATGGAGGGTCTCAGTTTTGATATTAGAAGCATTGAGATATCATATCTCATGCTATCAGAAGGGTCTCAGGATTGGAATGGGATGGAGTTGGATATCACATCTCAAGCTATCTCAGGATTGGAATGGGAAGGAGTTTGATATCACATCTCAAGCTATAGGAATGGTATCAGGTTTGGAAGGGGAAGGATTAGGATCTCACATCTCATGTTTTAGGACGGGTCTCAGGTTTGGTACTAGAAGCATTGAGATATCACATCTCATGGTATAGGAAGGGTCTCAGGATTGGAACGGGAAGGAGTTGGATATCACATCTCAAGCTATCTCAGGATTGGAATGGGAAGGAGTTTGATATCACATCTCAAGCTATAGGAAGGGTCTCAGGTTTGGAAAGGGAAGGATCTGGATTTCACATCTCATGTTATAGGATGGTTCTCATGTTTGGTTTTCTAAGCATTGAGATATCACATCTCATGCTATAGGAAGGGTCTCAGGTTTGGAATGGGAAGGAGTTGGATATCACTTCTCATGCTAAAGGAAAGGTCTCAGGTTTGGAAGGGGAAGGATTTGGATCTCACATCTCATGTTTTAGGACGGGTCTCAGGATTGGAATGGGAAGGAGTTGGATATCACATCTCATGCTAAAGGAAGGGTCTCAGGTTTGATAGAAGCAAAGGTTTGGAATGGGAAGGAGTTGGATATCACGTCTCATGTTATAGGAAGGGTCTCAGGATTGGAATGGGAAGGAGTTGGATATCACATCTCATGCTAAAGGAAGGGTCTCAGGTTTGATAGAAGCAATGGTTTGGAATAGGAAGGAGTTTGATATCACACCTCATGTTATAGGAAGGATCTCAGGTTTGGTATTAGAAGCATTGAGATATCACATCTCATGCTATATGAAGGGTCTCAGGATTGGAATGGGAAGGAGTTGGATATCACATCTCATGCTATAGGAAGGGTCTCAGGTTTGGTATAAGCATTGAGATATCCCATCTCATGCTATAGGAAGGGTCTCAGGATTGGAATTGGAAGGAGTTGTATATGACATCTCATGCCATAGGAAGGGTCACAGGTTTGGTATAAGCATTGAGATATCACATCTCTGCTATAGGAAGGGTCTAAGGTTTGGAAGGGGAGGGATTTGGATATCACATCTCATGTTATAGGACCGGTCTCAGGTTTGGTATTAGAAGCATTGAAATATCAAGTCTCATGGTATAGGACGGGTCTCAGAATTGGAATGGGAAGGAGTTGGATATCACATCTTAAGCTATAGGAAGGGTCTCAGGATTGGAATGGGAAGGAGTTTGATATCACATCTCATGCCATGGTATGGGTCTCAGGTTTTGTAGAGGCATTGGGATATCACATCTCATGCTATCGGAAGGGTATCAGGATTGGATTTGGAAGGAGTTGGATATCCCATCTCATGCTATAGGAAGGGTCTAAGGTTGTAATGGGAAGGAGTTGGATATCACATCTCATGTTATAGGAAGGGTCTCAGGATTGGAATGGGAAGGACTTGGATATAACATCTCATTCTATAGGAAGGCTCTCAGGGTTGGAAGGGGAAGGAGTTGGATATCACATTTCATGTTAGAGGTAGGATCTCAGGTTTAGTATTAGAGGCATTGAGATATCACATTTCATGCTATCAGAAGGGTCTCAGGATTGGAATGGGAAGGAGTTGGATATCACATCTCATGCTAAAGGGAGGGTCTAAGGTTTGGAAGGGGAAGGATTTGGATATCACATCTCATGTTATAGGAAGGATCTCAGGCTTGGTATTAGAAGCATTGAGATATCACATCTCATGCTATCGGAAGGGTCTCAGGTTTGGTATAAGCATTGAGATATCACATCTCTGCTATCGGAAGGGTCTCAGGATTGGAATGGGAAGGACTTGGATATTACAATTCATGTTCTAGGAAAGGTCTCAGGTTTGGTATTAGAAGCATTGAGATATCACATCTCATGCTATAGGAAGGGTTTCAGGATTGGAATGGGAAGGACTTGGATATCACATCTCATGTTATAGGAAGGGTCTCAGGTTTGGTATTAGAAGCATTGAGATATCACATCTCATGCTATAGGAAGGGTCTCAGGAATGGCATGGGAAGGACTTGGATATCACATCTCATGATAAAGGAAGGGTCTAAGGTTTGGAAGGGGAAGGATTTGGATATCACATCTCATGTTATTGGACCGGTCTCAGGTTTGGTATTAGAAGCATTGAGATATCAAGTCTCATGGTATAGGACGGGAGTTTGATATCACATCTCATGCCATGGTATGGGTCTCAGGTTTTGTAGAAGCATTGGGATATCACATCTCATGGAAGGGTATCAGGATTGGATTTGGAAGGAGTTGGATATCCCATCTCATGCTATAGGAAGGGTCTCAGGTTGGAATGGGAAGGAGTTGGATATCACATCTCATGTTATAGGAAGGATCTCAGGATTGGAATGGGAAGGACTTGGATATCACATCTCATGCTTTAGGAAGGCTCTCAGGTTTGGTATTAGAAGCATTGAGATATCACATCTCATGCTATAGGAAGGGTCTCAGGATTGGAATGGGAAGGAGTTGGATATCGCATCTCATGTTATAGGAAGGATCTCAGGTTTGGTATTAGAAGCATTAAGATATAACATCTCATGCTATAGGAAGGGTCTCAGGTTTGGAATGGGAAGGAGTTGGATATCACTTCTCATGCTAAAGGAAAGGTCTCAGATTTGGAAGGGGAAGGATTTGGATCTCACATCTCATGTTTTAGGATGGGTCTCAGGATTGGAATGGGAAGGAGTTGGATATCACATCTCATGCTAAAGGAAGGGTCTCAGGTTTGATAGAAGCAAAGGTTTGGAATGGGAAGGAGTTGGATATCACGTCTCATGTTATAGGAAGGGTCTCAGGATTGGAATGGGAAGGAGTTGGATATCACATCTCATGCTAAAGGAAGGGTCTCAGGTTTGATAGAAGCAAAGGTTTGGAATGGGAAGGAGTTGGATATCACGTCTCATGTTATAGGAAGGGTCTCAGGATTGGAATGGGAAGGAGTTGGATATCACATCTCATGCTAAAGGAAGGGTCTCAGGTTTGATAGAAGCAATGGTTTGGAATAGGAAGGAGTTTGATATCACACCTCATGTTATAGGAAGGATCTCAGGTTTGGTATTAGAAGCATTGAGATATCACATCTCATGCTATATGAAGGGTCTCAGGATTGGAATGGGAAGGAGTTGGATATCACATCTCATGCTATAGGAAGGGTCTCAGGTTTGGTATAAGCATTGAGATATCCCATCTCATGCTATAGGAAGGGTCTCAGGATTGGAATTGGAAGGAGTTGTAAATGACATCTCATGCCATAGGAAGGGTCACAGGTTTGGTATAAGCATTGAGATATCACATCTCTGCTATAGGAAGGGTCTAAGGTTTGGAAGGGGAAGGATTTGGATATCACATCTCATGTTATAGGACCGGTCTCAGGTTTGGTATTAGAAGCATTGAAATATCAAGTCTCATGGTATAGGACGGGTCTCAGAATTGGAATGGGAAGGAGTTGGATATCACATCTTAAGCTATAGGAAGGGTCTCAGGATTGGAATGGGAAGGAGTTTGATATCACATCTCATGCCATGGTATGGGTCTCAGGTTTTGTAGAGGCATTGGGATATCACATCTCATGCTATCGGAAGGGTATCAGGATTGGATTTGGAAGGAGTTGGATATCCCATCTCATGCTATAGGAAGGGTCTAAGGTTGTAATGGGAAGGAGTTGGATATCACATCTCATGTTATAGGAAGGGTCTCAGGATTGGAATGGGAAGGACTTGGATATAACATCTCATTCTATAGGAAGGCTCTCAGGGTTGGAAGGGGAAGGAGTTGGATATCACATTTCATGTTAGAGGTAGGATCTCAGGTTTAGTATTAGAGGCATTGAGATATCACATTTCATGCAATCAGAAGGGTCTCAGGATTGGAATGGGAAGGAGTTGGATATCACATCTCATGCTAAAGGGAGGGTCTAAGGTTTGGAAGGGGAAGGATTTGGATATCACATCTCATGTTATAGGAAGGATCTCAGGCTTGGTATTAGAAGCATTGAGATATCACATCTCATGCTATCGGAAGGGTCTCAGGTTTGGTATAAGCATTGAGATATCACATCTCTGCTATCGGAAGGGTCTCAGGATTGGAATGGGAAGGACTTGGATATTACAATTCATGTTCTAGGAAAGGTCTCAGGTTTGGTATTAGAAGCATTGAGATATCACATCTCATGCTATAGGAAGGGTTTCAGGATTGGAATGGGAAGGACTTGGATATCACATCTCATGTTATAGGAAGGGTCTCAGGTTTGGTATTAGAAGCATTGAGATATCACATCTCATGCTATAGGAAGGGTCTCAGGAATGGCATGGGAAGGACTTGGATATCACATCTCATGATAAAGGAAGGGTCTAAGGTTTGGAAGGGGAAGGATTTGGATATCACATCTCATGTTATTGGACCGGTCTCAGGTTTGGTATTAGAAGCATTGAGATATCAAGTCTCATGGTATAGGACGGGAGTTTGATATCACATCTCATGCCATGGTATGGGTCTCAGGTTTTGTAGAAGCATTGGGATATCACATCTCATGGAAGGGTATCAGGATTGGATTTGGAAGGAGTTGGATATCCCATCTCATGCTATAGGAAGGGTCTCAGGTTGGAATGGGAAGGAGTTGGATATCACATCTCATGTTATAGGAAGGATCTCAGGATTGGAATGGGAAGGACTTGGATATCACATCTCATGCTTTAGGAAGGCTCTCAGGTTTGGTATTAGAAGCATTGAGATATCACATCTCATGCTATAGGAAGGGTCTCAGGATTGGAATGGGAAGGAGTTGGATATCGCATCTCATGTTATAGGAAGGATCTCAGGTTTGGTATTAGAAGCATTAAGATATAACATCTCATGCTATAGGAAGGGTCTCAGGTTTGGAATGGGAAGGAGTTGGATATCACTTCTCATGCTAAAGGAAAGGTCTCAGATTTGGAAGGGGAAGGATTTGGATCTCACATCTCATGTTTTAGGATGGGTCTCAGGATTGGAATGGGAAGGAGTTGGATATCACATCTCATGCTAAAGGAAGGGTCTCAGGTTTGATAGAAGCAAAGGTTTGGAATGGGAAGGAGTTGGATATCACGTCTCATGTTATAGGAAGGGTCTCAGGATTGGAATGGGAAGGAGTTGGATATCACATCTCATGCTAAAGGAAGGGTCTCAGGTTTGATAGAAGCAATGGTTTGGAATAGGAAGGAGTTTGATATCACACCTCATGTTATAGGAAGGATCTCAGGTTTGGTATTAGAAGCATTGAGATATCACATCTCATGCTATATGAAGGGTCTCAGGATTGGAATGGGAAGGAGTTGGATATCACATCTCATGCTATAGGAAGGGTCTCAGGTTTGGTATAAGCATTGAGATATCCCATCTCATGCTATAGGAAGGGTCTCAGGATTGGAATCGGAAGGAGTTGTATATGACATCTCATGCCATAGGAAGGGTCACAGGTTTGGTATAAGCATTGAGATATCACATCTCTGCTATAGGAAGGGTCTAAGGTTTGGAAGGGGAAGGATTTGGATATCACATCTCATGTTATAGGACCGGTCTCAGGTTTGGTATTAGAAGCATTGACATATCAAGTCTCATGGTATAGGACGGGTCTCAGAATTGGAATGGGAAGGAGTTGGATATCACATCTCAAGCTATAGGAAAGGTCTCAGGATTGGAATGGGAAGGAGTTTGATATCACATCTCATGCCATGGTATGGGTCTCAGGTTTTGTAGAGGCATTGGGATATCACATCTCATGCTATCGGAAGGGTATCAGGATTGGATTTGGAAGGAGTTGGATATCCCATCTCATGCTATAGGAAGGGTCTAAGGTTGTAATGGGAAGGAGTTGGATATCACATCTCATGTTATAGGAAGGGTCTCAGGATTGGAATGGGAAGGACTTGGATATAACATCTCATTCTATAGGAAGGCTCTCAGGGTTGGAAGGGGAAGGAGTTGGATATCACATTTCATGTTAGAGGTAGGATCTCAGGTTTAGTATTAGAGGCATTGAGATATCACATTTCATGCTATCAGAAGGGTCTCAGGATTGGAATGGGAAGGAGTTGGATATCACATCTCATGCTAAAGGGAGGGTCTAAGGTTTGGAAGGGGAAGGATTTGGATATCACATCTCATGTTATAGGAAGGATCTCAGGTTTGGTATTAGAAGCATTGAGATATCACATCTCATGCTATCGGAAGGGTCTCAGGTTTGGTATAAGCATTGAGATATCACATCTCTGCTATCGGAAGGGTCTCAGGATTGGAATGGGAAGGACTTGGATATTACAATTCATGTTATAGGAAAGGTCTCAGGTTTGGTATTAGAAGCATTGAGATATCACATCTCATGCTATAGGAAGGGTTTCAGGATTGGAATGGGAAGGACTTGGATATCACATCTCATGTTATAGGAAGGGTCTCAGGTTTGGTATTAGAAGCATTGAGATATCACATCTCATGCTATAGGAAGGGTCTCAGGAATGGCATGGGAAGGACTTGGATATCACATCTCATGATAAAGGAAGGGTCTAAGGTTTGGAAGGGGAAGGATTTGGATATCACATCTCATGTTATTGGACCGGTCTCAGGTTTGGTATTAGAAGCATTGAGATATCAAGTCTCATGGTATAGGACGGGAGTTTGATATCACATCTCATGCCATGGTATGGGTCTCAGGTTTTGTAGAAGCATTGGGATATCACATCTCATGGAAGGGTATCAGGATTGGATTTGGAAGGAGTTGGATATCCCATCTCATGCTATAGGAAGGGTCTCAGGTTGGAATGGGAAGGAGTTGGATATCACATCTCATGTTATAGGAAGGATCTCAGGATTGGAATGGGAAGGACTTGGATATCACATCTCATGCTTTAGGAAGGCTCTCAGGTTTGGTATTAGAAGCATTGAGATATCACATCTCATGCTATAGGAAGGGTCTCAGGATTGGAATGGGAAGGAGTTGGATATCGCATCTCATGTTATAGGAAGGATCTCAGGTTTGGTATTAGAAGCATTAAGATATAACATCTCATGCTATAGGAAGGGTCTCAGGTTTGGAATGGGAAGGAGTTGGATATCACTTCTCATGCTAAAGGAAAGGTCTCAGATTTGGAAGGGGAAGGATTTGGATCTCACATCTCATGTTTTAGGACGGGTCTCAGGATTGGAATGGGAAGGAGTTGGATATCACATCTCATGCTAAAGGAAGGGTCTCAGGTTTGATAGAAGCAAAGGTTTGGAATGGGAAGGAGTTGGATATCACGTCTCATGTTATAGGAAGGGTCTCAGGATTGGAATGGGAAGGAGTTGGATATCACATCTCATGCTAAAGGAAGGGTCTCAGGTTTGATAGAAGCAATGGTTTGGAATAGGAAGGAGTTTGATATCACACCTCATGTTATAGGAAGGATCTCAGGTTTGGTATTAGAAGCATTGAGATATCACATCTCATGCTATATGAAGGGTCTCAGGATTGGAATGGGAAGGAGTTGGATATCACATCTCATGCTATAGGAAGGGTCTCAGGTTTGGTATAAGCATTGAGATATCCCATCTCATGCTATAGGAAGGGTCTCAGGATTGGAATCGGAAGGAGTTGTATATGACATCTCATGCCATAGGAAGGGTCACAGGTTTGGTATAAGCATTGAGATATCACATCTCTGCTATAGGAAGGGTCTAAGGTTTGGAAGGGGAAGGATTTGGATATCACATCTCATGTTATAGGACCGGTCTCAGGTTTGGTATTAGAAGCATTGAAATATCAAGTCTCATGGTATAGGACGGGTCTCAGAATTGGAATGGGAAGGAGTTGGATATCACATCTCAAGCTATAGGAAGGGTCTCAGGATTGGAATGGGAAGGAGTTTGATATCACATCTCATGCCATGGTATGGGTCTCAGGTTTTGTAGAGGCATTGGGATATCACATCTCATGCTATCGGAAGGGTATAAGGATTGGATTTGGAAGGAGTTGGATATCCCATCTCATGCTATAGGAAGGGTCTAAGGTGGTAATGGGAAGGAGTTGGATATCACATCTCATGTTATAGGAAGGGTCTCAGGATTGGAATGGGAAGGACTTGGATATAACATCTCATTCTATAGGAAGGCTCTCAGGGTTGGAAGGGGAAGGAGTTGGATATCACATTTCATGTTAGAGGTAGGATCTCAGGTTTGGTATTAGAGGCATTGAGATATCACATTTCATGCTATCAGAAGGGTCTCAGGATTGGAATGGGAAGGAGTTGGATATCACATCTCATGCTAAAGGGAGGGTCTAAGGTTTGGAAGGGGAAGGATTTGGATAGCACATCTCATGTTATAGGAAGGATCTCAGGTTTGGTATTAGAAGCATTGAGATATCACATCTCATGCTATCGGAAGGGTCTCAGGTTTGGTATAAGCATTGAGATATCACATCTCTGCTATCGGAAGGGTCTCAGGATTGGAATGGGAAGGACTTGGATATTACAATTCATGTTATAGGAAAGATTTCAGGTTTGGTATTAGAAGCATTGAGATATCACATCTCATGCTATAGGAAGGGTTTCAGGATTGGAATGGGAAGGACTTGGATATCACATCTCATGCTATAGGAAGGGTCTCAGGTTTGGTATAAGCATTGAGATATCCCATCTCATGCTATAGGAAGGGTCTCAGGATTGGAATCGGAAGGAGTTGTATATGACATCTCATGCCATAGGAAGGGTCACAGGTTTGGTATAAGCATTGAGATATCACATCTCTGCTATAGGAAGGGTCTAAGGTTTGGAAGGGGAAGGATTTGGATATCACATCTCATGTTATAGGACCGGTCTCAGGTTTGGTATTAGAAGCATTGAAATATCAAGTCTCATGGTATAGGACGGGTCTCAGAATTGGAATGGGAAGGAGTTGGATATCACATCTCAAGCTATAGGAAGGGTCTCAGGATTGGAATGGGAAGGAGTTTGATATCACATCTCATGCCATGGTATGGGTCTCAGGTTTTGTAGAGGCATTGGGATATCACATCTCATGCTATCGGAAGGGTATCAGGATTGGATTTGGAAGGAGTTGGATATCCCATCTCATGCTATAGGAAGGGTCTAAGGTTGTAATGGGAAGGAGTTGGATATCACATCTCATGTTATAGGAAGGGTCTCAGGATTGGAATGGGAAGGACTTGGATATAACATCTCATTCTATAGGAAGGCTCTCAGGGTTGGAAGGGGAAGGAGTTGGATATCACATTTCATGTTAGAGGTAGGATCTCAGGTTTGGTATTAGAGGCATTGAGATATCACATTTCATGCTATCAGAAGGGTCTCAGGATTGGAATGGGAAGGAGTTGGATATCACATCTCATGCTAAAGGGAGGGTCTAAGGTTTGGAAGGGGAAGGATTTGGATAGCACATCTCATGTTATAGGAAGGATCTCAGGTTTGGTATTAGAAGCATTGAGATATCACATCTCATGCTATCGGAAGGGTCTCAGGTTTGGTATAAGCATTGAGATATCACATCTCTGCTATCGGAAGGGTCTCAGGATTGGAATGGGAAGGACTTGGATATTACAATTCATGTTATAGGAAAGGTTTCAGGTTTGGTATTAGAAGCATTGAGATATCACATCTCATGCTATAGGAAGGGTTTCAGGATTGGAATGGGAAGGACTTGGATATCACATCTCATGTTATAGGAAGGGTCTCAGGTTTGGTATTAGAAGCATTGAGATATCACATCTCATGCTATAGGAAGGGTCTCAGGAATGGCATGGGAAGGACTTGGATATCACATCTCATGATAAAGGAAGGGTCTAAGGTTTGGAAGGGGAAGGATTTGGATATCACATCTCATGTTATTGGACCGGTCTCAGGTTTGGTATTAGAAGCATTGAGATATCAAGTCTCATGGTATAGGACGGGAGTTTGATATCACATCTCATGCCATGGTATGGGTCTCAGGTTTTGTAGAAGCATTGGGATATCACATCTCATGGAAGGGTATCAGGATTGGATTTGGAAGGAGTTGGATATCCCATCTAATGCTATAGGAAGGGTCTCAGGTTGGAATGGGAAGGAGTTGGATATCACATCTCATGTTATAGGAAGGATCTCAGGATTGGAATGGGAAGGACTTGGATATCACATCTCATGCTTTAGGAAGGCTCTCAGGTTTGGTATTAGAAGCATTGAGATATCACATCTCATGCTATAGGAAGGGTCTCAGGATTGGAATGGGAAGGAGTTGGATATCGCATCTCATGTTATAGGAAGGATCTCAGGTTTGGTATTAGAAGCATTGAGATGTCACATCTCATGCTATAGGAAGGGTCTCAGGATTTGAATGGGAAGGAGTTGGATATCACATCTGATGCTAAAGGAAGGGTCTCAGTTTTGGTAGAAGCATTGAGATATCACATCTCATGCTAGAGGAAGGGTCTCAGGATTGGAATGGGAAGTAGTTGGATATCACATCTCATGCTAAAGGGAGGGTCTCAGGTTTGGAAGGGGAAGGATTTGGATATCACATCTCATGTTATAGGAAGGATCTCAGGTTTGGTATTAGAAGCATTGAGATATCACATCTCATGCTATAGGAAGGGTCTCATGATTGGAATGGGATGGAGTTGGATATCGTATCTCATGTTATAGGAAGGATCTCAGGTTTGGTATTAGAAGCATTGAGATATCACATCACATGCTATAGGAAGGGTCTCAGGATTGGAATGGGAAGGAGTTGGATATCACATCTGATGCTAAAGGAAGGGTCTCAGTTTTGGTAGAAGCATTAAGATATCACATCTCATGCTATAGGAAGGGTCTCAGGATTGGAATGGGAAGGAGTTGGATATCACATCTTATGCTGTAGGAAGGGTCTCAGGTTTGGTAGAAGCATTGAGATATCAAGTCTCATTGTATAGGACGGGTCTCAGAATTGGAATGGGAAGGAGTTGGATATCACATCTCATGCCATGGTATGGGTCTCAGGTTTTGTAGAGGCATTGGGATATCACATCTCATGCTATCGGAAGGGTATCAGGATTGGATTTGGAAGGAGTTGGATATCCCATCTCATGCTATAGGAAGGGTCTAAGGTTGTAATGGGAAGGAGTTGGATATCACATCTCATGTTATAGGAAGGGTCTCAGGATTGGAATGGGAAGGACTTGGATATAACATCTCATTCTATAGGAAGGCTCTCAGGGTTGGAAGGGGAAGGAGTTGGATATCACATTTCATGTTAGAGGTAGGATCTCAGGTTTGGTATTAGAGGCATTGAGATATCCCATCTCATGCTATAGGAAGGGTCTCAGGATTGGAATCGGAAGGAGTTGTATATGACATCTCATGCCATAGGAAGGGTCACAGGTTTGGTATAAGCATTGAGATATCACATCTCTGCTATCGGAAGGGTCTCAGGATTGGAATGGGAAGGAGTTGGATATATCTCATGCTATCAGAAGGGTCTCAGGATTGGAATGGGATGGAGTTGGATATCACATCTCAAGCTATCTCAGGATTGGAATGGGAAGGAGTTTGATATCACATCTCAAGCTAAAGGAATGGTCTCAGGTTTGGAAGGGGAAGGATTAGGATCTCACATCTCATGTTTTAGGACGGGTCTCAGGTTTGGTATTAGAAGCATTGAGATATCACATCTCATGGTATAGGAAGGGTCTCAGGATTGGAATGGGAAGGAGTTGGATATCACATCTCATGCTATAGGAAGGGTCTCAGGTTTGGTATAAGCATTGAGATATCCCATCTCATGCTATAGGAAGGGTCTCAGGATTGGAATCGGAAGGAGTTGTATATGACATCTCATGCCATAGGAAGGGTCACAGGTTTGGTATAAGCATTGAGATATCACATCTCTGCTATAGGAAGGGTCTAAGGTTTGGAAGGGGAAGGATTTGGATATCACATCTCATGTTATAGGACCGGTCTCAGGTTTGGTATTAGAAGCATTGAAATATCAAGTCTCATGGTATAGGACGGGTCTCAGAATTGGAATGGGAAGGAGTTGGATATCACATCTCAAGCTATAGGAAGGGTCTCAGGATTGGAATGGGAACGAGTTTGATATCACATCTCATGCCATGGTATGGGTCTCAGGTTTTGTAGAGGCATTGGGATATCACATCTCATGCTATCGGAAGGGTATCAGGATTGGATTTGGAAGGAGTTGGATATCCCATCTCATGCTATAGGAAGGGTCTAAGGTTGTAATGGGAAGGAGTTGGATATCACATCTCATGTTATAGGAAGGGTCTCAGGATTGGAATGGGAAGGACTTGGATATAAAATCTCATTCTATAGGAAGGCTCTCAGGGTTGGAAGGGGAAGGAGTTGGATATCACATTTCATGTTAGAGGTAGGATCTCAGGTTTGGTATTAGAGGCATTGAGATATCACATTTCATGCTATCAGAAGGGTCTCAGGATTGGAATGGGAAGGAGTTGGATATCACATCTCATGCTAAAGGGAGGGTCTAAGGTTTGGAAGGGGAAGGATTTGGATATCACATCTCATGTTATAGGAAGGATCTCAGGTTTGGTATTAGAAGCATTGAGATATCACATCTCATGCTATCGGAAGGGTCTCAGGTTTGGTATAAGCATTGAGATATCACATCTCTGCTATCGGAAGGGTCTCAGGATTGGAATGGGAAGGACTTGGATATTACAATTCATGTTATAGGAAAGGTCTCAGGTTTGGTATTAGAAGCATTGAGATATCACATCTCATGCTATAGGAAGGGTTTCAGGATTGGAATGGGAAGGACTTGGATATCACATCTCATGTTATAGGAAGGGTCTCAGGTTTGGTATTAGAAGCATTGAGATATCACATCTCATGCTATAGGAAGAGTCTCAGGAATGGCATGGGAAGGACTTGGATATCACATCTCATGATAAAGGAAGGGTCTAAGGTTTGGAAGGGGAAGGATTTGGATATCACACCTCATGTTATTGGACCGGTCTCAGGTTTGGTATTAGAAGCATTGAGATATCAAGTCTCATGGTATAGGACGGGAGTTTGATATCACATCTCATGCCATGGTATGGGTCTCAGGTTTTGTAGAAGCATTGGGATATCACATCTCATGGAAGGGTATCAGGATTCGATTTGGAAGGAGTTGGATATCCCATCTTATGCTATAGGAAGGGTCTCAGGTTGGAATGGGAAGGAGTTGGATATCACATCTCATGTTATAGGAAGGATCTCAGGATTGGAATGGGAAGGACTTGGATATCACATCTCATGCTTTAGGAAGGCTCTCAGGTTTGGTATTAGAAGCATTGAGATATCACATCTCATGCTATAGGAAGGGTCTCAGGATTGGAATGGGAAGGAGTTGGATATCACATCTGATGCTAAAGGAAGGGTCTCAGTTTTGGTAGAAGCATTGAGATATCACATCTCATGCTATAGGAAGGGTCTCAGGATTGGAATGGGAAGTAGTTGGATATCACATCTCATGCTAAAGGGAGGGTCTCAGGTTTGGAAGGGGAAGGATTTGGATATCACATCTCATGTTATAGGAAGGATCTCAGGTTTGGTATTAGAAGCATTGAGATATCACATCTCATGCTATAGGAAGGGTCTCATGATTGGAATGGGAAGGAGTTGGATATCGCATCTCATGTTATAGGAAGGATCTCAGGTTTGGTATTAGAAGCATTGAGATATCACATCACATGCTATAGGAAGGGTCTCAGGATTGGAATGGGAAGGAGTTGGATATCACATCTGATGCTAAAGGAAGGGTCTCAGTTTTGGTAGAAGCATTGAATTATCACATCCCATGCTATAGGAAGGGTCTCAGGATTGGAATGGGAAGGAGTTGGATATCACATTTTATGCTGTAGGAAGGGTCTCAGGTTTGGTAGAAGCATTGAGATATCAAGTCTCATTGTATAGGACGGGTCTCAGAATTGGAATGGGAAGGAGTTGGATATCACATCTCAAGCTATAGGAAGGGTCTCAGGATTGAAATGGGAAGGAGTTTGATATCACATCTCATGCCATGGTATGGGTCTCAGGTTTTGTAGAGGCATTGGGATATCACATCTCATGCTATCGGAAGGGTATCAGGATTAGATTTGGAAGGAGTTGGATATCCCATCTCATGCTATAGGAAGGGTCTAAGGTTGTAATGGGAAGGAGTTGGATATCACATCTCAAGTTATAGGAAGGGTCTCAGGATTGGAATGGGAAGGACTTGGATATAACATCTCATTCTATAGGAAGGCTCTCAGGGTTGGAAGGGGAAGGAGTTGGATATCACATTTCATGTTAGAGGTAGGATCTCAGGTTTGGTATTAGAGGCATTGAGATATCCCATCTCATGCTATAGGAAGGGTCTCAGGATTGGAATGGGAAGGAGTTGGATATATCTCATGCTATCAGAAGGGTCTCAGGATTGGAATGGGATGGAGTTGGATATCACATCTCAAGCTATCTCAGGATTGGAATGGGAAGGAGTTTGATATCACATCTCAAGCTATAGGAATGGTCTCAGGTTTGGAAGGGGAAGGATTAGGATCTCACATCTCATGTTTTAGGACGGGTCTCAGGTTTGGTATTAGAAGCATTGAGATATCACATCTCATGGTATAGGAAGGGTCTCAGGATTGGAATGGGAAGGAGTTTGATATCAAATCTCAAGCTATAGGAAGGGTCTCATGTTTGGAAAGGGAAGGATCTGGATTTCACATCTCATGTTATAGGATGGTTCTCATGTTTGGTTTTCGAAGCATTGAGATATCACATCTCATGCTATCGGAAGGGTCTCAGGTTTAGAAAGGGAAGGATTTGGATTTCACATGTTATAGGATGGTTCTCAGGTTTGGTTTTAGAAGCATTAAGATATTACATCTCATGCTATAGGAAGGGTCTCAGGTTTGGAATGGGAAGGAGTTGGATATCACTTCTCATGCTAAAGGAAAGGTCTCAGGTTTGGAAGGGGAAGGATTTGGATCTCACATCTCATGTTTTAGGACGGGTCTCAGGATTGGAATGGGAAGGAGTTGGATATCACATCTCATGCTAAAGGAAGGGTCTCAGGTTTGATAGAAGCAAAGGTTTGGAATGGGAAGGAGTTGGATATCACGTCTCATGTTATAGGAAGGGTCTCAGGATTGGAATGGGAAGGAGTTGGATATCACATCTCATGCTAAAGGAAGGGTCTCAGGTTTGATATAAGCAAAGGTTTGGAATGGGAAGGAGTTGGATATCACGTCTCATGTTATAGGAAGGGTCTCAGGATTGGAATGGGAAGGAGTTGGATATCACATCTCATGCTAAAGGAAGGGTCTCAGTTTTGATAGAAGTAAAGGTTTGGAATGGGAAGGAGTTTGATATCACACCTCATGTTATAGGAAGGATCTCAGGTTTGGTATTAGAAGCATTGAGATATCACATCTCATGCTATATGAAGGGTCTCAGGATTGGAATGGGAAGTAGTTGGATATCACATCTCATGCTATAGGAAGGGTCTCAGGTTTGGTATAAGCATTGAGATATAAATTCTCTGCTATAGGAAGGGTCTAAGGTTTGGAAGGGGAAGGATTTGGATAGCACATCTCATGTTATAGGACCGGTCTCAGGTTTGGTATTAGAAGCATTGAAATATCAAGTCTCATGGTATAGGACGGGTCTCAGAATTGGAATGGGAAGGAGTTGGATATCAAATCTCAAGCTATAGGAAGGGTCTCAGGATTGGAATGGGAAGGAGTTTGATATCACATCTCATGCCATGGTATGGGTCTCAGGTTTTGTAGAGGCATTGGGATATCACATCTCATGCTATCGGAAGGGTATCAGGATTGGATTTGGAAGGAGTTGGATATCCCATCTCATGCTATAGGAAGGGTCTAAGGTTGGAATGGGAAGGAGTTGGATATCACATCTCATTTTATAGGAAGGGTCTCAGGATTGGAATGGGAAGGACTTGGATATAACATCTCATTCTATAGGAAGGCTCTCAGGGTTGGAAGGTGAAGGAGTTGAATATCACATTTCATGTTAGAGGTAGGATCTCAGGTTTGGTATTAGAGGCATTGAGATATCACATCTCATGCTATCAGAAGGGTCTCAGGATTGGAATGGGAAGGAGTTGGATATCACATCTCATGCTAAAGGGAGGGTCTAAGGTTTGGAAGGGAAGGATTTGCATATCACATCTCATGTTATAGGAAGGATCTCAGGTTTGGTATTAGAAGCATTGAGATATCACATCTCATGCTATCGGAAGGGTCTCAGGTTTGTTATAAGCATTGAGATATCACATCTCTGCTATCGGAAGGGTCTCAGGATTGGAATGGGAAGGACTTGGATATTACAATTCATGTTATAGGAAAGGTCTCAGGTTTGGTATTAGAAGCATTGAGATATCACAGCTCATGCTATAGGAAGGGTTTCAGGATTGGAATGGGAAGGACTTGGATATCACATCTCATGTTATTGGAAGGGTCTCAGGTTTGGTATTAGAAGCATTGAGATATCACATCTCATGCTATCGGAAGGGTCTCAGGATTGGAATCGGAAGGAGTTGGATATCACATCTCATGCTATAGGCAGGGTCTCAGGTTTGGAACGGGAAGGAGTTGGATAGCACATCTCATGCTAAAGGGAGGGTCTCAGGTTTGGAAGGGGAAGGATTTGGATATCACATCACATTTTATAGGAAGGATCTCAGGTTTGGTATTAGAAGCATTGAGATATCACATCTCATGCTATCGGAAGGGTCTCAGGATTGGAATCGGAAGGAGTTGGATATCACATCTCATGCTATAGGAAGGGTCTCAGGTTTGGAACGGGAAGGAGTTGGATATCACATCTCATGTTATAGGAAGAGTCTCAGGTTTGGTATAAGCATTGAGATATCACATCTCTGCAATCGGAAGTGTCTCAGGATTGGGATGGGAAGGAGTTGGATATCAGATCTCATGTTATAGGAAGGGTCTCAGGAATGGCATGGGAAGGACTTGGATATCACATCTCATGTTATTGGACCGGTCTCAGGTTTGGTATTAGAAGCATTGAGATATCAAGTCTCATGGTATAGGACGGGAGTTTGATATCACATCTCATGCCATGGTATGGGTCTCAGGTTTTGTAGAAGCATTGGGATATCACATCTCGTGGAAAGGTATCAGGATTGGATTTGGAAGGAGTTGGATATCCCATCTCATGCTATAGGAAGGGTCTCAGTTTGGAATGGGAAGGAGTTGGATATCACATCTCATGTTATAGGAAGGATCTCAGGATTGGAATGGGAAGGACTTGGATATCACATCTCATGCTGTAGGAAGGCTCTCAGGTTTGGTATTAGAAGCATTGAGATATCACATCTCATGCTATAGGAAGGGTCTCAGGATTGGAATGGGAAGGAGTTGGATATCGCATCTCATGTTATAGGAAGGATCTCAGGTTTGGTATTAGAAGCATTGAGATGTCACATCTCATGCTATAGGAAGGGTCTCAGGATTTGAATGGGAAGGAGTTGGATATCACATCTGATGCTAAAGGAAGGGTCTCAGTTTTGGTAGCAGCATTGAGATATCACATCTCATGCTATAGGAAGGGTCTCAGGATTGGAATTTGAAGGAGTTGGATATCACATCTCATGCTAAAGGGAGGGTCTCAGGTTTGGAAGGGGAAGGATTTGGATATCACATCTCATGTTATAGGAAGGATCTCAGGTTTGGTATTAGAAGCATTGAGATATCACATCTCATGCTATAGGAAGGGTCTCAGGATTGGAATGGGAAGGAGTTGGATATCGCATCTCATGTTATAGGAAGGATCTCAGGTTTGGTATTAGAAGCATTGAGATATCACATCACATGCTATAGGAAGGGTCTCAGGATTGGAATGGGAAGGAGTTGGATATCACATCTGATGCTAAAGGAAGGGCCTCAGTTTTGGTAGAAGCATTGAGATATCATATCTCATGCTATAGGAAGGGTCTCAGGATTGGAATGGGAAGGAGTTGGATATCACATCTCATGCTATAGGAAGGGTCTCAGGTTTGGTAGAAGCATTGAGATATGAAGTCTCATGGTATAGGACGGGTCTCAGAATTGGAATGGGAAGGAGTTGGATATCACATCTCAAGCTATAGGAAGGGTCTCAGGATTGGAATGGGAAGGAGTTTGATATCACATCTCATGCCATGGTATGGGTCTCAGGTTTTGTAGAGGCATTGGGATATCACATCTCATGCTATCGGAAGGGTATCAGGATTGGATTTGGAAGGAGTTGGATATCCCATCTCATGCTATAGGAAGGGTCTAAGGTTGTAATGGGAAGGAGTTGGATATCACATCTCATGTTATAGGAAGGGTCTCAGGATTGGAATGGGAAGGACTTGGATATAACATCTCATTCTATAGGAAGGCTCTCAGGGTTGGAAGGGGAAGGAGTTGGATATCACATTTCATGTTAGAGGTAGGATCTCAGGTTTGGTATTAGAGGCATTGAGATATCACATCTCATGCTATCAGAAGGGTCTCAGGATTGGAATGGGAAGGAGTTGGATATCACATCTCATGCTAAAGGGAGGGTCTAAGGTTTGGAAGGGGAAGGATTTGGATATCACATCTCATGTTATAGGAAGGATCTCAGGTTTGGTATTAGAAGCATTGAGATATCACATCTCATGCTATCGGAAGGGTCTCAGGTTTGGTATAAGCATTGAGATATCACATCTCTGCTATCGGAAGGGTCTCAGGATTGGAATGGGAAGGACTTGGATATTACAATTAATGTTATAGGAAAGGTCTCAGGTTTGATATTAGAAGCATTGAGATATCACAGCTCATGCTATAGGAAGGGTTTCAGGATTGGAATGGGAAGGACTTGGATATCACATCTCATGTTATAGGAAGGGTCTCAAGTTTGGTATTAGAAGCATTGAGATATCACATCTCATGATAAAGGAAGGGTCTAAGGTTTGGAAGGGGAAGGATTTGGATATCACATCTCATGTTATTGGACCGGTCTCAGGTTTGGTATTAGAATCATTGAGATATCAAGTCTCATGGTATAGGACGGGAGTTTGATATCACATCTCATGCCATGGTATGGGTCTCAGGTTTTGTAGAAGCATTGGGATATCACATCTCATGGAAGGGTATCAGGATTGGATTTGGAAGGAGTTGTACATCCCATCTCATGCTATAGGAAGGGTCTCAGGTTGGAATGGGAAGGAGTTGGATATCACATCTCATGTTATAGGAAGGATCTCAGGATTGGAATGGGAAGGACTTGGATATCACATCTCATGCTGTAGGAAGGCTCTCAGGTTTGGTATTAGAAGCATTGAGATATCACATCTCATGCTATAGGAAGGGTCTCAGGAATGGCATGGGAAGGACTTGGATATCACATCTCATGATAAAGGAAGGGTCTAAGGTTTGGAAGGGGAAGGATTTGGATATCACATCTCATGTTATTGGACCGGTCTCAGGTTTGGTATTAGAAGCATTGAGATATCAAGTCTCATGGTATAGGACGGGAGTTTGATATCACATCTCATGCCATGGTATGGGTCTCAGGTTTTGTAGAAGCATTGGGATATCACATCTCATGGAAAGGTATCAGGATTGGATTTGGAAGGAGTTGGATAACCCATCTCATGCTGTAGGAAGGGTCTCAGGATGGAATGGGAAGGAGTTGGATATCACATCTCATGTTATAGGAAGGATCTCAGGATTGGAATGGGAAGGACTTGGATATCACATCTCATGCTGTAGGAAGGCTCTCAGGTTTGGTATTAGAAGCATTGAGATATCACATCTCATGCTATAGGAAGGGTCTCAGGATTGGAATGGGAAGGAGTTGGATATCGCATCTCATGTTATAGGAAGGATCTCAGGTTTGGTATTAGAAGCATTGAGATGTCACATCTCATGCTATAGGAAGGGTCTCAGGATTTGAATGGGAAGGAGTTGGATATCACATCTGATGCTAAAGGAAGGGTCTCAGTTTTGGTAGAAGCATTGAGATATCACATCTCATGCTATAGGAGGGGTCTCAGGATTGGAATGGGAAGGAGTTGGATATCACATCTCATGCTAAAGGGAGGGTCTCAGGTTTGGAAGGGGAAGGATTTGGATATCACATCTCATGTTATAGGAAGGATCTCAGGTTTGGTATTAGAAGCATTGAGATATCACATCTCATGCTATAGGAAGGGTCTCAGGATTGGAATGGGAAGGAGTTGGATATCGCATCTCATGTTATAGGAAGGATCTCAGGTTTGGTATTAGAAGCATTGAGATATCACATCACATGCTATAGGAAGGGTCTCAGGATTGGAATGGGAAGGAGTTGGATATCACATCTGATGCTAAAGGAAGGGCCTCAGTTTTGGTAGAAGCATTGAGATATCACATCTCATGCTATAGGAAGGGTCTCAGGATTGGAATGGGAAGGAGTTGGATATCACATCTCATGCTATAGGAAGGGTCTCAGGTTTGGTAGAAGCATTGAGATATGAAGTCTCATGGTATAGGACGGGTCTCAGAATTGGAATGGGAAGGAGTTGGATATCACATCTCAAGCTATAGGAAGGGTCTCAGGATTGGAATGGGAAGGAGTTTGATATCACATCTCGTGCCATGGTATGGGTCTCAGGTTTTGTAGAGGCATTGGGATATCACATCTCATGCTATCGGAAGGGTATCAGGATTGGATTTGGAAGGAGTTGGATATCCCATCTCATGCTATAGGAAGGGTCTAAGGTTGTAATGGGAAGGAGTTGGATATCACATCTCATGTTATAGGAAGGGTCTCAGGATTGGAATGGGAAGGACTTGGATATAACATCTCATTCTATAGGAAGGCTCTCAGGGTTGGAAGGGGAAGGAGTTGGATATCACATTTCATGTTAGAGGTAGGATCTCAGGTTTGGTAATAGAGGCATTGAGATATCACATCTCATGCTGTAGGAAGGCTCTCAGGTTTGGTATTAGAAGCATTGAGATATCACATCTCATGCTATAGGAAGGGTCTCAGGATTGGAATGGGAAGGACTTGGATATCACATCTGATGCTAAAGGAAGGGCCTCAGTTTTGGTAGAAGCATTGAGATATCACATCTCATGCTATCGGAAGGGTCTCAGGTTTGGTATAAGCATTGAGATATCACATCTCTGCTATCGGAAGGGTCTCAGGATTGGAATGGGAAGGACTTGGATATTACAATTCATGTTATAGGAAAGGTCTCAGTTTTGGTATTGGAAGCATTGAGATATCACAGCTCATGCTATAGGAAGGGTTTCAGGATTGGAATGGGAAGGACTTGGATATCACATCTCATGTTATAGGAAGGGTCTCAGGTTTGGTATTAGAAGCATTGAGATATCACATCTCATGCTATAGGAAGGGTCTCAGGAATGGCATGGGAAGGACTTGGATATCACATCTCATGATAAAGGAAGGGTCGAAGGTTTGGAAGGGGAAGGATTTGGATATCACATCTCATGTTATTGGACCGGTCTCAGGTTTGGTATTAGAAGCATTGAGATATCAAGTCTCAAGGTATAGGACGGGAGTTTGATATCACATCTCATGCCATGGTATGGGTCTCAGGTTTTGTAGAAGCATTGGGATATCACATCTCATGGAAGGGTATCAGGATTGGATTTGGAAGGAGTTGGATATCCCATCTCATGCTATAGGAAGGCCCTCAGGTTTGGTATTAGAAGCATTGAGATATCACATCTCATGCTATAGGAAGGGTCTCAGGATTTGAATGGGAAGGAGTTGGATATCACATCTCATGCTAAAGGAAGGGTCTCAGTTTTGGTAGAAGCATTGAGATATCACATCTCATGCTATAGGAAGGGTCTCAGGATTGGAATGGGAAGGAGTTGGATATCGCATCTCATGTTATAGGAAGGATCTCAGGTTTGGTATTAGAAGCATTGAGATATCACATCACATGCTATAGGAAGGGTCTCAGGATTGGAATGGGAAGGAGTTGGATATCGCATCTCATGTTATAGGAAGGATCTCAGGTTTGGTATTAGAAGCATTGAGATATCACATCACATGCTATAGGAAGGGTCTCAGGATTGGAATGGGAAAGAGTTGGATATCACATCTGATGCTAAAGGAAGGGCCTCAGTTTTGGAAGAAGCGTTGAGATATCACATCTCATGCTATAGGAAGGGTCTCAGGATTGGAATGGGAAGGAGTTGGATATCACATCTCATGCTATAGGAAGGGTCTCAGGTTTGGTAGAAGCATTGAGATATGAAGTCTCATGGTATAGGACGGGTCTCAGAATTGGAATGGGAAGGAGTTGGATATCACATCTCAAGCTATAGGAAGGGTCTCAGGATTGGAATGGGAAGGAGTTGGATATCGCATCTCATGTTATAGGAAGGATCTCAGGTTTGGTATTAGAAGCATTGAGATATCACATCACATGCTTTAGGAAGGGTCTCAGGATTGGAATGGGAAGGAGTTGGATATCACATCTGATGCTAAAGGAAGGGCCTCAGTTTTGGTAGAAGCATTGAGATATCACATCTCATGCTATAGGAAGGGTCTCAGGATTGGAATGGGAAGGAGTTGGATATCACATCTCATGCTATAGAAAGGGTCTCAGGTTTGGTAGAAGCATTGAGATATGAAGTCTCATGGTATAGGACGGGTCTCAGAATTGGAATGGGAAGGAGTTGGATATCACATCTCAAGCTATAGGAAGGGTCTCAGGATTGGAATGGGAAGGAGTTTGATATCACATCTCGTGCCATGGTATGGGTCTCAGGTTTTGTAGAGGCATTGGGATATCACATCTCATGCTATCGGAAGGGTATCAGGATTGGATTTGGAAGGAGTTGGATATCCCATCTCATGCTATAGGAAGGGTCTAAGGTTGTAATGGGAAGGAGTTGGATATCACATCTCATGTTATAGGAAGGGTCTCAGGATTGGAATGGGAAGGACTTGGATATAACATCTCATTCTATAGGAAGGCTCTCAGGGTTGGAAGGGGAAGGAGTTGGATATCACATTTCATGTTAGAGGTAGGATCTCAGGTTTGGTAATAGAGGCATTGAGATATCACATCTCATGCTGTAGGAAGGCTCTCAGGTTTGGTATTAGAAGCATTGAGATATCACATCTCATGCTATAGGAAGGGTCTCAGGATTGGAATGGGAAGGACTTGGATATTACAATTCATGTTATAGGAAAGGTCTCAGTTTTGGTATTAGAAGCATTGAGATATCACAGCTCATGCTATAGGAAGGGTTTCAGGATTGGAATGGGAAGGACTTGGATATCACATCTCATGTTATAGGAAGGGTCTCAGGTTTGGTATTAGAAGCATTGAGATATCACATCTCATGCTATAGGAAGGGTCTCAGGAATGGCATGGGAAGGACTTGGATATCACATCTCATGATAAAGGAAGGGTCGAAGGTTTGGAAGGGGAAGGATTTGGATATCACATCTCATGTTATTGGACCGGTCTCAGGTTTGGTATTAGAAGCATTGAGATATCAAGTCTCAAGGTTTAGGACGGGAGTTTGATATCACATCTCATGCCATGGTATGGGTCTCAGGTTTTGTAGAAGCATTGGGATATCACATCTCATGGAAGGGTATCAGGATTGGATTTGGAAGGAGTTGGATATCCCATCTCATGCTATAGGAAGGCCCTCAGGTTTGGTATTAGAAGCATTGAGATATCACATCTCATGCTATAGGAAGGGTCTCAGGATTTGAATGGGAAGGAGTTGGATATCACATCTCATGCTAAAGGAAGGGTCTCAGTTTTGGTAGAAGCATTGAGATATCACATCTCATGCTATAGGAAGGGTCTCAGGATTGGAATGGGAAGGAGTTGGATATCGCATCTCATGTTATAGGAAGGATCTCAGGTTTGGTATTAGAAGCATTGAGATATCACATCACATGCTATAGGAAGGGTCTCAGGATTGGAATGGGAAGGAGTTGGATATCGCATCTCATGTTATAGGAAGGATCTCAGGTTTGGTATTAGAAGCATTGAGATATCACATCACATGCTATAGGAAGGGTCTCAGGATTGGAATGGGAAGGAGTTGGATATCACATCTGATGCTAAAGGAAGGGCCTCAGTTTTGGAAGAAGCGTTGAGATATCACATCTCATGCTATAGGAAGGGTCTCAGGATTGGAATGGGAAGGAGTTGGATATCACATCTCATGCTATAGGAAGGGTCTCAGGTTTGGTAGAAGCATTGAGATATCAAGTCTCATGGTGTAGGACGGGTCTCAGAATTGGAATGGTAAGGAGTTGGATATCACATCTCAAGCCATAGGAAGGCTCTCAGGGTTGGAAGGGGAAGGAGTTGGAAATCACATTTCATGTTAGAGGTAGGATCTCAGGTTTAGTATTAGAGGCATTGAGATGTCACATCTCATGCTATCAGAAGGGTCTCAGGATTGGAATGGGAAGGAGTTGGATATCACATCTCATGCTAAAGGGAGGGTATAAGGTTTGGAAGGGGAAGGATTTGGATATCACATCTCATGTTATAGGAAGGATCTCAGGTTTGGTATTAGAAGCATTGAGATATCACATCTCATGCTATCGGAAGGGTCTCAGGTTTGGTATAAGCATTGAGATATCACATCTCTGCTATCGGAAGGGTCTCAGGATTGGAATGGGAAGGACTTGGATATTACAATTCATGTTATAGGAAAGGTCTCAGGTTTGGTATTAGAAGCATTGAGATATCACATCTCATGCTATAGGAAGGGTTTCAGGATTGGAATGGGAAGGACTTGGATATCACATCTCATGTTATTGGAAGGGTCTCAGGTTTGGTATTAGAAGCATTGAGATATCACATCTCATGCTATCGGAAGGGTCTCAGGATTGGAATGATGGAGTTGGATATCACATTCCAAACCTGAGATCCTTCCTATAACATGAGATGTGATATCCAACTACTTCCCATTCCAAACCTGAGACCCTTCCGATAGCATGAGATGTGATATCTCAATGCTTCAAAAACCAAACATGAGAACCATCCTATAACATGAGATGTGAAATCCAAATCCTTCCCTTCCCAAACCTGAGACTCTTCCTATAGCATGAGATGTGATATCTCAATGCTTCTACCAAACCTGAAACCCTTCCTATAGCATGAGATGTGATATCCAACTCCTTCCCATTCCAATCCTGACACACTTCCTATAGCATGAGATGTGATATCTCAATGCTTCTAATACCAAACCTGAGACCCATCCTATAACATGAGATGTGATATCCAAATCCTTCCCCTTCCAAACCTGAGACCCTTCCTTTAGCATGAGATGTGATATCCAGCTCCTCCCATTCCAATCCTGAGACCCTTCCGATAGCATGAGATGTGATATCTCAATGCTTCTAATATCAAAATTGAGACCCTCCCTATAGCATGAGATGTGATATCTAAGTCCGTTCCATTCCAATCCTGAGACCCTTCCGATAGCAGAGATGTGATATCTCAATGCTTATACCAAACCTGAGACCCTTCCTATAGCATGAGATGTGATATCCAATTTCCTTCCCATTCCAATCCTTAGACCCTTCCTATAGCATGAGATGTGATATCTCAATGCTTCTACCAAAACTGAGACCCTTCCTTTAGCATGAGATGTGATATCCAACTCCTTCCCATTCCAATCCTGAGACCCTTCCTATAGCATGAGATGTGATATCTCAATGCTTCTAATACCAAACCTGAGATCCTTCCGATAGCATGAGTTGTGCTATCTCAATGCTTCTAATACCAAACCTGGGATCCTTCCTATAACATGAGATGTGATATCCAAATCCTTCCCCTTCCAAACCTGAGACCCTCCCTTTAGCATGAGATGTGATATCCAACTCCTTCCCATTCCAATCCTGATACCCTTCTGATAGCATGAGATGTGATATCTCAATGCCTCTAATACCAAACCTGAGATCCTACCTCTAACATGAAATGTGATAGCCCACTCCTTCCCTTTCCAAACCTGAGAGCCTTCCTACAGCATGAGATGTGATATCCAAGTCCTTCCCATTCCAATCCTGAGACCCTTCCTATAACATGAGATGTGATATCCAACTCCTTCCCATTCTAATCCTGAGACCCTTCCGATAGCATGAGATGTCATATCTCAATGCTTCTAATATCAAAACTGAGACCCTCCCTATAGCATGAGATGTGATATCTAAGTCCTTCCCATTCCAATCCTGAGACCCTTCCAATAGCAGAGATGTGATATCTCAATGCGTATACCAAACCTTAGACCCTTCCTATAGCATGAGATGTGATATCCAACTCCTTTCCATTCCAATCCTGAGACCCTTCCTATAGCATGAGATGTGATATCTCAATGCTTCTACCAAAACTGAGACCCTTCCTTTAGCATGAGATGTGATATCCAACTCCTTCCCATTCCAATCCTGAGACCCTTCCTATAGCATGAGATGTGATATCTCAATGCTTCTAATACCAAACCTGAGATCCTTCCTATAACATGAGATGTGATATCCAACTCCTTCCCATTCCAATCCTGAGACCCTTCCTATAGCATGAGATGTGATATCTCAATGCTTCTAATACCAAACCTGAGATCCTTCCTATAACATGAGATGTGATATCCAAATCCTTCCCCTTCCAAACCTGAGACCCTCCCTTTAGCATGAGATGTGATATCCAACTCCTTCCCATTCCAATCCTGATACCCTTCTGATAGCATGAGATGTATTATCTCAATGCCTCTAATACCAAACCTGAGATCCTACCTCTAACATGAAATGTGATAGCCCACTCCTTCCCTTTCCAAACCTGAGAGCCTTCCTACAGCATGAGATGTGATATCCAAGTCCTTCCCATTCCAATCCTGAGACCCTTCCTATAACATGAGATGTGAAATCCAACTCCTTCCCATTCCAACCTTAGACCCTTCCTATAGCATGAGATGGGATATCCAACTCCTTCCAAATCCAATCCTGATAGCCTTCCGATAGCATGAGATGTGATATCCCAATGCTTCTACAAAACCTGAGACCCATACCATGGCATGAGATGTGATATCAAACTCCTTCCCATTCCAATCTGAGACCCTTCCTATAGCTTGAGATGTGATATCCAACTCCTTCCCATTCCAATTCTGAGACCCGTCCTATACCATGAGACTTGATATCTCAATGCTTCTAATACCAAACCTGAGACCCTTCCTATAACATGTCGATGTGATATCCAAGTCCTTCCCATTACAATCCTGAGACCCTTCCCATAGCTTGAGATGTGATATCCAACTCCTTCCCATTCCAATTCTGAGACCCGTCCTATACCATGAGACTTGATATCTGAATGCTTCTAATGCCAAACCTGAGACCGGTCCTACACCATGAGATGTGATATACAAATCCTTCCCCTTCCAAACCTTAGACCCTTCCTATAGCATGAGATGTGATATCGCAATGCTTCTAATACCAAACCTGAGACCCTTCTTATAACGAGATGGGATATCCAACTCCTTCCCATTTCAATCCTGAGACCCTTCCGATAGCAGAGATGTGATATCTCAATGCTTATACCAAACCTGAGACCCTTCCTATGGCATGAGATGTCATATACAACTCCTTCCGATTCCAATCCTGAGACCCTTCCTATAGCATGAGATGGGATATCTCAATGCTTATACCAAACCTGAGACCCTTCCTATAGCATGAGATGTGATATCCAACTCCTTCCCGTTCCAAACCTGATACCCTTCCTATAGCATGAGATGTGATATCCAACTCCTTCCCATCCCAATCCTGAGACACCTCCGATAGCAGAGATGTGATATCTCAATGCTTATACCAAACCTGAGACTCTTCCTATGACATGAGATGTGATATCCAACTCCTTCCCGTTCCAAACCTGATACCCTTCCTATAGCATGAGATGTGATATCCAACTCCTTCCCATTCCAATCCTGAGACCTTTCCGATAGCATGAGATGTGATATCTCAATGCTTCCAATACCAAACCTGTGATCCTTCCTATAACATGAGATGTGATATCCAAATCCTTCCCCTTCCAAACCTGAGACCCTCCCTTTAGCATGAGATGTGATATCCAACTCCTTCCCATTCCAATCCTGAGACCCTTCTGATAGCATGAGATGTGATATCTCAATGCCTCTAATACCAAACCTGAGATCCTTCCGATAGCATGAGATGTGATATCTCAATGCTTCTAATACCAAACCTGAGATCCTTCCTATAACATGAGATGTGATATCCAAATCCTTCCCCTTCCAAACCTGAGACCCTCCCTTTAGCATGAGATGTGATATCCAACTCCTTCCCATTCCAATCCTGAGACCCTTCTGATAGCATGAGATGTGATATCTCAATGCCTCTAATACCAAACCTGAGATCCTACCTCTAACATGAAATGTGATATCCAACTCATTCCCTTCACACACGTGAGACCCTCCCTATAGCATGAGATGTGATATCCAAGTCCTTCCCATTCCAGTCCTGAGACCCTTCCTATAACATGAGATGTGATATCTCAATGCTTCTAATATCAAACCTGAGACCCTTTCTATAACATAAGATGGGATATCCAACTCCTTCCCATTCCAATCCTGAGACCCTTCTGATAGCAGAGATGTGATATCTCAATGCTTATACCAAACCTGAGACCCTTCCTATGGCATGAGATGTCATATACAACTCCTTCCCATTCCAATCCTGAGACCCTTCCTATAGCATGAGATGTGATATATCAATGCTTATACCAAACCTGAGACCATTCCTATAGCATAAGATGTGATATCCAACTCCTTCCCATTACAATCCTGAGACCCTTCCTATAACATGAGATGTGATGTCTCAATGCTTCTAATACCAAACCTGAGATCCTTCCTATGGCATGAGATGTCATATAAAACTCCATCCCATTCCAAACCTGATACCCTTCCTATAGCATGAGATGTGATATCCAACTCCTTCCCATTCCAATCCTGAGACCTTTCCGATAGCATGAGATGTGATATCTCAATGCTTCTAATACCAAACCTGTGATCCTTCCTATAACATGAGATGTGATATCCAAATCCTTCCCCTTCCAAACCTGAGACCCTCCCTTTAGCATGAGATGTGATATCCAACTCCTTCCCATTCCAATCCTGAGACCCTTCTGATAGCATGAGATGTGATATCTCAATGCCTCTAATACCAAACCTGAGATCCTTCCGATAGCATGAGATGTGATATCTCAATGCTTCTAATACCAAACCTGAGATCCTTCCTATAACATGAGATGTGATATCCAAATCCTTCCCCTTCCAAACCTGAGACCCTCCCTTTAGCATGAGATGTGATATCCAACTCCTTCCCATTCCAATCCTGAGACCCTTCTGATAGCATGAGATGTTATATCTCAATGCCTCTAATACCAAACCTGAGATCCTACCTCTAACATGAAATGTGATATCCAACTCATTCCCTTCACAAACGTGAGACCCTCCCTATAGCATGAGATGTGATATCCAAGTCCTTCACATTCCAGTCCTGAGACCCTTCCTATAACATGAGATGTGATATCTCAATGCTTCTAATATCAAACCTGAGACCCTTTCTATAACATAAGATGGGATATCCAACTCCTTCCCATTCCAATCCTGAGACCCTTCTGATAGCAGAGATGTGATATCTCAATGCTTATACCAAACCTGAGACCCTTCCTATGGCATGAGATGTCATATACAACTCCTTCCCATTCCAATCCTGAGACCCTTCCTATAGCATGAGATGTGATATATCAATGCTTATACCAAACCTGAGACCATTCCTATAGCATAAGATGTGATATCCAACTCCTTCCCATTACAATCCTGAGACCCTTTCTATAGCATGAGATGTGATGTCTCAATGCTTATACCAAACCTGAGACTCTTCCTATAACATGAGATGTGATATCCAACTCCTTCCAATTCCAAACCTGAGACCCTTCCTATAGCATGAGATGTGATATCTCAATGCTTCTAAGACCAAACCTGAGATCCTTCCTATAACATGAGATGTGATATCCAAATCCTTCCCCTTCCAACCCTGAGACCCTTCCTATACCATGAGATGTGATAGCCAACTCCTTCCCATTCCAATCCTGAGAACCTTCCTATAGCATGAGATGTGATATCTCAATGCTTCTAAGACCAAACCTGAGATCCTTCCTATAACATGAGATGTGATATCCAAATCCTTCCCCTTCCAACCCTGAGACCCTTCCTATACCATGAGATGTGATATCTCAATGCTTCTAATACCAAACCCGGGACCCGTCCTATAACATGAGATATGATATCCAAATCCTTCCCCTTCCAAACCTGAGACCCTTCCTTTAGCATGAGATGTGATATCCAAATCCTTCACATTCCAATCCTAAAACCCTTCCTGTAGAATGAGATGTGATATCTCAATGTTTCTAATAAAAAACCTTAGACCCTTCCTATAGCAAGAGATGTGATATCCAAATCCTTCCCATTCCAATCCTGAGACCCTTCCTATAACATGAGATGTGATATCCAACTCCTTCCCATTCCAACCTGAGACCCTATAGTATGAGAAGGGATATCCAACTCCTTCCCAATCCAATCCTGAGACCCTTCCGATAGCAGAGATGTGATATCTCAATGCTTATACCAAACCTGAGACCCTTCCTATGGCATGAGATGTGATATCCAAATCCTTCACATTCCAATCCTGAGACCCTTCCTATAGCATGAGATGTGATATCTCAATGCTTCTAATACCAAACCTGAGATCCTTCCTATAACATGAGATGTGATATCCAACTACTTCCCATTCCAAACCTGAGACCCTTCCGATAGCATGAGATGTGATATCTCAATGCTTCAAAAACCAAACATGAGAACCATCCTATAACATGAGATGTGAAATCCAAATCCTTCCCTTCCCAAACCTGAGACTCTTCCTATAGCATGAGATGTGATATCTCAATGCTTCTACCAAACCTGAAACCCTTCCTATAGCATGAGATGTGATATCCAACTCCTTCCCATTCCAATCCTGACACACTTCCTATAGCATGAGATGTGATATCTCAATGCTTCTAATACCAAACCTGAGACCCGTCCTATAACATGAGATGTGATATCCAAATCCTTCCCCTTCCAAACCTGAGACCCTTCCTTTAGCATGAGATGTGATATCCAGCTCCTCCCATTCCAATCCTGAGACCCTTCCGATAGCATGAGATGTGATATCTCAATGCTTCTAATATCAAAATTGAGACCCTCCCTATAGCATGTGATGTGATATCTAAGTCCGTTCCATTCCAATCCTGAGACCCTTCCGATAGCAGAGATGTGATATCTCAATGCTTATACCAAACCTGAGACCCTTCCTATAGCATGAGATGTGATATCCAATTTCCTTCCCATTCCAATCCTTAGACCCTTCCTATAGCATGAGATGTGATATCTCAATGCTTCTACCAAAACTGAGACCCTTCCTTTAGCATGAGATGTGATATCCAACTCCTTCCCATTCCAATCCTGAGACCCTTCCTATAGCATGAGATGTGATATCTCAATGCTTCTAATACCAAACCTGAGATCCTTCCGATAGCATGAGTTGTGCTATCTCAATGCTTCTAATACCAAACCTGGGATCCTTCCTATAACATGAGATGTGATATCCAAATCCTTCCCCTTCCAAACCTGAGACCCTCCCTTTAGCATGAGATGTGATATCCAACTCCTTCCCATTCCAATCCTGATACCCTTCTGATAGCATGAGATGTGATATCTCAATGCCTCTAATACCAAACCTGAGATCCTACCTCTAACATGAAATGTGATAGCCCACTCCTTCCCTTTCCAAACCTGAGAGCCTTCCTACAGCATGAGATGTGATATCCAAGTCCTTCCCATTCCAATCCTGAGACCCTTCCTATAACATGAGATGTGATATCCAACTCCTTCCCATTCTAATCCTGAGACCCTTCCGATAGCATGAGATGTCATATCTCAATGCTTCTAATATCAAAACTGAGACCCTCCCTATAGCATGAGATGTGATATCTAAGTCCTTCCCATTCCAATCCTGAGACCCTTCCAATAGCAGAGATGTGATATCTCAATGCGTATACCAAACCTTAGACCCTTCCTATAGCATGAGATGTGATATCCAACTCCTTTCCATTCCAATCCTGAGACCCTTCCTATAGCATGAGATGTGATATCTCAATGCTTCTACCAAAACTGAGACCCTTCCTTTAGCATGAGATGTGATATCCAACTCCTTCCCATTCCAATCCTGAGACCCTTCCTATAGCATGAGATGTGATATCTCAATGCTTCTAATACCAAACCTGAGATCCTTCCTATAACATGAGATGTGATATCCAACTCCTTCCCATTCCAATCCTGAGACCCTTCCTATAGCATGAGATGTGATATCTCAATGCTTCTAATACCAAACCTGAGATCCTTCCTATAACATGAGATGTGATATCCAAATCCTTCCCCTTCCAAACCTGAGACCCTCCCTTTAGCATGAGATGTGATATCCAACTCCTTCCCATTCCAATCCTGATACCCTTCTGATAGCATGAGATGTATTATCTCAATGCCTCTAATACCAAACCTGAGATCCTACCTCTAACATGAAATGTGATAGCCCACTCCTTCCCTTTCCAAACCTGAGAGCCTTCCTACAGCATGAGATGTGATATCCAAGTCCTTCCCATTCCAATCCTGAGACCCTTCCTATAACATGAGATGTGAAATCCAACTCCTTCCCATTCCAACCTTAGACCCTTCCTATAGCATGAGATGGGATATCCAACTCCTTCCAAATCCAATCCTGATAGCCTTCCGATAGCATGAGATGTGATATCCCAATGCTTCTACAAAACCTGAGACCCATACCATGGCATGAGATGTGATATCAAACTCCTTCCCATTCCAATCTGAGACCCTTCCTATAGCTTGAGATGTGATATCCAACTCCTTCCCATTCCAATTCTGAGACCCGTCCTATACCATGAGACTTGATATCTCAATGCTTCTAATACCAAACCTGAGACCCTTCCTATAACATGTCGATGTGATATCCAAGTCCTTCCCATTACAATCCTGAGACCCTTCCCATAGCTTGAGATGTGATATCCAACTCCTTCCCATTCCAATTCTGAGACCCGTCCTATACCATGAGACTTGATATCTGAATGCTTCTAATGCCAAACCTGAGACCGGTCCTACACCATGAGATGTGATATACAAATCCTTCCCCTTCCAAACCTTAGACCCTTCCTATAGCATGAGATGTGATATCGCAATGCTTCTAATACCAAACCTGAGACCCTTCTTATAACGAGATGGGATATCCAACTCCTTCCCATTTCAATCCTGAGACCCTTCCGATAGCAGAGATGTGATATCTCAATGCTTATACCAAACCTGAGACCCTTCCTATGGCATGAGATGTCATATACAACTCCTTCCGATTCCAATCCTGAGACCCTTCCTATAGCATGAGATGGGATATCTCAATGCTTATACCAAACCTGAGACCCTTCCTATAGCATGAGATGTGATATCCAACTCCTTCCCGTTCCAAACCTGATACCCTTCCTATAGCATGAGATGTGATATCCAACTCCTTCCCATCCCAATCCTGAGACACCTCCGATAGCAGAGATGTGATATCTCAATGCTTATACCAAACCTGAGACTCTTCCTATGACATGAGATGTGATATCCAACTCCTTCCCGTTCCAAACCTGATACCCTTCCTATAGCATGAGATGTGATATCCAACTCCTTCCCATTCCAATCCTGAGACCTTTCCGATAGCATGAGATGTGATATCTCAATGCTTCCAATACCAAACCTGTGATCCTTCCTATAACATGAGATGTGATATCCAAATCCTTCCCCTTCCAAACCTGAGACCCTCCCTTTAGCATGAGATGTGATATCCAACTCCTTCCCATTCCAATCCTGAGACCCTTCTGATAGCATGAGATGTGATATCTCAATGCCTCTAATACCAAACCTGAGATCCTTCCGATAGCATGAGATGTGATATCTCAATGCTTCTAATACCAAACCTGAGATCCTTCCTATAACATGAGATGTGATATCCAAATCCTTCCCCTTCCAAACCTGAGACCCTCCCTTTAGCATGAGATGTGATATCCAACTCCTTCCCATTCCAATCCTGAGACCCTTCTGATAGCATGAGATGTGATATCTCAATGCCTCTAATACCAAACCTGAGATCCTACCTCTAACATGAAATGTGATATCCAACTCATTCCCTTCACACACGTGAGACCCTCCCTATAGCATGAGATGTGATATCCAAGTCCTTCCCATTCCAGTCCTGAGACCCTTCCTATAACATGAGATGTGATATCTCAATGCTTCTAATATCAAACCTGAGACCCTTTCTATAACATAAGATGGGATATCCAACTCCTTCCCATTCCAAACCTGAGACCCTTCTGATAGCAGAGATGTGATATCTCAATGCTTATACCAAACCTGAGACCCTTCCTATGGCATGAGATGTCATATACAACTCCTTCCCATTCCAATCCTGAGACCCTTCCTATAGCATGAGATGTGATATATCAATGCTTATACCAAACCTGAGACCATTCCTATAGCATAAGATGTGATATCCAACTCCTTCCCATTACAATCCTGAGACCCTTCCTATAACATGAGATGTGATGTCTCAATGCTTCTAATACCAAACCTGAGATCCTTCCTATGGCATGAGATGTCATATAAAACTCCTTCCCATTCCAAACCTGATACCCTTCCTATAGCATGAGATGTGATATCCAACTCCTTCCCATTCCAATCCTGAGACCTTTCCGATAGCATGAGATGTGATATCTCAATGCTTCTAATACCAAACCTGTGATCCTTCCTATAACATGAGATTTATTTATTTATTTATTTATTCGCATTTGTTAAGCGCACAGAATCAGCCCTGAGGCATCGTGGCGCTGGTTACAGAATAGCGCTGGTTACAGGGAAAGCGCGTCTTAGTTACAGCATACAGAGGCATACATGCATACAGTTTGGGCAGTAGCAATAGTTAGCAGTGTGTGCCTGAATGGCAGTAGGTAGAGGAATTTTAGTTAAAGAGAGAGGTTTTGAGTTTTTTTCTAAACGCTGTGAGGGAGCCTTCTGCTCTTAGAGCGTGGGGGAGATTATTCCAAAGTTTTGGTGCTATGTAGGGGAAACCCAGCCCCCCGGCTGTAATCTTGTGGATGCGTGGTACAGTGAGTTGGTTAGTGTAGCAGAGTCTGGTAGGTCTGGATGAGGTCTGTCTGAGAATGGTGTCTGAGAGATATGATGGTGCAGTGTGGTGGATACATTTGTGGGTAGTAGTCAGTACCTTGAAGGTGATGCGTTCTTTGACAGGGAGCCAGTGAACTGATTGCCTTGCCAGTGAGATGTGGTCCCTTTTGGAGATGTTTAATGCTGCTCTTAGAGCGTTATTTTGGGCGACCTGGAGTTTGTTTAGGTTTTTTTCAGAGGTGCCGGCTAGAAGTGCATTGCAATAGTCAAGTTTAGCGCCTATGGTAGCTCTTGCTATTGAAAGGCAGTTTTCTTTGGAAAGGAATGGTTTAATGGCGTTGATGAGTTTAGTGCTTAGTGCAGATGCGGAGACAATGGCACTAACTTGTTTGTCCATGGACAGGGTTGCATCAATGTAGACCCCTAGCGTTTTCACAGAGGATAGGACTGGGATAGTGCAGTTGTCGATGTTGAAATTGGCATAGCAGCTGTCTAGCCTGGCCAGTGTGGATTTTTGGCCGAGGATAAGGATTTCAGTCTTATCCCCGTTAAGACATAGGCCGTTAGTGGCCATCCAGGCTTGAATGGTGGCATATATGAGTTTTAGAGCTAGGGCGTCTTTGTGGTATGAGCCTGATAGAGGGAGGAGCACTTGGGTGTCGTCGGCGTAGTTGGTGTAGGCAATCCCAAGTGCATCAAGTTTCTCGAATAGGGGCTTAGTGAATAGATTGTAAAGCGTAGGTGCTGTACAGGAGCCTTGAGGGACACCGCAGTGTATTATGGATGGTGTTGCGCTCGAAATGTTTGAAAAGACTTTCATGGCCCTCCCTTCAAGAAATGAGGTTATCCAGGAGGTGGCTTGGTCAGAGAAATGTGCGGAGTGAGAGAGGTGTGAGGTGAGGGTCTTGTGGTCCACTAGGTCGAATGCCGCAGAGAGGTCGAGGAGAAGTAAAAGGGCGGGTTTACCTTTGTCCAATATCTTGGTTATTTGGTTTTTTAGGTCCAGCAAAGCAGTCTCTGTTCCATGACCTTTGCGGAAGCCTGACTGTCTGGTGCCTAGGATGGAGTTAGATTCGAGGTATAGTTGGATTTGGCTGTGTGCCACTTTATCTAGAATCTTGAGAAGGAAGGGGACAGTTGTTATAGGTCTGTAATTGTTAGGCATCGTGGGGTCGAGAGTGGGCTTTTTTAGAAGTGGGCGCACCCAGGCTTCTTTAAGACTGTCTGGGACAGAGCAGGACTTGAATGAGGCATTAATGAATGCGGTAATGATTGGGGCAAGTGGTTCAGCGCAGTCCTTGATTAATTTAGGGGGGCATGTATCGGCTTTGCAAGTCGATGGTTTCAGATGTTTCAGTATGTCCAGGACTTCTAGTTCTGAAACTTCTTTAAAGGCAAATTTGGGAATGTTAGTGGTTTTGCTATGGGATTGGGAATCTAAGTGTCGACTCTGTTTTGGCAAGGTATTGTAGTGGTCGCGGATTTTGTTTTGTAAGAGGTCTATTTTGTTGAGCATGGCGGCTTGGATACTGTTGCACCAGCCTTCATCCTTGATGATCTCGTCAGAGGAAGTGGGAGGCACTGTGAGCTCTTTAAAGATAGAGAAGAGTTCTCTTGAGTGGCACTTTGAGTCTAGTATTCGACGGTTGTATGATTCAGATTTGGCATTGAAGATGGCGGTTTTGTATTTTTTTGCAGTGACTTTGAATAAGTCTTTGGTGATGTCGCATGGGTTGGCCTGCCAGTTTTTAAGTGCTTGGCGCTTTTTGTCACGCAGAGCTTGGAGGTCCTCTGTGAACCATGCGTTTGAGTGGAAGGATTTTTTTTCTTTTTTCTCTTCTAGAGGAGCGATGGAGTTTATAGCATTGGTGAGCGTATCCTTGAGTATGTCTGCTAGGATGTTAGGATCTTGAGGGAAAGGAGGGGCGAGGCATGGGGTGTTGAGAAGGGGGAGTAGATTGTCTGCAGTTAACTTTTTGGAGCTTCTGGCTAGGGTGGCGGATTTATGTACTGGTGTTTTTCTGGTAGGTAACGTAGGGATAGAGAATTGTATGCAGCTGTGATCTGTCCAAGGGAGGAATGTGTTGGATGTGATAGAGGAGTTACAGTTATGGTCGGCCAGCCAGTCAAGAGTTCTGCCTTTGGAGTGGGTGGGTGACAGGATTTTTTGTGTGAAGTCTAGGTTGGAGAGGTCCTTGAGGAAGGAGGTTGCTGTTTTGTCCTTTGGGTCATTATAGCCTAGGTTAAGATCACCTAGGAGTAAGGTTTTGGTGGATTTTTTTAGGTTTTCGCTGAGAATATGCGTGATTTGCCCTTGAAAATCGGTTGGGAGTCCTGGAGGCCGGTAGATGACGTGAATGTTAATGGTGTTGTTGTGAGAGAGGGATAGTTTGGCCGATAGTATGTCTGCATTCCCTTCCCATGTGTGGGGTGTGGGCCTGATATGGTGGATGTCTTTATAGATTATGGCAACCCCTCCCCCTGATTTTGTAGGTCTGTCTTGTCTAAGGATGGAGTAGCCTACTGGTACAGCTAGGGTAATGGCGGGGCCTGAGGCTTCATGCAGCCAAGTCTCTGTGATGGCTAGCAGATCTAGGTCGAAGCTGGAGATGAGCTCGTTGATTTCTAAGGCATGGGCAGTGAGCGATCGAGTGTTAAGTAATGCGCATTTGAGTGTAGGTGCTACCTGACTTCTGTTGGGAGGCCGCTGTTTCGTTTGTTTTTTCAGCTTGAAGTTGGGTGGGGTGGATGGTATAGTGGTGGGTGTGAGGTTGGAACACGGTGTGGGGATGTGGGGAATCCTACCCACAAAGTTGTGAGAGACAGATGTGCGAGAACCTAATCTATAGTTTCTGAGTGATGCTGGGATGTGTTGCGATGAGAAGGACCTAGGTAGTGTGCGTGTCCTCAGTCTGCACAGTCTGGTGCAGCTATTAGGTGTAGAGGTGTGAGGATGCGCGGTGTTGGGGCTGGGGTGAGGTGTCGAATTTGTGTTGGACTGCATCATGATGCTGGGGCTAGGTAAGCACGAGTGTAGATAGTGTCGTTCATATATTGCATTGGCGAGGAGTGCGCCTATGAGTAGTAGTGTGCTAATCTGGTGGTGCAGCCCTGGTAGCATGCTGGAATACTCTGTAGTGCACGTGGAGGGAGGCGAGACTGAGCAGCGATGGTTCTAGTAGTGCAAGGCGCTAGTTGCCTAGAGGATGTCAGAATATAGTGGTCTCTGGGCGACCATAAAGGCACTACGCAATAATACAGTGGTCTATGGGCGACCATAAGGCACTACGCAATAATACAGTGGTCTCTGGGCGACCATAAGGCACTACACAATACTACAGTGGTCTCTGGGCGACCATAAGGCACTACGCAATAATACAGTGGTCTCTGGGCGACCATAAGGCACTACGCAATAATACAGTGGTCTCTGGGCGACCATAAGGCACTACGCAATACTACAGTGGTCTCTGGGCGACCATAAGGCACTACGCAATAATACAGTGGTCTCTGGGCGACCATAAGGCACTACGCAATAATACAGTGGTCTCTGGGCGCCAGAGCCTCGCTCTGGTGCCGCTATGCGCCCGCCATTGCTGGGCCAGGCGGAAGAATCTGACGAGGTCGGGCGAGACTCAAGAAGCGTTACGCCTCAGAACTCGCCGTACAGCTGGCAATAATGAGTGTGCACGATGGGCATACCTGGCTGTGAAAAGATGTCAACCCTCGCCTTTGAGGGAGTTCGATGAGGCAGGGTGATCTAAGCACGGCCGAACCGTGTGTAGCAGAAGATGCTCCTCGGCTCAGGGGCTAGTCCGTTGTGTGCTGTTGCGGCCGGAATGGTGAGGGCAGGGTCCGTGGCCCCTGGCTCCTGATGCTCCTAACAGGCTCTCAACAGGCCTTAGAGTGGCCTTTGCGCTGGCCGCCGGCGTGATCCGCCTGCCGGCGGTTACAGCTGATTTTCACGAGGCTCAGCCTCGGTTTCAGCCCGCGCTGCGCCCGGCATGCGTGGGTCAGGCGGCGTGTGGGGACAGGGTCAGGCAGGCCCTGTCCGTGTTGCTCGTGGTCTCGTGGCTTCTCTGCTGGGCTGGGGTGCTGGGGGGGCTCCTGCCCTCGCCCCACGGTGAGGAAGAGTGAGAGATGTGATATCCAAATCCTTCCCCTTCCAAACCTGAGACCCTCCCTTTAGCATGAGATGTGATATCCAACTCCTTCCCATTCCAATCCTGAGACCCTTCTGATAGCATGAGATGTGATATCTCAATGCCTCTAATACCAAACCTGAGATCCTTCCGATAGCATGAGATGTGATATCTCAATGCTTCTAATACCAAACCTGAGATCCTTCCTATAACATGAGATGTGATATCCAAATCCTTCCCCTTCCAAACCTGAGACCCTCCCTTTAGCATGAGATGTGATATCCAACTCCTTCCCATTCCAATCCTGAGACCCTTCTGATAGCATGAGATGTTATATCTCAATGCCTCTAATACCAAACCTGAGATCCTACCTCTAACATGAAATGTGATATCCAACTCATTCCCTTCACAAACGTGAGACCCTCCCTATAGCATGAGATGTGATATCCAAGTCCTTCACATTCCAGTCCTGAGACCCTTCCTATAACATGAGATGTGATATCTCAATGCTTCTAATATCAAACCTGAGACCCTTTCTATAACATAAGATGGGATATCCAACTCCTTCCCATTCCAATCCTGAGACCCTTCTGATAGCAGAGATGTGATATCTCAATGCTTATACCAAATCTGAGACCCTTCCTATGGCATGAGATGTCATATACAACTCCTTCCCATTCCAATCCTGAGACCCTTCCTATAGCATGAGATGTGATATATCAATGCTTATACCAAACCTGAGACCATTCCTATAGCATAAGATGTGATATCCAACTCCTTCCCATTACAATCCTGAGACCCTTTCTATAGCATGAGATGTGATGTCTCAATGATTATACCAAACCTGAGACTCTTCCTATAACATGAGATGTGATATCCAACTCCTTCCAATTCCAAACCTGAGACCCTTCCTATAGCATGAGATGTGATATCTCAATGCTTCTAAGACCAAACCTGAGATCCTTCCTATAACATGAGATGTGATATCCAAATCCTTCCCCTTCCAACCCTGAGACCCTTCCTATACCATGAGATGTGATAGCCAACTCCTTCCCATTCCAATCCTGAGAACCTTCCTATAGCATGAGATGTGATATCTCAATGCTTCTAAGACCAAACCTGAGATCCTTCCTATAACATGAGATGTGATATCCAAATCCTTCCCCTTCCAACCCTGAGACCCTTCCTATACCATGAGATGTGATATCTCAATGCTTCTAATACCAAACCTGGGACCCGTCCTATAACATGAGATATGATATCCAAATCCTTCCCCTTCCAAACCTGAGACCCTTCCTTTAGCATGAGATGTGATATCCAAATCCTTCACATTCCAATCCTAAAACCCTTCCTGTAGCATGAGATGTGATATCTCAATGTTTCTAATAAAAAACCTTAGACCCTTCCTATAGCAAGAGATGTGATATCCAAATCCTTCCCATTCCAATCCTGAGACCCTTCCTATAACATGAGATGTGATATCCAACTCCTTCCCATTCCAACCTGAGACCCTATAGTATGAGAAGGGATATCCAACTCCTTCCCAATCCAATCCTGAGACCCTTCCGATAGCAGAGATGTGATATCTCAATGCTTATACCAAACCTGAGACCCTTCCTATGGCATGAGATGTGATATCCAAATCCTTCACATTCCAATCCTGAGACCCTTCCTATAGCATGAGATGTGATATCTCAATGCTTCTAATACCAAACCTGAGATCCTTCCTATAACATGAGATGTGATATCCAATAACTTCCCATTCCAAACCTGAGACCCTTCCGATAGCATGAGATGTGATATCTCAATGCTTCAAAAACCAAACATGAGAACCATCCTATAACATGAGATGTGAAATCCAAATCCTTCCCTTCCCAAACCTGAGACTCTTCCTATAGCATGAGATGTGATATCTCAATGCTTCTACCAAACCTGAAACCCTTCCTATAGCATGAGATGTGATATCCAACTCCTTCCCATTCCAATCCTGACACACTTCCTATAGCATGAGATGTGATATCTCAATGCTTCTAATACCAAACCTGAGACCCCTCCTATAACATGAGATGTGATATCCAAATCCTTCCCCTTCCAAACCTGAGACCCTTCCTTTAGCATGAGATGTGATATCCAGCTCCTCCCATTCCAATCCTGAGACCGTTCCGATAACATGAGATGTGATATCTCAATGCTTCTAATATCAAAACTGAGACCCTCCCTATAGCATGAGATGTGATATCTAAGTCCTTCCCATTCCAATCCTGAGACCCTTCCGATAGCAGAGATGTGATATCTCAATGCTTATACCAAACCTGAGACCCTTCCTATAGCATGAGATGTGATATCCAACTCCTTCCCATTCCAATCCTGAGACCCTTCCTATAGCATGAGATGTGATATCTCAATGCTTCTACCAAAACTGAGACCCTTCCTTTAGCATGAGATGTGATATCCAACTCCTTCCCATTCCAATCCTGAGACCCTTCCTATAGCATGAGATGTGATATCTCAATGCATCTAATACCAAACCTGAGATCCTTCCTATAACATGAGATGTGATATCCAACTCCTTCCCATTCCAATCCTGAGACCCTTCCTATAGCATGAGATGTGATATCGCAATGCTTCTAATACCAAACCTGAGATCCTTCCGATAGCATGAGTTGTGATATCTCAATGCTTCTAATACCAAACCTGAGATCCTTCCTATAACATGAGATGTGATATCCAAATCCTTCCCCTTCCAAACCTGAGACCCTCCCTTTAGCAGGAGATGTGATATCCAACTCCTTCCCATTCCAATCCTGATGCACTTCTGATACCATGAGATGTGATATCTCAATGCCTCTAATACCAAACCTGAGATCCTACCTCTAACATGAAATGTGATAGCCCACTCCTTCCCTTTCCAAACCTGAGAGCCTTCCAACAGCATGAGATGTGATTTCCAAGTCCTTCCAATTCCAATCCTGAGACCCTTCCTATAATATGAGATGTGATATCCAACTCCTTCCTATTCCAACCTGAGACCCTTCCTATAGCATGAGATGGGATATCCAACTCCTTCCAAATCCAATCCTGATACCCTTCCGATAGCATGAGATGTGATATCCCAATGCTTCTACAAAACCTGAGACCCATACCATGGCATGAGAAGTGATATCAAACTCCCGTCCTATACCATGAGACTTGATATCTCAATGCTTCTAATACCAAACCTGAGACCGGTCCAATAACATGAGATGTGATATCCAAATCCTTCCCCTTCCAAACCTTAGACCCTTCCTTTATCATGAGATGTGATATCCAACTCCTTCCCATTCCATTCCTGAGACCCTTCCTATAGCATGAGATGTGATATCTCAATGCTTCTAATACCAAACCTGAGACCCTTCCTATAACATGAGATGTGATATCCAAGTCCTTCCCATTCCAATCCTGAGACCCTTCCTATAGCATGAGATGTGATATCTCAATGCTTCTAATACCAAACCTGAGACCCTTCCTATAACATGAATTGTGATATCCAAGTCCTTCCCATTCCAATCCTGAGACCCTTCCGATAGCAGAGATGTGATATCTCAATGCTTATACCAAACCTGAGACCCTTCCGATAGCATGAGATGTGATATCTCAATGCTTCTAATACCAAACCTGAGATCCTTCCTATAACATGAGATGTGATATCCAAATCCTTCTCCTTCCGAACCGTAGACCCTCCCTTTAGCATGAAATGTGATATCCAACTCCTTCCCATTCCAATCCTGAGACCCTTCTGATAGCATGAGATGTTATATCTCAATGCCTCTAATACCAAACCTGAGATCCTACCTCTAACATGAAATGTGATATCCAACTCATTCCCTTCACAAACGTGAGACCCTCCCTATAGCATGAGATGTGATATCCAAGTCCTTCACATTCCAGTCCTGAGACCCTTCCTATAACATGAGATGTGATATCTCAATGCTTCTAATATCAAACCTGAGACCCTTTCTATAACATAAGATGGGATATCCAACTCCTTCCCATTCCAATCCTGAGACCCTTCTGATAGCAGAGATGTGATATCTCAATGCTTATACCAAATCTGAGACCCTTCCTATGGCATGAGATGTCATATACAACTCCTTCCCATTCCAATCCTGAGACCCTTCCTATAGCATGAGATGTGATATATCAATGCTTATACCAAACCTGAGACCATTCCTATAGCATAAGATGTGATATCCAACTCCTTCCCATTACAATCCTGAGACCCTTTCTATAGCATGAGATGTGATGTCTCAATGATTATACCAAACCTGAGACTCTTCCTATAACATGAGATGTGATATCCAACTCCTTCCAATTCCAAACCTGAGACCCTTCCTATAGCATGAGATGTGATATCTCAATGCTTCTAAGACCAAACCTGAGATCCTTCCTATAACATGAGATGTGATATCCAAATCCTTCCCCTTCCAACCCTGAGACCCTTCCTATACCATGAGATGTGATAGCCAACTCCTTCCCATTCCAATCCTGAGAACCTTCCTATAGCATGAGATGTGATATCTCAATGCTTCTAAGACCAAACCTGAGATCCTTCCTATAACATGAGATGTGATATCCAAATCCTTCCCCTTCCAACCCTGAGACCCTTCCTATACCATGAGATGTGATATCTCAATGCTTCTAATACCAAACCTGGGACCCGTCCTATAACATGAGATATGATATCCAAATCCTTCCCCTTCCAAACCTGAGACCCTTCCTTTAGCATGAGATGTGATATCCAAATCCTTCACATTCCAATCCTAAAACCCTTCCTGTAGCATGAGATGTGATATCTCAATGTTTCTAATAAAAAACCTTAGACCCTTCCTATAGCAAGAGATGTGATATCCAAATCCTTCCCATTCCAATCCTGAGACCCTTCCTATAACATGAGATGTGATATCCAACTCCTTCCCATTCCAACCTGAGACCCTATAGTATGAGAAGGGATATCCAACTCCTTCCCAATCCAATCCTGAGACCCTTCCGATAGCAGAGATGTGATATCTCAATGCTTATACCAAACCTGAGACCCTTCCTATGGCATGAGATGTGATATCCAAATCCTTCACATTCCAATCCTGAGACCCTTCCTATAGCATGAGATGTGATATCTCAATGCTTCTAATACCAAACCTGAGATCCTTCCTATAACATGAGATGTGATATCCAATAACTTCCCATTCCAAACCTGAGACCCTTCCGATAGCATGAGATGTGATATCTCAATGCTTCAAAAACCAAACATGAGAACCATCCTATAACATGAGATGTGAAATCCAAATCCTTCCCTTCCCAAACCTGAGACTCTTCCTATAGCATGAGATGTGATATCTCAATGCTTCTACCAAACCTGAAACCCTTCCTATAGCATGAGATGTGATATCCAACTCCTTCCCATTCCAATCCTGACACACTTCCTATAGCATGAGATGTGATATCTCAATGCTTCTAATACCAAACCTGAGACCCCTCCTATAACATGAGATGTGATATCCAAATCCTTCCCCTTCCAAACCTGAGACCCTTCCTTTAGCATGAGATGTGATATCCAGCTCCTCCCATTCCAATCCTGAGACCGTTCCGATAACATGAGATGTGATATCTCAATGCTTCTAATATCAAAACTGAGACCCTCCCTATAGCATGAGATGTGATATCTAAGTCCTTCCCATTCCAATCCTGAGACCCTTCCGATAGCAGAGATGTGATATCTCAATGCTTATACCAAACCTGAGACCCTTCCTATAGCATGAGATGTGATATCCAACTCCTTCCCATTCCAATCCTGAGACCCTTCCTATAGCATGAGATGTGATATCTCAATGCTTCTACCAAAACTGAGACCCTTCCTTTAGCATGAGATGTGATATCCAACTCCTTCCCATTCCAATCCTGAGACCCTTCCTATAGCATGAGATGTGATATCTCAATGCATCTAATACCAAACCTGAGATCCTTCCTATAACATGAGATGTGATATCCAACTCCTTCCCATTCCAATCCTGAGACCCTTCCTATAGCATGAGATGTGATATCGCAATGCTTCTAATACCAAACCTGAGATCCTTCCGATAGCATGAGTTGTGATATCTCAATGCTTCTAATACCAAACCTGAGATCCTTCCTATAACATGAGATGTGATATCCAAATCCTTCCCCTTCCAAACCTGAGACCCTCCCTTTAGCAGGAGATGTGATATCCAACTCCTTCCCATTCCAATCCTGATGCACTTCTGATACCATGAGATGTGATATCTCAATGCCTCTAATACCAAACCTGAGATCCTACCTCTAACATGAAATGTGATAGCCCACTCCTTCCCTTTCCAAACCTGAGAGCCTTCCAACAGCATGAGATGTGATTTCCAAGTCCTTCCAATTCCAATCCTGAGACCCTTCCTATAATATGAGATGTGATATCCAACTCCTTCCTATTCCAACCTGAGACCCTTCCTATAGCATGAGATGGGATATCCAACTCCTTCCAAATCCAATCCTGATACCCTTCCGATAGCATGAGATGTGATATCCCAATGCTTCTACAAAACCTGAGACCCATACCATGGCATGAGAAGTGATATCAAACTCCCGTCCTATACCATGAGACTTGATATCTCAATGCTTCTAATACCAAACCTGAGACCGGTCCAATAACATGAGATGTGATATCCAAATCCTTCCCCTTCCAAACCTTAGACCCTTCCTTTATCATGAGATGTGATATCCAACTCCTTCCCATTCCATTCCTGAGACCCTTCCTATAGCATGAGATGTGATATCTCAATGCTTCTAATACCAAACCTGAGACCCTTCCTATAACATGAGATGTGATATCCAAGTCCTTCCCATTCCAATCCTGAGACCCTTCCTATAGCATGAGATGTGATATCTCAATGCTTCTAATACCAAACCTGAGACCCTTCCTATAACATGAATTGTGATATCCAAGTCCTTCCCATTCCAATCCTGAGACCCTTCCGATAGCAGAGATGTGATATCTCAATGCTTATACCAAACCTGAGACCCTTCCGATAGCATGAGATGTGATATCTCAATGCTTCTAATACCAAACCTGAGATCCTTCCTATAACATGAGATGTGATATCCAAATCCTTCTCCTTCCGAACCGTAGACCCTCCCTTTAGCATGAAATGTGATATCCAACTCCTTCCCATTCCAATCCTGAGACCCTTCTGATAGCATGAGATGTGATATCTCAATGCCTCTAAAGCCAAACCTGAGATCCTACCTCTAACATGAAATGTGATATCCAACCCCTTCCCCTTCCAACTCTGAGAGCCTTCCTATAGAATGAGATATGACATCCAAGTCCTTCCCATTCCAATCCTGAGACCCTTCCTATAACATGAGATGTGATATCCAAATCCTTCCCATTCCAACCTTAGACCCTTCCTATTGCATGAGATGGGATATCCAACTCCTTCCAAATCCAATCCTGATACCCTTCCGATAGCATGAGATGTGATATCCCAATGCTTCTACAAAACCTGAGACCCATACCATGGCATGAGATGTGATATCAAACTCCTTCCCATTCCAATCCTGAGACTCTTCCTATAGCTTGAGATGTGATATCCAACTCCTTCCCATTCCAATCCTGAGACCCTTCCTATAGCTTGAGATGTGATATCCAACTCCTTCCCATTCCAATTCTGAGACCCGTCCTATACCATGAGACTTGATATCTCAATGCTTCTAATACCAAACCTGAGACCCTTCCTATAACATGAGATGTGATATCCAAGTCCTTCCCATTCCAATCCTGAGACCCTTCCTATAGCTTGAGATGTGATATCCAACTCCTTCCCATTCCAATTCTGAGACCCATCCTATACCATGAGACTTGATATCTCAATGCTTCTAATACCACACCTGAGACCGGTCCGTTAACATGAGATGTGATATACAAATCCTTCCCCTTCCAAACCTTAGACCCTTCCTATAGCATGAGATGTGATATCTCAATGCTTGTAATACCAAACCTGAGACCCTTCTTATAACGAGATGGGATATCCAACTCCTTCCCATTCCAATCCTGAGACCCTTCCGATAGCAGAGATGTGATATCTCAATGCTTATACCAAACCTGAGACCCTTCCTATGGCATGAGATGTCATATACAACTCCTTCCGATTCCAATCCTGAAACCCTTCCTATAGCATGAGATGGGATATCTCAATGCTTATACCAAACCTGAGACCCTTCCTATAGCATGAGATGTGATATCCAACTCCTTCCCATTCCAATCCTGAGACCCTTCCTATAGCATGAGATGTGATATCTCAATGCTTCAAATACCAAACCTGAGATCCTTCATATAACATGAGATGTGATATCAAACTCCTTCCCATTCCAAACCTGAGACCCTCCCTTTAGCATGAGATGTGATATCCAAATCCTTCCCCTTCCAAACCTGAGACCCTCCCTTTAGCATGAGATGTGATATCCAACTCCTTCCCATTCCAATCCTGAGACCCTTCCTATAGCTTGAGATGTGATATCCAACTCCTTCCCATTCCAATTCTGAGACCCGTCCTATACCATGAGACTTGATATCTCAATGCTTCTAACACCAAACCTGAGACCCTTCCTATAACATGAGATGTGATATCCAAGTCCTTCCCATTCCAATCCTGAGACCCTTCCTATAGCTTGAGATGTGATATCCAACTCCTTCCCATTCCAATTCTGAGACCCATCCTATACCATGAGACTTGATATCTCAATGCTTCTAATACCAAACCTGAGACCGGTCCTATAACATGAGATGTGATATACAAATCCTTCCCCTTCCAAACCTTAGACCCTTCCTATAGCATGAGATGTGATATCTCAATGCTTCTAATACCAAACCTGAGACCCTTCTTATAACGAGATGGGATATCCAAATCCTTCCCATTCCAATCCTGAGACCCTTCCGATAGCAGAGATGTGATATCTCAATGCTTATACCAAACCTGAGACCCTTCCTATGGCATGAGATGTCATATACAACTCCTTCCGATTCCAATCCTGAGACCCTTCCTATAGCATGAGATGGGATATCTCAATGCTTATACCAAACCTGAGACCCTTCCTATAGCATGAGATGTGATATCCAACTCCTTCCCATTCCAATCCTGAGACCCTTCCTATAGCATGAGATGTGATATCTCAATGCTTCTAATACCAAACCTGAGATCCTTCCTATAACATGAGATGTGATATCAAACTCCTTCCCCTTCCAAACCTGAGACCCTCCCTTTAGCATGAGATGTGATATCCAAATCCTTCCCCTTCCAAACCTGAGACCTTCCCTTTAGCATGAGATGTGATATCCAACTCCTTCCCATTCCAATCCTGAGACCCTTCTGATAGCATGAGATGTGATATCTCAATGCCTCTAATACCAATCCTGAGACCCTTCCTATAACATGAGTGTTAGGAAAGATTTCGTAATTGTAGGTAATTTTCCTTCCATGTGGCAAACCCTAAACTTTTTGCTGTTGTTTTTCACCTTGTTCTTGACTTTGCCAGAGAAGTGCAGCCTTCTGCCGCACTCCTCTGGGCTTTCGCTCCTTTCTTACGGGGAAACTGACATGCCCTTAAGACAGTCAGTACCGGGGAACGCTGTTTCCCGTAGTTTCTTTTATAATGTTGCGGCTTTCGTGCAACATGACACAAGAGGGCACTGTAAGCTAAGTTACAGCTCTCTTGGGTCTCTAGCCTTCTACAGGCCCTAGATACTTGTTTAGGATTGTATCTGATCGGTGCAAGTGATTCAGGGACGGGAATGGTGGCAGCGATCGTTTCTTGTGTTTTGAGCTCCTTTTGGCGTTCTAAGCGTGTTTTCCGCGCTTAACCCAAAATGGTGGCCTGGCTCCCAAAATGGCCAGACCACGAGGCTCCTTTGTCCTGTCCGCTGACCGTCTTGCTCCCTTCACCTTCCCCAGGTCGAGCCGACCCGGGGCCTTCCTTATTTGGGCATGTACTTTCCCGCGAAACACGGATGCTTTCGCGGGCTTCCACATGTCTTGTGTGTGCCTCCAGGATGTGGGCTGGGATGTCTGGTCCCAATACACATCCTGGGTGCCAGAGAGTCTAGGGTGGTGTGAATGCCTGGGACCACCGTGGTCCGTGATTGGTCCACGAATGGTGTGAGTGTTGATGAGCGGATCTCCCATTGGGTCCCCTCCGTTTTGGCGCGAAGGGAACCGTGGATAAGAGGGGGCTGGAAACACCACTACCATGTCGATCTCCTGAGTTCTCACGAATGAAGGAATACAGGAGCCAAGTATCCTGCAACCAAGAGGCTGAACCGAGGAATCGCTGGTGACCCGCTGAAGGACTTCTCCTCTGCACTGCTGTCGTCTTGTGAAACCCTTTTCACCTTTGATCGAACCAGAAGGCCTGTACTGGTACTTCGACCCTTTGGAATAGCGGGAACAGCTATTCTCGGCATCTTCACCATCTCCTGCCAGTAAGCCTTCGGAAGTGTCTCTGGGCCATCCAGCTGACTGACCAGCTTACACGGGAGTCTTGCTCTGTAACCGCCGCCAGGTTGTGTAGTATTTCAAGTCCTTGTCACTCTCACACGCTTCGTACACTTGGCGTTCCCAAGTCGGAAGTGAGTAGTGTACATTTGGCTCAGATACACACGGCCGCTCCGTTGCCCTGCTGTGGTAACAAACTGTGCAGTTTTCTTCGATTGGGACGTCTTTTTACTCAACACGACGACGAGGCGTTCCCTGCTCTTCTGAACCTGCCAGCTGCAGAAACTGACGCGGAGAAGCATGGGTCTGCTTGCATCGGGGACCGGTGAGTAGCATAGCTAGGATCTGGTCGCCCTCCTGCAGGAGCCCATTGCTTTTCCCCGCTGTGTAAAACAGCAACCCTTTTCCGTACTCGCGCTCTGCTTCTGCCCACTGTGGAGGCTGCGCTTGAGTCGCGGAACTTGTTCTTCTTCTTTTGTGCACTAAACTGAACTGCCTGATTTCCCTCGAAGAGCTTCTCCTTTTGCCCGTTGGCACCAGCGCGTGCAGGTACTTTTGAGCACAAGGCTCCACTCTTCGCAGGGCTCAGACTTCCATCTAGTTAGGTGCCTCTGAAGGCGAACTGGGTCTAAGCATTATTTCGCACTGCCTGTCTTCCTTCCCTTTTAGGTGGACTACCCATTTCGTGCATATAACGCTTGAGACTGTCGTATTTGTATATATATTGTGTTGATATGGTATGTGTTGGTTTAATATAGTTATATTGTGATTTTTTCGCTACGGTCATTGTTTTAAAGGCCTTGAAATAAATGTGTATATATTTTTAATATAACAACTGTTTGGAGTAGTTTGTAAGTGATCTTGCTTTGTGTGCTCATTGCGGGCTTTCAGTCACCCTCACCCCTCTTGAGACCTAGTCTTGACCGCCGCGATCGCTACCTTGATTGGTCTGGCTCGTCCAGAGGTTACCCTGTTCCAAGTAATTAGGTTGGCCTTCTGAACTTCTGCGCCACCAGGACAGAGTTCAGAAATCCGTCTTAACAATGAGATGTGATATCCAACTCCTTCCCATTCCAACCTGAGACCCTTCTTATAGCATGAGATGGGATATCCAACTCCTTCCAAATCCAATTCTGATACCCTTCCGATAGCATGAGATGTGATATCCCAATGCTTCTACCAAACCTGAGACCCATACTATGGCATGAGATGTGATATCAAACTCCTTCCCATTCCAATCCTGAGACCCTTCCTATAGCTTGAGATGTGATATCCAACTCCTTCCCATTCCAATCCTGAGACCCTTCCGATATAATGAGATGTGATATCTCAATGCTTCTAATATCAAACTTGAGACCCTCCCTATAGCATGAGATGTGATATCCAAGTCCTTCCCATTCCAATCCTGAGACCCTTCCTATAGCATGAGATGTGATATCTCAATGCTTCTAATACCAAACCTGAGACCCTTCCTATAACATGAGATGGGAATATCCAACTCCTTCCCATTCCAATCCTGAGACCCTTCCGATAGCAGAGATGTGATATCTGAATGCTTATGCCAAACCTGAGATCCTTCCTACAACATGAGATGTGATATCCAACTCCTTCCCATTCCAATCCTGAGACACTTCCTATAGCATGAGATGTGATATCTCACTGCTTATACCAAACCTGAGATCCTTCCTATAACATGAGATGTGATATCCAACTCCTTCCCATTCCAATCCTGAGACACTTCCTATAGCATGAGATGTGATATCTCACTGCTTATACCAAACCTGAGACCCTTCCTATAGCATGAGATGTGATATCCAACTCCTTCCCATTCCAATCCTGAGACCCTTCCTATAGCATGAGATGTGATATCTCAATGCTTCTAATATCAAACTTGAGACCCTCCCTATAGCATGAGATGTGATATCCAAGTCCTTCCCATTCCAATCCTGAGACACTTCCTATAGCATGAGATGTGATATCTCAAAGCTTCTAATACCAAACCTGAGACTCTTCCTATAACATGAGATGGGATATCCAACTCCTTCCCATTCCAATCCTGAGACCCTTTCGATTGCAGAGATGTGATATCTCAATGCTTATACCAAACCTGAGACGCTTCCTACGGCATGAGATGTGATATCCAACTCCTTCCAATTCCAATCCTGAGACCTTTCCTATAGCATGGATGTGATGTCTCGATGCTTCTAATACCAAACCTGAGATCCTTCCTATAACATGAGATGTGATATCCAACTCATTCCATTCCAATCCAGAGACCTTGCTATAGCATGAGATGTGATATCTCAATGCTTATACCAAACCTGAGACCCTTCCTATAGCATGAGATGTGATATCCAACTCCTTCCCATTCCAATCCTGAGACCCTTCCTATAGCATGAGATGTGATATCTCAATGCCTCTAATACCAAACCTGAGATCCTTCCTCTAACATGAAATGTGATATCCAACTCCTTCCCTTTCCAAACCTGAGAGCCTATCTATAGCATGAGATGTGATATCCAAGTCCTTCCCATTCCAATACTTAGACCCTTCCTACAGCATGCAATATGATATCTCAATGATTCTAATAACAAACCTGAGACCAGTCCTATAACATGAGATGGGATATCCAACTCCTTCCCATTCCAATCCTGAGACACTTCCGATAGCAGAGATATGATATCTCAATGCTTATACCAAACCTGAGACCCTTCCTATAACATGAGATGTGATATCCAACTCCTTCCCGTTCCAAACCTGAGACCCTTCCTTTAGCATGAGATGTGATATCCAGCTCCTTCCCATTCCAATCCTGAGACATTTCCGATAGCATGAGATGTGATATCTCAATGCTTCTACCAAACCTGAGACCCTTCCTTTAGCATGAGATGTGATATCCAACTCCTTCCCATTCCAATCCTGAGACCCTTCCTATAGCATGAGATGTGATATCTCAATACCTCTAATACCAAACCTGAGATCCTTCCGATAACATGAGAGGTGATATCCAAATCCTTCCCCTTCCAAACCTGAGACCCTCCCTTTAGCATGAGATGTGATATCCAACTCCTTCCCTTTCCAATCCTGAGACCCTTCTGATAGCATGAGATGTGATATCTCAATGCTTCTAATACCAAACATGAGATCCTTCCGATAGCATGAGATGTGATATCTCAATGCCTCTAATACCAATCCTGAGACCCTTCCTATAACATGAGATGTGATATCCAACTCCTTCCCATTTCAACCTGAGACCCTTCCTATAGCATGAGATGGGATATCCAACGCCTTCCAAATCCAATTCTGATACCCTTCCGATAGCATGAGATGTGATATCCCAATGCTTCTACCAAACCTGAGACCCATACTATGGCATGAGATGTGATATCAAACTCCTTCCCATTCCAATCCTGAGACCCTTCCTATAGCATGAGATGTGATGTCTCAATGCTTCTAATACCAAACCTGAGATCCTTCCTATAACATGAGAGGTGATATCCAACTTCTTCCCATTCCAATCCTGAGACCCTTCCTATAGCATGAGATGTGATATCTTAATGCTTATACCAAACCTGAGACCCTTCCTATAGCATGAGATGTGATATCCAACTCCTTCCGATTCCAATCCTGAGACCCTTCCTATAGCATGAGATGTGATATCTCAATGCCTCTAATACCAAACCTGAGATCCTTCCTCTAACATGAAATGTGATATCCAACTCCTTTCCTTTCCAAACCTGAGAGCCTACCTATAGCATGAGATGTGATATCCAAGTCCTTCCCATTCCAATCCTTAGACCCTTCCTACAGCATGCAATATGATATCTCAATGATTCTAAAAACAAACCTGAGACCCGTCCTATAACATGAGATGGGATATCAACTCTGTCCCATTCCAATCCTGAGACACTTCCGATAGCAGAGATGTGATATCTCAATGCTTATACCAAACCTGAGACCCTTCCTATAAAATGAGATGTGATATCCAACTCCTTCCCGTTCCAAACCTGAGACCCTTCCTATAGCATATGTGATATCCAACTCCTTCCCATTCCAAACATGAGACCCTTCCTATAGCAAGAATGTAATATCCAACTCCTTCCCATTCCAATCCTGAGACCATTCCTATAGCATGAGATGTGATATCTCAATGCTTCTAATACCAAACCTGAGATCCTTCCTATGACATGAGATGTGATATCCAACTCCTTCCCATTCCAATCCTGAGACCCTTCTGATAGCATGAGATGTGATATCTCAATGCCTCTAATACCAATCCTGAGACCCTTCCTATAACATGAGATGTGATATCCAACTCCTTCCCATTTCAACCTGAGACCCTTCCTTTAGCATGACATGGGATATCCAACTCCTTCCAAATCCAATTCTGATACCCTTCTGATAGCATGAGATGTGACATCCCAATGTTTCTACCAAACCTGAGACCCATACTATGGCATGAGATGTGATATCAAACTCCTTCCCATTCCAGTCCTGAGACCCTTCCTATAGCATGAGATGTGATGTCTCAATGCTTCTAATACCAAACCTGAGATCCTTCCTATAACATGAGATGTGATATCCAACTCCTTCCCATTCCAATCCTGAGACCCTTCCTATAGCATGAGATGTGATATCTCAATGCTTATACCAAACCTGAGACCCTTCCTATAGCATGAGATGTGATATCCAACTCCTTCCGATTCCAATCCTGAGACCCTTCCTATAGCATGAGATGTGATATCTCAATGCCTCTAATACCAAACCTGAGATCCTTCCTCTAACATGAAATGTGATATCCAACTCCTTTCCTTTCCAAACCTGAGAGCCTACCTATAGCATGAGATGTGATATCCAAGTCCTTCCCATTCCAATCCTTAGACCATTCCTACAGCATGCAATATGATATCTCAATGATTCTAATAACAAACCTGAGACCCGTCCTATAACATGAGATGGGATATCCAACTCCTTCCCATTCCAATCCTGAGACACTTCCGATAGCAGAGATGTGATATCTCAATGCTTATACCAAACCTGAGACCCTTCCTATAACATGAGATGTGATATCCAACTCCTTCCCGTTCCAAACCTGAGACCCTTCCTATAGCATATGTGATATCCAACTCCTTCCCATTCCACACATGAGACCCTTCCTATAGCAAGAATGTAATATCCAACTCCTTCCCATTCCAATCCTGAGACCATTCCTATAGCATGAGATGTGATATCTCAATGCTTCTAATACCAAACCTGAGACCAGTCCTATAACATGAGATGGGATATCCAACTCCTTCCCCTTCCAAACCTGAGACCCTTCCTATAGCATGAGATGTGATATCCAACTCCTTCCCATCCCAATCCTGAGATGCTTCCGATTGCAGAGATGTGATATCTCAATGCTTATACCAAACCTGAGACTCTTCCTATAACATGAGATGTGATATCCAACTCCTTCCCGTTCCAAACCTGAGACCCTTCCTATAGCATGAGATGTGATATCCAACTCCTTCCGATTCCAATCCTGAGACCCTTCCGATAGCATGAGATGTGATATCTCAATGCTTCTAATACCAAACCTGAGATCCTTCCTATAACATGTGATGTGATATCCAAATCCTTCCCCTTCCAAACCTGAGACCCTCCCTTTAGCATGAGATGTGCTATTCAACTCCTTCCCATTCCAATCCTGAGACCCTTATGATAGCATGAGATGTGATATCTCAATGCCTCTAATACCAAACCTGAGATACTTCCGATAGCATGAGATGTGATATCTCAATGCTTCTAATACCAAACCTGAGATCCTTCCTATAACATGAGATGTGATATCCAAATCCTTCCCCTTCCAAACCTGAGACCCTCCCTTTAGCATGAGATGTGATATCCAACTCCTTCCCATTCCAATCCTGAGACCCTTCTGATAGCATGAGATGTGATATCTCAATGCCTCTAATACCAAACCTGAGATCCTACCTCTAACATGAAATGTGATATCCAACTCCTTCCCTTTCCAAACCTGAGACCCTGCCTATAGCATGAGATGTGATATCCAAGTCCTTCCCATTCCAATCCTGAGACCCTTCCTATAGCATGTGATGTGATATCTCAATGCTTATACCAAACCTGAGACCCTTCCTATGGCATGAGATGTCATATACAACTCCTTCCCATTCCAATCCGGAGACCCTTCCTATAGCATGAGATGTGATATCTCAATGCTTATACCAAACCTGAGACCCTTCCTATAGCATGAGATGTGATATCCAACTTCTTCCCATTCCAATCCTGAGACCCTTCCTATAACATGAGATGTGATGTCTCAATGCTTCTAATACCAAACCTGAGATCTTTCCTATAACATGAGATGTGATATCCAACTCCTTCCCATTCCAATTCTGAGACCCTTCTGATAGCATGAGATGTGATATCTCAATGCCTCTAATACCAATCCTGAGACCCTTCCTATAACATGAGATGTGATATCCAACTCCTTCCCATTTCAACCTGAGACCCTTCCTATAGCATGAGATGGGATATCCAACTCCTTCCAAATCCAATTCTGATACCCTTCCGATAGCATGAGATGTGATATCCCAATGCGTCTACCAAACCTGAGACCCTTCCTATAGCATGAGATGTGATGTCTCAATGCTTCTAATACCAAACCTGAGATCCTTCCTATAACATGAGATGTGATATCCAACTCCTTCCCATTCCAATCCTGAGACCCTTCCTATAGCATGAGATGTGATATCTTAATGCTTATACCAAACCTGAGACCCTTCCTATAGCATGAGATGTGATATCCAACTCCTTCCGATTCCAATCCTGAGACCCTTCCTATAGCATGAGATGTGATATCTCAATGCCTCTAATACCAAACCTGAGATCCTTCCTCTAACATGAAATGTGATATCCAACTCCTTTCCTTTCCAAACCTGAGAGCCTACCTATAGCATGAGATGTGATATCCAAGTCCTTCCCATTCCAATCCTTAGACCCTTCCTACAGCATGCAATATGATATCTCAACGATTCTAATAACAAACCTGAGACCCGTCCTATAACATGAGATGGGATATCCAACTCCTTCCCATTCCAATCCTGAGACACTTCCGATAGCAGAGATGTGATATCTCAATGCTTATACCAAAACTGAGACCCTTCCTATAACATGAGATGTGATATCCAACTCCTTCCCGTTCCAAACCTGAGACCCTTCCTATAGCATATGTGATATCCAACTCCTTCCCATTCCAAACATGAGACCCTTCCTATAGCAAGAATGTAATATCCAACTCCTTCCCATTCCAATCCTGAGACCATTCCTATAGCATGAGATGTGATATCTCAATGCTTCTAATACCAAACCTAAGATCCTTCCTATGACATGAGATGTGATATCCAACTCCTTCCCATTCCAATCCTGAGACCCTTCTGATAGCATGAGATGAGATATCTCAATGCCTCTAATACCAATCCTGAGACCCTTCCTATAACATGAGATGTGATATCCAACTCCTTCCCATTTCAACCTGAGACCCTTCCTATAGCATGACATGGGATATCCAACTCCTTCCAAATCCAATTCTGATACCCTTCCGATAGCATGAGATGTGATATCCCAATGCTTCTACCAAACCCGAGACCCATACTATGGCATGAGATGTGATATCAAACTCCTTCCCATTCCAATCCTGAGACCCTTCCTATAGCATGAGATGTGATGTCTCAATGCTTCTAATACCAAACCTGAGATCCTTCCTATAACATGAGATGTGATATCCAACTCCTTCCCATTCCAATCCTGAGACCCTTCCTATAGCATGAGATGTGATATCTCAATGCTTATACCAAACCTGAGACCCTTCCTATAGCATGAGATGTGATATCCAACTCCTTCCGATTCCAATCCTGAGACCCTTCCTATAGCATGAGATGTGATATCTCAATGCCTCTAATACCAAACCTGAGATCCTTCCTCTAACATGAAATGTGATATCCAACTCCTTTCCTTTCCAAACCTGAGAGCCTACCTATAGCATGAGATGTGATATCCAAGTCCTTCCCATTCCAATCCTTAGACCCTTCCTACAGCATGCAATATGATATCTCAATGATTCTAATAACAAACCTGAGACCCGTCCTATAACATGAGATGGGATATCCAACTCCTTCCCATTCCAATCCTGAGACACTTCCGATAGCAGAGATGTGATATCTCAATGCTTATACCAAGCCTGAGACCCTTCCTATAACATGAGATGTGATATCCAACTCCTTCCCGTTCCAAACCTGAGACCCTTCCTATAGCATATGTGATATCCAACTCCTTCCCATTCCACACATGAGACCCTTCCTATAGCAAGAATGTAATATCCAACTCCTTCCCATTCCAATCCTGAGACCATTCCTATAGCATGAGATGTGATATCTCAATGCTTCTAATACCAAACCTGAGACCAGTCCTATAACATGAGATGGGATATCCAACTCCTTCCCCTTCCAAACCTGAGACCCTTCCTATAGCATGAGATGTGATATCCAACTCCTTCCCATCCCAATCCTGAGATGCTTCCGATTGCAGAGATGTGATATCTCAATGCTTATACCAAACCTGAGACTCTTCCTATAACATGAGATGTGATATCCAACTCCTTCCCGTTCCAAACCTGAGACCCTTCCTATAGCATGAGATGTGATATCCAACTCCTTCCGATTCCAATCCTGAGACCCTTCCGATAGCATGAGATGTGATATCTCAATGCTTCTAATACCAAACCTGAGATCCTTCCTATAACATGTGATGTGATATCCAAATCCTTCCCCTTCCAAACCTGAGACCCTCCCTTTAGCATGAGATGTGCTATCCAACTCCTTCCCATTCCAATCCTGAGACCCTTATGATAGCATGAGATGTGATATCTCAATTCCTCTAATACCAAACCTGAGATACTTCCGATAGCATGAGATGTGATATCTCAACGCTTCTAATACCAAACCTGAGAACCTTCCTATAACATGAGATGTGATATCCAAATCCTTCCCCTTCCAAACCTGAGACCCTCCCTTTAGCATGAGATGTGATATCCAACTCCTTCCCATTCCAATCCTGAGACCCTTCTGATAGCATGAGATGTGATATCTCAATGCCTCTAATACCAAACCTGAGATCCTACCTCTAACATGAAATGTGATATCCAACTCCTTCCCTTTCCAAACCTGAGACCCTGCCTATAGCATGAGATGTGATATCCATGTCCTTCCCATTCCAATCCTGAGACCCTTCCTATAGCATGTGATGTGATATCTCAATGCTTATACCAAACCTGAGACCCTTCCTATGGCATGAGATGTCATATACAACTCCTTCCCATTCCAATCCTGAGACCCTTCCTATAGCATGAGATGTGATATCTCAATGCTTATACCAAACCTGAGACCCTTCCTATAGCATGAGATGTGATATCCAACTTCTTCCCATTCCAATCCTGAGACCCTTCATATAACATGAGATGTGATGTCTCAATGCTTCTAATACCAAACCTGAGATCTTTCCTATAACATGAGATGTGATATCCAACTCCTTCCCATTCCAATTCTGAGACCCTTCCTATAGCATGAGATGTGATATCTCAATGCTTATACCAAACCTGAGACCCTTCCTATAGCTTGAGATGTGATATCCAACTCCTTCCCATTCCAATCCTGAGACCCTTCCCATAGCATGAGATGTGATATCCAACTTCTTCCCATTCCAATCCTGAGACCCTTCCTATAACATGAGATGTGATGTCTCAATGCTTCTAATACGAAACCTGAGATCTTTCCTATAACATGAGATGTGATATCCAACTCCTTCCCATTCCAATTCTGAGACCCTTCTGATAGCATGAGATGTGATATCTCAATGCCTCTAATACCAATCCTGAGACCCTTCCTATAACATGAGATGTGATATCCAACTCCTTCCCATTTCAACCTGAGACCCTTCTGATAGCATGAGATGTGATATCTCAATGCCTCTAATACCAAACCTGAGATCCTACCTCTAAAATAAAATGTGATATCCAACTCCTTCCCTTTCCAAACCTGAGACCCTGCCTATAGCATGAGATGTGATATCCAGCTCCTTCCCATTCCAATCCTGAGACATTTCCGATAGCATGAGATGTGATATCTCAATGCTTCTACCAAACCTGAGACCCTTCCTTTAGCATGAGATGTGATATCCAACTCCTTCCCATTCCAATCCTGAGACCCTTCCTATAGCATGAGATGTGATATCTCAATACCTCTAATACCAAACCTGAGATCCTTCCGATAACATGAGATGTGATATCCAAATCCTTCCCCTTCCAAACCTGAGACCCTCCCTTTAGCATGAGATGTGATATCCAACTCCTTCCCTTTCCAATCCTGAGACCCTTCTGATAGCATGAGATGTGATATCTCAATGCTTCTAATACCAAACCTGAGATCCTTCCGATAGCATGAGATGTGATATCTCAATGCTTCTAATACCAAACCTGATATCCTTCCTATAACATGAGATGTGATGTCCAAATCCTTCCCCTTCCAAACCTGAGACCCTCCCTTTAGCATGAGATGTGATATCCAACTCCTTCCCATTCCAATCCTGAGACCCTTCTGATAGCATGAGATGTGATATCCCAATGCCTCTAATACCAATCCTGAGACCCTTCCTATAACATGAGATGTGATATCCAACTCCTTCCCATTTCAACCTGAGACCCTTCCTATAGCATGAGATGGGATATCCAACTCCTTCCAAATCCAATTCTGATACCCTTCCGATAGCATGAGATGTGATATCCCAATGCTTCTACCAAACCTGAGACCCATACTATGGCATGAGATGTGATATCAAACTCCTTCCCATTCCAATCCTGAGACCCTTCCTATAGCATGAGATGTGATGTCTCAATGCTTCTAATACCAAACCTGAGATCCTTCCTATAACATGAGATGTGATATCCAACTCCTTCCCATTCCAATCCTGAGACCCTTCCTATAGCATGAGATGTGATATCTTAATGCTTATACCAAACCTGAGACCCTTCCTATAGCATGAGATGTGATATCCAACTCCTTCCGATTCCAATCCTGAGACCCTTCCTATAGCATGAGATGTGATATCTCAATGCCACTAATACCAAACCTGAGATCCTTCCTCTAACATGAAATGTGATATCCAACTCCTTTCCTTTCCAAACCTGAGAGCCTACCTATAGCATGAGATGTGATATCCAAGTGCTTCCCATTCCAATCCTTAGACCCTTCCTACAGCATGCAATATGATATCTCAATGATTCTAATAACAAACCTGAGACCCGTCCTATAACATGAGATGGGATATCAACTCCTTCCCATTCCAATCCTGAGACACTTCCGATAGCAGAGACGTGATATCTCAATGCTTATACCAAACCTGAGACCCTTCCTATAACATGAGATGTGATATCCAACTCCTTCCCGTTCCAAACCTGAGACCCTTCCTATAGCATATGTGATATCCAACTCCTTCCCATTCCAAACATGAGACCCTTCCTATAGCAAGAATGTAATATCCAACTCCTTCCCATTCCAATCCTGAGACCATTCCTATAGCAGGAGATGTGATATCTCAATGCTTCTAATACCAAACCTGAGATCCTTCCTATGACATGAGATGTGATATCCAACTCCTTCCCATTCCAATCCTGAGACCCTTCTGATAGCATGAGATGTGATATCTCAATGCCTCTAATACCAATCCTGAGACCCTTCCTATAACATGAGATGTGATATCCAACTCCTTCCCATTTCAACCTGAGACCCTTCCTTTAGCATGACATGGGATATCCAACTCCTTCCAAATCCAATTCTGATACCCTTCCGATAGCATGAGATGTGACATCCCAATGTTTCTACCAAACCTGAGACCCATACTATGGCATGAGATGTGATATCAAACTCCTTCCCATTCCAATCCTGAGACCCTTCCTATAGCATGAGATGTGATGTCTCAATGCTTCTAATACCAAACCTGAGATCCTTCCTATAACATGAGATGTGATATCCAACTCCTTCCCATTCCAATCCTGAGACCCTTCCTATAGCATGAGATGTGATATCTCAATGCTTATACCAAACCTGAGACCCTTCCTATAGCATGAGATGTGATATCCAACTCCTTCCGATTCCAATCCTGAGACCCTTCCTATAGCATGAGATGTGATATCTCAATGCCTCTAATACCAAACCTGAGATCCTTCCTCTAACATGAAATGTGATATCCAACTCCTTTCCTTTCCAAACCTGAGAGCCTACCTATAGCATGAGATGTGATATCCAAGTCCTTCCCATTCCAATCCTTAGACCATTTCTACAGCATGCAATATGATATCTCAATGATTCTAATAACAAACCTGAGACCCGTCCTATAACATGAGATGGGATATCCAACTCCTTCCCATTCCAATCCTGAGACACTTCCGATAGCAGAGATGTGATATCTCAATTCTTATACCAAACCTGAGACCCTTCCTATAACATGAGATGTGATATCCAACTCCTTCCCGTTCCAAACCTGAGACCCTTCCTATAGCATATGTGATATCCAACTCCTTCCCATTCCACACATGAGACCCTTCCTATAGCAAGAATGTAATATCCAACTCCTTCCCATTCCAATCCTGAGACCATTCCTATAGCATGAGATGTGATATCTCAATGCTTCTAATACCAAACCTGAGACCAGTCCTATAACATGAGATGGGCTATCCAACTCCTTCCCCTTCCAAACCTGAGACCCTTCCTATAGCATGAGATGTGATATCCAACTCCTTCCCATCCCAATCCTGAGATGCTTCCGATTGCAGAGATGTGATATCTCAATGCTTATACCAAACCTGAGACTCTTCCTATAACATGAGATGTGATATCCAACTCCTTCCCGTTCCAAACCTGAGACCCTTCCTATAGCATGAGATGTGATATCCAACTCCTTCCGATTCCAATCCTGAGACCCTTCCGATAGCATGAGATGTGATATCTCAATGCTTCTAATACCAAACCTGAGATCCTTCCTATAACATGTGATGTGATATCCAAATCCTTCCCCTTCCAAACCTGAGACCCTCCCTTTAGCATGAGATGTGCTATCCAACTCCTTCCCATTCCAATCCTGAGACCCTCATGATAGCATGAGATGTGATATCTCAATGCCTCTAATACCAAACCTGAGATACTTCCGATAGCATGAGATGTGATATCTCAATGCTTCTAATACCAAACCTGAGATCCTTCCTATAACATGAGATGTGATATCCAAATCCTTCCCCTTCCAAACCTGAGACCCTCCCTTTAGCATGAGATGTGATATCCAACTCCTTCCCATTCCAATCCTGAGACCCTTCTGATAGCATGAGATGTGATATCTCAATGCCTCTAATACCAAACCTGAGATCCTACCTCTAACATGAAATGTGATATCCAACTCCTTCCCTTTCCAAACCTGAGACCCTGCCTATAGAATGAGATGTGATATCCAAGTCCTTCCCATTCCAATCCTCAGACCCTTCCTATAGCATGTGATGTGATATCTCAATGCTTATACCAAACCTGAGACCCTTCCTATGGCATAAGATGTCATATACAACTCCTTCCCATTCCAATCCGGAGACCCTTCCTATAGCATGAGATGTGATATCTCAATGCTTATACCAAACCTGAGACCCTTCCTATAGCATGAGATGTGATATCCAACTTCTTCCCATTCCAATCCTGAGACCCTTCCTATAACATGAGATGTGATGTCTCAATGCTTCTAATACCAAACCTGAGATCTTTCCTATAACATGAGATGTGATATCCAACTCCTTCCCATTCCAATTCTGAGATCCTTCCTATAGCATGAGATGTGATATCTCAATGCTTATACCAAACCTGAGACCCTTCCTATAGCTTGAGATGTGATATCCAACTCCTTCCCATTCCAATCCTGAGACCCTTCCTATAGCATGAGATGTGATATCCAACTTCTTCCCATTCCAATCCTGAGACCCTTCCTATAACATGAGATGTGATGTCTCAATGCTTCTAATACCAAACCTGAGATCTTTCCTATAACATGAGATGTGATATCCAACTCCTTCCCATTCCAATTCTGAGATCCTTCCTATAGCATGAGATGTGATATCTCAATGCTTATACCAAACCTGAGACCCTTCCTATAGCTTGAGATGTGATATCCAACTCCTTCCCATTCCAATCCTGAGACCCTTCCTATAGCATGAGATGTGATATCCAACTTCTTCCCATTCCAATCCTGAGACCCTTCCTATAACATGAGATGTGATGTCTCAATGCTTCTAATACCAAACCTGAGATCTTTCCTATAACATGAGATGTGATATCCAACTCCTTCCCATTCCAATTCTGAGACCCTTCTGATAGCATGAGATGTGATATCTCAATGCCTCTAATACCAATCCTGAGACCCTTCCTATAACATGAGATGTGATATCCAACTCCTTCCCATTTCAACCTGAGACCCTTCCTATAGCATGAGATGGGATATCCAACTCCTTCCAAATCCAATTCTGATACCCTTCCGATAGCATGAGATGTGATATCCCAATGCGTCTACCAAACCTGAGACCCATACTATGGCATGATCTGTGATATCAAACTCCTTCCCATTCCAATCCTGAGACCCTTCCTATAGCATGAGATGTGATGTCTCAATGCTTCTAATACCAAACCTGAGATCCTTCCTATAACATGAGATGTGATATCCAACTCCTTCCCATTCCAATCCTGAGACCCTTCCTATAGCATGAGATGTGATATCTTAATGCTTATACCAAACCTGAGACCCTTCCTATAGCATGAGATGTGATATCCAACTCCTTCCGATTCCAATCCTGAGACCCTTCCTATAGCATGAGATGTGATATCTCAATGCCTCTAATACCAAACCTGAGATCCTTCCTCTAACATGAAATGTGATATCCAACTCCTTTCCTTTCCAAACCTGAGAGCCTACCTATAGCATGAGATGTGATATCCAAGTCCTTCCCATTCCAATCCTTAGACCCTTCCTACAGCATGCAATAAGATATCTCAACGATTCTAATAACAAACCTGAGACCCATCCTATAACATGAGATGGGATATCCAACTCCTTCCCATTCCAATCCTGAGACACTTCCGATAGCAGAGATGTGATATCTCAATGCTTATACCAAAACTGAGACCCTTCCTATAACATGAGATGTGATATCCAACTCCTTCCCGTTCCAAACCTGAGACCCTTCCTATAGCATATGTGATATCCAACTCCTTCCCATTCCAAACATGAGACACTTCCTATAGCAAGAATGTAATATCCAACTCCTTCCCATTCCAATCCTGAGACCATTCCTATAGCATGAGATGTGATATCTCAATGCCTCTAATACCAATCCTGAGACCCTTCCTATAACATGAGATGTGATATCCAACTCCTTCCCATTTCAACCTGAGACCCTTCCTATAGCATGACATGGGATATCCAACTCCTTCCAAATCCAATTCTGATACCCTTCCGATAGCATGAGATGTGATATCCCAATGCTTCTACCAAACCTGAGACCCATACTATGGCATGAGATGTGATATCAAACTCCTTCCCATTCCAATCCTGAGACCCTTCCTATAGCATGAGATGTGATGTCTCAATGCTTCTAATACCAAACCTGAGATCCTTCCTATAACATGAGATGTGATATCCAACTCCTTCCCATTCCAATCCTGAGACCCTTCCTATAGCATGAGATGTGATATCTCAATGCTTATACCAAACCTGAGACCCTTCCTATAGCATGAGATGTGATATCCAACTCCTTCCGATTCCAATCCTGAGACCCTTCCTATAGCATGAGATGTGATATCTCAATGCCTCTAATACCAAACCTGAGATCCTTCCTCTAACATGAAATGTGATATCCAACTCCTTTCCTTTCCAAACCTGAGAGCCTACCTATAGCATGAGATGTGATATCCAAGTCCTTCCCATTCCAATCCTTAGACCCTTCCTACAGCATGCAATATGATATCTCAATGATTCTAATAACAAACCTGAGACCCGTCCTATAACATGAGATGGGATATCCAACTCCTTCCCATTCCAATCCTGAGACACTTCCGATAGCAGAGATGTGATATCTCAATGCTTATACCAAACCTGAGACCCTTCCTATAACATGAGATGTGATATCCAACTCCTTCCCGTTCCAAACCTGAGACCCTTCCTATAGCATATGTGATATCCAACTCCTTCCCATTCCAAACATGAGACCCTTCCTATAGCAAGAATGTAATATCCAACTCCTTCCCATTCCAATCCTGAGACCATTCCTAATCCTGAGACCATTCCTATAGCATGAGATGTGATATCTCAATGCTTCTAATACCAAACCTGAGACCAGTCCTATAACATGAGATGGGATATCCAACTCCTTCCCCTTCCAAACCTGAGACCCTTCCTATAGCATGAGATGTGATATCCAACTCCTTCCCATCCCAATCCTGAGACACTTCCGATTGCAGAGATGTGATATCTCAATGCTTATACCAAACCTGAGACTCTTCCTATAACATGAGATGTGATATCCAACTCCTTCCCATTCCAAACCTGAGACCCTTCCTATAGCATGAGATGTGATATCCAACTCCTTCCGATTCCAATCCTGAGACCCTTCTGATAGCATGAGATGTGATATCTCAATGCTTCTAATACCAAACCTGAGATCCTTCCTATAACATGTGATGTGATATCCAAATCCTTCCCCTTCCAAACCTGAGACCCTCCCTTTAGCATGAGATGTGCTATCCAACTCCTTCCCATTCCAATCCTGAGACCCTTATGATAGCATGAGATGTGATATCTCAATGCCTCTAATACCAAACCTGAGATACTTCCGATAGCAAGAGATGTGATATCTCAACGCTTCTAATACCAAACCTGAGATCCTTCCTATAACATGAGATGTGATATCCAAATCCTTCCCCTTCCAAACCTGAGACCCTCCCTTTAGCATGAGATGTGATATCCAACTCCTTCCCATTCCAATCCTGAGACCCCTCTGATAGCATGAGATGTGATATCTCAATGCCTCTAATACCAAACCTGAGATCCTACCTCTAACATGAAATGTGATATCCAACTCCTTCCCTTTCCAAACCTGAGACCCTGCCTATAGCATGAGATGTGATATCCATGTCCTTCCCATTCCAATCCTGAGACCCTTCCTATAGCATGTGATGTGATATCTCAATGCTTATACCAAACCTGAGACCCTTCCTATGGCATGAGATGTCATATACAACTCCTTCCCATTCCAATCCTGAGACCCTTCCTATAGCATGAGATGTGATATCTCAATGCTTATACCAAACCTGAGACCCTTCCTATAGCATGAGATGTGATATCCAACTTCTTCCCATTCCAATCCTGAGACCCTTCCTATAACATGAGATGTGATGTCTCAATGCTTCTAATACCAAACCTGAGATCTTTCCTATAACATGAGATGTGATATCCAACTCCTTCCCATTCCAATCCTGAGACCCTTCCCATAGCATGAGATGTGATATCCAACTTCTTCCCATTCCAATCCTGAGACCCTTCCTATAACATGAGATGTGATGTCTCAATGCTTCTAATACCAAACCTGAGAACTTTCCTATAACATGAGATGTGATATCCAACTCCTTCCCATTCCAATTCTGAGACCCTTCTGATAGCATGAGATGTGATATCTCAATGCCTCTAATACCAATCCTGAGACCCTTCCTATAACATGAGATGTGATATCCAACTCCTTCCCATTTCAACCTGAGACCCTTCTGATAGCATGAGATGTGATATCTCAATGCCTCTAATACCAAACCTGAGATCCTACCTCTAACATAAAATGTGATATCCAACTCCTTCCCTTTCCAAACCTGAGACCCTGCCTATAGCATGAGATGTGATATCCAAGTCCTTCCCATTCCAATCCTGAGACCCCTCCTATAGCATGTGATGTGATATCTCAATGCTTATACCAAACCTGAGACCCTTCCTATGGCATGAGATGTCATATACAACTCCTTCCCATTCCAATCCTGAGACCCTTCCTATAGCATGAGATGTGATATCTCAATGCTTATACCAAACCTGAGTCCCTTCCTATAGCATGAGATGTGATATCCAACTCCTTCCCGTTCCAAACCTGAGACCCTTCCTATAGCATATGTGATATCCAACTCCTTCCCATTCCAAACATGAGACCCTTCCTATAGCAAGAATGAAATATCCAACTCCTTCCCATTCCAATCCTGAGACCATTCCTATAGCATGAGATGTGATATCTCAATGCTTCTAATACCAAACCTGAGATCCTTCCTATGACATGAGATGTGATATCCAACTCCTTCCCATTCCAATCCTGAGACCCTTCTGATAGCATGAGATGTGATATCTCAATGCCTCTAATACCAATCCTGAGACCCTTCCTATAACATGAGATGTGATATCCAACTCCTTCCCATTTCAACCTGAGACCCTTCCTATAGCATGACATGGGATATCCAACTCCTTCCAAATCCAATTCTGATACCCTTCCGATAACATGAGATGTGATATCCCAATGCTTCTACCAAACCTGAGACCCATACTATGGCATGAGATGTGATATCAAACTCCTTCCCATTCCAATCCTGAGACCCTTCCTATAGCATGAGATGTGATATCTCAATGCTTCTAATACCAAACCTGAGATCCTTCCTATAACATGAGATGTGATATCCAAATCCTTCCCATTCCAATCCTGAGACCCTTCCTATAGCATGAGATGTGATATATCAATGCTTATACCAAACCTGAGACCCTTCCTATAGCATGAGATGTGATATCCAACTCCTTCCGATTCCAATCCTGAGACCCTTCCTATAGCATGAGATGTGATATCTCAATGCCTCTAATACCAAACCTGAGATCCTTCCTCTGACATGAAATGTGATATCCAACTCCTTTCCTTTCCAAACCTGAGAGCCTACCTATAGCATGAGATGTGATATCCAAGTCCTTCCCATTCCAATCCTTAGACCCTTCCTACAGCATGCAATATGATATCTCAATGATTCTAATAACAAACCTGAGACCCGTCCTATAACATGAGATGGGATATCCAACTCCTTCCCATTCCAATCCTGAGACACTTCCGATAGCAGAGATGTGATATCTCAATGCTTATACCAAACTTGAGACCCTTCCTATAACATGAGATGTCATATCCAACTCCTTCCCGTTCCAAACCTGAGACCCTTCCTATAGCATATGTGATATCCAACTCCTTCCCATTCCACACATGAGACCCTTCCTATAGCAAGAATGTAATATCCAACTCCTTCCCATTCCAATCCTGAGACCATTCCTATAGCATGAGATGTGATATCTCAATGCTTCTAATACCAAACCTGAGACCAGTCCTATAACATGAGATGGGATATCCAACTCCTTCCCCTTCCAAACCTGAGACCCTTCCTATAGCATGAGATGTGATATCCAACTCCTTCCCATCCCAATCCTGAGACACTTCCGATTGCAGAGATGTGATATCTCAATGCTTATACCAAACCTGAGACTCTTCCTATAACATGAGATGTGATATCCAACTCCTTCCCGTTCCAAACCTGAGACCCTTCCTATAGCATGAGATGTGATATCCAACTTCTTCCGATTCCAATCCTGAGACCCTTCCGATAGCATGAGATGTGATATCTCAATGCTTCTAATACCAAACCTGAGATCCTTCCTATAACATGTGATGTGATATCCAAATCCTTCCCCTTATAAACCTGAGACCCTCCCTTCAGCATGAGATGTGCTATCCAACTCCTTCCCATTCCAATCCTGAGACCCTTATGATAGCATGAGATGTGATATCTCAATGCCTCCAATACCAAACCTGAGATACTTCCGATAGCATGAGATGTGATATCTCAATGCTTCTAATACCAAACCTGAGATCCTTCCTATAACATGAGATGTGATATCCAAATCCTTCCCCTTCCAAACCTGAGACCCTCCCTTTAGCATGAGATGTGATATCCAACTCCTTCCCATTCCGATCCTGAGACCCTTCTGATAGCATGAGATGTGATATCTCAATGCCTCTAATACCAAACCTGAGATCCTACCTCTAACATGAAATGTGATATCCAACTCCTTCCCTTTCCAAACCTGAGACCCTGCCTATAGCATGAGATGTGATATCCAAGTCCTTCCCATTCCAATCCTGAGACCCTTCCTATAGCATGTGATGTGATATCTCAATGCTTGTACCAAAACTGAGACCCTTCCTATGGCATGAGATGTCATATACAACTCCTTCCCATTCCAAACCTGAGACCCTTCCTATAGCATGAGATGTGATATCCAACTTCTTCCCATTCCAATCCTGAGACCCTTCCTATAACATGAGATGTGATGTCTCAATGCTTCTAATACCAAACCTGAGATCTTTCCTATAACATGAGATGTGATATCCAACTCCTTCCCATTCCAATTCTGAGATCCTTCCTATAGCATGAGATGTGATATCTCAATGCTTATACCAAACCTGAGACCCTTCCTATAGCTTGAGATGTGATATCCAACTCCTTCCCATTCCAATCCTGAGACCCTTCCTATAGCATGAGATGTGATATCCAACTTCTTCCCATTCCAATCCTGAGACCCTTCCTATAACATGAGATGTGATGTCTCAATGCTTCTAATACCAAACCTGAGATCTTTCCTATAACATGAGATGTGATATCCAACTCCTTCCCATTCCAATTCTGAGATCCTTCCTATAGCATGAGATGTGATATCTCAATGCTTATACCAAACCTGAGACCCTTCCTATAGCTTGAGATGTGATATCCAACTCCTTCCCATTCCAATCCTGAGACCCTTCCTATAGCATGAGATGTGATATCCAACTTCTTCCCATTCCAATCCTGAGACCCTTCCCATAACATGAGATGTGATGTCTCAATGCTTCTAATACCAAACCTGAGATCTTTCCTATAACATGAGATGTGATATCCAACTCCTTCCCATTCCAATTCTGAGACCCTTCTGATAGCATGAGATGTGATATCTCAATGCCTCTAATACCAATCCTGAGACCCTTCCTATAACATGAGATGTGATATCCAACTCCTTCCCATTTCAACCTGAGACCCTTCCTATAGCATGAGATGGGATATCCAACTCCTTCCAAATCCAATTCTGATACCCTTCCGATAGCATGAGATGTGATATCCCAATGCGTCTACCAAACCTGAGACCCATACTATGGCATGATCTGTGATATCAAACTCCTTCCCATTCCAATCCTGAGACCCTTCCTATAGCATGAGATGTGATGTCTCAATGCTTCTAATACCAAACCTGAGATCCTTCCTATAACATGAGATGTGATATCCAACTCCTTCCCATTCCAATCCTGAGACCCTTCCTATAGCATGAGATGTGATATCTTAATGCTTATACCAAACCTGAGACCCTTCCTATAGCATGAGATGTGATATCCAACTCCTTCCGATTCCAATCCTGAGACCCTTCCTATAGCATGAGATGTGATATCTCAATGCCTCTAATACCAAACCTGAGATCCTTCCTCTAACATGAAATGTGATATCCAACTCCTTTCCTTTCCAAACCTGAGAGCCTACCTATAGCATGAGATGTGATATCCAAGTCCTTCCCATTCCAATCCTTAGACCCTTCCTACAGCATGCAATAAGATATCTCAACGATTCTAATAACAAACCTGAGACCCATCCTATAACATGAGATGGGATATCCAACTCCTTCCCATTCCAATCCTGAGACACTTCCGATAGCAGAGATGTGATATCTCAATGCTTATACCAAAACTGAGACCCTTCCTATAACATGAGATGTGATATCCAACTCCTTCCCGTTCCAAACCTGAGACCCTTCCTATAGCATATGTGATATCCAACTCCTTCCCATTCCAAACATGAGACACTTCCTATAGCAAGAATGTAATATCCAACTCCTTCCCATTCCAATCCTGAGACCATTCCTATAGCATGAGATGTGATATCTCAATGCTTCTAATACCAAACCTAAGATCCTTCCTATGACATGAGATGTGATATCCAACTCCTTCCCATTCCAATCCTGAGACCCTTCTGATAGCATGAGATGTGATATCTCAATGCCTCTAATACCAATCCTGAGACCCTTCCTATAACATGAGATGTGATATCCAACTCCTTCCCATTTCAACCTGAGACCCTTCCTATAGCATGACATGGGATATCCAACTCCTTCCAAATCCAATTCTGATACCCTTCCGATAGCATGAGATGTGATATCCCAATGCTTCTACCAAACCTGAGACCCATACTATGGCATGAGATGTGATATCAAACTCCTTCCCATTCCAATCCTGAGACCCTTCCTATAGCATGAGATGTGATGTCTCAATGCTTCTAATACCAAACCTGAGATCCTTCCTATAACATGAGATGTGATATCCAACTCCTTCCCATTCCAATCCTGAGACCCTTCCTATAGCATGAGATGTGATATCTCAATGCTTATACCAAACCTGAGACCCTTCCTATAGCATGAGATGTGATATCCAACTCCTTCCGATTCCAATCCTGAGACCCTTCCTATAGCATGAGATGTGATATCTCAATGCCTCTAATACCAAACCTGAGATCCTTCCTCTAACATGAAATGTGATATCCAACTCCTTTCCTTTCCAAACCTGAGAGCCTACCTATAGCATGAGATGTGATATCCAAGTCCTTCCCATTCCAATCCTTAGACCCTTCCTACAGCATGCAATATGATATCTCAATGATTCTAATAACAAACCTGAGACCCGTCCTATAACATGAGATGGGATATCCAACTCCTTCCCATTCCAATCCTGAGACACTTCCGATAGCAGAGATGTGATATCTCAATGCTTATACCAAACCTGAGACCCTTCCTATAACATGAGATGTGATATCCAACTCCTTCCCGTTCCAAACCTGAGACCCTTCCTATAGCATATGTGATATCCAACTCCTTCCCATTCCAAACATGAGACCCTTCCTATAGCAAGAATGTAATATCCAACTCCTTCCCATTCCAATCCAGAGACCATTCCTAATCCTGAGACCATTCCTATAGCATGAGATGTGATATCTCAATGCTTCTAATACCAAACCTGAGACCAGTCCTATAACATGAGATGGGATATCCAACTCCTTCCCCTTCCAAACCTGAGACCCTTCCTATAGCATGAGATGTGATATCCAACTCCTTCCCATCCCAATCCTGAGACACTTCCGATTGCAGAGATGTGATATCTCAATGCTTATACCAAACCTGAGACTCTTCCTATAACATGAGATGTGATATCCAACTCCTTCCCGTTCCAAACCTGAGACCCTTCCTATAGCATGAGATGTGATATCCAACTCCTTCCGATTCCAATCCTGAGACCCTTCTGATAGCATGAGATGTGATATCTCAATGCTTCTAATACCAAACCTGAGATCCTTCCTATAACATGTGATGTGATATCCAAATCCTTCCCCTTCCAAACCTGAGACCCTCCCTTTAGCATGAGATGTGCTATCCAACTCCTTCCCATTCCAATCCTGAGACCCTTATGATAGCATGAGATGTGATATCTCAATGCCTCTAATACCAAACCTGAGATACTTCCGATAGCAAGAGATGTGATATCTCAACGCTTCTAATACCAAACCTGAGATCCTTCCTATAACATGAGATGTGATATCCAAATCCTTCCCCTTCCAAACCTGAGACCCTCCCTTTAGCATGAGATGTGATATCCAACTCCTTCCCATTCCAATCCTGAGACCCCTCTGATAGCATGAGATGTGATATCTCAATGCCTCTAATACAAAAACTGAGATCCTACCTCTAACATGAAATGTGATATCCAACTCCTTCCCTTTCCAAACCTGAGACCCTGCCTATAGCATGAGATGTGATATCCATGTCCTTCCCATTCCAATCCTGAGACCCTTCCTATAGCATGTGATGTGATATCTCAATGCTTATACCAAACCTGAGACCCTTCCTATGGCATGAGATGTCATATACAACTCCTTCCCATTCCAATCCTGAGACCCTTCCTATAGCATGAGATGTGATATCTCAATGCTTATACCAAACCTGAGACCCTTCCTATAGCATGAGATGTGATATCCAACTTCTTCCCATTCCAATCCTGAGACCCTTCCTATAACATGAGATGTGATGTCTCAATGCTTCTAATACCAAACCTGAGATCTTTCCTATAACATGAGATGTGATATCTCAATGCTTATACCAAACCTGAGACCCTTCCTATAGCTTGAGATGTGATATCCAACTCCTTCCCTTTCCAAACCTGAGACCCTGCCTATAGCATGAGATGTGATATCCATGTCCTTCCCATTCCAATCCTGAGACCCTTCCTATAGCATGTGATGTGATATCTCAATGCTTATACCAAACCTGAGACCCTTCCTATGGCATGAGATGTCATATACAACTCCTTCCCATTCCAATTCTGAGACCCTTCCTATAGCATGAGATGTGATATCTCAATGCTTATACCAAACCTGAGACCCTTCCTATAGCTTGAGATGTGATATCCAACTCCTTCCCATTCCAATCCTGAGACCCTTCCCATAGCATGAGATGTGATATCCAACTTCTTCCCATTCCAATCCTGAGACCCTTCCTATAACATGAGATGTGATGTCTCAATGCTTCTAATACCAAACCTGAGAACTTTCCTATAACATGAGATGTGATATCCAACTCCTTCCCATTCCAATTCTGAGACCCTTCTGATAGCATGAGATGTGATATCTCAATGCCTCTAATACCAATCCTGAGACCCTTCCTATAACATGAGATGTGATATCCAACTCCTTCCCATTTCAACCTGAGACCCTTCTGATAGCATGAGATGTGATATCTCAATGCCTCTAATACCAAACCTGAGATCCTACCTCTAACATAAAATGTGATATCCAACTCCTTCCCTTTCCAAACCTGAGACCCTGCCTATAGCATGAGATGTGATATCCAAGTCCTTCCCATTCCAATCCTGAGACCCCTCCTATAGCATGTGATGTGATATCTCAATGCTTATACCAAACCTGAGACCCTTCCTATGGCATGAGATGTCATATACAACTCCTTCCCATTCCAATCCTGAGACCCTTCCTATAGCATGAGATGTGATATCTCAATGCTTATACCAAACCTGAGTCCCTTCCTATAGCATGAGATGTGATATCCAACTCCTTCCCGTTCCAAACCTGAGACCCTTCCTATAGCATATGTGATATCCAACTCCTTCCCATTCCAAACATGAGACCCTTCCTATAGCAAGAATGAAATATCCAACTCCTTCCCATTCCAATCCTGAGACCATTCCTATAGCATGAGATGTGATATCTCAATGCTTCTAATACCAAACCTGAGATCCTTCCTATGACATGAGATGTGATATCCAACTCCTTCCCATTCCAATCCTGAGACCCTTCTGATAGCATGAGATGTGATATCTCAATGCCTCTAATACCAATCCTGAGACCCTTCCTATAACATGAGATGTGATATCCAACTCCTTCCCATTTCAACCTGAGACCCTTCCTATAGCATGACATGGGATATCCAACTCCTTCCAAATCCAATTCTGATACCCTTCCGATAACATGAGATGTGATATCCCAATGCTTCTACCAAACCTGAGACCCATACTATGGCATGAGATGTGATATCAAACTCCTTCCCATTCCAATCCTGAGACCCTTCCTATAGCATGAGATGTGATATCTCAATGCTTCTAATACCAAACCTGAGATCCTTCCTATAACATGAGATGTGATATCCAAATCCTTCCCATTCCAATCCTGAGACCCTTCCTATAGCATGAGATGTGATATCCAACTCCTTCCGATTCCAATCCTGAGACCCTTCCTATAGCATGAGATGTGATATCTCAATGCCTCTAATACCAAACCTGAGATCCTTCCTCTGACATGAAATGTGATATCCAACTCCTTTCCTTTCCAAACCTGAGAGCCTACCTATAGCATGAGATGTGATATCCAAGTCCTTCCCATTCCAATCCTTAGACCCTTCCTACAGCATGCAATATGATATCTCAATGATTCTAATAACAAACCTGAGACCCGTCCTATAACATGAGATGGGATATCCAACTCCTTCCCATTCCAATCCTGAGACACTTCCGATAGCAGAGATGTGATATCTCAATGCTTATACCAAACTTGAGACCCTTCCTATAACATGAGATGTCATATCCAACTCCTTCCCGTTCCAAACCTGAGACCCTTCCTATAGCATATGTGATATCCAACTCCTTCCCATTCCACACATGAGACCCTTCCTATAGCAAGAATGTAATATCCAACTCCTTCCCATTCCAATCCTGAGACCATTCCTATAGCATGAGATGTGATATCTCAATGCTTCTAATACCAAACCTGAGACCAGTCCTATAACATGAGATGGGATATCCAACTCCTTCCCCTTCCAAACCTGAGACCCTTCCTATAGCATGAGATGTGATATCCAACTCCTTCCCATCCCAATCCTGAGACACTTCCGATTGCAGAGATGTGATATCTCAATGCTTATACCAAACCTGAGACTCTTCCTATAACATGAGATGTGATATCCAACTCCTTCCCGTTCCAAACCTGAGACCCTTCCTATAGCATGAGATGTGATATCCAACTTCTTCCGATTCCAATCCTGAGACCCTTCCGATAGCATGAGATGTGATATCTCAATGCTTCTAATACCAAACCTGAGATCCTTCCTATAACATGTGATGTGATATCCAAATCCTTCCCCTTATAAACCTGAGACCCTCCCTTCAGCATGAGATGTGCTATCCAACTCCTTCCCATTCCAATCCTGAGACCCTTATGATAGCATGAGATGTGATATCTCAATGCCTCCAATACCAAACCTGAGATACTTCCGATAGCATGAGATGTGATATCTCAATGCTTCTAATACCAAACCTGAGATCCTTCCTATAACATGAGATGTGATATCCAAATCCTTCCCCTTCCAAACCTGAGACCCTCCCTTTAGCATGAGATGTGATATCCAACTCCTTCCCATTCCGATCCTGAGACCCTTCTGATAGCATGAGATGTGATATCTCAATGCCTCTAATACCAAACCTGAGATCCTACCTCTAACATGAAATGTGATATCCAACTCCTTCCCTTTCCAAACCTGAGACCCTGCCTATAGCATGAGATGTGATATCCAAGTCCTTCCCATTCCAATCCTGAGACCCTTCCTATAGCATGTGATGTGATATCTCAATGCTTGTACCAAAACTGAGACCCTTCCTATGGCATGAGATGTCATATACAACTCCTTCCCATTCCAATCCTGAGACCCTTCCTATAGCATGAGATGTGATATCCAACTTCTTCCCATTCCAATCCTGAGACCCTTCCTATAACATGAGATGTGATGTCTCAATGCTTCTAATACCAAACCTGAGATCTTTCCTATAACATGAGATGTGATATCCAACTCCTTCCCATTCCAATTCTGAGACCCTTCCTATAGCATGAGATGTGATATCTCAATGCTTATACCAAACCTGAGACCCTTCCTATAGCTTGAGATGTGATATCCAACTCCTTCCCATTCCAATCCTGAGACCCTTCCTATAGCATGAGATGTGATATCCAACTTCTTCCCATTCCAATCCTGAGACCCTTCCTATAACATGAGATGTGATGTCTCAATGCTTCTAATACCAAACCTGAGATCTTTCCTATAAAATGAGATGTGATATCCAACTCCTTCCCATTCCAATTCTGAGACCCTTCTGATAGCATGAGATGTGATATCTCAATGCCTCTAATACCAATCCTGAGACCCTTCCTATAACATGAGATGTGATATCCAACTCCTTCCCATTTCAACCTGAGACCCTTCCTATAGCATGAGATGGGATATCCAACTCCTTCCAAATCCAATTCTGATACCCTTCCGATAGCATGAGATGTGATATCCCAATGCTTCTACCAAACCTGAGACCCATACTATGGCATGAGATGTGATATCAAACTCCTTCCCATTCCAATCCTGAGACCCTTCCTATAGCATGAGATGTGATGTCTCAATGCTTCTAATACCAAACCTGAGATCCTTCCTATAACATGAGATGTGATATCCAACTCCTTCCCATTCCAATCCTGAGACCCTTCCTATAGCATGAGATGTGATATCTCAATGCTTATACCAAACCTGAGACCCTTCCTATAGCATGAGATGTGATATCCAACTCCTTCCGATTCCAATCCTGAGACCCTTCCTATAGCATGAGATGTGATATCTCAATGCCTCTAATACCAAACCTGAGATCCTTCCTCTAACATGAAATGTGATATCCAACTCCTTTCCTTTCCAAACCTGAGAGCCTACCTATAGCATGAGATGTGATATCCAAGTCCTTCCCATTCCAATCCTTAGACCCTTCCTACAGCATGCAATATGATATCTCAATGATTCTAATAACAAACCTGAGACCCGTCCTATAACATGAGATGGGATATCCAACTCCTTCCCATTCCAATCCTGAGACACTTCCGATAGCAGAGATGTGATATCTCAATGCTTATACCAAACCTGAGACCCTTCCTATAACATGAGATGTGATATCCAACTCCTTCCCGTTCCAAACCTGAGACCCTTCCTATAGCATATGTGATATCCAACTCCTTCCCATTCCAAACATGAGACCCTTCCTATAGCAAGAATGTAATATCCAACTCCTTCCCATTCCAATCCAGAGACCATTCCTAATCCTGAGACCATTCCTATAGCATGAGATGTGATATCTCAATGCTTCTAATACCAAACCTGAGACCAGTCCTATAACATGAGATGGGATATCCAACTCCTTCCCCTTCCAAACCTGAGACCCTTCCTATAGCATGAGATGTGATATCCAACTCCTTCCCATCCCAATCCTGAGACACTTCCGATTGCAGAGATGTGATATCTCAATGCTTATACCAAACCTGAGACTCTTCCTATAACATGAGATGTGATATCCAACTCCTTCCCGTTCCAAACCTGAGACCCTTCCTATAGCATGAGATGTGATATCCAACTCCTTCCGATTCCAATCCTGAGACCCTTCTGATAGCATGAGATGTGATATCTCAATGCTTCTAATACCAAACCTGAGATCCTTCCTATAACATGTGATGTGATATCCAAATCCTTCCCCTTCCAAACCTGAGACCCTCCCTTTAGCATGAGATGTGCTATCCAACTCCTTCCCATTCCAATCCTGAGACCCTTATGATAGCATGAGATGTGATATCTCAATGCCTCTAATACCAAACCTGAGATACTTCCGATAGCAAGAGATGTGATATCTCAACGCTTCTAATACCAAACCTGAGATCCTTCCTATAACATGAGATGTGATATCCAAATCCTTCCCCTTCCAAACCTGAGACCCTCCCTTTAGCATGAGATGTGATATCCAACTCCTTCCCATTCCAATCCTGAGACCCCTCTGATAGCATGAGATGTGATATCTCAATGCCTCTAATACAAAACCTGAGATCCTACCTCTAACATGAAATGTGATATCCAACTCCTTCCCTTTCCAAACCTGAGACCCTGCCTATAGCATGAGATGTGATATCCATGTCCTTCCCATTCCAATCCTGAGACCCTTCCTATAGCATGTGATGTGATATCTCAATGCTTATACCAAACCTGAGACCCTTCCTATGGCATGAGATGTCATATACAACTCCTTCCCATTCCAATCCTGAGACCCTTCCTATAGCATGAGATGTGATATCTCAATGCTTATACCAAACCTGAGACCCTTCCTATAGCATGAGATGTGATATCCAACTTCTTCCCATTCCAATCCTGAGACCCTTCCTATAACATGAGATGTGATGTCTCAATGCTTCTAATACCAAACCTGAGATCTTTCCTATAACATGAGATGTGATATCCAACTCCTTCCCATTCCAATTCTGAGACCCTTCCTATAGCATGAGATGTGATATCTCAATGCTTATACCAAACCTGAGACCCTTCCTATAGCTTGAGATGTGATATCCAACTCCTTCCCATTCCAATCCTGAGACCCTTCCCATAGCATGAGATGTGATATCCAACTTCTTCCCATTCCAATCCTGAGACCCTTCCTATAACATGAGATGTGATGTCTCAATGCTTCTAATACCAAACCTGAGAACTTTCCTATAACATGAGATGTGATATCCAACTCCTTCCCATTCCAATTCTGAGACCCTTCTGATAGCATGAGATGTGATATCTCAATGCCTCTAATACCAATCCTGAGACCCTTCCTATAACATGAGATGTGATATCCAACTCCTTCCCATTTCAACCTGAGACCCTTCTGATAGCATGAGATGTGATATCTCAATGCCTCTAATACCAAACCTGAGATCCTACCTCTAACATAAAATGTGATATCCAACTCCTTCCCTTTCCAAACCTGAGACCCTGCCTATAGCATGAGATGTGATATCCAAGTCCTTCCCATTCCAATCCTGAGACCCCTCCTATAGCATGTGATGTGATATCTCAATGCTTATACCAAACCTGAGACCCTTCCTATGGCATGAGATGTCATATACAACTCCTTCCCATTCCAATCCTGAGACCCTTCCTATAGCATGAGATGTGATATCTCAATGCTTATACCAAACCTGAGTCCCTTCCTATAGCATGAGATGTGATATCCAACTCCTTCCCGTTCCAAACCTGAGACCCTTCCTATAGCATATGTGATATCCAACTCCTTCCCATTCCAAACATGAGACCCTTCCTATAGCAAGAATGAAATATCCAACTCCTTCCCATTCCAATCCTGAGACCATTCCTATAGCATGAGATGTGATATCTCAATGCTTCTAATACCAAACCTGAGATCCTTCCTATGACATGAGATGTGATATCCAACTCCTTCCCATTCCAATCCTGAGACCCTTCTGATAGCATGAGATGTGATATCTCAATGCCTCTAATACCAATCCTGAGACCCTTCCTATAACATGAGATGTGATATCCAACTCCTTCCCATTTCAACCTGAGACCCTTCCTATAGCATGACATGGGATATCCAACTCCTTCCAAATCCAATTCTGATACCCTTCCGATAACATGAGATGTGATATCCCAATGTTTCTACCAAACCTGAGACCCATACTATGGCATGAGATGTGATATCAAACTCCTTCCCATTCCAATCCTGAGACCCTTCCTATAGCATGAGATGTGATATCTCAATGCTTCTAATACCAAACCTGAGATCCTTCCTATAACATGAGATGTGATATCCAAATCCTTCCCATTCCAATCCTGAGACCCTTCCTATAGCATGAGATGTGATATCCAACTCCTTCCGATTCCAATCCTGAGACCCTTCCTATAGCATGAGATGTGATATCTCAATGCCTCTAATACCAAACCTGAGATCCTTCCTCTGACATGAAATGTGATATCCAACTCCTTTCCTTTCCAAACCTGAGAGCCTACCTATAGCATGAGATGTGATATCCAAGTCCTTCCCATTCCAATCCTTAGACCCTTCCTACAGCATGCAATATGATATCTCAATGATTCTAATAACAAACCTGAGACCCGTCCTATAACATGAGATGGGATATCCAACTCCTTCCCATTCCAATCCTGAGACACTTCCGATAGCAGAGATGTGATATCTCAATGCTTATACCAAACTTGAGACCCTTCCTATAACATGAGATGTCATATCCAACTCCTTCCCGTTCCAAACCTGAGACCCTTCCTATAGCATATGTGATATCCAACTCCTTCCCATTCCACACATGAGACCCTTCCTATAGCAAGAATGTAATATCCAACTCCTTCCCATTCCAATCCTGAGACCATTCCTATAGCATGAGATGTGATATCTCAATGCTTCTAATACCAAACCTGAGACCAGTCCTATAACATGAGATGGGATATCCAACTCCTTCCCCTTCCAAACCTGAGACCCTTCCTATAGCATGAGATGTGATATCCAACTCCTTCCCATCCCAATCCTGAGACACTTCCGATTGCAGAGATGTGATATCTCAATGCTTATACCAAACCTGAGACTCTTCCTATAACATGAGATGTGATATCCAACTCCTTCCCGTTCCAAACCTGAGACCCTTCCTATAGCATGAGATGTGATATCCAACTTCTTCCGATTCCAATCCTGAGACCCTTCCGATAGCATGAGATGTGATATCTCAATGCTTCTAATACCAAACCTGAGATCCTTCCTATAACATGTGATGTGATATCCAAATCCTTCCCCTTATAAACCTGAGACCCTCCCTTCAGCATGAGATGTGCTATCCAACTCCTTCCCATTCCAATCCTGAGACCCTTATGATAGCATGAGATGTGATATCTCAATGCCTCCAATACCAAACCTGAGATACTTCCGATAGCATGAGATGTGATATCTCAATGCTTCTAATACCAAACCTGAGATCCTTCCTATAACATGAGATGTGATATCCAAATCCTTCCCCTTCCAAACCTGAGACCCTCCCTTTAGCATGAGATGTGATATCCAACTCCTTCCCATTCCGATCCTGAGACCCTTCTGATAGCATGAGATGTGATATCTCAATGCCTCTAATACCAAACCTGAGATCCTACCTCTAACATGAAATGTGATATCCAACTCCTTCCCTTTCCAAACCTGAGACCCTGCCTATAGCATGAGATGTGATATCCAAGTCCTTCCCATTCCAATCCTGAGACCCTTCCTATAGCATGTGATGTGATATCTCAATGCTTGTACCAAAACTGAGACCCTTCCTATGGCATGAGATGTCATATACAACTCCTTCCCATTCCAATCCTGAGACCCTTCCTATAGCATGAGATGTGATATCCAACTTCTTCCCATTCCAATCCTGAGACCCTTCCTATAACATGAGATGTGATGTCTCAATGCTTCTAATACCAAACCTGAGATCTTTCCTATAACATGAGATGTGATATCCAACTCCTTCCCATTCCAATTCTGAGACCCTTCCTATAGCATGAGATGTGATATCTCAATGCTTATACCAAACCTGAGACCCTTCCTATAGCTTGAGATGTGATATCCAACTCCTTCCCATTCCAATCCTGAGACCCTTCCTATAGCATGAGATGTGATATCCAACTTCTTCCCATTCCAATCCTGAGACCCTTCCTATAACATGAGATGTGATGTCTCAATGCTTCTAATACCAAACCTGAGATCTTTCCTATAAAATGAGATGTGATATCCAACTCCTTCCCATTCCAATTCTGAGACCCTTCTGATAGCATGAGATGTGATATCTCAATGCCTCTAATACCAATCCTGAGACCCTTCCTATAACATGAGATGTGATATCCAACTCCTTCCCATTTCAACCTGAGACCCTTCCTATAGCATGAGATGGGATATCCAACTCCTTCCAAATCCAATTCTGATACCCTTCCGATAGCATGAGATGTGATATCCCAATGCTTCTACCAAACCTGAGACCCATACTATGGCATGAGATGTGATATCAAACTCCTTCCCATTCCAATCCTGAGACCCTTCCTATAGCATGAGATGTGATGTCTCAATGCTTCTAATACCAAACCTGAGATCCTTCCTATAACATGAGATGTGATATCCAACTCCTTCCCATTCCAATCCTGAGACCCTTCCTATAGCATGAGATGTGATATCTCAATGCTTATACCAAACCTGAGACCCTTCATATAGCATGAGATGTGATATCCAACTCCTTCCGATTCCAATCCTGAGCCCCTTCCTATAGCATGAGATGTGATATCTCAATGCCTCTAATACCAAACCTGAGATCCTTCCTCTTACATGAAATGTGATATCCAACTCCTTTCCTTTCCAAACCTGAGAGCCTACATATAGCATGAGATGTGATATCCAAGTCCTTCCCATTCCAATCCTTAGACCCTTCCTACAGCATGCAATATGATATCTTAATGATTCTAATAACAAACCTGAGACCCGTCCTATAACATGAGATGGGATATCCAACTCCTTCCCATTCCAATCCTGAGACACTTCCGATAGCAGAGATGTGATATCTCAATGCTTATACCAAACCTGAGACCCTTCCTATAACATGAGATGTGATATCCAACTCCTTCCCGTTCCAAACCTGAGACTCTTCCTATAGCATATGTGATATCCAACTCCTTCCCATTCCAAACATGAGACCCTTCCTATAGCAAGAATGTAATATCCAACTCCATCCCATTCCAATCCTGAGACCATTCCTATAGCATGAGATGTGACATCTCAATGCTTCTAATACCAAATCTGAGACCAGTCCTATAACATGAGATGGAATATCCAACTCCTTCCCCTTCCAAACCTGAGACCCTTCCTATAGCATGAGATGTGATATCCAACTCCTTCCCATCCCAATCCTGAGACACTTCCGATTGCAGAGATCTGATATCTCAATGCTTATACCAAACCTGAGACTCTTCCTATAACATGAGATGTGATATCCAACTCCTTCCCGTTCCAAACCTGAGACCCATCCTATAGCATGAGATGTGATATCCAACTCCTTCCGATTCCAATCCTGAGACCCTTCCGATAGCATGAGATGTGATATCTCAATGCTTCTAATACCAAACCTGAGATCCTTCCGATAACATGTGATGTGATATCCAAATCCTTCCCCTTCCAAACCTGAGACCATCCCTTTAGCATGAGATGTGCTATCCAACTCCTTCCCATTCCAATCCTGAGACCCTTATGATAGCATGAGATGTGATATCTCAATGCCTCTAATACCAAACCTGAGATACTTACGATAGCATGAGATGTGATATCTCAATGCTTCTAATACCAAACCTGAGATCCTTCCTATAACATGAGATGTGATATCCAAATCCTTCCCCTTCCAAACCTGAGACCCTCCCTTTAGCATGAGATGTGATATCCAACTCCTTCCCATTCCAATCCTGAGACCCTTCTGATAGCATGAGATGTGATATCTCAATGCCTCTAATACCAAACCTGAGATCCTACCTCTAACATGAAATGTGATATCCAACTCCTTCCCTTTCCAAACCTGAGACCCTGCCTATAGCATGAGATGTGATATCCAAGTCCTTCCCATTCCAATCCTGAGACCCTTCCTATAGCATGTGATGTGATATCTCAATGCTTGTACCAAAACTGAGACCCTTCCTATGGCATGAGATGTCATATACAACTCCTTCCCATTCCAATCCTGAGACCCTTCCTATAGCATGAGATGTGATATCCAACTTCTTCCCATTCCAATCCTGAGACCCTTCCTAAAACATGAGATGTGATGTCTCAATGCTTCTAATACCAAACCTGAGATCTTTCCTATAACATGAGATGTGATATCCAACTCCTTCCCATTCCAATTCTGAGACCCTTCCTATAGCATGAGATGTGATATCTCAATGCGTATACCAAACCTGAGACCCTTCCTATAGCTTGAGATGTGATATCCAACTCCTTCCCATTCCAATCCTGAGACCCTTCCTATAGCATGAGATGTGATATCCAACTTCTTCCCATTCCAATCCTGAGACCCTTCCTATAACATGAGATGTGATGTCTCAATGCTTCTAATACCAAACCTGAGATCTTTCCTATAAAATGAGATGTGATATCCAACTCCTTCCCATTCCAATTCTGAGACCCTTCTGATAGCATGAGATGTGATATCTCAATGCCTCTAATACCAATCCTGAGACCCTTCCTATAACATGAGATGTGATATCCAACTCCTTCCCATTTCAACCTGAGACCCTTCCTATAGCATGAGATGGGATATCCAACTCCTTCCAAATCCAATTCTGATACCCTTCCGATAGCATGAGATGTGATATCCCAATGCTATACCAAACCTGAGACCCATACTATGGCATGAGATGTGATATCAAACTCCTTCCCATTCCAATCCTGAGACCCTTCCTATAGCATGAGATGTGATGTCTCAATGCTTCTAATACCAAACCTGAGATCCTTCCTATAACATGAGATGTGATATCCAACTCCTTCCCATTCCAATCCTGAGACCCTTCCTATAGCATGAGATGTGATATCTCAATGCTTATACCAAACCTGAGACCCTTCATATAGCATGAGATGTGATATCCAACTCCTTCCGATTCCAATCCTGAGACCCTTCCTATAGCATGAGATGTGATATCTCAATGCCTCTAATACCAAACCTGAGATCCTTCCTCTTACATGAAATGTGATATCCAACTCCTTTCCTTTCCAAACCTGAGAGCCTACCTATAGCATGAGATGTGATATCCAAGTCCTTCCCATTCCAATCCTTAGACCCTTCCTACAGCATGCAATATGATATCTCAATGATTCTAATAACAAACCTGAGACCCGTCCTATAACATGAGATGGGATATCCAACTCCTTCCCATTCCAATCCTGAGACACTTCCGATAGCAGAGATGTGATATCTCAATGCTTATACCAAACCTGAGACCCTTCCTATAACATGAGATGTGATATCCAACTCCTTCCCGTTCCAAACCTGAGACTCTTCCTATAGCATATGTGATATCCAACTCCTTCCCATTCCAAACATGAGACCCTTCCTATAGCAAGAATGTAATATCCAACTCCATCCCATTCCAATCCTGAGACCATTCCTATAGCATGAGATGTGACATCTCAATGCTTCTAATACCAAACCTGAGACCAGTCCTATAACATGAGATGGGATATCCAACTCCTTCCCCTTCCAAACCTGAGACCCTTCCTATAGCATGAGATGTGATATCCAACTCCTTCCCATCCCAATCCTGAGACACTTCCGATTGCAGAGATCTGATATCTCAATGCTTATGCCAAACCTGAGACTCTTCCTATAACATGAGATGTGATATCCAACTCCTTCCCGTTCCAAACCTGAGACCCATCCTATAGCATGAGATGTGATATCCAACTCCTTCCGATTCCAATCCTGAGACCCTTCCGATAGCATGAGATGTGATATCTCAATGCTTCTAATACCAAACCTGAGATCCTTCCGATAACATGTGATGTGATATCCAAATCCTTCCCCTTCCAAACCTGAGACCATCCCTTTAGCATGAGATGTGCTATCCAACTCCTTCCCATTCCAATCCTGAGACCCTTATGATAGCATGAGATGTGATATCTCAATGCCTCTAATACCAAACCTGAGATACTTACGATAGCATGAGATGTGATATCTCAATGCTTCTAATACCAAACCTGAGATCCTTCCTATAACATGAGATGTGATATCCAAATCCTTCCCCTTCCAAACCTGAGACCCTCCCTTTAGCATGAGATGTGATATCCAACTCCTTCCCATTCCAATCCTGAGACCCTTCTGATAGCATGAGATGTGATATCTCAATGCCTCTAATACCAAACCTGAGATCCTACCTCTAACATGAAATGTGATATCCAACTCCTTCCCTTTCCAAACCTGAGACCCTGCCTATAGCATGAGATGTGATATCCAAGTCCTTCCCATTCCAATCCTGAGAGCCTTCCTATAGCATGTGATGTGATATCTCAATGCTTATACCAAACCTGAGACCCTTCCTATGGCATGAGATGTCATATACAACTCCTTCCCATTCCAATCCTGAGACCCTTCCTATAGCATGAGATGTGATATCTCAATGCTTATACCAAACCTGAGACCCTTCCTATAGCATGAGATGTGAGATCCAACTTCTTCCCATTCCAATCCTGAGACCCTTCCTATAGCATGAGATGTGATATCTCAATGCTTCTAATGCCAAACCTGAGATCCTTCCTCTAACATGAAATGTGATATCCAACTCCTTCCCCTTCCAAACCTGAGAGCCTTCCTATAGCATGAGATGTGAGATCCAACTTCTTCCCATTCCAATCCTGAGACCCTTCCTATAACATGAGATGTGATGTCTCAATGCTTCTAATACCAAACCTGAGATCTTTCCTATAACATGAGATGTGATATCCAACTCCTTCCAATTCCAATTCTGAGACCCTTTATATAGCATGAGATGTGATATCTCAATGCTTATACCAAACCTGAGACTCTTCCTATAGCTTGAGATGTGATATCCAACTCCTTCCCATTCCAATCCTGAGACCCTTCCTATAGCATGAGATGTGATATCTCAATGCTTCTAATGCCAAACCTGAGATCCTTCCTCTAACATGAAATGTGATATCCAACTCCTTCCCCTTCCAAACCTGAGAGCCTTCCCATAGCATGAGATATGATATCCAAGTCCTTCCCATTCCAATCCTGAGACCCTTCCTATAACATGAGATGTGATATCCAACTCCTTCCCATTCCAATCCTGAGACCCTTCTGATAGCATGAGATGTGATATCTCAATGCCTCTAATACCAATCCTGAGACCCTTCCTATAACATGAGATGTGATATCCAACTCCTTCCCATTTCAACCTGAGACCCTTCCTATAGCATGAGATGGGATATCCAACTCCTTCCAAATCCAATTCTGATACCCTTCCGATAGCATGAGATGTGATATCCCAATGCTTCTACCAAACCTGAGACCCATACTATGGCATGAGATGTGATATCAAACTCCTTCCCATTCCAATCCAGAGTCCCTTCCTATAGCTTGAGATGTGATATCCAACTCCTTCCCATTCCAATTCCGAGACGCTTCCTATACCATGAGACTTGATATCTCAATGCTTCTAATACCAAACCTGAGACCCATCCTATAACATGAGATGTGATATCCAAATCCTTCCCCTTCCAAACCTTAGACCCTTCCTTTATCATGAGATGTGATATCCAACTCCTTCCCATTCCAATCCTGAGACCCTTCCGATATCATGAGATTTGTTATCTCAATGCTTCTAATATCAAACTTGAGACCCTCCCTATAGCATGAGATGTGACATCCGAGTCCTTCCCATTAAAATCCTGAGACCCTTTCGATAGCAGAGATGTCATATCTCAATGCTTATACCAAACCTGAGACCCTTCCTATGGCCTGGGATGTCATATACAACTCCTTCCCATTCCAATCCTGAGACCCTTCCTATAGCATGAGATGTGATATCTCAATGCTTATACCAAATCTGAGACCCTTCCTATAGCATGAGATGTGATATCCAACTCCTTCCCATTCCAATCCTGAGACCCTTCCTATAGCATGAGATGTGATGTCTCAATGCTTCTAATACCAAACCTGAGATCCTTCCTATAACATGAGATGTGATATCCAACTCCTTCCCATTCCAATCCTGAGACCCTTCCTGTAGCATGAGAAGTGCTATCTCCATGCTTATACCAAACCTGAGACCCTTCCTATAGCATGAGATGTGATATCCAAATCCTTCCCATTCCAATCCTGAGACCCTTCCTATAGCATGAGATGTGATATCTCAATGCTTATACCAAACCTGAGAGCCTACCTAGAGCATGAGATGTGATATCCAAGTCCATCCCATTCCAATCCTTAGACCCTTCCTACAGCATGCAATGTGATATCTCAATGATTCTAATACCAAACCAGAGACCTGTCCTATAACATGAGATGGGATATCCAACTCCTTCCCATTCCAAACCTGAGACCCTTCCTACAGCATGCAATGTGATATCTCAATGCTTCTAATACCAAACCTAAGACCAGTCCTATAACATGAGATGGGATATCCAACTCCTTCCCCTTCCAAACCTGAGACCCTTCCTATAGCATGAGATGTGATATCCAACTCCTTCCCATCCCAATCCTGAGACACTTCCGATTGCAGAGATGTGATATCTCAATGCTTATACCAAACCTGAGACCCTTCCTATAACATGAGATGTGATATCCAACTCCTTCCCGTTCCAAACCTGAGACACTTCCTATAGCATATGTGATATCCAACTCCTTCCCATTCCAAACATGAGACCCTTCCTATAGCAAGAATGTAATATCCAACTCCTACCTATTCCAATCCTGAGACCATTCCTATAGCATGAGATGTGATATATCAATGCTTCTAATACCAAACCTGAGATCCTTCCTATGACATGAGATGTGATATCCAAATCCTTCCCATTCCAATCCTGAGACCCTTCCTATAACATGAGATGTGATGTCTCAATGCTTCTAATACCAAACCTGAGATCTTTCCTATAACATGAGATGTGATATCCAACTCCTTCCCTTTCCAATTCTGAGACCCTTCCTATAGCATGAGATGTGATATCTCATTGCTTATACCAAACCTGAGACCCTTCCTATAGCTTGAGATGTGATATCCAACTCCTTCCCATTCCAATCCTGAGACCCTTCCTATAGCGTGAGATGTGATATCTCAATGCCTCTAATACCAAACCTGAGATCCTTCCTCTAACATGAAATGTGATATCCAACTCCTTCCCCTTCCAAACCTGAGAGCCTTCCCATAGCATGAGATATGATATCTAAGTCCTTCCCATTCCAATCCTGAGACCCTTCCTATAAAATGAGATGTGATATCCAACTCCTTCCCATTCCAACCTGAGACCCTTCCTATAGCATGAGATGGGATATCCAACTCCTTCCATATCCAATACTGATACCCTTCTGATAGCATGAGATGTGATATCCCAATGCTTCTACCAAACCTGAGACCCATACTATGGCATGAGATGTGATATCAAACTCCTTCCCATTCCAATCCTGAGACCCTTCCTATAGCTTGAGATGTGATATCCAACTCCTTCCCATTCCAATTCTGAGACCCTTCCTATACCATGAGACTTGATATCTCAATGCTTCTAATACCAAACCTGAGACCCATCCTATAACATGGGATGTGATATCCAAATCCTTCCCCTTCCAAACCTTAGACCCTTCCTTTATCATGAGATGTGATATCCAACTCCTTCCCTTTCCAATCCTGAGACCCTTCCGATATCATGAGATTTGTTATCTCAATGCTTCTAATATCAAACTTGAGACCCTCCCTATAGCATGAGATGTGACATCCATGTCCTTCCCATTAAAATCCTGAGACACTTCCGATAGCAGAGATGTGATATCTCAATGCTTATACCAAACCTGAGACCCTTCCTATGGCCTGAGATGTCATATACAACTCCTTCCCATTAAAATCCTGAGACCCTTCCTATAGCATGAGATGTGATATCCAACTCCTTCCCATTCCAATCCTGAGACCCTTCCTATGGCATGAGATCTGATGTCTGAATGCTTCTAATAGCAAACCTGAGATCCTTCCTATAACATGAGATGTGATATCCAACTCCTTCCCATTCCAATCCTGAGACCCTTCCTATAGCATGAGAAGTGATATCTCCATGCTTATACCAAACCTGAGACCCTTCCTATGGCCTGAGATGTCATATACAACTCCTTCCCATTCCAACCTGAGACCCTTCCTATAGCATGAGATGGGATATCCAACTCCTTCCCATTCCAATCCTGAGACCCTTCCTATAGCATGAGATGTGATGACTGAATGCTTCTAATACCAAACCTGAGATCCTTCCTATAACATGAAATGTGATATCCAACTCCTTCCCCTTCCAAACCTGAGAGCCTTCCCATAGCATGAGATATGATATCCAAGTCCTTCCCATTCCAATCCTGAGACCCTTCCTATAACATGAGATGTGATATCCAAATCCTTCCCATTCCAATCCTGAGACCCTTCCTATAACATGAGATGTGATATCCAACTCCTTCCCATTCCAACCTGAGACCCTTCCGATAGCATGAGATGTGATATCCCAATGCTTCTACCAAACCTGAGACTCATACTATGGCATGAGATGTGATATCAAACTCCTTCCCATTCCATTCCTGAGACCCTTCCTATAACATGAGATGTGATATCCAACTCCTTCCCATTCCAACCTGAGACCCTTCCGATAGCATGAGATGTGATATCCCAATGCTTCTACCAAACCTGAGACCCATACTATGGCATGAGATGTGATATCAAACTCCTTCCCATTCCATTCCTGAGACCCTTCCTATAGCTTGAGATGTGATATCCAAGTCCTTCCCATTCCAATCCTGAGACCCTTCCTATAACATGAGATGTGATATCCAAATCCTTCCCATTCCAATCCTGAGACCCTTCTATAACATGAGATGTGATATCCAACTCCTTCCCATTCCAACCTGAAACCCTTCCGATAGCATGAGATGTGATATCCCAATGTTTCTACCAAACCTGAGACCCATACTATGGCATGAGATGTGATATCAAACTCCTTCCCATTCCATTCATGAGACCCTTCCTATAGCTTGAGATGTGATATCCAACTCCTTCCCATTCCAATTCTGAGACCCTTCCTATACCATGAGACTTGATATCTCAATGCTTCTAATACCAAACCTGAGACCCATCCTATAACATGGGATGTGATATCCAAATCCTTCCGCTTCCAAACCTTAGACCCTTCCTTTATCATGAGATGTGATATCCAACTCCTTCCCATTCCAATCCTGAGACCCTTCCGATATCATGAGATTTGTTATCTCAATGCTTCTAATATCAAAATTGAGACCTTACCTATAGCATGAGATGTGACATCCAAGTCCTTCCCATTAGAATCCTGAGACCCTTCCGATAGCAGAGATGTGATATCTCAGTGCTTATACCAAACCTGAGACCCTTCCTATGGCCTGAGATGTCATATACAACTCCTTCTCATTCAAATCCTGAGACCCTTCCTATAGCATGAGATGTGATATCCAACTCCTTCCCATTCCAATCCTGATACCCTTCCTATAGCATGAGATGTGATATCTCAATGCTTATACCAAACCTGAGACCCTTCCTATAGCATGAGATGTGATATCCAACTTCTTCCCATTCCAATCCTGAGACCCTTCCTATAACATGAGATGTGATGTCTCAATGCTTCTAATACCAAACCTGAGATCCTTCCTATAACATGAGATGTGATATCCAACTCCTTCCCATTCCCATCCTGAGACACTTCCTATAACATGAGATGTGATATCCAACTCCTTCCCATTCCAACCTGAGACCCTTCCGATAGCATGAGATGTGATATCCCAATGCTTCTACAAAACCCGAGACCCATACTATGGCATGAGATGTGATAACAAACTCCTTCCCATTCCAATCCTGAGACCCTTCCTATAGCTTGAGATGTGATATCCAACTCCTTCCCATTCCAATTCTGAGACCCTTCCTATACCATGAGACTTGATATCTCAATGCTTCTAATACCAAACCTGAGACCCATCCTATAACATGGGATGTGATATCCAAATCCTTCCCCTTCCAAACCTTAGACCCTTCCTTTATCATGAGATGTGATATCCAACTCCTTCCCATTCCAATCCTGAGACCCTTCCGATATCATGAGATTTGTTATCTCAATGCTTCTAATATCAAACTTGAGACCCTCCCTATAGCATGAGATGTGACATCCAAGTCCTTCCCATTAGAATCCTGAGACCCTTCCGATAGCAGAGATGTGATATCTCAATGCTTATACCAAACCTGAGACCCTTCCTATGGCCTGAGATGTCATATACAACTCCTTCTCATTAAAATCCTGAGACCCTTCCTATAGCATGAGATTTGATATCCAACTCCTTCCCATTCCAATTATGATACCCTTCCTATAGCATGAGATGTGATATCTCAATGCTTATACCAAACCTGAGACCCTTCCTATAGCATGAGATGTGATATCCAACTTCTTCCCATTCCAATCCTGAGACCCTTCCTATAACATGAGATGTGATGTCTCAATGCTTCTAATACCAAACCTGAGATCCTTCCTATAACATGAGATGTGATATCCAACTCCTTCCCATTCCAATCCTGAGACCCTTCCTATAGCATGAGAAGTGATATCTCCATGCTTATACCAAACCTGAGACCCTTTCTATGGCCTGAGATATCATATACAACTCCTTCCCATTCCAATCTTGAGGCCCTTCCTATAGCATGAGATGTGATATCCAACTCCTTCCCATTCCAACCTGAGACCCTTCCTATAGCATGAGATGGGATATCCAACTCCTTCCAAATCCAATACTGATACCCTTCCGATAGCATGAGATGTGATATCCCAATGCTTCTACCAAACCTGAGGCCCATACTATGGCATGAGATGTGATATCAAACTCCTTCCCATTCCAATCCTGAGACCCTTCCTATAGCTTGAGATGTGATATCCAACTCCTTCCCATGTCAATTCTGAGACCCTTCCTATACCATGAGACTTGATATCTCAATGCTTCTAATACCAAACCTGAGACCCGTCCTATAACATGAGATGTGATATCCAAATCCTTCCCCTTCCAAACCTTAGACCCTTCCTTTATCATGAGATGTGATATCCAACTCCTTCCCATTCCAATCCTGAGACCCTTCCGATATCATGAGATTTGTTATCTCAATGCTTCTAATATCAAACTTGAGACCCTCCCTATAGCATGAGATGTGACATCTAAGTCCTTCCCATTCCAATCCTGAGACCCTTCCTATAGCATGAGATGTGATATCTCAATGCATCTAATACCAAACCTGAGACCCTTCCTATAACATGAGATGGGATATCCAACTCCTTCCCATTCCAATCCTGAGACCCTTCCGATAGCAGAGATGTTATATCTCAATGCTTATACCAAACCTGAGACCCTTCCTATGGCCTGAGATGTCATATACAACTCCTTCCCATTCCAATCCTGAGACCCTTCCTATAGCATGAGATGTGATATCTCAATGCTTATACCAAATCTGAGACCCTTCCTATAGCATGAGATGTGATATCCAACTCCTTCCCATTCCAATCCTGAGACCCTTCCTATAGCATGAGATGTGATGTCTCAATGCTTCTAATACCAAACCTGAGATCCTTCCTATAACATGAGATGTGATATCCAACTCCTTCCCATTCCAATCCTGAGACCCTTCCTATAGCATGAGAAGTGATATCTCCATGCTTATACCAAACCGGAGACCCTTCCTATAGCATGAGATGTGATATCCAAATCCTTCCCATTCCAATCCTGAGACCCTTCCTATAGCATGAGATGTGATATCTAAATGCTTATCCCAAACCTGAGAGCCTACCTATAGCATGAGATGTGATATCCAAGTCCATCCCATTCCAATCCTTAGACCCTTCCTACAGCATGCAATGTGATATCTCAATGATTCTAATACCAAACCAGAGACCCGTCCTATAACATGAGATGGGATATCCAACTCCTTCCCATTCCAATCCTGAGCCACTTCCAATAGCAGAGATGTGATATCTCAATGCTTATACCAAACCTGAGACCCTTCCTATAACATGAGATGTGATATCCAACTCCTTCCCGTTCCAAACCTGAGACACTTCCTATAGCATATGTGATATCCAACTCCTTCCCATTCCAAACATTAGACCCTTCCTATAGCAAGAATGTAATATCCAACTCCTACCCCTTCCAATCCTGAGACCATTCCTATAGCATGAGATGTGATATATCAATGCTTCTAATACCAAACCTGAGATCCTTCCTATGACATGAGATGTGATATCCAAATCCTTCCCATTCCAATCATGAGACCCTTCCTATAGCAAGAGATGTGATATCCAAATCCTTCCCATTCCAATCCTGAGACCCTTCCTATAACATGAATTGTGATATCCAACTCCTTCCCATTCCAACCTGAGACCCTTCCTATAGCATGAGATGTGATATCCAAATCCTTCACATTCCAATACTGAGACCCTTCCTATAGCATGAGATGTGATATCTCAATGCTTCTAATACCAAACCTGAGATCCTTCCTATAACATGAGATGTGATATCCAACTACTTCCCATTCCAAACCTGAGACCCTTCCGATAGCATGAGATGTGATATCTCAATGCTTCAAAAACCAAACATGAGAACCATCCTATAACATGAGATGTGAAATCCAAATCCTTCCCTTCCCAAACCTGAGACTCTTCCTATAGCATGAGATGTGATATCTCAATGCTTCTACCAAACCTGAAACCCTTCCTATAGCATGAGATGTGATATCCAACTCCTTCCCATTCCAATCCTGACACACTTCCTATAGCATGAGATGTGATATCTCAATGCTTCTAATACCAAACCTGAGACCCGTCCTATAACATGAGATGTGATATCCAAATCCTTCCCCTTCCAAACCTGAGACCCTTCCTTTAGCATGAGATGTGATATCCAGCTCCTCCCATTCCAATCCTGAGACCCTTCCTATAGCATGAGATGTGATATCTCAATGCTTCTAATATCAAAATTGAGACCCTCCCTATAGCATGAGATGTGATATCTAAGTCCGTCCCATTCCAATCCGGAGACCCTTCCGATAGCAGAGATGTGATATCTCAATGCTTATACCAAACCTGAGACCCTTCCTATAGCATGAGATGTGATATCCAACTCCTTCCCATTCCAATCCTGATCCCTTCCTATAGCATGAGATGTGATATCTCAATGCTTCTACCAAAACTGAGACCCTTCCTATGACATGAGATGTGATATCCAAATCCTTCCCATTCCAATCATGAGACCCTTCCTATAGCAAGAGATGTGATATCCAAATCCTTCCCATTCCAATCCTGAGACCCTTCCTATAACATGAATTGTGATATCCAACTCCTTCCCATTCCAACCTGAGACCCTTCCTATAGCATGAGAAGGGATATCCAACTCCTTCCCAATCCAATCCTGAGACCCTTCCGATAGCAGAGATGTGATATCACAATGCTTATACCAAACCTGAGACCCTTCCTATGGCATGAGATGTGATATCCAACTCCTTGCCTTTCAAATCCTGAGACCCCTACTATATCATGAGATGTGATATCTCAATGCTCCTACCAAACCTGAGACCCTTCCTTTAGCATGAGATGTGATATCCAAATCCTTCATATTCCAATCCTGAGGCCCTTCCTATTGGATGAGATGTGATATCCAACTCCTTCCCATTCCAACCCTGAGACCCTTCCTATACCATGAGATGCGATATCTCAATGCTTCTAATACCAAACCTGGGACCCGTCCTATAACATGAGATATGATATCCAAATCCTTCCCCTTCCAAACCTGAGACCCTTCCTTTGGCATGAGATGTGATATCCAAATCCTTCCCATTCCAATCCTAAAACCCTTCCTATAGCATGAGATGTGATATCTCAATGTTTCTAATAAAAAACCTTAGACCCTTCCTATAGCAAGAGATGTGATATCCAAATTCTTCCCATTCCAATCCTGAGACCCTTCCTATAACATGAGATGTGATATCCAACTCCTTCCCATTCCAACCTGGGACCCTATAGTATGAGAAGGGATATCCAACTCCTTCCCAATCCAATCCTGAGACCCTTCCGATAGCAGAGATGTGATATCTCAATGCTTATACCAAACCTGAGACCCTTCCTATGGCATGAGATGTGATATCCAACTCCTTGCCATTCAAATCCTGAGACCCTCCCTATAACAAGATATGTCATATCCAACTCTTTCCCATTCCAAACCTGAGACCCTTCCTTTAGCATGAGATGTGATATCCAAATCCTTCACATTCCAATACTGAGACCCTTCCTATAGCATGAGATGTGATATCTCAATGCTTCTAATACCAAACCTGAGATCCTTCCTATAACATGAGATGTGATATCCAACTACTTCCCATTCCAAACCTGAGACCCTTCCGATAGCATGAGATGTGATATCTCAATGCTTCAAAAACCAAACATGAGAACCATCCTATAACATGAGATGTGAAATCCAAATCCTTCCCTTCCCAAACCTGAGACTCTTCCTATAGCATGAGATGTGATATCTCAATGCTTCTACCAAACCTGAAACCCTTCCTATAGCATGAGATGTGATATCCAACTCCTTCCCATTCCAATCCTGACACACTTCCTATAGCATGAGATGTGATATCTCAATGCTTCTAATACCAAACCTGAGACCCGTCCTATAACATGAGATGTGATATCCAAATCCTTCCCCTTCCAAACCTGAGACCCTTCCTTTAGCATGAGATGTGATATCCAGCTCCTCCCATTCCAATCCTGAGACCCTTCCTATAGCATGAGATGTGATATCTCAATGCTTCTAATATCAAAATTGAGACCCTCCCTATAGCATGAGATGTGATATCTAAGTCCGTCCCATTCCAATCCGGAGACCCTTCCGATAGCAGAGATGTGATATCTCAATGCTTATACCAAACCTGAGACCCTTCCTATAGCATGAGATGTGATATCCAACTCCTTCCCATTCCAATCCTGATCCCTTCCTATAGCATGAGATGTGATATCTCAATGCTTCTACCAAAACTGAGACCCTTCCTTTAGCATGAGATGTGATATCCAACTCCTTCCCATTCCAATCCTGAGACCCTTCCTATAGATGAGATGTCATATCTCAATGCTTCTAATACCAAACCTGAGACCCTTCCTACAACATGAGATGTGATATCCAACTCCTTCCCATTCCAATCCTGAGACCCTTCCTATAGCATGAGATGTGATATCTCAATGCTTCTAATACCAAACCTGAGATCCTTCCGATAGCATGAGTTGTGCTATCTCAATGCTTCTAATACCAAACCTGGGATCCTTCCTATAACATGAGATGTGATATCCAAATCCTTCCCCTTCCAAACCTGAGACCCTCCCTTTAGCATGAGATGTGATATCCAACTCCTTCCCATTCCAATCCTGATACCCTTCTGATAGCATGAGATGTGATATCTCAATGCCTCTAATACCAAACCTGAGATCCTACCTCTAACATGAAATGTGATAGCCCACTCCTTCCCTTTCCAAACCTGAGAGCCTTCCTACAGCATGAGATGTGATATCCAAGTCCTTCCCATTCCAATCCTGAGACCCTTCCTATAACATGAGATGTGATATCCAACTCCTTCCCATTCCAATCCTGAGACCCTTCCGATAGCATGAGATGTGATATCTCAATGCTTCTAATATCAAAACTGAGACCCTCCCTATAGCATGAGATGTGATATCTAAGTCCTTCCCATTCCAATCCTGAGACCCTTCCGATAGCAGAGATGTGATATCTCAATGCTTATACCAAACCTGAGACCCTTCCTATAGCATGAAATGTGATATCCAACTCCATCCCAGTCCAATCCTGAGAACCTTCCTATAGCATGAGATGTGATATCTCAATGCTTCTAATACCAAACCTGAGATCCTTCCTATAACATGAAATGTGATATCCAACTGCTTCCCATTCCAATCCTGAGACCCTTCCTATAGCATGAGATGTGATATCTCAATGCTTCTAATACCAAACCTGAGATCCTTCCGATAGCATGAGTTGTGATATCTCAATGCTTCTAATACCAAACCTGAGATCCTTCCTATAACATGAGATGTGATATCCAAATCCTTCCCCTTCCAAGCCTGAGACCCTCCCTTTAGCATGAGATGTGATATCCAACTCCTTCCCATTCCAATCCTGATACCCTTCTGATAGCATGAGATGTGATATCTCAATGCCTCTAATACCAAACCTGAGATCCTACCTCTAACATGAAATGTGATAGCCCACTCCTTCCCTTTCCAAACCTGAGAGTCTTCCTACAGCATGAGATGTGATATCCAAGTCCTTCCCATTCCAATCCTGAGACCCTTCCTATAACATGAGATGTGATATCCAACTCCTTCCCATTCCAACCTTAGACCCTTCCTATAGCATGAGATGGGATATCCAACTCCTTCCAAATCCAATCCTGATACCCTTCCGATAGCATGAGATGTGATATCCCAATGCTTCTACAAAACCTGAGACCCATACCATGGCATGAGATGTGATATCAAACTCCTTCCCATTCCAATCCTGAGACTCATCCTGTAGCTTGAGATGTGATATCCAACTCCTTCCCATTCCAATCCTGAGACCCTTCCTATAGCTTGAGATGTGATATCCAACTCCTTCCCATTCCAATTCTGAGGCCCGTCCTATACCATGAGACTTGATATCTCAATGCTTCTAATACCAAACCTGAGACCCTTCCTATAACATGTCGATGTGATATCCAAGTCCTTCCCATTACAATCCTGAGACCCTTCCCATAGCTTGAGATGTGATATCCAACTCCTTCCCATTCCAATTCTGAGACCCGTCCTATACCATGAGACTTGATATCTCAATGCTTCTAATGCCAAACCTGAGACCGGTCCTACACCATGAGATGTGATATACAAATCCTTCCCCTTCCAAACCTTAGACCCTTCCTATAGCATGAGATGTGATATCGCAATGCTTCTAATACCAAACCTGAGACCCTTCTTATAACGAGATGGGATATCCAACTCCTTCCCATTCCAATCCTGAGACCCTTCCGATAGCAGAGATGTGATATCTCAATGCTTATACCAAACCTGAGACCCTTCCTATGGCATGAGATGTCATATACAACTCCTTCCGATTCCAATCCTGAGACCCTTCCTATAGCATGAGATGGGATATCTCAATGCTTATACCAAACCTGAGACCCTTCCTATAGCATGAGATGTGATATCCAACTCCTTCCCGTTCCAAACCTGATACCCTTCCTATAGCATGAGATGTGATATCCAACTCCTTCCCATCCCAATCCTGAGACACCTCCGATAGCAGAGATGTGATATCTCAATGCTTATACCAAACCTGAGACTCTTCCTATGACATGAGATGTGATATCCAACTCCTTCCCGTTCCAACCTGATACCCTTCCTATAGCATGAGATGTGATATCCAAGTCCTTCCCATTCCAATCCTGAGACCTTTCCGATAGCATGAGATGTGATATCTCAATGCTTCTAATACCAAACCTGTGAAACTTCCTATAACATGAGATGTGATATCCAAATCCTTCCCCTTCCAAACCTGAGACCCTCCCTTTAGCATGAGATGTGATATCCAACTCCTTCCCATTCCAATCCTGAGACCCTTCTGATAGCATGAGATGTGATATCTCAATGCCTCTAACAGCAAACCTGAGATCCTTCCGATAGCATGAGATGTGATATCTCAATGCTTCTAATACCAAACCTGAGATCCTTCCTATAACATGAGATGTGATATCCAAATCCTTCCCCTTCCAAACCTGAGACCCTCCCTTTAGCATGAGATGTGATATCCAACTCCTTCCCATTCCAATCCTGAGACCCTTCTGATAGCATGAGATGTGATATCTCAATGCCTCTAATACCAAACCTGAAATCCTTCCGATAGCATGAGATGTGATATCTCAATGCTTCTAATACCAAACCTGAGATCCTTCCTATAACATGAGATGGGATATCCAACTCCTTCCCATTCCAATCCTGAGACCCTTCTGATAGCAGAGATGTGATATCTCAATGCTTATACCAAACCTGAGACCCTTCCTATGGCATGAGATGTCATATACAACTCCTTCCCATTCCAATCCTGAGACCCTTCCTATAGTATGAGATGTGATATACCAATGCTTATACCAAACCTGAGACCATTCCTATAGCATAAGATGTGATATCCAACTCCTTCCCATTACAATCCTGAGACCCTTCCTATAACATGAGATGTGATGTCTCAATGCTTCTAATACCAAACCTGAGATCCTTCCTATGGCATGAGATGTCATATAAAACTCCTTCCCATTCCAAACCTGAGACCCTTCCTACGGCATGAGATGTCATATACAACTCCTTCCCATTGCAATCCTGAGACCCTTTCTATAGCATGAGATGTGATATCTCAATGCTTATACCAAACCTGAGACTCTTCCTATAACATGAGATGTGATATCCAACTCCTTCCAATTCCAAACCTGAGACCCTTCCTATAGCATGAGATGTGATATCCAACTCCTTCCCATTCCAATCCTGAGACCCTTCCTATAGCATGAGATTTGATATCTCAATGCTTCTAAGACCAAACCTGAGATCCTTCCTATAACATGAGATGTGATATCCAAATCCTTCCCCTTCCAAACCTGAGACCCTCTCTTTAGCATGAGATGTGATATCCAACTCCTTCCCATTCCAATCCTGAGACCGTTCTGATAGCATGAGATGTGATATTTCAATGCCTCTAATACCAAACCTGAGATCCTTCCGATAGCATGAGATGTGCTATCTCAATTCTTCTAATACCAAACCTGAGATCATTCCTATAACACGAGATGTGATATCCAAATCCTTCCCCTTCCAAAACTGAGACCCTCCCTTTAGCATGAGATGTGATATCAAACTCCTTCCCATTCCAATCCTGAGACCCTTCTGATAGCATGAGATGTGATATCTCAATGCCTCTAATACCAAACCTGAGATCCTACCTCTAACATGAAATGTGATACCCAACTCCTTCCCCTTCCAAACCTGAGAGCCTTCCTATAGCATGAGATGTGATATCGAAGTATTTCCCATTCCAATCCTGAGACCTTTCCTATAACATGAGATGTGATATCCAACTCCTTCCCATTCCAACCTGAGACCCTTCCTATAGCATGAGATGGGATATCCAACTACTTCCAAATCCAATCCTGATACCCTTCCGATAGCATGAGATGTGATATCTCAATCCCTCTAATACCAAACCTGAGATCCTTTGGATAGCATGAGATGTGATATCTCAATGCTTCTAATACCAAACCTGAGATCCTTCCTATAACATGAGATGTGATATCAAAATTCTTCAACTTCCAAACCTGAGACCCTCCCTTTAGCATGAGATGTGATATCCAAATCCTTCCAATTCCAATCCTGAGACCCTTCTCATAGCATGAGATGTGATATCTCAATGCCTCTAATACCAAACCTGAGATCCTACCTCTAACATGAAATGTGATATCCAACTCCTTCCCTTTCCAAACGTGAGACCCTCCCTATAGCATGAGATGTGATATCCAAGTCCTTCCCATTCCAATCCTGAGACCCTTCCTATAGCATGAGATGTGATATCTCAATGCTTCCAATACCAAACCTGACACCCTTCCTATAACATAAGATGGGATATCCAACTCCTTCCCATTACAATCCTGAGACCCTTCCAATAGCAGAGATGTGATATCTCAATGCTTATACCAAACCTGAGACCCTTCCTGTGGCATGAGATGTCATATACAACTCCTTCCCATTCCAATCCTGAGACCCTTCCTATAGCATGAGATGTGATATCTCAATGCTTATACCAAACCTGAGACCCTTCCTATAGCATGAGATGTGATATCCAACTCCTTCCCATTCCAATCCTGAGACCCTTCCTATAACATGAGATGGTATGTCTCAATGCTTCTAATACGAAACCTGAGATCCTTCCTATGGCATGAGATGTCATATAAAACTCCTTCCCATTCCATTCCTGAGACCCTTCCTATCGCATGAGATGTGATATCCAACTCCTTCCCATTCCAATCCTGAGAACCTTCCTATAGCATAAGATGTGATATCTCAATGCTTCTAAGACCAAACCTGAGATCCTTCCTATAACATGAGATGTGATATCCAAATCCTTCCCCTTCCAAACCTGAGACCCTCCCTTTAGCATGAGATGTGATATCCAACTCCATCCCATTCCAATCCTGAGACCGTTCTGATAGCATGAGATGTGATATTTCAATGCTTCTAATACCAAACCTGAGATCCTTCCGATAGCATGAGATGTGATATCTCAATTCTTCTAATACCAAACTTGAGATCCTTCCTATAACACGAGATGGGATATCCAAATCCTTCCTCTTCCAAACCTGAGACCCTCCCTTTAGCATGAGATGTGATAACCAACTCCTTCCCATTCCAATCCTGAGACCCTTCTGATAGCATGAGATGTTATATCTCAATGCCTCTAATACCAAACCTGAGATCCTACCTCTAACATGAAATGTGATATCCAAATCCTTCCCCTTCCAAACCTGGGAGCGTTCCTATAACATGAGATTTGATATCGAAGTCCTTCCCATTCCAATCCTGAGACCCTTCCTATAACATGAGATGTGATATCCAACTCCTTCCCATTCCAATCCTGAGACCCTTCCTATAGCATGAGATGTGATGTCTCAATGCTTCTAATACCAAATCTGAGATCCTTCCTATAACATGAGATGTGATATCCAACTCCTTCCCATTCCAATCCTGAGACCCTTCCTATAGCATGAGATGTGATATCTCAATGCTTATACCAAACCTGAGACCCTTCCTATTGCATGAGATGTGATATCCAAATCCTTCCCATTCCAATCCTGAGACCCTTACTATAGCATGAGATGTGATATCTCAATGCCTCTAATACCAAACCTGAGATCCTTCCTCTAACATGAAATGTGATATCCAACTCCTTCCCTTTCCAAACCTGAGAGCCTACCTATAACATGAGATGTGATATCCAACTCCTTCCCATTCCAACCTGAGACCCTTCCTATAGCATGAGATGGGATATCCAACTACTTCCAAATCCAATCCTGATACCCTTCCAATAGCATGAGATGTGATATCTCAATCCCTCTAATACCAAACCTGAGATCCTTCGGATAGCATGAGATGTGATATCTCAATGCTTCTAATACCAAACCTGAGATCCTTCCTATAACATGAGATGTGATATCAAAATCCTTCCCCTTCCAAACCTGAGACCCTCCCTTTAGCATGAGATGTGATATCCAACTCCTTCCAATTCCAATCCTGAGACCCTTCTCATAGCATGAGATGTGATATCTCAATGCCTCTAATACCAAACCTGAGATCCTACCTCTAACATGAAATGTGATATCCAACTCCTTCCCTTTCCAAACGTGAGACCGTCCCTATAGCATGAGATGTGATATCCAAGTCCTTCCCATTCAAATCGTGAGACCCTTCCTATAGCATGAGATGTGATATCTCAATGCTTCTAATACCAAACCTGAGACCCTTCCTATAACATAAGATGGGATATCCAACTCATTCCCATTACAATCCTGAGACCCTTCCAATAGCAGAGATGTGATATCCCAATGCTTATACCAAACCTGAGACCTTCCTGTGGCATGAGATGTCATATACAACTCCTTCCCATTCCAATCCTGAGACCCTTCGTATAGCATGAGATGTGATATCTCAATGCTTATACCAAACCTGAGACCCTTCCGATAGCATGAGATGTGATATCCAACTCCTTCCCATTCCAATCCTGAAACCCTTCCTATAACATGAGATGGTATGTCTCAATGCTTCTACTACCAAACCTGAGATCCTCCCTATGGCATGAGATGTCATATAAAACTCCTTCCCATTCCATTCCTGAGACCCTTCCTATAGCATGAGATGTGATATCCAACTCCTTCCCATTCCAATCCTGAGACCCTTCCTATAGCATGAGGTGTGATATCTCAATGCTTCTAAGACCAAACCTGAGATCCTTCCTATAACATGAGATGTGATATCCAAATCCTTCCCCTTCCAAACCTGAGACCCTCCCTTTAGCATGAGATGTGATATCCAACTCCTTCCCATTCCAATCCTGAGACCGTTCTGATAGCATGAGATGTGATATTTCAATGCTTCTAATACCAAACCTGAGATCCTTCCGATAGCATGAGATGTGATATCTCAATTCTTCTAATACCAAGCCTGAGATCCTTCCTATAACACGAGATGTGATATCCAAATCCTTCCCCTTCCAAACCTGAGACCCTCCCTTTAGCATGAGATGTGATATCCAAGTCCTTCCCATTCCAATCCTGAGACCCTTCCTATAGCATGAGATGTGATATCTCAATGCTTCTAATACCAAACCTGAGACCCTTCCTATAACATAAGATGGGATATCCAACTCCTTCCCATTACAATCCTGAGACCCTTCCAATAGCAGAGATGTGATATCTCAATGCTTATACCAAACCTGAGACCCTTCCTATGGCATGAGATGTCATATCCAACTCCTTCGCATTCCAAACCTGAGACCCTTCCGATAGCAGAGATGTGATATCTGATGCTTATACCAAACCTGAGATCCTTCCTATAACATGAGATGTGATATCCAACTCCTTCCCATTCCAATCCTGAGACCGTTCTGATAGCATGAGATGTGATATTTCAATGCTTCTAATACCAAACCTGAGATCCTTCCGATAGCATGAGATGTGATATCTCAATTCTTCTAATACCAAACCTGAGATCCTTCCTATAACACGAGATGTGATATCCAAATCCTTCCCCTTCCAAACCTGAGACCCTCCTTTAGCATGAGATGTGATATCCAACTCCTTCCCATTCCAATCCTGAGACTCTTCTGATAGCATGAGATGTTATATCCCAATGCCTCTAATAACAAACCTGAGATCCTACCTCTAACATGAAATGTGATATCCAACTCCTTCCCCTTCCAAACCTGGGAGCGTTCCTATAACATGAGATTTGATATCGAAGTCCTTCCCATTCCAATCCGGAGACCCTTCCTATAACATGAGATGTGATATCCAACTCCTTCCCATTCCAATCCTGAGACCCTTCCTATAGCATGAGATGTGATATCTCAATGCTTCTAATACCAAACCTGAGACCCGTCCTATAACATGAGATGGGATATCCAACTCCTTCCCGTTCCAAACCTGATACCCTTCCTATAGCATGAGATGTGATATCCAACTCCTTCCCATCCCAATCCTGAGACACCTCCGATAGCAGAGATGTGATATCTCAATGCTTATACCAAACCTGAGACTCTTCCTATGACATGAGATGTGATATCCAACTCCTTCCAGTTCCAAACCTGAGACCCTTCCTATAGCATGAGATGTGATATCCAACTCCTTCCCATTCCAATCCTGAGACCCTTCCGATAGCATGAGATGTGATATCTCAATGCTTCTAATACCAAACCTGAGACCCGTCCTATAACATGAGATGGGATATCCAACTCCTTCCCGTTCCAAACCTGATACCCTTCCTATAGCATGAGATGTGATATCCAACTCCTTCCCATCCCAATCCTGAGACACCTCCGATAGCAGAGGTGTGATATCTCAATGCTTATACCAAACCTGAGACTCTTCCTATGACATGAGATGTGATATCGAACTCCTTCCCGTTCCAAACCTGATACCCTTCCTATAGCATGAGATGTGATATCCAACTCCTTCCCATTCCAATCCTGAGACCCTTCCGATAGCATGAGATGTGATATCTCAATCCTTCTAATACCAAACCTGTGATCCTTCCTATAACATGAGATGTGATATCCAAATCCTTCCCCTTCCAAACCTGAGACCCTCCCTTTAGCATGAGATGTGATATCCAACTCCTTCCCATTCCAATCCTGAGACCCTTCTTATAGCATGCGATGTGATATCTCAATGCCTCTAATACCAAACCTGAGAATCTTCCGATAGCATGAGATGTGATATCTCAATGCTTCTAATACCAAACCTGAGATCCTTCCTATAACATGAGATGTGATATCCAAATCCTTCCCCTTCCAAACCTGAGACCCTCCCTTTAGCATGAGATGTAATATCCAACTCCTTCCCATTCCAATCCTGAGACCGTTCTGATAGCATGAGATGTGATATTTCAATGCTTCTAATACCAAACCTGAGATCCTTCCGATAGCATGAGATGTGATATCTCAATTCTTCTAATACCAAGCCTGAGATCCTTCCTATAACACGAGATGTGATATCCAAATCCTTCCCCTTCCAAACCTGAGACCCTCCCTTTAGCATGAGATGTGATATCCAAGTCCTTCCCATTCCAATCCTGAGACCCTTCCTATAGCATGAGATGTGATATCTCAATGCTTCTAATACCAAACCTGAGACCCTTCCTATAACATAAGAACATAAGATGGGATATCCAACTCCTTCCCATTACAATCCTGAGACCCTTCCAATAGCAGAGATGTGATATCTCAATGCTTATACCAAACCTGAGACCCTTCCTATGGCATGAGATGTCATATACAACTCCTTCCCATTCCAATCCTGAGACCCTTCCTATAGCATGAGATGTGATGTCTCAATGCTTATACCAAACCTGAGACCCTTCCTATAGCATGAGATGTGATATCCAACTCCTTCCCATTCCAATCCTGAGACCGTTCTGATAGCATGAGATGTGATATTTCAATGCTTCTAATACCAAACCTGAGATCCTTCCGATAGCATGAGATGTGATATCTCAATTCTTCTAATACCAAACCTGAGATCCTTCCTATAACACGAGATGTGATATCCAAATCCTTCCCCTTCCAAACCTGAGACCCTCCCTTTAGCATGAGATGTGATATCCAACTCCTTCCCATTCCAATCCTGAGACTCTTCTGATAGCATGAGATGTTATATCCCAATGCCTCTAATAACAAACCTGAGATCCAACCTCTAACATGAAATGTGATATCCAACTCCTTCCCCTTCCAAACCTGGGAGCGTTCCTATAACATGAGATTTGATATCGAAGTCCTTCCCATTCCAATCCTGAGACCCTTCCTATAACATGAGATGTGATATCCAACTCCTTCCCATTCCAATCCTGAGACCCTTCCTATAGCATGAGATGTGATATCTCAATGCTTCTAATACCAAACCTGAGACCCGTCCTATAACATGAGATGGGATATCCAACTCCTTCCCGTTCCAAACCTGATACCCTTCCTATAGCATGAGATGTGATATCCAACTCCTTCCCATCCCAATCCTGAGACACCTCCGATAGCAGAGATGTGATATCTCAATGCTTATACCAAACCTGAGACTCTTCCTATGACATGAGATGTGATCTCCAACTCCTTCCAGTTCCAAACCTGAGACCCTTCCTATGGCATGAGATGTGATATCCAACTCCTTCCCATTCCAATCCTGAGACCCTTCCGATAGCATAAGATGTGATATCTCAATGCTTCTAATACCAAACCTGAGACCCGTCCTATAACATGAGATGGGATATCCAACTCCTTCCCGTTCCAAACCTGATACCCTTCCTATAGCATGAGATGTGATATCCAACTCCTTCCCATCCCAATCCTGAGACACCTCCGATAGCAGAGGTGTGATATCTCAATGCTTATACCAAACCTGAGACTCTTCCTATGACATGAGATGTGATATCCAACTCCTTCCCGTTCCAAACCTGATACCCTTCCTATAGCATGAGATGTGATATCCAACTCCTTCCCATTCCAATCCTGAGACCCTTCCGATAGCATGAGATGTGATATCTCAATCCTTCTAATACCAAACCTGTGATCCTTCCTATAACATGAGATGTGATATCCAAATCCTTCCCCTTCCAAACCTGAGACCCTCCCTTTTAGCATGAGATGTGATATCCAACTCCTTCCCATTCCAATCTTGAGACCCTTCTGATAGCATGAGATGTGATATCTCAATGCCTCTAATACCAAACCTGAGATCCTTCCGATAGCATGAGATGTGATATCTCAATGCTTCTAATACCAAACCTGAGATCCTTCCTATAACATGAGATGTGATATCCAAATCCTTCCCCTTCCAAACCTGAGACCCTCCCTTTAGCATGAGATGTGATATCCAACTCCTTCCCATTCCAATCCTGAGACCCTTCTGATAGCATGAGATGTGATATCTCAATGCCTCTAATACCAAACCTGAGATCCTACCTCTAACATGAAATGTGATATCCAACTCCTTCCCTTTCCAAACGTGAGACCCTCCCTATAGCATGAGATGTGATATCCAAGTCCTTCCCATTCCAGTCCTGAGACCCTTCCTATAACATGAGATGTGATATCTCAATGCTTCTAATATCAAACCTGAGACCCTTCCTATAACAAAAGATGGGATATCCAACTCCTTCCCATTCCAATCCTGAGACCCTTCTGATAGCATAGATGTGATATCTCAATGCTTATACCAAACCTGAGACCCTTCCTATGGCATGAGATGTCATATACAACTCCTTCCCATTCCAATCCTGAGACCCTTCCTATAGCATGAGATCTGATATATCAATGCTTATACCAAACCTGAGACCATTCCTATAGCATAAGATGTGATATCCAACTCCTTCCCATTCCAATCCTGAGACCCTTCCTATAACATGAGATGTGATGTCTCAATGCTTCTAATACCAAACCTGAGATCCTTCCTATGGCATGAGATGTCATATAAAACTCCTTCCCATTCCAAACCTGAGACCCTTCCTACGGCATGAGATGTCATATACAACTCCTTCCCATTCCAATCCTGAGACCCTTTATATAGCATGAGATGTGATATCTCAATGCTTATACCAAACCTGAGACTCTTCCTATAACATGAGATGTGATATCCAACTTCTTCCCATTCCAATCCTGAGACCCTTCCTATAACATGAGATGTGATGTCTCAATGCTTCTAATACCAAACCTGAGATCTTTCCTATAACATGAGATGTGATATCCAACTCCTTCCCATTCCAATTCTGAGACCCTTCTGATAGCATGAGATGTGATATCTCAATGCCTCTAATACCAATCCTGAGACCCTTCCTATAACATGAGATGTGATATCCAACTCCTTCCCATTTCAACCTGAGACCCTTCTGATAGCATGAGATGTGATATCTCAATGCCTCTAATACCAAACCTGAGATCCTACCTCTAACATAAAATGTGATATCCAACTCCTTCCCTTTCCAAACCTGAGACCCTGCCTATAGCATGAGATGTGATATCCAAGTCCTTCCCATTCCAATCCTGAGACCCTTCCTATAGCATGTGATGTGATATCTCAATGCTTATACCAAACCTGAGACCCTTCCTATGGCATGAGATGTCATATACAACTCCTTCCCATTCCAATCCTGAGACCCTTCCTATAGCATGAGATGTGATATCTCAATGCTTATACCAAACCTGAGACCCTTCCTATAGCATGAGATGTGATATCCAACTCCTTCCCGTTCCAAACCTGAGACCCTTCCTATAGCATATGTGATATCCAACTCCTTCCCATTCCAAACATGAGACCCTTCCTATAGCAAGAATGTAATATCCAACTCCTTCCCATTCCAATCCTGAGACCATTCCTATAGCATGAGATGTGATATCTCAATGCTTCTAATACCAAACCTGAGATCCTTCCTATGACATGAGATGTGATATCCAACTCCTTCCCATTCCAATCCTGAGACCCTTCTGATAGCATGAGATGTGATATCTCAATGCCTCTAATACCAATCCTGAGACCCTTCCTATAACATGAGATGTGATATCCAACTCCTTCCCATTTCAACCTGAGACCCTTCCTATAGCATGACATGGGATATCCAACTCCTTCCAAATCCAATTCTGATACCCTTCCGATAGCATGACATGTGATATCCCAATGCTTCTACCAAACCTGAGACCCATACTATGGCATGAGATGTGATATCAAACTCCTTCCCATTCCAATCCTGAGACCCTTCCTATAGCATGAGATGTGATGTCTCAATGCTTCTAATACCAAACCTGAGATCCTTCCTATAACATGAGATGTGATATCCAAATCCTTCCCATTCCAATCCTGAGACCCTTCCTATAGCATGAGATGTGATATCTCAATGCTTATACCAAACCTGAGACCCTTCCTATAGCATGAGATGTGATATCCAACTCCTTTCCTTTCCAAACCTGAGAGCCTACCTATAGCATGAGATGTGATATCCAAGTCCTTCCCATTCCAATCCTTAGACCCTTCCTACAGCATGCAATATGATATCTCAATGATTCTAATAACAAACCTGAGACCCGTCCTATAACATGAGATGGGATATCCAACTCCTTCCCATTCCAATCCTGAGACACTTCCGATAGCAGAGATGTCATATCTCAATGCTTATACCAAACCTGAGACGCTTCCTATAACATGAGATGTCATATCCAACTCCTTCCCGTTCCAAACCTGAGACCCTTCCTATAGCATATGTGATATCCAACTCCTTCCCATTCCACACATGAGACCCTTCCTATAGCAAGAATGTAATATCCAACTCCTTCCCATTCCAATCCTGAGACCATTCCTATAGCATGAGATGTGATATCTCAATGCTTCTAATACCAAACCTGAGACCAGTCCTATAACATGAGATGGGATATCCAACTCCTTCCCCTTCCAAACCTGAGACCCTTCCTATAGCATGAGATGTGATATCCATCTCCTTCCCATCCCAATCCTGAGACACTTCCGATTGCAGAGATGTGATATCTCAATGCTTATACCAAACCTGAGACTCTTCCTATAACATGAGATGTGATATCCAACTCCTTCCCGTTCCAAACCTGAGACCCTTCCTATAGCATGAGATGTGATATCCAACTTCTTCCGATTCCAATCCTGAGACCCTTCCGATAGCATGAGATGTGATATCTCAATGCTTCTAATACCAAACCTGAGATCCTTCCTATAACATGTGATGTGATATCCAAATCCTTCCCCTTATAAACCTGAGACCCTCCCTTTAGCATGAGATGTGCTATCCAACTCCTTCCCATTCCAATCCTGAGACCCTTATGATAGCATGAGATGTTATATCTCAATGCCTCTAATACCAAACCTGAGATACTTCCGATAGCATGAGATGTGATATCTCAATGCTTCTAATACCAAACCTGAGATCCTTCCTATAACATGAGATGTGATATCCAAATCCTTCCCCTTCCAAACCTGAGACCCTCCCTTTAGCATGAGATGTGATATCCAACTCCTTCCCATTCCGATCCTGAGACCCTTCTGATAGCATGAGATGTGATATCTCAATGCCTCTAATACCAAACCTGAGATCCTACCTCTAACATGAAATGTGATATCCAACTCCTTCCCTTTCCAAACCTGAGACCCTGCCTATAGCATGAGATGTGATATCCAAGTCCTTCCCATTCCAATCCTGAGACCCTTCCTATAGCATGTGATGTGATATCTCAATGCTTATACCAAACCTGAGACCCTTCCTATGGCATGAGATGTCATATACAACTCCTTCCCATTCCAATCCTGAGACCCTTCCTATAGCATGAGATGTGATATCCAACTTCTTCCCATTCCAATCCTGAGACCCTTCCTATAACATGAGATGTGATGTCTCAATGCTTCTAATACCAAACCTGAGATCTTTCCTATAACATGAGATGTGATATCCAACTCCTTCCCATTCCAATTCTGAGACCCTTCCTATAGCATGAGATGTGATATCTCAATGCTTATACCAAACCTGAGACCCTTCCTATAGCTTGAGATGTGATATCCAACTCCTTCCCATTCAAATCCTGAGACCCTTCCTATAGCATGAGATGTGATATCCAACTTCTTCCCATTCCAATCCTGAGACCCTTCCTATAACATGAGATGTGATGTCTCAATGCTTCTAATACCAAACCTGAGATCTTTCCTATAAAATGAGATGTGATATCCAACTCCTTCCCATTCCAATTCTGAGACCCTTCTGATAGCATGAGATGTGATATCTCAATGCCTCTAATACCAATCCTGAGACCCTTCCTATAACATGAGATGTGATATCCAACTCCTTCCCATTTCAACCTGAGACCCTTCCTATAGCATGAGATGGGATATCCAACTCCTTCCAAATCCAATTCTGATACCCTTCCGATAGCATGAGATGTGATATCCCAATGCTTCTACCAAACCTGAGACCCATACTATGGCATGAGATGTGATATCAAACTCCTTCCCATTCCAATCCTGAGACCCTTCCTATAGCATGAGATGTGATGTCTCAATGCTTCTAATACCAAACCTGAGATCCTTCCTATAACATGAGATGTGATATCCAACTCCTTCCCATTCCAATCCTGAGACCCTTCCTATAGCATGAGATGTGATATCTCAATGCTTATACCAAACCTGAGACCCTTCCTATAGCATGAGATGTGATATCCAACTCCTTCCGATTCCAATCCTGAGACCCTTCCTATAGCATGAGATGTGATATCTCAATGCCTCTAATACCAAACCTGAGATCCTTCCTCTAACATGAAATGTGATATCCAACTCCTTTCCTTTCCAAACCTGAGAGCCTACCTATAGCATGAGATGTGATATCCAAGTCCTTCCCATTCCAATCCTTAGACCCTTCCTACAGCATGCAATATGATATCTCAATGATTCTAATAACAAACCTGAGACCCGTCCTATAACATGAGATGGGATATCCAACTCCTTCCCATTCCAATCCTGAGACACTTCCGATAGCAGAGATGTGATATCTCAATGCTTATACCAAACCTGAGACCCTTCCTATAACATGAGATGTGATATCCAACTCCTTCCCGTTCCAAACCTGAGACTCTTCCTATAGCATATGTGATATCCAACTCCCTCCCATTCCAAACATGAGACCCTTCCTATAGCAAGAATGTAATATCCAACTCCATCCCATTCCAATCCTGAGACCATTCCTATAGCATGAGATGTGACATCTCAATGCTTCTAATACCAAACCTGAGACCAGTCCTATAACATGAGATGGGATATCCAACTCCTTCCCCTTCCAAACCTGAGACCCTTCCTATAGCATGAGATGTGATATCCAACTCCTTCCCATCCCAATCCTGAGACACTTCCGATTGCAGAGATGTGATATCTCAATGCTTATACCAAACCTGAGACTCTTCCTATAACATGAGATGTGATATCCAACTCCTTCCCGTTCCAAACCTGAGACCCATCCTATAGCATGAGATGTGATATCTCAATGCGTATACCAAACCTGAGACCCTTCCTATAGCTTGAGATGTGATATCCAACTTCTTCCGATTCCAATCCTGAGACCCTTCCTATAGCATGAGATGTGATATCTCAATGCTTCTAATACCAAACCTGAGATCCTTCCTATAACATGTGATGTGATATCCAAATCCTTCCCCTTATAAACCTGAGACCCTCCCTTTAGCATGAGATGTGCTATCCAACTCCTTCCCATTCCAATCCTGAGACCCTTATGATAGCATGAGATGTGATATCTCAATGCCTCTAATACCAAACCTGAGATACTTCCGATAGCATGAGATGTGATATCTCAATGCTTCTAATACCAAACCTGAGATCCTTCCTATAACATGAGATGTGATATCCAAATCCTTCCCCTTCCAAACCTGAGACCCTCCCTTTAGCATGAGATGTGATATCCAACTCCTTCCCATTCCGATCCTGAGACCCTTCTGATAGCATGAGATGTGATATCTCAATGCCTCTAATACCAAACCTGAGATCCTACCTCTAACATGAAATGTGATATCCAACTCCTTCCCTTTCCAAACCTGAGACCCTGCCTATAGCATGAGATGTGATATCCAAGTCCTTCCCATTCCAATCCTGAGACCCTTCCTATAGCATGAGATGTGATATCCAACTTCTTCCCATTCCAATCCTGAGACCCTTCCTATAACATGAGATGTGATGTCTCAATGCTTCTAATACCAAACCTGAGATCTTTCCTATAACATGAGATGTGATATCCAACTCCTTCCCATTCCAATTCTGAGACCCTTCCTATAGCATGAGATGTGATATCTCAATGCTTATACCAAACCTGAGACCCTTCCTATAGCTTGAGATGTGATATCCAACTCCTTCCCATTCCAATCCTGAGACCCTTCCTATAGCATGAGATGTGATATCCAACTTCTTCCCATTCCAATCCTGAGACCCTTCCTATAACATGAGATGTGATGTCTCAATGCTTCTAATACCAAACCTGAGATCTTTCATATAAAATGAGATGTGATATCCAACTCCTTCCCATTCCAATTCTGAGACCCTTCTGATAGCATGAGATGTGATATCTCAATGCCTCTAATACCAATCCTGAGACCCTTCCTATAACATGAGATGTGATATCCAACTCCTTCCCATTTCAACCTGAGACCCTTCCTATAGCATGAGATGGGATATCCAACTCCTTCCAAATCCAATTCTGATACCCTTCCGATAGCATGAGATGTGATATCTCAATGCTTATACCAAACCTGAGACCCTTCCTATAGCATGAGATGTGATATCCAACTCCTTCCGATTCCAATCCTGAGACCCTTCCTATAGCATGAGATGTGATATCTCAATGCCTCTAATACCAAACCTGAGATCCTTCCTCTAACATGAAATGTGATATCCAACTCCTTTCCTTTCCAAACCTGAGAGCCTACCTATAGCATGAGATGTGATATCCAAGTCCTTCCCATTCCAATCCTTAGACCCTTCCTACAGCATGCAATATGATATCTCAATGATTCTAATAACAAGCCTGAGACCCGTCCTATAACATGAGATGGGATATCCAACTCCTTCCCATTCCAATCCTGAGACACTTCCGATAGCAGAGATGTGATATCTCAATGCTTATACCAAACCTGAGACCCTTCCTATAACATGAGATGTGATATCCAACTCCTTCCCGTTCCAAACCTGAGACTCTTCCTATAGCATATGTGATATCCAACTCCCTCCCATTCCAAACATGAGACCCTTCCTATAGCAAGAATGTAATATCCAACTCCATCCCATTCCAATCCTGAGACCATTCCTATAGCATGAGATGTGACATCTCAATGCTTCTAATACCAAACCTGAGACCAGTCCTATAACATGAGATGGGATATCCAACTCCTTCCCCTTCCAAACCTGAGACCCTTCCTATAGCATGAGATGTGATATCCAACTCCTTCCCATCCCAATCCTGAGACACTTCCGATTGCAGAGATGTGATATCTCAATGCTTATACCAAACCTGAGACTCTTCCTATAACATGAGATGTGATATCCAACTCCTTCCCGTTCCAAACCTGAGACCCATCCTATAGCATGAGATGTGATATCTCAATGCTTATACCAAACCTGAGACCCTTCCTATACCTTGAGATGTGATATCCAACTCCTTCCCATTCCAATCCTGAGACCCTTCCTATAGCATGAGATGTGATATCCAACTTCTTCCCATTCCAATCCTGAGACCCTTCCTATAACATGAGATGTGATGTCTCAATGCTTCTAATACCAAACCTGAGATCTTTCCTATAACATGAGATGTGATATCCAACTCCTTCCCATTCCAATTCTGAGACCCTTCTGATAGCATGAGATGTGATATCTCAATGCCTCTAATACCAATCCTGAGACCCTTCCTATAACATGAGATGTGATATCCAACTCCTTCCCATTTCAACCTGAGACCCTTCTGATAGCATGAGATGTGATATCTCAATGCCTCTAATACCAAACCTGAGATCCTACCTCTAACATAAAATGTGATATCCAACTCCTTCCCTTTCCAAACCTGAGACCCTGCCTATAGCATGAGATGTGATATCCAAGTCCTTCCCATTCCAATCCTGAGACCCTTCCTATAACATGTGATGTGATATCTCAATGCTTATACCAAACCTGAGACCCTTCCTATGGCATGAGGTGTCATATACAACTCCTTCCCATTCCAATCCTGAGACCCTTCCTATAGCATGAGATGTGATATCTCAATGCTTATACCAAACCTGAGACCCTTCCTATAGCATTAGATGTGATATCCAACTCCTTCCCGTTCCAAACCTGAGACCCTTCCTATAGCATATGTGATATCCAACTCCTTCCCATTCCAAACATGAGACCCTTCCTATAGCAAGAATGTAATATCCAACTCCTTCCCATTCCGATCCTGAGACCATTCCTATAGCATGAGATGTGATATCTCAATGCTTCTAATACCAAACCTGAGATCCTTCCTATGACATGAGATGTGATATCCAACTCCTTCCCATTCCAATCCTGAGACCCTTCTGATAGCATGAGATGTGATATCTCAATGCCTCTAATACCAATCCTGAGACCCTTCCTATAACATGAGATGTGATATCCAACTCCTTCCCATTTCAACCTGAGACCCTTCCTATAGCATGGCATGGGATATCCAACTCCTTCCAAATCCAATTCTGATACCCTTCCGATAGCATGAGATGTGATATCCCAATGCTTCTACCAAACCTGAGACCCATACTATGGCATGAGATGTGATATCAAACTCCTTCCCATTCCAATCCTGAGACCCTTCCTATAGCATGAGATGTGATGTCTCAATGCTTCTAATACCAAACCTGAGATCCTTCCTATAACATGAGATGTGATATCCAAATCCTTCCCATTCCAATCCTGAGACCCTTCCTATAGCATGAGATGTGATATCTCAATGCTTATACCAAACCTGAGACCCTTCCTATAGCATGAGATGTGATATCCAACTCCTTCCGATTCCAATCCTGAGACCCTTCCTATAGCATGAGATGTGATATCTCAATGCCTCTAATACCAAACCTGAGATCCTTCCTCTGACATGAAATGTGATATCCAACTCCTTTCCTTTCCAAACCTGAGAGCCTACCTATAGCATGAGATGTGATATCCAAGTCCTTCCCATTCCAATCCTTAGACCCTTCCTACAGCATGCAATATGATATCTCAATGATTCTAATAACAAACCTGAGACCCGTCCTATAACATGAGATGGGATATCCAACTCCTTCCCATTCCAATCCTGAGACACTTCCGATAGCAGAGATGTGATATCTCAGTGCTTATACCAAACCTGAGACCCTTCCTATAACATGAGATGTCATATCCAACTCCTTCCCGTTCCAAACCTGAACCCTTCCTATAGCATATGTGATATCCAACTCTTCCCATTCCACACATGAGACCCTTCCTATAGCAAGAATGTAATATCCAACTCCTTCCCATTCCAATCCTGAGACCATTCCTATAGCATGAGATGTGATATCTCAATGCTTCTAATACCAAACCTGAGACCAGTCCTATAACATGAGATGGGATATCCAACTCCTTCCCCTTCCAAACCTGAGACCCGTCCTATAGCATGAGATGTGATATCCAACTCCTTCCCATCCCAATCCTGAGACACTTCCGATTGCAGAGATGTGATATCTCAATGCTTATACCAAACCTGAGACTCTTCCTATAACATGAGATGTGATATCCAACTCCTTCCCGTTCCAAACCTGAGACCCTTCCTATAGCATGAGATGTGATATCCAACTTCTTCCGATTCCAATCCTGAGACCCTTCCGATAGCATGAGATGTGATATCTCAATGCTTCTAATACCAAACCTGAGATCCTTCCTATAACATGTGATGTGATATCCAAATCCTTCCCCTTATAAACCTGAGACCCTCCCTTTAGCATGAGATGTGCTATCCAACTCCTTCCCATTCCAATCCTGAGACCCTTATGATAGCATGAGATGTGATATCTCAATGCCTCTAATACCAAACCTGAGATCCTACCTCTAACATGAAATGTGATATCCAACTCCTTCCCTTTCCAAACCTGAGACCCTGCCTATAGCATGAGATGTGATATCCAAGTCCTTCCCATTCCAATCCTGAGACCCTTCCTATAGCATGTGATGTGATATCTCAATGCTTATACCAAACCTGAAACCCTTCCTATGGCATGAGATGTCATATACAACTCCTTCCCATTCCAATCCTGAGACCCTTCCTATAGCATGAGATGTGATATCCAACTTCTTCCCATTCCAATCCTGAGACCCTTCCTATAACATGAGATGTGATGTCTCAATGCTTCTAATACCAAACCTGAGATCTTTCCTATAACATGAGATGTGATATCCAACTCCTTCCCATTCCAATTCTGAGACCCTTCCTATAGCATGAGATGTGATATCTCAATGCTTATACCAAACCTGAGACCCTTCCTATAGCTTGAGATGTGATATCCAACTCCTTCCCATTCCAATCCTGAGACCCTTCCTATAGCATGAGATGTGATATCCAACTTCTTCCCATTCCAATCCTGAGACCCTTCCTATAACATGAGATGTGATGTCTCAATGCTTCTAATACCAAACCTGAGATCTTTCCTATAAAATGAGATGTGATATCCAACTCCTTCCCATTCCAATTCTGAGACCCTTCTGATAGCATGAGATGTGATATCTCAATGCCTCTAATACCAATCCTGAGACCCTTCCTATAACATGAGATGTGATATCCAACTCCTTCCAAATCCAATTCTGATACCCTTCCGATAGCATGAGATGTGATATCCCAATGCTTCTACCAAACCTGAGACCCATACTATGGCATGAGATGTGATATCAAACTCCTTCCCATTCCAATCCTGAGACCCTTCCTATAGCATCAGATGTGATGTCTCAATGCTTCTAATACCAAACCTGAGATCCTTCCTATAACATGAGATGCGATATCCAACTCCTTCCCATTCCAATCCTGAGACCCTTCCTATAGCATGAGATGTGATATCTCAATGCTTATACCAAACCTGAGACCCTTCCTATAGCATGAGATGTGATATCCAACTCCTTCCGATTCCAATCCTGAGACCCTTCCTATAGCATGAGATGTGATATCTCAATGCCTCTAATACCAAACCTGAGATCCTTCCTCTAACATGAAATGTGATATCCAACTCCTTTCCTTTCCAAACCTGAGAGCCTACCTATAGCATGAGATGTGATATCCAAGTCCTTCCCATTCCAATCCTTAGACCCTTCCTACAGCATGCAATATGATATCTCAATGATTGTAATAACAAACCTGAGACCCGTCCTATAACATGAGATGGGATATCCAACTCCTTCCCATTCCAATCCTGAGACACTTCCGATAGCAGAGATGTGATATCTCAATGCTTATACCAAACCTGAGACCCTTCCTATAACATGAGATGTGATATCCAACTCCTTCCCGTTCCAAACCTGAGACTCTTCCTATAGCATATGTGATATACAACTCCTTCCCATTCCAAACATGAGACCCTTCCTATAGCAAGAATGTAATATCCAACTCCATCCCATTCCAATCCTGAGACCATTCCTCTAGCATGAGATGTGACATCTCAATGCTTCTAATACCAACCCTGAGACCAGTCCTATAACATGAGATGGGATATCCAACTCCTTCCCCTTCAAAACCTGAGACCCTTCCTATAGCATGAGATGTGATATCCAACTCCTTCCCATCCCAATCCTGAGACACTTCCGATTGCAGAGATGTGATATCTCAATGCTTATACCAAACCTGAGACTCTTCCTATAACATGAGATGTGATATCCAACTCCTTCCCGTTCCAAACCTGAGACCCATCCTATAGCATGAGATATGATATCCAACTCCTTCCGATTCCAATCCTGAGACCCTTCCGATAGCATGAGATGTGATATCTCAATGCTTCTAATACCAAACCTGAGATCCTTCCGATAACATGTGATGTGATATCCAAATCCTTCCCCTTCCAAACCTGAGACCATCCCTTTAGCATGAGATGTGCTATCCAACTCCTTCCCATTCCAATCCTGAGACCCTTATGATAGCATGAGATGTGATATCTCAATGCCTCTAATACCAAACCTTAGATACTTAGGATAGCATCAGATGTGATATCTCAATGCTTCTAATACCAAACCTGAGATCCTTCCTATAACATGAGATGTGATATCCAAATCCTTCCCCTTCCAAACCTGAGACCCTCCCTTTAGCATGAGATGTGATATCCAACTCCTTCCCATTCCAATCCTGAGACCCTTCTGATAGCATGAGATGAGATATCTCAATGCCTCTGATACCAAACCTGAGATCCTACCTCTAACATGAAATGTGATATCCAACTCCTTCCCTTTCCAAACCTGAGACCCTGCCTATAGCATGAGATGTGATATCCAAGTCCTTCCCATTCCAATCCTGAGACCCTTCCTATAGCATGTGATGTGATATCTCAATGCTTATACCAAACCTGAGACCCTTCCTATGGCATGAGATGTCATATACAACTCCTTCCCATTCCAATTCTGAGACCCTTTATATAGCATGAGATGTGATATCTCAATGCTTATACCAAACCTGAGACTCTTCCTATAGCTTGAGATGTGATATCCAACTCCTTCCCATTCCAATCCTGAGACCCTTCCTATAGCATGAGATGTGATGTCTCAATGCTTCTAATACCAAACCTGAGATCTTTCCTATAACATGAAATGTGATATCCAAGTCCTTCCCATTCCAATCCTGAGACCCTTCCTATAGCATGAGATGTGATGTCTCAATGCTTCTAATACCAAACCTGAGATCCTTCCTATAACATGAGATGTGATATCCAACTCCTTCCCATTCCAATCCTGAGACCCTTCCTATAGCATGAGATGTGATATCTCAATGCTTATACCAAACCTGAGACCCTTCCTATAGCATGAGATGTGATATCCAACTCCTTCCGATTCCAATCCTGAGACCCTTCCTATAGCATGAGATGTGATATCTCAATGCCTCTAATACCAAACCTGAGATCCTTCCTCTAACATGAAATGTGATATCCAACTCCTTTCCTTTCCAAACCTGAGAGCCTACCTATAGCATGAGATGTGATATCCAAGTCCTTCCCATTCCAATCCTTAGACCCTTCCTACAGCATGCAATATGATATCTCAATGATTCTAATAACAAACCTGAGACCCGTCCTATAACATGAGATGGGATATCCAACTCCTTCCCATTCCAATCCTGAGACACTTCCGATAGCAGAGATGTGATATCTCAATGCTTATACCAAACCTGAGACCCTTCCTATAACATGAGATGTGATATCCAACTCCTTCCCGTTCCAAACCTGAGACTCTTCCTATAGCATATGTGATATCCAACTCCCTCCCATTCCAAACATGAGACCCTTCCTATAGCAAGAATGTAATATCCAACTCCATCCCATTCCAATCCTGAGACCATTCCTATAGCATGAGATGTGACATCTCAATGCTTCTAATACCAAACCTGAGACCAGTCCTATAACATGAGATGGGATATCCAACTCCTTCCCCTTCCAAACCTGAGACCCTTCCTATAGCAGATGTGATATCCAACTCCTTCCCATCCCAATCCTGAGACACTTCCGATTGCAGAGATGTGATATCTCAATGCTTATACCAAACCTGAGACTCTTCCTATAACATGAGATGTGATATCCAACTCCTTCCCGTTCCAAACCTGAGACCCATCCTATAGCATGAGATGTGATATCTCAATGCTTATACCAAACCTGAGACCCTTCCTATAGCTTGAGATGTGATATCCAACTCCTTCCCATTCCAATCCTGAGACCCTTCCTATAGCATGAGATGTGATATCCAACTTCTTCCCATTCCAATCCTGAGACCCTTCCTATAACATGAGATGTGATGTCTCAATGCTTCTAATACCAAACCTGAGATCTTTCCTATAACATGAAATGTGATATCCAACTCCTTCCCATTCCAATTCTGAGACCCTTCTGATAGCATGAGATGTGATATCTCAATGCCTCTAATACCAATCCTGAGACCCTTCCTATAACATGAGATGTGATATCCAACTCCTTCCCATTTCAACCTGAGACCCTTCTGATAGCATGAGATGTGATATCTCAATGCCTCTAATACCAAACCTGAGATCCTACCTCTAACATAAAATGTGATATCCAACTCCTTCCCTTTCCAAACCTGATACCCTGCCTATAGCATGAGATGTGATATCCAAGTCCTTCCCATTCCAATCCTGAGACCCTTCCTATAACATGTGATGTGATATCTCAATGCTTATACCAAACCTGAGACCCTTCCTATGGCATGAGATGTCATATACAACTCCTTCCCATTCCAATCCTGAGACCCTTCCTATAGCATGAGATGTGATATCTCAATGCTTATACCAAACCTGAGACCCTTCCTATAGCATGAGATGTGATATCCAACTCCTTCCCGTTCCAAACCTGAGACCCTTCCTATAGCATATGTGATATCCAACTCCTTCCCATTCCAAACATGAGACCCTTCCTATAGCAAGAATGTAATATCCAAATCCTTCCCATTCCAATCCTGAGACCATTCCTATAGCATGAGATGTGATATCTCAATGCTTCTAATACCAAACCTGAGATCCTTCCTATGACATGAGATGTGATATCCAACTCCTTCCCATTCCAATCCTGAGACCCTTCTGATAGCATGAGATGTGATATCTCAATGCCTCTAATACCAATCCTGAGACCCTTCCTATAACATGAGATGTGATATCCAACTCCTTCCCATTTCAACCTGAGACCCTTCCGATAGCATGACATGGGATATCCAACTCATTCCAGATCCAATTCTGATACCCTTCCGATAGCATGAGATGTGATATCCCAATGCTTCTACCAAACCTGAGACCCATACTATGGCATGAGATGTGATATCAAACTCCTTCCCATTCCAATCCTGAGACCCTTCCTATAGCATGAGATGTGATGTCTCAATGCTTCTAATACCAAACCTGAGATCCTTCCTATAACATGAGATGTGATATCCAAATCCTTCCCATTCCAATCCTGAGACCCTTCCTATAGCATGAGATGTGATATCTCAATGCTTATACCAAACCTGAGACCCTTCCTATAGCATGAGATGTGATATCCAACTCCTTCTGATTCCAATCCTGAGACCCTTCCTATAGCATGAGATGTGATATCTCAATGCCTCTAATACCAAACCTGAGATCCTTCCTCTGACATGAAATGTGATATCCAACTCCTTTCCTTTCCAAACCTGAGAGCCTACCTATAGCATGAGATGTGATATCCAAGTCCTTCCCATTCCAATCCTTAGACCCTTCCTACAGCATGCAATATGATATCTCAATGATTCTAATAACAAACCTGAGACCCGTCCTATAACATGAGATGGGATATCCAACTCCTTCCCATTCCAATCCTGAGACACTTCCGATAGCAGAGATGTGATATCTCAATGCTTATACCAAACCTGAGACCCTTCCTATAACATGAGATGTCATATCCAACTCCTTCCCGTTCCAAACCTGAGACCCTTCCTATAGCATATGTGATATCCAACTCCTTCCCATTCCACACATGAGACCCTTCCTATAGCAAGAATGTAATATCCAACTCCTTCCCATTCCAATCCTGAGACCATTCCTATAGCATGAGATGTGATATCTCAATGCTTCTAATACCAAACCTGAGACCAGTCCTATAACATGAGATGGGATATCCAACTCCTTCCCCTTCCAAACCTGAGACCCTTCCTATAGCATGAGATGTGATATCCAACTCCTTCCCATCCCAATCCTGAGACACTTCCGATTGCAGAGATGTGATATCTCAATGCTTATACCAAACCTGAGACTCTTCCTATAACATGAGATGTGATATCCAACTCCTTCCCGTTCCAAACCTGAGACCCTTCCTATAGCATGAGTTGTGATATCCAACTTCTTCCGATTCCAATCCTGAGACCCTTCCGATAGCATGAGATGTGATATCTCAATGCTTCTAATACCAAACCTGAGATCCTTCCTATAACATGTGATGTGATATCCAAATCCTTCCCCTTATAAACCTGAGACCCTCCCTTTAGCATGAGATGTGCTATCCAACTCCTTCCCATTCCAATCCTGAGACCCTTATGATAGCATGAGATGTGATATCTCAATGCCTCTAATACCAAACCTGAGATCCTACCTCTAACATGAAATGTGATATCCAACTCCTTCCCTTTCCAAACCTGAGACCCTGCCTATAGCATGAGATGTGATATCCAAGTCCTTCCCATTCCAATCCTGAGACCCTTCCTATAGCATGTGATGTGATATCTCAATGCTTATACCAAACATGAGACCCTTCCTATGGCATGAGATGTCATATACAACTCCTTCCCATTCCAATCCTGAGACCCTTCCTATAGCATGAGATGTGATATCCAACTTCTTCCCATTCCAATCCTGAGACCCTTCCTATAACATGAGATGTGATGTCTCAATGCTTCTAATACCAAACCTGAGATCTTTCCTATAACATGAGATGTGATATTCAACTCCTTCCCATTCCAATTCTGAGACCCTTCCTATAGCATGAGATGTGATATCTCAATGCTTATACCAAACCTGAGACCCTTCCTATAGCTTGAGATGTGATATCCAACTCCTTCCCATTCCAATCCTGAGACCCTTCCTATAGCATGAGGTGTGATATCCAACTTCTTCCCATTCCAATCCTGAGACCCTTCCTATAACATGAGATGTGATGTCTCAATGCTTCTAATACCAAACCTGAGATCTTTCCTATAAAATGAGATGTGATATCCAACTCCTTCCCATTCCAATTCTGAGACCCTTCCTATAGCATGAGATGTGATATCTCAATGCTTATACCAAACCTGAGACCCTTCCTATAGCTTGAGATGTGATATCCAACTCCTTCCCATTCCAATCCTGAGACCCTTCCTATAGCATGAGATGTGATATCCAACTTCTTCCCATTCCAATCCTGAGACCCTTCCTATAACATGAGATGTGATGTCTCAATGCTTCTAATACCAAACCTGAGATCTTTCCTATAAAATGAGATGTGATATCCAACTCCTTCCCATTCCAATTCTGAGACCCTTCTGATAGCATGAGATGTGATATCTCAATGCCTCTAATACCAATCCTGAGACCCTTCCTATAACATGAGATGTGATATCCAACTCCTTCCAAATCCAATTCTGATACCCTTCCGATAGCATGAGATGTGATATCCCAATGCTTCTACCAAACCTGAGACCCATACTATGGCATGAGATGTGATATCAAACTCCTTCCCATTCCAATCCTGAGACCCTTCCTGTAGCATGAGATGTGATGTCTCAATGCTTCTAATACCAAACCTGAGATCCTTCCTATAACATGAGATGTGATATCCAACTCCTTCCCATTCCAATCCTGAGACCCTTCCTATAGCATGAGATGTGATATCTCAATGCTTATACCAAACCTGAGACCCTTCCTATAGCATGAGATGTGATATCCAACTCCTTCCGATTCCAATCCTGAGACCCTTCCTATAGCATGAGATGAGATATCTCAATGCCTCTAATACCAAACCTGAGATCCTTCCTCTAACATGAAATGTGATATCCAACTCCTTTCCTTTCCAAACCTGAGAGCCTACCTATAGCATGAGATGTGATATCCAAGTCCTTCCCATTCCAATCCTTAGACCCTTCCTACAGCATGCAATATGATATCTCAATGATTCTAATAACAAACCTGAGACCCGTCCTATAACATGAGATGGGATATCCAACTCCTTCCCATTCCAATCCTGAGACACTTCCGATAGCAGAGATGTGATATCTCAATGCTTATACCAAACCTGAGACCCTTCCTATAACATGAGATGTGATATCCAACTCCTTCCCGTTCCAAACCTGAGACTCTTCCTATAGCATATGTGATATCCAACTCCTTCCCATTCCAAACATGAGACCCTTCCTATAGCAAGAATGTAATATCCAACTCCATCCCATTCCAATCCTGAGACCATTCCTCTAGCATGAGATGTGACATCTCAATGCTTCTAATACCAACCCTGAGACCAGTCCTATAACATGAGATGGGATATCCAACTCCTTCCCCTTCAAACCCTGAGACCCTTCCTATAGCATGAGATGTGATATCCAACTCCTTCCCATCCCAATCCTGAGACACTTCCGATTGCAGAGATGTGATATCTCAATGCTTATACCAAACCTGAGACTCTTCCTATAACATGAGATGTGATATCCAACTCCTTCCCGTTCCAAACCTGAGACCCATCCTATAGCATGAGATGTGATATCCAACTCCTTCCGATTCCAATCCTGAGACCCTTCCGATAGCATGAGATGTGATATCTCAATGCTTCTAATACCAAACCTGAGATCCTTCCGATAACATGTGATGTGATATCTCAATGCTTCTAATACCAAACCTGATATCCTTCCTATAACATGAGATGTGATATCCAAATCCTTCCCCTTCCAAACCTGAGATCCTCCCTTTAGCATGAGATGTGATATCCAACTCCTTCCCCTTCCAATCCTGAGACCCTTCTGATAGCATGAGATGTGATATCTCAATGCCTCTAATACCAAACCTGAGATCCTACCTCTAACATGAAATGTGATATCCAACTCCTTCCCTTTCCAAACCTGAGACCCTGCCTATAGCATGAGATGTGATATCCAAGTCCTTCCCATTCCAATCCTGAGACCCTTCCTATAGCATGTGATGTGATATCTCAATGCTTATACCAAACCTGAGACCCTTCCTATGGCATGAGATGTCATATACAACTCCTTCCCATTCCAATTCTGAGACCCTTTATATAGCATGAGATGTGATATCTCAATGCTTATACCAAACCTGAGACTCTTCCTATAGCTTGAGATGTGATATCCAACTCCTTCCCATTCCAATCCTGAGACCCTTCCTATAGCATGAGATGTGATGTCTCAATGCTTCTAATACCAAACCTGAGATCTTTCCTATAACATGAAATGTGATATCCAAGTCCTTCCCATTCCAATCCTGAGACCCTTCCTATAACATGAGATGTGATATCCAACTCCTTCCCATTCCAATCCTGAGACCCTTCTGATAGCATGAGATGTGATATCTCAATGCCTCTAATACCCATCCTGAGACCCTTCCTATAACATGAGATGTGATATCCAACTCCTTCCCATTTCAACCTGAGACCCTTCCTATAGCATGAGATGGGGTATCCAACTCCTTCCAAATCCAATTCTGATACCCTTCCGATATCATGAGACTTGATATCTCAATGCTTCTAATACCAAACCTGAGACCCATCCTATAGCTTGAGATGTGTTATCCAACTCCTTCCCATTCCAATTCTGAGACCCTTCCTATACCATGAGACTTGATATCTCAATGCTTCTAATACCAAACCTGAGACCCGTCCTATAACATGAGATGTGATATCCAACTCCTTCCCATTCCAATCCTGAGACCCTTCCGATATCATGAGATTTGTTATCTCAATGCTTCTAATATCAAACTTGAGACCCTCCCTATAGCATGAGATGTGACATCCAAGTCCTTCCCATTCCAATCCTGAGACCCTTCCGATAGCAGAGATGTGATATCTCAATGCTTATACCAAACCTGAGACCCTTCCTATAGCCTGAGATGTCATATACAACTCCTTCCCATTCCAATCCTGAGACCCTTCCTATAGCATGAGATGTGATATCTCAATGCTTATACCAAATCAGAGACCCTTCCTATAGCATGAGATGTGATATCCAACTCCTTCCCATTCCAATCCTGAGACCCTTCCTATAGCATGAGAAGTGATATCTCCATGCGTATACCAAACCTGAGACCCTTCCTATAGCATGAGAATTGATATCCAAATCCGTCCCATTCCAATCCTGAGACCCTTCCTATACCATGAGATGTGATATCTCAATGCTTATACCAAACCTGAGAGCCTACCTATAGCATGAGATGTGATGTCCAAGTCCATCCCATTCCAATCCTTAGACCCTTCCTACAGCATGCGATGTGATATCTCAATGATTCTAATACCAAACCAGAGACCCGTCCTATAACATGAGATGGGATATCCAACTTCTTCCCATTCCAATCCTGAGCCACTTCCGATAGCAAAGATGTGATATCTCAATGATTATACCAAACCTGAGACCCTTCCTATAACATGAGATGTGATATCCAAATCATTCCCATTCCAATCCTGAGACCCTTCCGATAGCATGAGATGTGATATCTCAATGCTTCTAATACCAAACCTGAGATCCTTCCTATAGCATATGTGATATCCAACTCCTTCCCATTCCAAACATGAGACCCTTCCTATAGCAAGAATGTAATATCCAACTCCTACCCATTCCAAACCTGAGACCCTTCCTATAGCATGAGATGTGATATATAAATGCTTCTAATACCAAACCTGAGATCCTTCCTATAGCATGAGATGTGATATCCAACTTCTTCCCATTCCAATCCTGAGACCCTTCCTATAGCATGAGATGTGATATCTCAATGCTTATACCAAACCTGAGACCCTTCCTATAGCATGAGATGTGATATCCAACTTCTTCCCATTCCAATCCTGAGACCCTTCCTATAACATGAGATGTGATGTCTCAATGCTTCTAATACCAAACCTGAGATCTTTCCTATAACATGAGATGATATCCAACTCCTTCCCATTCCAATTCTGAGACCCTTCCTATAGCATGAGATATGATATCCAAGTCCTTCCCATTCCAATCCTGAGACCCTTCCTATAACATGAGATGTGATATCCAACTCCTTCCCATTCCAACCTGAGACCCTTCCTATAGCATGAGATGGGATATCCAACTCCTTCCAAATCCAATACTGATACCCTTCCGATAGCATGAGATGTGATATCCCAATGCTTCTACCAAACCTGAGACCCATACTATGGCATGAGATGTGATATCAAACTCCTTCCCATTCCAATCCTGAGACCCTTCCTATAGCTTGAGATGTGATATCCAACTCCTTCCCATTCCAATTCTGAGACCCTTCCTATACCATGAGACTTGATATCTCAATGCTTCTAATACCAAATCTGAGATCCTTCCTATAGCATGAGATGTGATATCCAACTTCTTCCCATTCCAATCCTGAGACCAGGGGTGGACTGGGAACTAAAAGAGGCCCTGGAAATAATTACTGGGGACCAAAAGAGGGCCTGGAAATAAAGTTCAAAGTGGCCCCATATGACACATTTTCAGCAAGCCCAATGCTTTTCCTATGAGAACATTTGCAAATACCACACAAAAGAGGCCCAGGGTGTAGAGGCCCACCGGGAAATCTCCAGAGTTCCCTATAGGCCAGTCCACCCCTGCCTGAGACCCTTCCTATAGCATGAGATGTGATATCTCAATGCTACCAAACCTGAGACCCTTCCTATAGCATGAGATGTGATATCCAACTCCTTCCCATTCCAATCCTGAGACACTTCCTATAGCATGAGATGTATCTCACTGCTTATAACAACCCTGAGACCCTTCCTATAGCATGAGATGTGATATCCAATCCTTCCCATTCCAATCCTGAGACCCTTCCTATAGCATGAGATGTGATATCTCAATGCTTCTAATATCAAACTTGAGACCCTCCCCATAGCATATGTGATATCCAAGTCCTTCCCATTCCAATCCTGAGACACTTCCTATAGCATGAGATGTGATATCTCAATGCTTCTAATACCAAACCTGAGACTCTTCCTATAACATGAGATGGGATATCCAACTCCTTCCCATTCCAATCCTGAGACCCTTTCGATTGCAAAGATGTGATATCTCAATGCTTATACCAAACCTGAGACCCTTCCTACGGCATGAGATGTCATATACAAATCCTTCCCATTCCAATCCTGAGACCCTTCCGATAGCATGAGATGTGATATCTCAATGCTTCTAATACCAAATCTGAGATGCTTCCTATAGCATGAGATGTGATATCCAACTTCTTCCCATTCCAATCCTGAGACCCTTCCTATAGCATGAGATGTGATATCTCAATGCTTATACCAAACCTGAGACCCTTCCTATAGCATGAGATGTGATATCCAACTTCTTCCCATTCCAATCCTGAGACCCTTCCTATAACATGAGATGTGATGTCTCAATGCTTCTAATACCAAACCTGAGATCTTTCCTATAACATGAGATGTGATATCCAACTCCTTCCCATTCCAATTATGAGACCCTTCCTATAGCATGAGATATGATATCCAAGTCCTTCCCATTGCAATCCTGAGACCCTTCCTATAACATGAGATGGGATATCCAACTCCTTCCAAATCCAATACTGATACCCTTCTGATAGCATGAGATGTGATATCCCAATGCTTCTACCAAACCTGAGACCCATACTATGGCATGAGATGTGATATCAAACTCCTTCCCATTCCAATCCTGAGACCCTTCCTATAGCTTGAGATGTGATATCCAACTCCTTCCCATTCCAATCCTGAGACCCTTCCTATAACATGAGATGGGATATCCAACTCCTTCCCATTCCAACCTGAGACCCTTCCTTTAGCATGAGATGGGATATCCAACTCCTTCCAAATCCAATACTGATACCCTTCCGATGGCATGAGATGTGATATCCCAATGCTTCTACCAAACCTGAGACCCATACTATGGCATGAGATGTGATATCAAACTCCTTCCCATTCCAATCCTGAGACCCGTCCTATATCATGAGATGTGATATCCAACTCCTTCCCATTCCAATCCTGAGACCCTTCCGATATCATGAGATTTGTTATCTCAATGCTTCTAATATCAAACTTGAGACCCTCCCTATAGCATGAGATGTGACATCCAAGTCCTTCCCATTCCAATCCTGAGACCCTTCCGATAGCAGAGATGTGATATCTCAATGCTTATACCAAACCTGAGACCCTTCCTATAGCCTGAGATGTCATATACAACTCCTTCCCATTACAATCCTGAGACCCTTCCTATAGCATGAGATGTGATATCTCAATGCTTATACCAAATCAGAGACCCTTCCTATAGCATGAGATGTGATATCCAACTCCTTCCCATTCCAATCCTGAGACCCTTCCTATAGCATGAGAAGTGATATCTCCATGCGTATACCAAACCTGAGACCCTTCCTATAGCATGAGATGTGATATCCAAATCCGTCCCATTCCAATCCTGAGACCCTTCCTATACCATGAGATGTGATATCTCAATGCTTATACCAAACCTGAGAGCCTACCTATAGCATGAGATGTGATGTCCAAGTCCATCCCATTCCAATCCTTAGACCCTTCCTACAGCATGCGATTTGATATCTCAATGATTCTAATATCAAACCAGAGACCCGTCCTATAACATGAGATGGGATATCCAACTTCTTCCCATTCCAATCCTGAGCCACTTCCGATAGCAAAGATGTGATATCTCAATGCTTATACCAAACCTGAGACCCTTCCTATAACATGAGATGTGATATCCAAATCATTCCCATTCCAATCCTGAGACCCTTCCGATAGCATGAGATGTGATATCTCAATGCTTCTAATACCAAACCTGAGATCCTTCCTATAGCATATGTGATATCCAACTCCTTCCCATTCCAAACATGAGACCCTTCCTATAGCAAGAATGTAATATCCAACTCCTACCCATTCCAATCCTGAGACCCTTCCTATAGCATGAGATGTGATATATCAATGCTTCTAATACCAAACCTGAGATCCTTCCTATAGCAAGAGATGTGATATCCAACTTCTTCCCATTCCATTCCTGAGACCCTTCCTATAGCATGAGATGTGATATCTCAATGCTTATACCAAACCTGAGACCCTTCCTATAGCATGAGATGTGATATCCAACTTCTTCCCATTCCAATCCTGAGACCCTTCCTATAACATGAGATGTGATGTCTCAATGCTTCTAATACCAAACCTGAGATCTTTCCTATAACATGAGATGATATCCAACTCCTTCCCATTCCAATTCTGAGACCCTTCCTATAGCATGAGATATGATATCCAAGTCCTTCCCATTCCAATCCTGAGACCCTTCCTATAACATGAGATGTGATATCCAACTCCTTCCCATTCCAACCTGAGACCCTTCCTATAGCATGAGATGGGATATCCAACTCCTTCCAAATCCAATACTGATACCCTTCCGATAGCATGAGATGTGATATCCCAATGCTTCTACCAAACCTGAGACCCATACTATGGCATTAGATGTGATATCAAACTCCTTCCCATTCCAATCCTGAGACCCTTCCTATAGCTTGAGATATGATATCCAACTCCTTCCCATTCCAATTCTGAGACCCTTCCTATACCATGAGACTTGATATCTCAATGCTTCTAATACCAAATCTGAGATCCTTCCTATAGCATGAGATGTGATATCCAACTTCTTCCCATTCCAATCCTGAGACCCTTCCTATAGCATGAGATGTGATATCTCAATGCTACCAAACCTGAGACCCTTCCTATAGCATGAGATGTGATATCCAACTCCTTCCCATTCCAATCCTGAGACACTTCCTATAGCATGAGATGTGATATCTCAATGCTTCTAATACCAAACCTGAGACTCTTCCTATAACATGAGATGGGATATCCAACTCCTTCCCATTCCAATCCTGAGACCCTGTCGATTGCAAAGATGTGATATCTCAATGCGTATACCAAACCTAAGACCCTTCCTACGGCATGAGATGTCATATACAACTCCTTCCCATTCCAATCCTGAGACCCTTCCTATAGCATGAGATGTGATATCTCAATGCTTATACCAAACCTGAGACCCTTCCTATAGCATGAGATGTGATATCCAACTCCTTCCCATTCCAATCCTGAGACACTTCCTATAGCATGAGATGTATCTCACTGCTTATAACAAACCTGAGACCCTTCCTATAGCATGAGATGTGATATCCAATCCTTCCCATTCCAATCCTGAGACCCTTCCTATAGCATGAGATGTGATATCTCAATGCTTCTAATATCAAACTTGAGACCCTCCCTATAGCATATGTGATATCCAAGTCCTTCCCATTCCAATCCTGAGACACTTCCTATAGCATGAGATGTGATATCCCAATGCTTCTAATACCAAACCTGAGACTCTTCCTATAACATGAGATGGGATATCCAACTCCTTCCCATTCCAATCCTGAGACCTTTTCGATTGCAAAGATGTGATATCTCAATGCTTATACCAAACCCGAGACCCTTCCTACGGCATGAGATGTCATATACAACTCCTTCCCATTCCAATCCTGAGACCCTTCCGATAGCATGAGATGTGATATCTCAATGCTTCTAATACCAAATCTGAGATGCTTCCTATAGCATGAGATGTGATATCCAACTTCTTCCCATTCCAATCCTGAGACCCTTCCTATAGCATGAGATGTGATATCTCAATGCTTATACCAAACCTGAGACCCTTCCTATAGCATGAGATGTGATATCCAACTTCTTCCCATTCCAATCCTGAGACCCTTCCTATAACATGAGATGTGATGTCTCAATGCTTCTAATACCAAACCTGAGATCTTTCCTATAACATGAGATGTGATATCCAACTCCTTCCCATTCCAATCCTGAGACCCTTCTGATAGCATGAGATGTGATATCTCAATGTCTCTAATACCAAACCTGAGAACCTACCTCTAACATGAAATGTGATATCCAACTCCTTCCCTTTCCAAACCTGAGACCCTGCCTATAGCATGAGATGTGATATCCAAGTCCTTCCCATTCCAATCCCGAGACCCTTCCTATAGCATGTGATGTGATATCTCAATGCTTATACCAAACCTGAGACCCTTCCTATGGCATGAGATGTCATATACAACTCCTTCCCATTCCAATCCTGAGACCCTTCCTATAGCATGAGATTTGATGTCTCAATGCTTCTAATACCAAACCTGAGATCTTTCCTATAACATGAGATGTGATATCCAACTCCTTCCCATTCCAATTCTGAGACCCTTCCTATAGCATAAGATGTGATATCTCAATGCTTATACCAAACCTGAGACTCTTCCTATAGCTTGAGATGTGATATCCAACTCCTTCCCATTCCAATCCTGAGACCCTTCCTATAGCATGAGATGTGATATCTCAATGCTTCTAATACCAAACCTGAGACCCTTCCTATAGCTTGAGATGTGATATCCAACTCCTTCCCCTTCCAAACCTGGGAGCCTTCCCATAGCATGAGATATGATATCCAAGTCCTTCCCATTCCAATCCTGAGACCCTTCCTATAACATGAGATGTGATATCCAACTCCTTCCCATTCCAACCTGAGACCCTTCCTATAGCATGATGGGATATCCAACTCCTTCCAAATCCAATACTGATACCCTTCCGATAGCATGAGATGTGATATCCCAATGCTTCTACCAAACCTGAGACCCATACTATGGCATGACATGTGATATCAAACTTCTTCCCATTCCAATCCTGAGACCCTTCCTATACCATGAGACTTGATATCTCAATGCTTCTAATACCAAACCTGAGACCCGTCCTATAACATGAGATGTGATATCCAAATCCTTCCCCTTCCAAACCTTAGACCCTTCCTATATCATGAGATGTGATATCCAACTCCTTCCCATTCCAATCCTGAGACCCTTCCGATATCATGAGATTTGTTATCTCAATGCTTCTAATATCAAACTTGAGACCCTCCCTATAGCATGAGATGTGACATCCAAGTCCTTCCCATTCCAATCCTGAGACCCTTCCGATAGCAGAGATGTGATATCTCAATGCTCATACCAAACCTGAGACCCTTCCTATAGCCTGAGATGTCATATACAACTCCTTCCCATTCCAATCCTGAGACCCTTCCTATAGCATGAGATGTGATATCTCAATGCTTATACCAAATCAGAGACCCTTCCTATAGCATGAGATGTGATATCCAACTCCTTCCCATTCCAATCCTGAGACCCTTCCTATAGCATGAGAAGTGATATCTCCATGCGTATACCAAACCTGAGACCCTTCCTATAGCATGAGAATTGATATCCAAATCCGTCCCATTCCAATCCTGAGACCCTTCCTATACCATGAGATGTGATATCTCAATGCTTATACCAAACCTGAGAGCCTACCTATAGCATGAGATGTGATGTCCAAGTCCATCCCATTCCAATCCTTAGACCCTTCCTACAGCATGCGATGTGATATCTCAATGATTCTAATACCAAACCAGAGACCCGTCCTATAACATGAGATGGGATATCCAACTTCTTCCCATTCCAATCCTGAGCCACTTCCGATAGCAAAGATGTGATATCTCAATGCTTATACCAAACCTGAGACCCTTCCTATAACATGAGATGTGATATCCAAATCATTCCCATTCCAATCCTGAGACCCTTCCGATAGCATGAGATGTGATATCTCAATGCTTCTAATACCAAACCTGAGATCCTTCCTATAGCATATGTGATATCCAACTCCTTCCCATTCCAAACATGAGACCCTTCCTATAGCAAGAATGTAATATCCAACTCCTACCCATTCCAATCCTGAGACCCTTCCTATAGCATGAGATGTGATATATCAATGCTTCTAATACCAAACCTCAGATCCTTCCTATAGCATGAGATGTGATATCCAACTTCTTCCCATTCCAATCCTGAGACCCTTCCTATAGCATGAGATGTGATATCTCAATGCTTATACCAAACCTGAGACCCTTCCTATAGCATGAGATGTGATATCCAACTTCTTCCCATTCCAATCCTGAGACCCTTCCTATAACATGAGATGTGATATCCAACTCCTTCCCATTCCAACCTGAGACCCTTCCTATAGCATGAGATGGGATATCCAACTCCTTCCAAATCCAATACTGATACCCTTCCGATAGCATGAGATGTGATATCCCAATGCTTCTACCAAACCTGAGACCCATACTATGGCATGAGATGTGATATCAAACTCCTTCCCATTCCAATCCTGAGACCCTTCCTATAGCTTGAGATGTGATATCCAACTCCTTCCCATTCCAATTCTGAGACCCTTCCTATACCATGAGACTTGATATCTCAATGCTTCTAATACCAAATCTGAGATCCTTCCTATAGCATGAGATGTGATATCCAACTTCTTCACATTCCAATCCTGAGACCCTTCCTATAGCATGAGATGTGATATCTCAATGCTACCAAACCTGAGACCCTTCCTATAGCATGAGATGTGATATCCAACTCCTTCCCATTCCAATCCTGAGACACTTCCTATAGCATGAGATGTATCTCACTGCTTATAACAAACCTGAGACCCTTCCTATAGCATGAGATGTGATATCCAATCCTTCCCATTCCAATCCTGAGACCCTTCCTATAGCATGAGATGTGATATCTCAATGCTTATACCAAACCTGAGACCCTTCCTATAGCATGAGATGTGATATCCAACTTCTTCCCATTCCAATCCTGAGACCCTTCCTATAACATGAGATGTGATGTCTCAATGCTTCTAATACCAAACCTGAGATCTTTCCTATAACATGAGATGTGATATCCAACTCCTTCCCATTCCAATTATGAGACCCTTCCTATAGCATGAGATATGATATCCAAGTCCTTCCCATTCCAATCCTGAGACCCTTCCTATAACATGAGATGGGATATCCAACTCCTTCCAAATCCAATACTGATACCCTTCTGATAGCATGAGATGTGATATCCCAATGCTTCTACCAAACCTGAGACCCATACTATGGCATGAGATGTGATATCAAACTCCTTCCCATTCCAATCCTGAGACCCTTCCTATAGCTTGAGATGTGATATCCAACTCCTTCCCATTCCAATCTTGAGACCCTTCCTATAACATGAGATGTGATATCCAACTCCTTCCCATTCCAACCTGAGACCCTTCCTTTAGCATGAGATGGGATATCCAACTCCTTCCAAATCCAATACTGATACCCTTCCGATGGCATGAGATGTGATATCCCAATGCTTCTACCAAACCTGAGACCCATACTATGGCATGAGATGTGATATCAAACTCCTTCCCATTCCAATCCTGAGACCCGTCCTATAACATGAGATGTGATATCCAAATCCTTCCCATTCCAATCCTGAGACCCTTCCGATATCATGAGATGTGATATCTGAATGCTTCTAATATCAAACTTGAGACCCTCCCTATAGCATGGGATGTGATATCCAAGTCCTTCCCATTCCAATCCTGAGACCCTTCCTATAGCATGAGAAGTGATATCTCAATGCTTCTAATACCAAACCTTAGACCCTTCCTTTATCATGAAATGTGATATCCAACTCCTTCCCATTCCAATCCTGAGACCCTTCCGATATCATGAGATGTGATATCTCAATGCTTCTAATATCAAACTTGAGACCCTCCCTATAGCATGAGATGTGATATCCAAATCCTTCCCATTCCAATCCTGAGACACTTCCTATAGCATGAGATGTGCTATCCAACTCCTTCCCATTCCAATCCTGAGACTCTTATGATAGCATGAGATGTGATATCTCAATGCCTCTAATACCAAACCTGAGATACTTCCGATAGCATGAGATGTGATATCTCAATGCTTCTAATACCAAACCTGAGATCCTTCCTATAACATGAGATGTGATATCCAAATCCTTCCCTTTCCAAACCTGAGACCCTCCCTTTAGCATGAGATGTGATATCCAACTCCTTCCCATTCCAATCCTGAGACCCTTCTGATAGCATGAGATGTGATATCTCAATGCCTCTAATACCAAACCTGAGATCCTACCTCTAACATGAAATGTGATATCCAACTCCTTCCCTTTCCAAACCTGAGACCCTGCCTATAGCATGAGACGTGATATCCAAGTCCTTCCCATTCCAATCCCGAGACCCTTCCTATAGCATGTGATGTGATATCTCAATGCTTATACCAAACCTGAGACCCTTCCTATGGCATGAGATGTCATATACAACTCCTTCCCATTCCAATCCTGAGACCCTTCCTATAGCATGAGATGTGATATCTCAATGCTTATACCAAACCTGAGACCCTTCCTATAGCATGAGATGTGATATCCAACTTCTTCCCATTCCAATCCTGAGACCCTTCCTATAACATGAGATTTGATGTCTCAATGCTTCTAATACCAAACCTGAGATCTTTCCTATAACATGAGATGTGATATCCAACTCCTTCCCATTCCAATTCTGAGACCCTTCCTATAGCATGAGATGTGATATCTCAATGCTTATACCAAACCTGAGACTCTTCCTATAGCTTGAGATGTGATATCCAACTCCTTCCCATTCCAATCCTGAGACCCTTCCTATAGCATGAGATGTGATATCTCAATGCTTCTAATACCAAACCTGAGACCCTTCCTATAGCTTGAGATGTGATATCCAACTCCTTCCCCTTCCAAACCTGAGAGCCTTCCCATAGCATGAGATATGATATCCAAGTCCTTCCCATTCCAATCCTGAGACCCTTCCTATAACATGAGATGTGATATCCAACTCCTTCCCATTCCAACCTGAGACCCTTCCTATAGCATGATGGGATATCCAACTCCTTCCAAATCCAATACTGATACGCTTCCGATAGCATGAGATGTGATATCCCAATGCTTCTACCAAACCTGAGACCCATACTATGGCATGAGATGTGATATCAAACTTCTTCCCATTCCAATCCTGAGACCCTTCCTATAGCTTGAGATGTGTTATCCAACTCCTTGCCATTCCAATTCTGAGACCCTTCCTATACCATGAGACTTGATATCTCAATGCTTCTAATACCAAAACTGAGACCCGTCCTATAACATGAGATGTGATATCCAAATCCTTCCCCTTCCAAACCTTAGACCCTTCCTATATCATGAGATGTGATATCCAACTCCTTCCCATTCCAATCCTGAGACCCTTCCGATATCATGAGATTTGTTATCTCAATGCTTCTAATATCAAACTTGAGACCCTCCCTATAGCATGAGATGTGACATCCAAGTCCTTCCCATTCCAATCCTGAGACCCTTCCGATAGCAGAGATGTGATATCTCAATGCTTATACCAAACCTGAGACCCTTCCTATAGCCTGAGATGTCATATACAACTCCTTCCCATTCCAATCCTGAGACCCTTCCTATAGCATGAGATGTGATATCTCAATGCTTATACCAAATCAGAGACCCTTCCTATAGCATGAGATGTGATATCCAACTCCTTCCCATTCCAATCCTGAGACCCTTCCTATAGCATGAGAAGTGATATCTCCATGCGTATACCAAACCTGAGACCCTTCCTATAGCATGAGATGTGATATCCAAATCCGTACCATTCCAATCCTGAGACCCTTCCTATACCATGAGATGTGATATCTCAATGCTTATACCAAACCTGAGAGCCTACCTATAGCATGAGATGTGATGTCCAAGTCCATCCCATTCCAATCCTTAGACCCTTCCTACAGCATGCGATGTGATATCTCAATGATTCTAATACCAAACCAGAGACCCGTCCTATAACATGAGATGGGATATCCAACTTCTTCCCATTCCAATCCTGAGCCACTTCCGATAGCAAAGATGTGATATCTCAATGCTTATACCAAACCTGAGACCCTTCCTATAACATGAGATGTGATATCCAAATCATTCCCATTCCAATCCTGAGACCCTTCCGATAGCATGAGATGTGATATCTCAATGCTTCTAATACCAAACCTGAGATCCTTCCTATAGCATATGTGATATCCAACTCCTTCCCATTCCAAACATGAGACCCTTCCTATAGCAAGAATGTAATATCCAACTCCTACCCATTCCAATCCTGAGACCCTTCCTATAGCATGAGATGTGATATATCAATGCTTCTAATACCAAACCTGAGATCCTTCCTATAGCATGAGATGTGATATCCAACTTCTTCCCATTCCATTCCTGAGACCCTTCCTATAGCATGAGATGTGATATCTCAATGCTTATACCAAACCTGAGACCCTTCCTATAACATGAGATGTGATATCCAAATCATTCCCATTCCAATCCTGAGACCCTTCCGATAGCATGAGATGTGATATCTCAATGCTTCTAATACCAAACCTGAGATCCTTCCTATAGCATATGTGATATCCAACTCCTTCCCATTCCAAACATGAGACCCTTCCTATAGCAAGAATGTAATATCCAACTCCTACCCATTCCAATCCTGAGACCCTTCCTATAGCATGAGATGTGATATATCAATGCTTCTAATGCCAAACCTGAGATCCTTCCTATAGCATGAGATGTGATATCCAACTTCTTCCCATTCCATTCCTGAGACCCTTCCTATAGCATGAGATGTGATATCTCAATGCTTATACCAAACCTGAGACCCTTCCTATAGCATGAGATGTGATATCCAACTTCTTCCCATTCCAATCCTGAGACCCTTCCTATAACATGAGATGTGATGTCTCAATGCTTCTAATACCAAACCTGAGATCTTTCCTATAACATGAGATGATATCCAACTCCTTCCCATTCCAATTCTGAGACCCTTCCTATAGCATGAGATATGATATCCAAGTCCTTCCCATTCCAATCCTGAGACCCTTCCTATAACATGAGATGTGATATCCAACTCCTTCCCATTCCAACCTGAGACCCTTCCTATAGCATGAGATGGGATATCCAACTCCTTCCAAATCCAATACTGATACCCTTCCGATAGCATGAGATGTGATATCCCAATGCTTCTACCAAACCTGAGACCCATACTATGGCATGAGATGTGATATCAAACTCCTTCCCATTCCAATCCTGAGACCCTTCCTATAGCTTGAGATGTGATATCCAACTCCTTCCCATTCCAATTCTGAGACCCTTCCTATACCATGAGACTTGATATCTCAATGCTTCTAATACCAAATCTGAGATCCTTCCTATAGCATGAGATGTGATATCCAACTTCTTCCCATTCCAATCCTGAGACCCTTCCTATAGCATGAGATGTGATATCTCAATGCTACCAAACCTGAGACCCTTCCTATAGCATGAGATGTGATATCCAACTCCTTCCCATTCCAATCCTGAGACACTTCCTATAGCATGAGATGTGATATCTCAATGCTTCTAATACCAAACCTGAGACTCTTCCTATAACATGAGATGGGATATCCAACTCCTTCCCATTCCAATCCTGAGACCCTGTCGATTGCAAAGATGTGATATCTCAATGCGTATACCAAACCTAAGACCCTTCCTACGGCATGAGATGTGATATCCAACTCCTTCCCATTCCAATCCTGAGACACTTCCTATAGCATGAGATGTATCTCACTGCTTATAACAAACCTGAGACCCTTCCTATAGCATGAGATGTGATATCCAATCCTTCCCATTCCAATCCTGAGACCCTTCCTATAGCATGAGATGTGATATCTCAATGCTTCTAATATCAAACTTGAGACCCTCCCTATAGCATATGTGATATCCAAGTCCTTCCCATTCCAATCCTGAGACACTTCCTATAGCATGAGATGTGATATCTCAATGCTTCTAATACCAAACCTGAGACTCTTCCTATAACATGAGATGGGATATCCAACTCCTTCCCATTCCAATCCTGAGACCCTTTCGATTGCAAAGATGTGATATCTCAATGCTTATACCAAACCTGAGACCCTTCCTACGGCATGAGATGTCATATACAACTCCTTCCCATTCCAATCCTGAGACCCTTCCGATAGCATGAGATGTGATATCTCAATGCTTCTAATACCAAATCTGAGATGCTTCCTATAGCATGAGATGTGATATCCAACTTCTTCCCATTCCAATCCTGAGACCCTTCCTATAGCATGAGATGTGATATCTCAATGCTTATACCAAACCTGAGACCCTTCCTATAGCATGAGATGTGATATCCAACTTCTTCCCATTCCAATCCTGAGACCCTTCCTATAACATGAGATGTGATGTCTCAATGCTTCTAATACCAAACCTGAGATCTTTCCTATAACATGAGATGTGATATCCAACTCCTTCCCATTCCAATCCTGAGACCCTTCTGATAGCATGAGATGTGATATCTCAATGTCTCTAATACCAAACCTGAGATCCTACCTCTAACATGAAATGTGATATCCAACTCCTTCCCTTTCCAAACCTGAGACCCTGCCTATAGCATGAGATGTGATATCCAAGTCCTTCCCATTCCAATCCCGAGACCCTTCCTATAGCATGTGATGTGATATCTCAATGCTTATACCAAACCTGAGACCCTTCCTATGGCATGAGATGTCATATACAACTCCTTCCCATTCCAATCCTGAGACCCTTCCTATAGCATGAGATGTGATATCTCAATGCTTATACCAAACCTGAGACCCTTCCTATAGCATGAGATGTGATATCCAACTTCTTCCCATTCCAATCCTGAGACCCTTCCTATAACATGAGATTTGATGTCTCAATGCTTCTAATACCAAACCTGAGATCTTTCCTATAACATGAGATGTGATATCCAACTCCTTCCCATTCCAATTCTGAGACCCTTCCTATACCATGAGATGTGATATCTCAATGCTTATACCAAACCTGAGAGCCTACCTATAGCATGAGATGTGATGTCCAAGTCCATCCCATTCCAATCCTTAGACCCTTCCTACAGCATGCGATGTGATATCTCAATGATTCTAATACCAAACCAGAGACCCGTCCTATAACATGAGATGGGATATCCAGCTTCTTCCCATTCCAATCCTGAGCCACTTCCGATAGCAAAGATGTGATATCTCAATGCTTATACCAAACCTGAGACCCTTCCTATAACATGAGATGTGATATCCAAATCATTCCCATTCCAATCCTGAGACCCTTCCGATAGCATGAGATGTGATATCTCAATGCTTCTAATACCAAACCTGAGATCCTTCCTATAGCATATGTGATATCCAACTCCTTCCCATTCCAAACATGAGACCCTTCCTATAGCAAGAATGTAATATCCAACTCCTACCCATTCCAATCCTGAGACCCTTCCTATAGCATGAGATGTGATATATCAATGCTTCTAATACCAAACCTGAGATCCTTCCTATAGCATGAGATGTGATATCCAACTTCTTCCCATTCCATTCCTGAGACCCTTCCTATAGCATGAGATGTGATATCTCAATGCTTATACCAAACCTGAGACCCTTCCTATAGCATGAGATGTGATATCCAACTTCTTCCCATTCCAATCCTGAGACCCTTCCTATAACATGAGATGTGATGTCTCAATGCTTCTAATACCAAACCTGAGATCTTTCCTATAACATGAGATGATATCCAACTCCTTCCCATTCCAATTCTGAGACCCTTCCTATAGCATGAGATATGATATCCAAGTCCTTCCCATTCCAATCCTGAGACCCTTCCTATAACATGAGATGTGATATCCAACTCCTTCCCATTCCAACCTGAGACCCTTCCTATAGCATGAGATGGGATATCCAACTCCTTCCAAATCCAATACTGATACCCTTCCGATAGCATGAGATGTGATATCCCAATGCTTCTACCAAACCTGAGACCCATACTATGGCATGAGATGTGATATCAAACTCCTTCCCATTCCAATCCTGAGACCCTTCCTATAGCTTGAGATGTGATATCCAACTCCTTCCCATTCCAATTCTGAGACCCTTCCTATACCATGAGACTTGATATCTCAATGCTTCTAATACCAAATCTGAGATCCTTCCTATAGCATGAGATGTGATATCCAACTTCTTCCCATTCCAATCCTGAGACCCTTCCTATAGCATGAGATGTGATATCTCAATGCTACCAAACCTGAGACCCTTCCTATAGCATGAGATGTGATATCCAACTCCTTCCCATTCCAATCCTGAGACACTTCCTATAGCATGAGATGTGATATCTCAATGCTTCTAATACCAAACCTGAGACTCTTCCTATAACATGAGATGGGATATCCAACTCCTTCCCATTCCAATCCTGAGACCCTGTCGATTGCAAAGATGTGATATCTCAATGCGTATACCAAACCTAAGACCCTTCCTACGGCATGAGATGTGATATCCAACTCCTTCCCATTCCAATCCTGAGACACTTCCTATAGCATGAGATGTATCTCACTGCTTATAACAAACCTGAGACCCTTCCTATAGCATGAGATGTGATATCCAATCCTTCCCATTCCAATCCTGAGACCCTTCCTATAGCATGAGATGTGATATCTCAATGCTTCTAATATCAAACTTGAGACCCTCCCTATAGCATATGTGATATCCAAGTCCTTCCCATTCCAATCCTGAGACACTTCCTATAGCATGAGATGTGATATCTCAATGCTTCTAATACCAAACCTGAGACTCTTCCTATAACATGAGATGGGATATCCAACTCCTTCCCATTCCAATCCTGAGACCCTTTCGATTGCAAAGATGTGATATCTCAATGCTTATACCAAACCTGAGACCCTTCCTACGGCATGAGATGTCATATACAACTCCTTCCCATTCCAATCCTGAGACCCTTCCGATAGCATGAGATGTGATATCTCAATGCTTCTAATACCAAATCTGAGATGCTTCCTATAGCATGAGATGTGATATCCAACTTCTTCCCATTCCAATCCTGAGACCCTTCCTATAGCATGAGATGTGATATCTCAATGCTTATACCAAACCTGAGACCCTTCCTATAGCATGAGATGTGATATCCAACTTCTTCCCATTCCAATCCTGAGACCCTTCCTATAACATGAGATGTGATGTCTCAATGCTTCTAATACCAAACCTGAGATCTTTCCTATAACATGAGATGTGATATCCAACTCCTTCCCATTCCAATCCTGAGACCCTTCTGATAGCATGAGATGTGATATCTCAATGTCTCTAATACCAAACCTGAGATCCTACCTCTAACATGAAATGTGATATCCAACTCCTTCCCTTTCCAAACCTGAGACCCTGCCTATAGCATGAGATGTGATATCCAAGTCCTTCCCATTCCAATCCCGAGACCCTTCCTATAGCATGTGATGTGATATCTCAATGCTTATACCAAACCTGAGACCCTTCCTATGGCATGAGATGTCATATACAACTCCTTCCCATTCCAATCCTGAGACCCTTCCTATAGCATGAGATGTGATATCTCAATGCTTATACCAAACCTGAGACCCTTCCTATAGCATGAGATGTGATATCCAACTTCTTCCCATTCCAATCCTGAGACCCTTCCTATAACATGAGATTTGATGTCTCAATGCTTCTAATACCAAACCTGAGATCTTTCCTATAACATGAGATGTGATATCCAACTCCTTCCCATTCCAATTCTGAGGCCCTTCCTATAGCATAAGATGTGATATCTCAATGCTTATACCAAACCTGAGACTCTTCCTATAGCTTGAGATGTGATATCCAACTCCTTCCCATTCCAATCCTGAGACCCTTCCTATAGCATGAGATGTGATATCTCAATGCTTCTAATACCAAACCTGAGACCCTTCCTATAGCTTGAGATGTGATATCCAACTCCTTCCCCTTCCAAACCTGGGAGCCTTCCCATAGCATGAGATATGATATCCAAGTCCTTCCCATTCTAATCCTGAGACCCTTCCTATAACATGAGATGTGATATCCAACTCCTTCCCATTCCAACCTGAGACCCTTCCTATAGCATGATGGGATATCCAACTCCTTCCAAATCCAATACTGATACCCTTCCGATAGCATGAGATGTGATATCCCAATGCTTCTACCAAACCTGAGACCCATACTATGGCATGAGATGTGATATCAAACTTCTTCCCATTCCAATCCTGAGACCCTTCCTATAGCTTGAGATGTGTTATCCAACTCCTTCCCATTCCAATTCTGAGACCCTTCCTATACCATGAGACTTGATATCTCAATGCTTCTAATACCAAACCTGAGACCCGTCCTATAACATGAGATGTGATATCCAAATCCTTCCCCTTCCAAACCTTAGACCCTTCCTATATCATGAGATGTGATATCCAACTCCTTCCCATTCCAATCCTGAGACCCTTCCGATATCATGAGATTTGTTATCTCAATGCTTCTAATATCAAACTTGAGACCCTCCCTATAGCATGAGATGTGACATCCAAGTCCTTCCCATTCCAATCCTGAGACCCTTCCGATAGCAGAGATGTGATATCTCAATGCTTATACCAAACCTGAGACCCTTCCTATAGCCTGAGATGTCATATACAACTCCTTCCCATTCCAATCCTGAGACCCTTCCTATAGCATGAGATGTGATATCTCAATGCTTATACCAAATCAGAGACCCTTCCTATAGCATGAGATGTGATATCCAACTCCTTCCCATTCCAATCCTGAGACCCTTCCCATAGCATGAGAAGTGATATCTCCATGCGTATACCAAACCTGAGACCCTTCCTATAGCATGAGAATTGATATCCAAATCCGTCCCATTCCAATCCTGAGACCCTTCCTATACCATGAGATGTGATATCTCAATGCTTATACCAATCCTGAGAGCCTACCTATAGCATGAGATGTGATGTCCAAGTCCATCCCATTCCAATCCTTAGACCCTTCCTACAGCATGCGATGTGATATCTCAATGATTCTAATACCAAACCAGAGACCCGTCCTATAACATGAGATGGGATATCCAACTTCTTCCCATTCCAATCCTGAGCCACTTCCGATAGCAAAGATGTGATATCTCAATGCTTATACCAAACCTGAGACCCTTCCTATAACATGAGATGTGATATCCAAATCATTCCCATTCCAATCCTGAGACCCTTCCGATAGCATGAGATGTGATATCTCAATGCTTCTAATACCAAACCTGAGATCCTTCCTATAGCATATGTGATATCCAACTCCTTCCCATTCCAAACATGAGACCCTTCCTATAGCAAGAATGTAATATCCAACTCCTACCCATTCCAATCCTGAGACCCTTCCTATAGCATGAGATGTGATATATCAATGCTTCTAATACCAAACCTGAGATCCTTCCTATAGCATGAGATGTGATATCCAACTTCTTCCAAATCCAATACTGATACCCTTCCGATAGCATGAGATGTGATATCCCAATGCTTCTACCAAACCTGAGACCCATACTATGGCATGAGATGTGATATCAAACTTCTTCCCATTCCAATCCTGAGACCCTTCCTATAGCTTGAGATGTGTTATCCAACTCCTTCCCATTCCAATTCTGAGACCCTTCCTATACCATGAGACTTGATATCTCAATGCTTCTAATACCAAACCTGAGACCCGTCCTATAACATGAGATGTGATATCCAACTTCTTCCCATTCCAATCCTGTGACCCTTCCTATAGCATGAGATGTGATATCTCAATGCTACCAAACCTGAGACCCTTCCTATAGCATGAGATGTGATATCCAACTCCTTCCCATTCCAATCCTGAGACACTTCCTATAGCATGAGATGTATCTCACTGCTTATAACAAACCTGAGACCCTTCCTATAGCATGAGATGTGATATCCAATCCTTCCCATTCCAATCCTGAGACCCTTCCTATAGCATGAGATGTGATATCTCAATGCTTCTAATATCAAACTTGAGACCCTCCCTATAGCATATGTGATATCCAAGTCCTTCCCATTCCAATCCTGAGACACTTCCTATAGCATGAGATGTGATATCTCAATGCTTCTAATACCAAACCTGAGACTCTTCCTATAACATGAGATGGGATATCCAACTCCTTCCCATTCCAATCCTGAGACCCTTTCGATTGCAAAGATGTGATATCTCAATGCTTATACCAAACCTGAGACCCTTCCTATGGCATGAGATGTCATATACAACTCCTTCCCATTCCAATCCTGAGACCCTTCCGATAGCATGAGATGTGATATCTCAATGCTTCTAATACCAAATCTGAGATGCTTCCTATAGCATGAGATGTGATATCCAACTTCTTCCCATTCCAATCCTGAGACCCTTCCTATAACATGAGATGTGATGTCTCAATGCTTCTAATACCAAACCTGAGATCTTTCCTATAACATGAGATGTGATATCCAACTCCTTCCCATTCCAATTATGAGACCCTTCCTATAGCATGAGATATGATATCCAAGTCCTTCCCATTCCAATCCTGAGACCCTTCCTATAACATGAGATGGGATATCCAACTCCTTCCAAATCCAATACTGATACCCTTCTGATAGCATGAAATGTGATATCCCAATGCTTCTACCAAACCTGAGACCCATACTATGGCATGAGATGTGATATCAAACTCCTTCCCATTCCAATCCTGAGACCGTTCCTATAGCTTGAGATGTGATATCCAACTCCTTCCCATTCCAATCCTGAGACCCTTCCTATAACATGAGATGTGATATCCAACTCCTTCCCATTCCAACCTGAGACCCTTCCTTTAGCATGAGATGGGATATCCAACTCCTTCCAAATCCAATACTGATACCCTTCCGATGGCATGAGATGTGATATCCCAATGCTTCTACCAAACCTGAGACCCATACTATGGCATGAGAAGTGATATCAAACTCCTTCCCATTCCAATCCTGAGACCCGTCCTATAACATGAGATGTGATATCCAAATCCTTCCCATTCCAATCCTGAGACCCTTCCGATATCATGAGATGTGATATCTCAATGCTTCTAATATCAAACTTGAGACCCTCCCTATAGCATGAGATGTGATATCCAAGTCCTTCCCATTCCAATCCTGAGACCCTTCCTATAGCATGAGAAGTGATATCTCAATGCTTCTAATACCAAACCTTAGACCCTTCCTTTATCATGAGATGTGATATCCAACTCCTTCCCATTCCAATCCTGAGACCCTTCCGATATCATGAGATGTGATATCTCAATGCTTCTAATATCAAACTTGAGACCCTCCCTATAGCATGAGATGTGATATCCAAATCCTTCCCATTCCAATCCTGAGACCCTCCCTATAGCATGAGAAGTGATATCTCAATGCTTCTAATACCAAACCTGAGATCCTTCCAATAACATGAGATGTGATATCCAACTCCTTCCCATTCCAATCCTGAGACACTTCCTATAGCATGAGATGTGCTATCCAACTCCTTCCCATTCCAATCCTGAGACTCTTATGATAGCATGAGATGTGATATCTCAATGCCTCTAATACCAAACCTGAGATACTTCCGATAGCATGAGATGTGATATCTCAATGCTTCTAATACCAAACCTGAGATCCTTCCTATAACATGAGATGTGATATCCAAATCCTTCCCTTTCCAAACCTGAGACCCTCCCTTTAGCATGAGATGTGATATCCAACTCCTTCCCATTCCAATCCTGAGACCCTTCTGATAGCATGAGATGTGATATCTCAATGCCTCTAATACCAAACCTGAGATCCTACCTCTAACATGAAATGTGATATCCAACTCCTTCCCATTCCAATCCTGAGACCCTTCTGATAGCATGAGATGTGATATCTCAATGCCTCTAATACCAAACCTGAGATCCTTCCAATAACATGAGATGTGATATCCAACTCCTTCCCATTCCAATCCTGAGACACTTCCTATAGCATGAGATGTGCTATCCAACTCCTTCCCATTCCAATCCTGAGACTCTTATGATAGCATGAGATGTGATATCTCAATGCCTCTAATACCAAACCTGAGATACTTCCGATAGCATGAGATGTGATATCTCAATGCTTCTAATACCAAACCTGAGATCCTTCCTATAACATGAGATGTGATATCCAAATCCTTCCCTTTCCAAACCTGAGACCCTCCCTTTAGCATGAGATGTGATATCCAACTCCTTCCCATTCCAATCCTGAGACCCTTCTGATAGCATGAGATGTGATATCTCAATGCCTCTAATACCAAACCTGAGATCCTACCTCTAACATGAAATGTGATATCCAACTCCTTCCCTTTCCAAACCTGAGACCCTGCCTATAGCATGAGATGTGATATCCAAGTCCTTCCCATTCCAATCCCGAGACCCTTCCTATAGCATGAGATGTGCTATCCAACTCCTTCCCATTCCAATCCTGAGACTCTTATGATAGCATGAGATGTGATATCTCAATGCCTCTAATACCAAACCTGAGATACTTCCGATAGCATGAGATGTGATATCTCAATGCTTCTAATACCAAACCTGAGATCCTTCCTATAACATGAGATGTGATATCCAAATCCTTCCCTTTCCAAACCTGAGACCCTCCCTTTAGCATGAGATGTGATATCCAACTCCTTCCCATTCCAATCCTGAGACCCTTCTGATAGCATGAGATGTGATATCTCAATGCCTCTAATACCAAACCTGAGATCCTACCTCTAACATGAAATGTGATATCCAACTCCTTCCCTTTCCAAACCTGAGACCCTGCCTATAGCATGAGATGTGATATCCAAGTCCTTCCCATTCCAATCCCGAGACCCTTCCTATAGCATGTGATGTGATATCTCAATGCTTATACCAAACCTGAGACCCTTCCTATGGCATGAGATGTCATATACAACTCCTTCCCATTCCAATCCTGAGACCCTTCCTATAGCATGAGATGTGATATCTCAATGCTTATACCAAACCTGAGACCCTTCCTATAGCATGAGATGTGATATCCAACTTCTTCCCATTCCAATCCTGAGACCCTTCCTATAACATGAGATTTGATGTCTCAATGCTCCTAATACCAAACCTGAGATCTTTCCTATAACATGAGATGTGATATCCAACTCCTTCCCATTCCAATTCTGAGACCCTTCCTATAGCATGAGATGTGATATCTCAATGCTTATACCAAACCTGAGACTCTTCCTATAGCTTGAGATGTGATATCCAACTCCTTCCCATTCCAATCCTGAGACCCTTCCTATAGCATGAGATGTGATATCTCAATGCTTCTAATACCAAACCTGAGACCCTTCCTATAGCTTGAGATGTGATATCCAACTCCTTCCCCTTCCAAACCTGAGAGCCTTCCCATAGCATGAGATATGATATCCAAGTCCTTCCCATTCCAATCCTGAGACCCTTCCTATAACATGAGATGTGATATCCAACTCCTTCCCATTCCAACCTGAGACCCTTCCTATAGCATGATGGGATAACCAACTCCTTCCAAATCCAATACTGATACGCTTCCGATAGCATGAGATGTGATATCCCAATGCTTCTACCAAACCTGAGACCCATACTATGGCATGAGATGTGATATCAAACTCCTTCCCATTCCAATCCTGAGACCCTTCCTATAGCTTGAGATGTGTTATCCAACTCCTTCCCATTCCAATTCTGAGACCCTTCCTATACCATGAGACTTGATATCTCAATGCTTCTAATACCAAACCTGAGACGCGTCCTATAACATGAGATGTGATATCCAAATCCTTCCCCTTCCAAACCTTAGACCCTTCCTATATCATGAGATGTGATATCCAACTCCTTCCCATTCCAATCCTGAGACCCTTCCGATATCATGAGATTTGTTATCTCAATGCTTCTAATATCAAACTTGAGACCCTCCCTATAGCATGAGATGTGACATCCAAGTCCTTCCCATTCCAATCCTGAGACCCTTCCGATAGCAGAGATGTGATATCTCAATGCTTATACCAAACCTGAGACCCTTCCTATAGCCTGAGATGTCATATACAACTCCTTCCCATTCCAATCCTGAGACCCTTCCTATAGCATGAGATGTGATATCTCAATGCTTATACCAAATCAGAGACCCTTCCTATAGCATGAGATGTGATATCCAACTCCTTCCCATTCCAATCCTGAGACCCTTCCTATAGCATGAGAAGTGATATCTCCATGTGTATACCAAACCTGAGACCCTTCCTATAGCATGAGATGTGATATCCAAATCCGTACCATTCCAATCCTGAGACCCTTCCTATACCATGAGATGTGATATCTCAATGCTTATACCAAACCTGAGAGCCTACCTATAGCATGAGATGTGATGTCCAAGTCCATCCCATTCCAATCCTTAGACCCTTCCTACAGCATGCGATGTGATATCTCAATGATTCTAATACCAAACCAGAGACCCGTCCTATAACATGAGATGGGATATCCAACTTCTTCCCATTCCAATCCTGAGCCACTTCCGATAGCAAAGATGTGATATCTCAATGCTTATACCAAACCTGAGACCCTTCCTATAACATGAGATGTGATATCCAAATCATTCCCATTCCAATCCTGAGACCCTTCCGATAGCATGAGATGTGATATCTCAATGCTTCTAATACCAAACCTGAGATCCTTCCTATAGCATATGTGATATCCAACTCCTTCCCATTCCAAACATGAGACCCTTCCTATAGCAAGAATGTAATATCCAACTCCTACCCATTCCAATCCTGAGACCCTTCCTATAGCATGAGATGTGATATATCAATGCTTCTAATACCAAACCTGAGATCCTTCCTATAGCATGAGATGTGATATCCAACTTCTTCCCATTCCATTCCTGAGACCCTTCCTATAGCATGAGATGTGATATCTCAATGCTTATACCAAACCTGAGACCCTTCCTATAGCATGAGATGTGATATCCAACTTCTTCCCATTCCAATCCTGAGACCCTTCCTATAACATGAGATGTGATGTCTCAATGCTTCTAATACCAAACCTGAGATCTTTCCTATAACATGAGATGATATCCAACTCCTTCCCATTCCAATTCTGAGACCCTTCCTATAGCATGAGATATGATATCCAAGTCCTTCCCATTCCAATCCTGAGACCCTTCCTATAACATGAGATGTGATATCCAACTCCTTCCCATTCCAACCTGAGACCCTTCCTATAGCATGAGATGGGATATCCAACTCCTTCCAAATCCAATACTGATACCCTTCCGATAGCATGAGATGTGATATCCCAATGCTTCTACCAAACCTGAGACCCATACTATGGCATGAGATGTGATATCAAACTCCTTCCCATTCCAATCCTGAGACCCTTCCTATAGCTTGAGATGTGATATCCAACTCCTTCCCATTCCAATTCTGAGACCCTTCCTATACCATGAGACTTGATATCTCAATGCTTCTAATACCAAATCTGAGATCCTTCCTATAGCATGAGATGTGATATCCAACTTCTTCCCATTCCAATCCTGAGACCCTTCCTATAGCATGAGATGTGATATCTCAATGCTACCAAACCTGAGACCCTTCCTATAGCATGAGATGTGATATCCAACTCCTTCCCATTCCAATCCTGAGCCACTTCCTATAGCATGAGATGTATCTCACTGCTTATAACAAACCTGAGACCCTTCCTATAGCATGAGATGTGATATCTCAATGCTACCAAACCTGAGACTCTTCCTATAACATGAGATGGGATATCCAACTCCTTCCCATTCCAATGCTGAGACCCTTTCGATTGCAAAGATGTGATATCTCAATGCTTATACCAAACCTGAGACCCTTCCTACGGCATGAGATGTCATATACAACTCCTTCCCATTCCAATCCTGAGACCCTTCCGATAGCATGAGATGTGATATCTCAATGCTTCTAATACCAAATCTGAGATGCTTCCTATAGCATGAGATGTGATATCCAACTTCTCCCCATTCCAATCCTGAGACCCTTCCTATAACATGAGATGTGATGGCTCAATGCTTCTAATACAAAACCTGAGATCTTTCCTATAACATGAGATGATATCCAACTCCTTCCCATTCCAATTCTGAGACCCTTCCTATAGCATTAGATATGATATCCAAGTCCTTCCCATTCCAATCCTGAGACCCTTCCTATAACATGAGATGTGATATCTCAATGCTTCTAATATCAAACTTGAGACCCTCCCTATAGCATGAGATGTGATATCCAAGTCCTTCCCATTCCAATCCTGAGACCCTTCCTATAGCATGAGAAGTGATATCTCAATGCTTCTAATACCAAACCATAGAACCTTCCTTTATCATGAGATGTGATATCCAGCTCCTTCCCATTCCAATCCTGAGACCCTTCCGATATCATGAGATGTTATATCTCACTGCTTATAACAAACCTGAGACCCTTCCTATAGCATGAGATGTGATATCCAACTTCTTCCCATTCCAATCCTGAGACCCTTCCTATAACATGAGATGTGATGTCTCAATGCTTCTAATACCAAACCTGAGACCCGTCCTATAACATGAGATGATATCCAACTCCTTCCCATTCCAATTCTGAGACCCTTCCGATATCATGAGATGTGATATCTCAATGCTTCTAATATCAAACTTGAGACCCTCCCTATAGCATGAGATGTGATATCCAAGTCCTTCCCATTCCAATCCTGAGACCCTTCCTATAGCATGAGAAGTGATATCTCAATGCTTCTAATACCAAACCTTAGACCCTTCCTTTATCATGAGATGTGATATCCAACTTCTTCCCATTCCAATCCTGAGACCCTTCCTATAGCATGAGATGTGATATCTCAAAGCTTATACCAAACCTGAGACTCTTCCTATAGCATGAGATGTGATATCCAACTTCTTCCCATTCCAATCCTGAGACCCTTCCTATAACATGAGATGTGATGTCTCAATGCTTCTAATACCAAACCTGAGATCTTTCCTATAACATGAGATGATATCCAACTCCTTCCCATTCCAATTCTGAGACCCTTCCTATAGCATTAGATATGATATCCAAGTCCTTCCCATTCCAATCCTGAGACCCTTCCTATAACATGAGATGTGATATCCAACTCCTTCCCATTCCAACCTGAGACCCTTCCTATAGCATGAGATGGGATATCGAACTCCTTCCAAATCCAATACTGATACCCTTCCGATAGCATGAGATGTGATATCCCAATGCTTCTACCAAACCTGAGACCCATACTATGGCATGAGATGTGATATCAAACTCCTTCCCATTCCAATCCTGAGACCCTTCCTATAGCTTGAGATGTGATATCCAACTCCTTCCCATTCCAATTCTGAGACCCTTCCTATACCATGAGACTTGATATCTCAATGCTTCTAATACCAAATCTGAGATCCTTCCTATAGCATGAGATGTGATATCCAACTTCTTCCCATTCCAATCCTGAGACCCTTCCTATAGCCTGAGATGTCATATACAACTCCTTCCAATTCCAATCCTGAGACAATTCCTATAGCATGAGATGTGATATCTCAATGCTTATACCAAATCAGAGACCCTTCCTATAGCATGAGATGTGATATCCAACTCCTTCCCATTCCAATCCTGAGACCCTTCCTATAGCATGAGAAGTGATATCTCCATGCGTATACCAAACCTGAGACCCTTCCTATAGCATGAGATGTGATATCCAAATCCGTCCAATTCCAATCCTGAGACCCTTCCTATACCATGAGATGTGATATCTCAATGCTTATACCAAACCTGAGAGCCTACCTATAGCATGAGATGTGATGTCCAAGTCCATCCCATTCCAATCCGTAGACCCTTCCTACAGCATGCGATGTGATATCTCAATGATTCTAATACCAAACCAGAGACCCGTCCTATAACATGAGATGGGATTTCCAACTTCTTCCCATTCCAATCCTGAGACCCTTCCTATAGCATGAGATGTGATATCTCAATGCTACCAAACCTGAGACCCTTCCTATAGCATGAGATGTGATATCCAACTCCTTCCCATTCCAATCCTGAGACACTTCCTATAGCATGAGATGTATCTCACTGCTTATAACAAACCTGAGACCCTTCCTATAGCATGAGATGTGATATCCAATCCTTCCCATTCCAATCCTGAGACCCTTCCTATAGCATGAGATGTGATATCTCAATGCTTCTAATATCAAACTTGAGACCCTCCCTATAGCATATGTGATATCCAAGTCCTTCCCATTCCAATCCTGAGACACTTCCTATAGCATGAGATGTGATATCTCAATGCTTCTAATACCAAACCTGAGACTCTTCCTATAACATGAGATGGGATATCCAACTCCTTCCCATTCCAATCCTGAGACCCTTTCGATTGCAAAGATGTGATATCTCAATTCTTATACCAAACCTGAGACCCTTCCTACGGCATGAGATGTCATATACAACTCCTTCCCATTCCAATCCTGAGACCCTTCCGATAGCATGAGATGTGATATCTCAATGCTTCTAATACCAAATCTGAAATGCTTCCTATAGCATGAGATGTGATATCCAACTTCTTCCCATTCCAATCCTGAGACCCTTCCTATAGCATGAGATGTGATATCTCAATGCTTATACCAAACCTGAGACCCTTCCTATAGCATGAGATGTGATATCCAACTTCTTCCCATTCCAATCCTGAGACCCTTCCTATAACATGAGATGTGATGTCTCAATGCTTCTAATACCAAACCTGAGATCTTTCCTATAACATGAGATGTGATATCCAACTCCTTCCGATTCCAATTATGAGACCCTTCCTATAGCATGAGATATGATATCCAAGTCCTTCCCATTCCAATCCTGAGACCCTTCCTATAACATGAGATGTGATATCCAACTCCTTCCCATTCCAACCTGAGACCCTTCCTATAGCATGAAATGGGATATCCAACTCCTTCCAAATCCAATACTGATACCCTTCCGATAGCATGAGATGTGATATCCCAATGCTTCTACCAAACCTGAGACCCATACTATGGCATGAGATGTGATATCAAACTCCTTCCCATTCCAATCCTGAGACCCTTCCTATAGCTTGAGATGTGATATCCAACTCCTTCCCATTCCAATTCTGAGACCCTTCCTATACCATGAGACTTGATATCTCAATGCTTCTAATACCAAACCTGAGACCCGTCCTATAACATGAGATGTGATATCCAAATCCTTCCCATTCCAATCCTGAGACCCTTCCGATATCATGAGATGTGATATCTCAATGCTTCTAATATCAAACTTGAGACCCTCCCTATAGCATGAGATGTGATATCCAAGTCCTTCCCATTCCAATCCTGAGACCCTTCCTAATGCATGAGAAGTGATATCTCAATGCTTCTAATACCAAACCTTAGACCCTTCCTTTATCATGAGATGTGATATCCAGCTCCTTCCCATTCCAATCCTGAGACCCTTCCGATATCATGAGATGTGATATCTCACTGCTTATAACAAACCTGAGACCCTTCCTATAGCATGAGATGTGATATCCAACTTCTTCCCATTCCAATCCTGAGACCCTTCCTATAACATGAGATGTGATGTCTCAATGCTTCTAATACCAAACCTGAGACCCGTCCTATAACATGAGATGTGATATCCAAATCCTTCCCATTCCAATCCTGAGACCCTTCCGATATCATGAGATGTGATATCTCAATGCTTCTAATATCAAACTTGAGACCCTCCCTATAGCATGAGATGTGATATCCAAGTCCTTCCCATTCCAATCCTGAGACCCTTCCTATAGCATGAGAAGTGATATCTCAATGCTTCTAATACCAAACCTTAGACCCTTCCTTTATCATGAGATGTGATATCCAACTTCTTCCCATTCCAATCCTGAGACCCTTCCTATAGCATGAGATGTGATATCTCAAAGCTTATACCAAACCTGAGACCCTTCCTATAGCATGAGATGTGATATCCAACTTCTTCCCATTCCAATCCTGAGACCCTTCCTATAACATGAGATGTGATGTCTCAATGCTTCTAATACCAAACCTGAGATCTTTCCTATAACATGAGATGATATCCAACTCCTTCCCATTCCAATTCTGAGACCCTTCCTATAGCATTAGATATGATATCCAAGTCCTTCCCATTCCAATCCTGAGACCCTTCCTATAACATGAGATGTGATATCCAACTCCTTCCCATTCCAACCTGAGACCCTTCCTATAGCATGAGATGGGGTATCCAACTCCTTCCAAATCCAATACTGATACCCTTCCGATAGCATGAGATGTGATATCCCAATGCTTCTACCAAACCTGAGACCCATACTATGGCATGAGATGTGATATCAAACTCCTTCCCATTCCAATCCTGAGACCCTTCCTATATCTTGAGATGTGATATCCAACTCCTTCCCATTCCAATTCTGAGACCCTTCCTATACCATGAGACTTGATATCTCAATGCTTCTAATACCAAATCTGAGATCCTTCCTATAGCATGAGATGTGATATCCAACTTCTTCCCATTCCAATCCTGAGACCCTTCCTATAGCATGAGATGTGATATCTCAATGCTACCAAACCTGAGACCCTTCCTATAGCATGAGATGTGATATCCAACTCCTTCCCATTCCAATCCTGAGACACTTCCTATAGCATGAGATGTTTCTCACTGCTTATAACAAACCTGAGACCCTTCCTATAGCATGAGATGTGATATCCAATCCTTCCCATTCCAATCCTGAGACCCTTCCTATAGCATGAGATGTGATATCTCAATGCTTCTAATATCAAACTTGAGACCCTCCCTATAGCATATGTGATATCCAAGTCCTTCCCATTCCAATCCTGAGACACTTCCTATAGCATGAGATGTGATATCTCAATGCTTCTAATACCAAACCTGAGACTCTTCCTATAACATGAGATGGGATATCCAACTCCTTCCCATTCCAATCCTGAGACCCTTTCGATTGCAAAGATGTGATATCTCAATGCTTATACCAAACCTGAGACCCTTCCTACGGCATGAGATGTCATATACAACTCCTTCCCATTCCAATCCTGAGACCCTTCCTATAGCATGAGATGTGATATCTCAATGCTTCTAATACCAAATCTGAGATGCTTCCTATAGCATGAGATGTGATATCCAACTTCTTCCCATTCCAATCCTGAGACCCTTCCTATAGCATGAGATGTGATATCTCAATGCTTATACCAAACCTGAGACCCTTCCTATAGCATGAGATGTGATATCCAACTTCTTCCCATTCCAATCCTGAGACCCTTCCTATAACATGAGATGTGATGTCTCAATGCTTCTAATACCAAACCTGAGATCTTTCCTATAACATGAGATGTGATATCCAACTCCTTCCCATTCCAATTATGAGACCCTTCCTATAGCATGAGATATGATATCCAAGTCCTTCCCATTCCAATCCTGAGACCCTTCCTATAACATGAGATGGGATATCCAACTCCTTCCAAATCCAATACTGATACCCTTCCGATAGCATGAGATGTGATATCCCAATGCTTCTACCAAACCTGAGACCCATACTATGGCATGAGATGTGATATCAAACTCCTTCCCATTCCAATCCTGAGACCCTTCCTATAGCTTGAGATGTGATATCCAACTCCTTCCCATTAACAATCCTGAGACCCTTCCTATGACATGAGATGTGATATCCAACTCCTTCCCATTCCAACCTGAGACCCTTCCTTTAGCATGAGATGGGATATCCAACTCCTTCCAAATCCAATACTGATACCCTTCCGATAGCATGAGATGTGATATCCCAATGCTTCTACCAAACCTGAGACCCATACTATGGCATGAGATGTGATATCAAACTCCTTCCCATTCCAATCCTGAGACCCTTCCTATAGCTTGAGATGTGATATCCAACTCCTTCCCATTAACAATCCTGAGACCCTTCCTATGACATGAGATGTGATATCCAACTCCTTCCCATTCCAACCTGAGACCCTTCCTTTAGCATGAGATGGGATATCCAACTCCTTCCAAATCCAATACTGATACCCTTCCGATAGCATGAGATGTGATATCCCAATGCTTCTACCAAACCTGAGACCCATACTATGGCATGAGATGTGATATCAAACTCCTTCCCATTCCAATCCTGAGACCCGTCCTATAACATGAGATGTGATATCCAAATCCTTCCCATTCCAATCCTGAGACCCTTCCGATATCATGAGATGTGATATCTCAATGCTTCTAATATCAAACTTGAGAACCTCCCTATAGCATGAGATGTGATATCCAAGTCCTTCCCATTCCAATCCTGAGACCCTTCCTATAGCATGAGAAGTGATATCTCAATGCTTCTAATACCAAACCTTAGACCCTTCCTTTATCATGAGATGTGATATCCAGCTCCTTCCCATTCCAATCCTGAGACCCTTCCGATATCATGAGATGTGATATCTCACTGCTTATAACAAACCTGAGACCCTTCCTATAGCATGAGATGTGATATCCAACTTCTTCCCATTCCAATCCTGAGACCCTTCCTATAACATGAGATGTGATGTCTCAATGCTTCTAATACCAAACCTGAGACCCGTCCTATAACATGAGATGTGATATCCAAATCCTTCCCATTCCAATCCTGAGACCCTTCCGATATCATGAGATGTGATATCTCAATGCTTCTAATATCAAACTTGAGACCCTCCCTATAGCATGAGATGTGATATCCAAGTCCTTCCCATTCCAATCCTGAGACCCTTCCTATAGCATGAGAAGTGATATCTCAATGCTTCTAATACCAAACCTTAGACCCTTCCTTTATCATGAGATGTGATATCCAACTTCTTCCCATTCCAATCCTGAAACCCTTCCTATAGCATGAGATGTGATATCTCAAAGCTTATACCAAACCTGAGACCCTTCCTATAGCATGAGATGTGATATCCAACTTCTTCCCATTCCAATCCTGAGACCCTTCCTATAGCATGAGAAGTGATATCTCAATGCTTCTAATACCAAACCTTAGACCCTTCCTTTATCATGAGATGTGATATCCAACTTCTTCCCATTCCAATCCTGAAACCCTTCCTATAGCATGAGATGTGATATCTCAAAGCTTATACCAAACCTGAGACCCTTCCTATAGCATGAGATGTGATATCCAACTTCTTCCCATTCCAATCCTGAGATCTTTCCTATAACATGAGATGATATCCAACTCCTTCCCATTCCAATTCTGAGACCCTTCCTATAGCATTAGATATGATATCCAAGTCCTTCCCATTCCAATCCTGAGACCCTTCCTATAACATGAGATGTGATATCCAACTCCTTCCCATTCCAACCTGAGACCCTTCCTATAGCATGAGATGGGATATCCAACTCCTTCCAAATCCAATACTGATACCCTTCCTATAGCTTGAGATGTGATATCCAACTCCTTCCCATTCCAATTCTGAGACCCTTCCTATACCATGAGACTTGATATCTCAATGCTTCTAATACCAAATCTGAGATCCTTCCTATAGCATGAGATGTGATATCCAACTTCTTCCCATTCCAATCCTGAGACCCTTCCTATAGCATGAGATGTGATATCTCAATGCTACCAAACCTGAGACCCTTCCTATAGCATGAGATGTGATATCCAACTCCTTCCCATTCCAATCCTGAGACACTTCCTATAGCATGAGATGTTTCTCACTGCTTATAACAAACCTGAGACCCTTCCTATAGCATGAGATGTGATATCCAATCCTTCCCATTCCAATCCTAAGACCCTTCCTATAGCATGAGATGTGATATCTCAATGCTTCTAATATCAAACATGAGACCCTCCCTATAGCATATGTGATATCCAAGTCCTTCCCATTCCAATTCTGAGACCCTTCCTATACCATGAGACTTGATATCTCAATGCTTCTAATACCAAATCTGAGATCCTTCCTATAGCATGAGATGTGATATCCAACTTCTTCCCATTCCAATCCTGAGACCCTTCCTATAGCATGAGATGTGATATCTCAATGCTACCAAACCTGAGACCCTTCCTATAGCATGAGATGTGATATCCAACTCCTTCCCATTCCAATCCTGAGACCCTTCCTATAGCATGAGATGTGATATCCAATCCTTCCCATTCCAATCCTAAGACCCTTCCTATAGCATGAGATGTGATATCTCAATGCTTCTAATATCAAACATGAGACCCTCCCTATAGCATATGTGATATCCAAGTCCTTCCCATTCCAATCCTGAGACACTTCCTATAGCATGAGATGTGATATCTCAATGCTTCTAATACCAAACCTGAGACTCTTCCTATAACATGAGATGGGATATCCAACTCCTTCCCATTCCAATCCTGAGACCCTTTCGATTGCAAAGATGTGATATCTCAATGCTTATACCAAACCTGAGACCCTTCCTACGGCATGAGATGTCATATACAACTCCTTCCCATTCCAATCCTGAGACCCTTCCGATAGCATGAGATGTGATATCTCAATGCTTATACCAAACCTGAGATGCTTCCTATAGCATGAGATGTGATATCCAACTTCTTCCCATTCCAATCCTGAGACCCTTCCTATAACATGAGATGTGATGTCTCAATGCTTCTAATACCAAACCTGAGATCTTTCCTATAACATGAGATGTGATATCCAACTCCTTCCCATTCCAATTATGAGACCCTTCCTATAGCATGAGATATGATATCCAAGTCCTTCCCATTCCAATCCTGAGACCCTTCCTATAACATGAGATGGGATATCCAACTCCTTCCAAATCCAATACTGATACCCTTCCGATAGCATGAGATGTGATATCCCAATGCTTCTACCAAACCTGAGACCCATACTATGGCATGAGATGTGATATCAAACTCCTTCCCATTCCAATCCTGAGACCCTTCCTATAGCTTGAGATGTGATATCCAACTCCTTCCCATTCCAATCCTGAGACCCTTCCTATAACATGAGATGTGATATCCAACTCCTTCCCATTCCAATCCTGAGACCCGTCCTATAACATGAGATGTGATATCCAAATCCTTCCCATTCCAATCCTGAGACCCTTCCGATATCATGAGATGTTATATCTCAATGCTTCTAATATCAAACTTGAGAACCTCCCTATAGCATGAGATGTGATATCCAAGTCCTTCCCATTCCAATCCTGAGACCCTTCCTATAGCATGAGAAGTGATATCTCAATGCTTCTAATACCAAACCTTAGACCCTTCCTTTATCATGAGATGTGATATCCAGCTCCTTCCCATTCCAATCCTGAGACCCTTCCGATATCATGAGATGTGATATCTCACTGCTTATACCAAACCTGAGACCCTTCCTATAGCATGAGATGTGATATTCAACTTCTTCCCATTCCAATCCTGAGACCCTTCCTATAACATGAGATGTGATGTCTCAATGCTTCTAATACCAAACCTGAGATCTTTCCTATAACATGAGATGTGATATCCAACTCCTTCCCATTCCAATTATGAGACCCTTCCTATTGCATGAGATATGATATCCAAGTCCTTCCCATTCCAATCCTGAGACCCTTCCTATAACATGAGATGGGATATCCAACTCCTTCCAAATCCAATACTGATACCCTTCCGATAGCATGAGATGTGATATCCCAATGCTTCTACCAAACCTGAGACCCATACTATGGCATGAGATGTGATATCAAACTCCTTCCCATTCCAATCCTGAGACCCTTCCTATAGCTTGAGATGTGATATCCAACTCCTTCCCATTCCAATCCTGAGACCCTTCCTATAACATGAGATGTGATATCCAACTCCTTCCCATTCCAACCTGAGACCCTTCCTTTAGCATGAGATGGGATATCCAACTCCTTCCAAATCCAATACTGATACCCTTCCGATAGCATGAGATGTGATATCCCAATGCTTCTACCAAACCTGAGACCCATACTATGGCATGAGATGTGATATCAAACTCCTTCCCATTCCAATCCTGAGACCTGTCCTATAACATGAGATGTGATATCCAAATCCTTCCCATTCCAATCCTGAGACCCTTCCGATATCATGAGATGTGATATCTCAATGCTTCTAATATCAAACTTGAGAACCTCCCTATAGCATGAGATGTGATATCCAAGTCCTTCCCATTCCAATCCTGAGACCCTTCCTATAGCATGAGAAGTGATATCTCAATGCTTCTAATACCAAACCTTAGACCCTTCCTTTATCATGAGATGTGATATCCAGCTCCTTCCCATTCCAATCCTGAGACCCTTCCGATATCATGAGATGTGATATCTCACTGCTTATAACAAACCTGAGACCCTTCCTATAGCATGAGATGTGATATCCAACTTCTTCCCATTCCAATCCTGAGACCCTTCCTATAACATGAGATGTGATGTCTCAATGCTTCTAATACCAAACCTGAGACCCGTCCTATAACATGAGATGTGATATCCAAATCCTTCCCATTCCAATCCTGAGACCCTTCCGATATCATGAGATGTGATATCTCAATGCTTCTAATATCAAACTTGAGACCCTCCCTATAGCATGAGATGGGATATCCAAGTCCTTCCCATTCCAATCCTGAGACCCTTCCTATAGCATGAGATGTGATATCCCAATGCTTCTACCAAACCTGAGACCCATACTATGGCATGAGATGTGATATCAAACTCCTTCCCATTCCAATCCTGAGACCCGTCCTATAACATGAGATGTGATATCCAAATCCTTCCCATTCCAATCCTGAGACCCTTCCGATATCATGAGATGTGATATCTCAATGCTTCTAATATCAAACTTGAGAACCTCCCTATAGCATGAGATGTGATATCCAAGTCCTTCCCATTCCAATCCTGAGACCCTTCCTATAGCATGAGAAGTGATATCTCAATGCTTCTAATACCAAACCTTAGACCCTTCCTTTATCATGAGATGTGATATCCAGCTCCTTCCCATTCCAATCCTGAGACCCTTCCGATATCATGAGATGTGATATCTCACTGCTTATAACAAACCTGAGACCCTTCCTACGGCATGAGATGTCATATACAACTCCTTCCCATTCCAATCCTGAGACCCTTCCGATAGCATGAGATGTGATATCTCAATGCTTCTAATACCAAATCTGAGATGCTTCCTATAGCATGAGATGTGATATCCAACTTCTTCCCATTCCAATCCTGAGACCCTTCCTATAGCATGAGATGTGATATCTCAATGCTTATACCAAACCTGAGACCCTTCCTATAGCATGAGATGTGATATCCAACTTCTTCCCATTCCAATCCTGAGACCCTTCCTATAACATGAGATGTGATGTCTCAATGCTTCTAATACCAAACCTGAGATCTTTCCTATAACATGAGATGTGATATCCAACTCCTTCCCATTCCAATTATGAGACCCTTCCTATAGCATGAGATATGATATCCAAGTCCTTCCCATTCCAATCCTGAGACCCTTCCTATAACATGAGATGGGATATCCAACTCCTTCCAAATCCAATACTGATACCCTTCCGATAGCATGAGATGTGATATCCCAATGCTTCTACCAAACCTGAGACCCATACTATGGCATGAGATGTGATATCAAACTCCTTCCCATTCCAATCCTGAGACCCTTCCTATAGCTTGAGATGTGATATCCAACTCCTTCCCATTCCAATCCTGAGACCCTTCCTATAACATGAGATGTGATATCCAACTCCTTCCCATTCCAACCTGAGACCCTTCCTTTAGCATGAGATGGGATATCCAACTCCTTCCAAATCCAATACTGATACCCTTCCGATAGCATGAGATGTGATATCCCAATGCTTCTACCAAACCTGAGACCCATACTATGGCATGGGATGTGATATCAAACTCCTTCCCATTCCAATCCTGAGACCCGTCCTATAACATGAGATGTGATATCCAAATCCTTCCCATTCCAATCCTGAGACCCTTCCGATATCATGAGATGTGATATCTCAATGCTTCTAATATCAAACTTGAGACCCTCCCTATAGCATGAGATGTGATATCCAAGTCCTTCCCATTCCAATCCTGAGACCCTTCCTATAGCATGAGAAGTGATATCTCAATGCTTCTAATACCAAACCTTAGATCCTTCCTTTATCATGAGATGTGATATCCAACTCCTTCCCATTCCAATCCTGAGACCCTTCCGATATCATGAGATGTGAAATCTCAATGCTTCTAATATCAAACTTGAGACCCTCCCTATAGCATGAGATGTGATATCCAAATACTTCCCATTCCAATCCTGAGACCCTCCCTATAGCATGAGAAGTGATATCTCAATGCTTCTAATACCAAACCTGAGATCCTTCCTATAACATGAGATGTGATATCCAACTCCTTCCCATTCCAATCCTGAGACACTTCCTATAGCATGAGATGTGCTATCCAACTCCTTCCCATTCCAATCCTGAGACTCTTATGATAGCATGAGATGTGATATCTCAATGCCTCTAATACCAAACCTGAGATACTTCCGATAGCATGAGATGTGATATCTCAATGCTTCTAATACCAAACCTGAGATCCTTCCTATAACATGAGATGTGATATCCAAATCCTTCCCTTTCCAAACCTGAGACCCTCCCTTTAGCATGAGATGTGATATCCAACTCCTTCCCATTCCAATCCTGAGACCCTTCTGATAGCATGAGATGTGATATCTCAATGCCTCTAATACCAAACCTGAGATCCTACCTCTAACATGAAATGTGATATCCAACTCCTTCCCTTTCCAAACCTGAGACCCTGCCTATAGCATGAGATGTGATATCCAAGTCCTTCCCATTCCAATCCCGAGACCCTTCCTATAGCATGTGATGTGATATCTCAATGCTTATACCAAACCTGAGACCCTTCCTATGGCATGAGATGTCTTATACAACTCCTTCCCATTCCAATCCTGAGACCCTTCCTATAGCATGAGATGTGATATCTCAATGCTTATACCAAACCTGAGACCCTTCCTATAGCATGAGATGTGATATCCAACTTCTTCCCATTCCAATCCTGAGACCCTTCCTATAACATGAGATTTGATGTCTCAATGCTTCTAATACCAAACCTGAGATCTTTCCTATAACATGAGATGTGATATCCAACTCCTTCCCATTCCAATTCTGAGACCCTTCCTATAGCATGAGATGTGATATCTCAATGCTTATACCAAACCTGAGACCCTTCCTATAGCTTGAGATGTGATATCCAACTCCTTCCCATTCCAATCCTGAGACCCTTCCTATAACATGAGATGTGATATCCAACTCCTTCCCATTCCAACCTGAGACCCTTCCTTTAGCATGAGATGGGATATCCAACTCCTTCCAAATCCAATACTGATACCCTTCCGATAGCATGAGATGTGATATCCCAATGCTTCTACCAAACCTGAGACCCATACTATGGCATGAGATGTGATATCAAACTCCTTCCCATTCCAATCCTGAGACCCGTCCTATAACATGAGATGTGATATCCAAATCCTTCCCATTCCAATCCTGAGACCCTTCCGATATCATGAGATGTGATATCTCAATGCTTCTAATATCAAACTTGAGACCCTCCCTATAGCATGAGATGTGATATCCAAGTCCTTCCCATTCCAATCCTGAGACCCTTCCTATAGCATGAGAAGTGATATCTCAATGCTTCTAATACCAAACCTTAGACCCTTCCTTTATCATGAGATGTGATATCCAGCTCCTTCCCATTCCAATCCTGAGACTCTTCCGATATCATGAGATGTGATATCTCACTGCTTATAACAAACCTGAGACCCTTCCTATAGCATGAGATGTGATATCCAACTTCTTCCCATTCCAATCCTGAGACCCTTCCTATAACATGAGATGTGATGTCTCAATGCTTCTAATACCAAACCTGAGACCCGTCCTATAACATGAGATGTGATATCCAAATCCTTCCCATTCCAATCCTGAGACCCTTCCGATATCATGAGATGTGATATCTCAATGCTTCTAATATCAAACTTGAGACCCTCCCTATAGCATGAGATGTGATATCCAAGTCCTTCCCATTCCAATCCTGAGACCCTTCCTATAGCATGAGAAGTGATATCTCAATGCTTCTAATACCAAACCTTAGACCCTTCCTTTATCATGAGATGTGATATCCAACTTCTTCCCATTCCAATCCTGAAACCCTTCCTATAGCATGAGATGTGATATCTCAAAGCTTATACCAAACCTGAGACCCTTCCTATAGCATGAGATGTGATATCCAACTCCTTCCCATTCCAATCCTGAGACCCTTCTGATAGCATGAGATGTGATATCTCAATGCCTCTAATACCAGACCTGAGATCCTACCTCTAACATGAAATGTGATATCCAACTCCTTCCCTTTCCAAACCTGAGACCCTGCCTATAGCATGAGATGTGATATCCAAGTCCTTCCCATTCCAATCCCGAGACCCTTCCTATAGCATGTGATGTGATATCTCAATGCTTATACCAAACCTGAGACCCTTCCTATGGCATGAGATGTCTTATACAACTCCTTCCCATTCCAATCCTGAGACCCTTCCTATAGCATGAGATGTGATATCTCAATGCTTATACCAAACCTGAGACCCTTCCTATAGCATGAGATGTGATATCCAACTTCTTCCCATTCCAATCCTGAGACCCTTCCTATAACATGAGATTTGATGTCTCAATGCTTCTAATACCAAACCTGAGATCTTTCCTATAACATGAGATGTGATAACCAACTCCTTCCCATTCCAATTCTGAGACCCTTCCTATAGCATGAGATGTGATATCTCAATGCTTATACCAAACCTGAGACCCTTCCTATAGCTTGAGATGTGATATCCAACTCCTTCCCATTCCAATCCTGAGACCCTTCCTATAACATGAGATGTGATATCCAACTCCTTCCCATTCCAACCTGAGACCCTTCCTTTAGCATGAGATGGGATATCCAACTCCTTCCAAATCCAATACTGATACCCTTCCGATAGCATGAGATGTGATATCCCAATGCTTCTACCAAACCTGAGACCCATACTATGGCATGAGATGTGATATCAAACTCCTTCCCATTCCAATCCTGAGACCCGTCCTATAACATGAGATGTGATATCCAAATCCTTCCCATTCCAATCCTGAGACCCTTCCGATATCATGAGATGTGATATCTCAATGCTTCTAATATCAAACTTGAGACCCTCCCTATAGCATGAGATGTGATATCCAAGTCCTTCCCATTCCAATCCTGAGACCCTTCCTATAGCATGAGAAGTGATATCTCAATGCTTCTAATACCAAACCTTAGACCCTTCCTTTATCATGAGATGTGATATCCAGCTCCTTCCCATTCCAATCCTGAGACTCTTCCGATATCATGAGATGTGATATCTCACTGCTTATAACAAACCTGAGACCCTTCCTATAGCATGAGATGTGATATCCAACTTCTTCCCATTCCAATCCTGAGACCCTTCCTATAACATGAGATGTGATGTCTCAATGCTTCTAATACCAAACCTGAGACCCGTCCTATAACATGAGATGTGATATCCAAATCCTTCCCATTCCAATCCTGAGACCCTTCCGATATCATGAGATGTGATATCTCAATGCTTCTAATATCAAACTTGAGACCCTCCCTATAGCATGAGATGTGATATCCAAGTCCTTCCCATTCCAATCCTGAGACCCTTCCTATAGCATGAGAAGTGATATCTCAATGCTTCTAATACCAAACCTTAGACCCTTCCTTTATCATGAGATGTGATATCCAACTTCTTCCCATTCCAATCCTGAAACCCTTCCTATAGCATGAGATGTGATATCTCAAAGCTTATACCAAACCTGAGACCCTTCCTATATCATTAGATATGATATCCAAGTCCTTCCCATTCCAATCCTGAGACCCTTCCTATAACATGAGATGTGATATCCAACTCCTTCCCATTCCAACCTGAGACCCTTCCTATAGCATGAGATGGGATATCCAACTCCTTCCAAATCCAATACTGATACCCTTCCTATAGCTTGTGATGTGATATCCAACTCCTTCCCATTCCAATTCTGAGACCCTTCCTATACCATGAGACTTGATATCTCAATGCTTCTAATACCAAATCTGAGATCCTTCCTATAGCATGAGATGTGATATCCAACTTCTTCCCATTCCAATCCTGAGACCCTTCCTATAGCATGAGATGTGATATCTCAATGCTACCAAACCTGAGACCCTTCCTATAGCATGAGATGTGATATCCAACTCCTTCCCATTCCAATCCTGAGACACTTCCTATAGCATGAGATGTTTCTCACTGCTTATAACAAACCCGAGACCCTTCCTATAGCATGAGATGTGATATCCAATCCTTCCCATTCCAATCCTGAGACCCTTCCTATAGCATGAGATGTGATATCTCAATGCTTCTAATATCAAACGTGAGACCCTCCCTATAGCATATGTGATATCCAAGTCCTTCCCATTCCAATCCTGAGACACTTCCTATAGCATGAGATGTGATATCTCAATGCTTCTAATACCAAACCTGAGACTCTTCCTATAACATGAGATGGGATATCCAACTCCTTCCCATTCCAATCCTGAGACCCTTTCGATTGCAAAGATGTGATATCTCAATGCTTATACCAAACCTGAGACCCTTCCTACGGCATGAGATGTCATATACAACTCCTTCCCATTCCAATCCTGAGACCCTTCCGATAGCATGAGATGTGATATCTCAATGCTTCTAATACCAAATCTGAGATGCTTCCTATAGCATGAGATGTGATATCCAACTTCTTCCCATTCCAATCCTGAGACCCTTCCTATAGCATGAGATGTGATATCTCAATGCTTATACCAAACCTGAGACCCTTCCTATAGCATGAGATGTGATATCCAACTTCTTCCCATTCCAATCCTGAGACCCTTCCTATAACATGAGATGTGATGTCTCAATGCGTCTAATAACAAACCTGAGATCTTTCCTATAACATGAGATGTGATATCCAACTCCTTCCCATTCCAATTGTGAGACCCTTCCTATAGCATGAGATATGATATCCAAGTCCTTCCCATTCCAATCCTGAGACCCTTCCTATAACATGAGATGGGATATCCAACTCCTTCCAAATCCAATACTGATACCCTTCCGATAGCATGAGATGTGATATCCCAATGCTTCTACCAAACCTGAGACCCATACTATGGCATGAGATGTGATATCAAACTCCTTCCCATTCCAATCCTGAGACCCTTCCTATAGCTTGAGATGTGATATCCAACTCCTTCCCATTCCAATCCTGAGACCCTTCCTATAACATGAGATGTGATATCCAACTCCTTCCCATTCCAACCTGAGACCCTTCCTTTAGCATGAGATGGGATATCCAACTCCTTCCAAATCCAATACTGATACCCTTCCGATAGCATGAGATGTGATATCCCAATGCTTCTACCAAACCTGAGACCCATACTATGGCATGAGATGTGATATCAAACTCCTTCCCATTCCAATCCTGAGACCCGTCCTATAACATGAGATGTGATATCCAAATCCTTCCCATTCCAATCCTGAGACCCTTCCGATATCATGAGATGTGATATCTCAATGCTTCTAATATCAAACTTGAGACCCTCCCTATAGCATGAGATGTGATATCCAAGTCCTTCCCATTCCAATCCTGAGACCCTTCCTATAGCATGAGAAGTGATATCTCAATGCTTCTAATACCAAACCTTAGACCCTTCCTTTATCATGAGATGTGATATCCAACTCCTTCCCATTCCAATCCTGAGACCCTTCCGATATCATGAGATGTGATATCTCAATGCTTCTAATATCAAACTTGAGACCCTCCCTATAGCATGAGATGTGATATCCAAATACTTCCCATTCCAATCCTGAGACCCTCCCTATAGCATGAGAAGTGATATCTCAATGCTTCTAATACCAAACCTGAGATCCTTCCTATAACATGAGATGTGATATCCAAATCCTTCCCTTTCCAAACCTGAGACCCTCCCTTTAGCATGAGATGTGATATCCAACTCCTTCCCATTCCAATCCTGAGACCCTTCTGATAGCATGAGATGTGATATCTCAATGCCTCTAATACCAAACCTGAGATCCTACCTCTAACATGAAATGTGATATCCAACTCCTTCCCTTTCCAAACCTGAGACCCTGCCTATAGCATGAGATGTGATATCCAAGTCCTTCCCATTCCAATCCCGAGACCCTTCCTATAGCATGTGATGTGATACCTAAATGCTTATACCAAACCTGAGACCCTTCCTATATCATGAGATGTCATATCCAACTCCTTCCCATTCCAATCCTGAGACCCTTCCGATATCATGAGATTTGTTATCTCAATGCTTCTAATATCAAACTTGAGACCCTCCCTATAGCATGAGATGTGACATCCAAGTCCTTCCCATTCCAATCCTGAGACCCTTCCGATAGCAGAGATGTGATATCTCAATGCTTATACCAAACCTGAGACCCTTCCTATAGCCTGAGATGTCATATACAACTCCTTCCAATTCCAATCCTGAGACCCTTCCTATAGCATGAGATGTGATATCTCAATGCCTATACCAAATCAGAGACCCTTCCTATAGCATGAGATGTGATATCCAACTCCTTCCCATTCCAATCCTGAGACCCTTCCTATAGCATGAGAAGTGATATCTCCATGCGTATACCAAACCTGAGACCCTTCCTATAGCATGAGATGTGATATCCAAATCCGTCCAATTCCAATCCTGAGACCCTTCCTATACCATGAGATGTGATATCTCAATGCTTATACCAAACCTGAGAGCCTACCTATAGCATGAGATGTGATGTCCAAGTCCATCCCATTCCAATCCTTAGACCCTTCCTACAGCATGCGATGTGATATCTCAATGATTCTAATACCAAACCAGAGACCCGTCCTATAACATGGGATGGGATATCCAACTTCTTCCCATTCCAATCCTGAGACCCTTCCTATAGCATGAGATGTGATATCTCAATGCTACCAAACCTGAGACCCTTCCTATAGCATGAGATGTGATATCCAACTCCTTCCCATTCCAATCCTGAGACACTTCCTATAGCATGAGATGTATCTCACTGCTTATAACAAACCTGAGACCCTTCCTATAGCATGAGATGTGATATCCAATCCTTCCCATTCCAATCCTGAGACCCTTCCTATAGCATGAGATGTGATATCTCAATGCTTCTAATATCAAACTTGAGACCCTCCCTATAGCATATGTGATATCCAAGTCCTTCCCATTCCAATCCTGAGACACTTCCTATAGCATGAGATGTGATATCCAACTCCTTCCCATTCCAACCTGAGACCCTTCCTATAGCATGAGATGGGATATCCAACTCCTTCCAAATCCAATACTGATACCCTTCCTATAGCTTGTGATGTGATATCCAACTCCTTCCCATTCCAATTCTGAGACCCTTCCTATACCATGAGACTTGATATCTCAATGCTTCTAATACCAAATCTGAGATCCTTCCTATAGCATGAGATGTGATATCCAACTTCTTCCCATTCCAATCCTGAGACCCTTCCTATAGCATGAGATGTGATATCTCAATGCTACCAAACCTGAGACCCTTCCTATAGCATGAGATGTGATATCCAACTCCTTCCCATTCCAATCCTGAGACACTTCCTATAGCATGAGATGTTTCTCACTGCTTATAACAAACCCGAGACCCTTCCTATAGCATGAGATGTGATATCCAATCCTTCCCATTCCAATCCTGAGACCCTTCCTATAGCATGAGATGTGATATCTCAATGCTTCTAATATCAAACGTGAGACCCTCCCTATAGCATATGTGATATCCAAGTCCTTCCCATTCCAATCCTGAGACACTTCCTATAGCATGAGATGTGATATCTCAATGCTTCTAATACCAAACCTGAGACTCTTCCTATAACATGAGATGGGATATCCAACTCCTTCCCATTCCAATCCTGAGACCCTTTCGATTGCAAAGATGTGATATCTCAATGCTTATACCAAACCTGAGACCCTTCCTACGGCATGAGATGTCATATACAACTCCTTCCCATTCCAATCCTGAGACCCTTCCGATAGCATGAGATGTGATATCTCAATGCTTCTAATACCAAATCTGAGATGCTTCCTATAGCATGAGATGTGATATCCAACTTCTTCCCATTCCAATCCTGAGACCCTTCCTATAGCATGAGATGTGATATCTCAATGCTTATACCAAACCTGAGACCCTTCCTATAGCATGAGATGTGATATCCAACTTCTTCCCATTCCAATCCTGAGACCCTTCCTATAACATGAGATGTGATGTCTCAATGCGTCTAATAACAAACCTGAGATCTTTCCTATAACATGAGATGTGATATCCAACTCCTTCCCATTCCAATTGTGAGACCCTTCCTATAGCATGAGATATGATATCCAAGTCCTTCCCATTCCAATCCTGAGACCCTTCCTATAACATGAGATGGGATATCCAACTCCTTCCAAATCCAATACTGATACCCTTCCGATAGCATGAGATGTGATATCCCAATGCTTCTACCAAACCTGAGACCCATACTATGGCATGAGATGTGATATCAAACTCCTTCCCATTCCAATCCTGAGACCCTTCCTATAGCTTGAGATGTGATATCCAACTCCTTCCCATTCCAATCCTGAGACCCTTCCTATAACATGAGATGTGATATCCAACTCCTTCCCATTCCAACCTGAGACCCTTCCTTTAGCATGAGATGGGATATCCAACTCCTTCCAAATCCAATACTGATACCCTTCCGATAGCATGAGATGTGATATCCCAATGCTTCTACCAAACCTGAGACCCATACTATGGCATGAGATGTGATATCAAACTCCTTCCCATTCCAATCCTGAGACCCGTCCTATAACATGAGATGTGATATCCAAATCCTTCCCATTCCAATCCTGAGACCCTTCCGATATCATGAGATGTGATATCTCAATGCTTCTAATATCAAACTTGAGACCCTCCCTATAGCATGAGATGTGATATCCAAGTCCTTACCATTCCAATCCTGAGACCCTTCCTATAGCATGAGAAGTGATATCTCAATGCTTCTAATACCAAACCTTAGACCCTTCCTTTATCATGAGATGTGATATCCAACTCCTTCCCATTCCAACCTGAGACCCTTCCTTTAGCATGAGATGGGATATCCAACTCCTTCCAAATCCAATACTGATACCCTTCCGATAGCATGAGATGTGATATCCCAATGCTTCTACCAAACCTGAGACCCATACTATGGCATGGGATGTGATATCAAACTCCTTCCCATTCCAATCCTGAGACCCGTCCTATAACATGAGATGTGATATCCAAATCCTTCCCATTCCAATCCTGAGACCCTTCCGATATCATGAGATGTGATATCTCAATGCTTCTAATATCAAACTTGAGACCCTCCCTATAGCATGAGATGTGATATCCAAGTCCTTCCCATTCCAATCCTGAGACCCTTCCTATAGCATGAGAAGTGATATCTCAATGCTTCTAATACCAAACCTTAGATCCTTCCTTTATCATGAGATGTGATATCCAACTCCTTCCCATTCCAATCCTGAGACCCTTCCGATATCATGAGATGTGAAATCTCAATGCTTCTAATATCAAACTTGAGACCCTCCCTATAGCATGAGATGTGATATCCAAATACTTCCCATTCCAATCCTGAGACCCTCCCTATAGCATGAGAAGTGATATCTCAATGCTTCTAATACCAAACCTGAGATCCTTCCTATAACATGAGATGTGATATCCAACTCCTTCCCATTCCAATCCTGAGACACTTCCTATAGCATGAGATGTGCTATCCAACTCCTTCCCATTCCAATCCTGAGACTCTTATGATAGCATGAGATGTGATATCTCAATGCCTCTAATACCAAACCTGAGATACTTCCGATAGCATGAGATGTGATATCTCAATGCTTCTAATACCAAACCTGAGATCCTTCCTATAACATGAGATGTGATATCCAAATCCTTCCCTTTCCAAACCTGAGACCCTCCCTTTAGCATGAGATGTGATATCCAACTCCTTCCCATTCCAATCCTGAGACCCTTCTGATAGCATGAGATGTGATATCTCAATGCCTCTAATACCAAACCTGAGATCCTACCTCTAACATGAAATGTGATATCCAACTCCTTCCCTTTCCAAACCTGAGACCCTGCCTATAGCATGAGATGTGATATCCAAGTCCTTCCCATTCCAATCCCGAGACCCTTCCTATAGCATGTGATGTGATATCTCAATGCTTATACCAAACCTGAGACCCTTCCTATGGCATGAGATGTCTTATACAACTCCTTCCCATTCCAATCCTGAGACCCTTCCTATAGCATGAGATGTGATATCTCAATGCTTATACCAAACCTGAGACCCTTCCTATAGCATGAGATGTGATATCCAACTTCTTCCCATTCCAATCCTGAGACCCTTCCTATAACATGAGATTTGATGTCTCAATGCTTCTAATACCAAACCTGAGATCTTTCCTATAACATGAGATGTGATATCCAACTCCTTCCCATTCCAATTCTGAGACCCTTCCTATAGCATGAGATGTGATATCTCAATGCTTATACCAAACCTGAGACCCTTCCTATAGCTTGAGATGTGATATCCAACTCCTTCCCATTCCAATCCTGAGACCCTTCCTATAACATGAGATGTGATATCCAACTCCTTCCCATTCCAACCTGAGACCCTTCCTTTAGCATGAGATGGGATATCCAACTCCTTCCAAATCCAATACTGATACCCTTCCGATAGCATGAGATGTGATATCCCAATGCTTCTACCAAACCTGAGACCCATACTATGGCATGAGATGTGATATCAAACTCCTTCCCATTCCAATCCTGAGACCCGTCCTATAACATGAGATGTGATATCCAAATCCTTCCCATTCCAATCCTGAGACCCTTCCGATATCATGAGATGTGATATCTCAATGCTTCTAATATCAAACTTGAGACCCTCCCTATAGCATGAGATGTGATATCCAAGTCCTTCCCATTCCAATCCTGAGACCCTTCCTATAGCATGAGAAGTGATATCTCAATGCTTCTAATACCAAACCTTAGACCCTTCCTTTATCATGAGATGTGATATCCAGCTCCTTCCCATTCCAATCCTGAGACTCTTCCGATATCATGAGATGTGATATCTCACTGCTTATAACAAACCTGAGACCCTTCCTATAGCATGAGATGTGATATCCAACTTCTTCCCATTCCAATCCTGAGACCCTTCCTATAACATGAGATGTGATGTCTCAATGCTTCTAATACCAAACCTGAGACCCGTCCTATAACATGAGATGTGATATCCAAATCCTTCCCATTCCAATCCTGAGACCCTTCCGATATCATGAGATGTGATATCTCAATGCTTCTAATATCAAACTTGAGACCCTCCCTATAGCATGAGATGTGATATCCAAGTCCTTCCCATTCCAATCCTGAGACCCTTCCTATAGCATGAGAAGTGATATCTCAATGCTTCTAATACCAAACCTTAGACCCTTCCTTTATCATGAGATGTGATATCCAACTTCTTCCCATTCCAATCCTGAAACCCTTCCTATAGCATGAGATGTGATATCTCAAAGCTTATACCAAACCTGAGACCCTTCCTATAGCATGAGATGTGATATCCAACTCCTTCCCATTCCAATCCTGAGACCCTTCTGATAGCATGAGATGTGATATCTCAATGCCTCTAATACCAGACCTGAGATCCTACCTCTAACATGAAATGTGATATCCAACTCCTTCCCTTTCCAAACCTGAGACCCTGCCTATAGCATGAGATGTGATATCCAAGTCCTTCCCATTCCAATCCCGAGACCCTTCCTATAGCATGTGATGTGATATCTCAATGCTTATACCAAACCTGAGACCCTTCCTATGGCATGAGATGTCTTATACAACTCCTTCCCATTCCAATCCTGAGACCCTTCCTATAGCATGAGATGTGATATCTCAATGCTTATACCAAACCTGAGACCCTTCCTATAGCATGAGATGTGATATCCAACTTCTTCCCATTCCAATCCTGAGACCCTTCCTATAACATGAGATTTGATGTCTCAATGCTTCTAATACCAAACCTGAGATCTTTCCTATAACATGAGATGTGATAACCAACTCCTTCCCATTCCAATTCTGAGACCCTTCCTATAGCATGAGATGTGATATCTCAATGCTTATACCAAACCTGAGACCCTTCCTATAGCTTGAGATGTGATATCCAACTCCTTCCCATTCCAATCCTGAGACCCTTCCTATAACATGAGATGTGATATCCAACTCCTTCCCATTCCAACCTGAGACCCTTCCTTTAGCATGAGATGGGATATCCAACTCCTTCCAAATCCAATACTGATACCCTTCCGATAGCATGAGATGTGATATCCCAATGCTTCTACCAAACCTGAGACCCATACTATGGCATGAGATGTGATATCAAACTCCTTCCCATTCCAATCCTGAGACCCGTCCTATAACATGAGATGTGATATCCAAATCCTTCCCATTCCAATCCTGAGACCCTTCCGATATCATGAGATGTGATATCTCAATGCTTCTAATATCAAACTTGAGACCCTCCCTATAGCATGAGATGTGATATCCAAGTCCTTCCCATTCCAATCCTGAGACCCTTCCTATAGCATGAGAAGTGATATCTCAATGCTTCTAATACCAAACCTTAGACCCTTCCTTTATCATGAGATGTGATATCCAGCTCCTTCCCATTCCAATCCTGAGACTCTTCCGATATCATGAGATGTGATATCTCACTGCTTATAACAAACCTGAGACCCTTCCTATAGCATGAGATGTGATATCCAACTTCTTCCCATTCCAATCCTGAGACCCTTCCTATAACATGAGATGTGATGTCTCAATGCTTCTAATACCAAACCTGAGACCCGTCCTATAACATGAGATGTGATATCCAAATCCTTCCCATTCCAATCCTGAGACCCTTCCGATATCATGAGATGTGATATCTCAATGCTTCTAATATCAAACTTGAGACCCTCCCTATAGCATGAGATGTGATATCCAAGTCCTTCCCATTCCAATCCTGAGACCCTTCCTATAGCATGAGAAGTGATATCTCAATGCTTCTAATACCAAACCTTAGACCCTTCCTTTATCATGAGATGTGATATCCAACTTCTTCCCATTCCAATCCTGAAACCCTTCCTATAGCATGAGATGTGATATCTCAAAGCTTATACCAAACCTGAGACCCTTCCTATATCATTAGATATGATATCCAAGTCCTTCCCATTCCAATCCTGAGACCCTTCCTATAACATGAGATGTGATATCCAACTCCTTCCCATTCCAACCTGAGACCCTTCCTATAGCATGAGATGGGATATCCAACTCCTTCCAAATCCAATACTGATACCCTTCCTATAGCTTGTGATGTGATATCCAACTCCTTCCCATTCCAATTCTGAGACCCTTCCTATACCATGAGACTTGATATCTCAATGCTTCTAATACCAAATCTGAGATCCTTCCTATAGCATGAGATGTGATATCCAACTTCTTCCCATTCCAATCCTGAGACCCTTCCTATAGCATGAGATGTGATATCTCAATGCTACCAAACCTGAGACCCTTCCTATAGCATGAGATGTGATATCCAACTCCTTCCCATTCCAATCCTGAGACACTTCCTATAGCATGAGATGTTTCTCACTGCTTATAACAAACCCGAGACCCTTCCTATAGCATGAGATGTGATATCCAATCCTTCCCATTCCAATCCTGAGACCCTTCCTATAGCATGAGATGTGATATCTCAATGCTTCTAATATCAAACGTGAGACCCTCCCTATAGCATATGTGATATCCAAGTCCTTCCCATTCCAATCCTGAGACACTTCCTATAGCATGAGATGTGATATCTCAATGCTTCTAATACCAAACCTGAGACTCTTCCTATAACATGAGATGGGATATCCAACTCCTTCCCATTCCAATCCTGAGACCCTTTCGATTGCAAAGATGTGATATCTCAATGCTTATACCAAACCTGAGACCCTTCCTACGGCATGAGATGTCATATACAACTCCTTCCCATTCCAATCCTGAGACCCTTCCGATAGCATGAGATGTGATATCTCAATGCTTCTAATACCAAATCTGAGATGCTTCCTATAGCATGAGATGTGATATCCAACTTCTTCCCATTCCAATCCTGAGACCCTTCCTATAGCATGAGATGTGATATCTCAATGCTTATACCAAACCTGAGACCCTTCCTATAGCATGAGATGTGATATCCAACTTCTTCCCATTCCAATCCTGAGACCCTTCCTATAACATGAGATGTGATGTCTCAATGCGTCTAATAACAAACCTGAGATCTTTCCTATAACATGAGATGTGATATCCAACTCCTTCCCATTCCAATTGTGAGACCCTTCCTATAGCATGAGATATGATATCCAAGTCCTTCCCATTCCAATCCTGAGACCCTTCCTATAACATGAGATGGGATATCCAACTCCTTCCAAATCCAATACTGATACCCTTCCGATAGCATGAGATGTGATATCCCAATGCTTCTACCAAACCTGAGACCCATACTATGGCATGAGATGTGATATCAAACTCCTTCCCATTCCAATCCTGAGACCCTTCCTATAGCTTGAGATGTGATATCCAACTCCTTCCCATTCCAATCCTGAGACCCTTCCTATAACATGAGATGTGATATCCAACTCCTTCCCATTCCAACCTGAGACCCTTCCTTTAGCATGAGATGGGATATCCAACTCCTTCCAAATCCAATACTGATACCCTTCCGATAGCATGAGATGTGATATCCCAATGCTTCTACCAAACCTGAGACCCATACTATGGCATGAGATGTGATATCAAACTCCTTCCCATTCCAATCCTGAGACCCGTCCTATAACATGAGATGTGATATCCAAATCCTTCCCATTCCAATCCTGAGACCCTTCCGATATCATGAGATGTGATATCTCAATGCTTCTAATATCAAACTTGAGACCCTCCCTATAGCATGAGATGTGATATCCAAGTCCTTCCCATTCCAATCCTGAGACCCTTCCTATAGCATGAGAAGTGATATCTCAATGCTTCTAATACCAAACCTTAGACCCTTCCTTTATCATGAGATGTGATATCCAACTCCTTCCCATTCCAATCCTGAGACCCTTCCGATATCATGAGATGTGATATCTCAATGCTTCTAATATCAAACTTGAGACCCTCCCTATAGCATGAGATGTGATATCCAAATACTTCCCATTCCAATCCTGAGACCCTCCCTATAGCATGAGAAGTGATATCTCAATGCTTCTAATACCAAACCTGAGATCCTTCCTATAACATGAGATGTGATATCCAAATCCTTCCCTTTCCAAACCTGAGACCCTCCCTTTAGCATGAGATGTGATATCCAACTCCTTCCCATTCCAATCCTGAGACCCTTCTGATAGCATGAGATGTGATATCTCAATGCCTCTAATACCAAACCTGAGATCCTACCTCTAACATGAAATGTGATATCCAACTCCTTCCCTTTCCAAACCTGAGACCCTGCCTATAGCATGAGATGTGATATCCAAGTCCTTCCCATTCCAATCCCGAGACCCTTCCTATAGCATGTGATGTGATACCTAAATGCTTATACCAAACCTGAGACCCTTCCTATATCATGAGATGTCATATCCAACTCCTTCCCATTCCAATCCTGAGACCCTTCCGATATCATGAGATTTGTTATCTCAATGCTTCTAATATCAAACTTGAGACCCTCCCTATAGCATGAGATGTGACATCCAAGTCCTTCCCATTCCAATCCTGAGACCCTTCCGATAGCAGAGATGTGATATCTCAATGCTTATACCAAACCTGAGACCCTTCCTATAGCCTGAGATGTCATATACAACTCCTTCCAATTCCAATCCTGAGACCCTTCCTATAGCATGAGATGTGATATCTCAATGCCTATACCAAATCAGAGACCCTTCCTATAGCATGAGATGTGATATCCAACTCCTTCCCATTCCAATCCTGAGACCCTTCCTATAGCATGAGAAGTGATATCTCCATGCGTATACCAAACCTGAGACCCTTCCTATAGCATGAGATGTGATATCCAAATCCGTCCAATTCCAATCCTGAGACCCTTCCTATACCATGAGATGTGATATCTCAATGCTTATACCAAACCTGAGAGCCTACCTATAGCATGAGATGTGATGTCCAAGTCCATCCCATTCCAATCCTTAGACCCTTCCTACAGCATGCGATGTGATATCTCAATGATTCTAATACCAAACCAGAGACCCGTCCTATAACATGGGATGGGATATCCAACTTCTTCCCATTCCAATCCTGAGACCCTTCCTATAGCATGAGATGTGATATCTCAATGCTACCAAACCTGAGACCCTTCCTATAGCATGAGATGTGATATCCAACTCCTTCCCATTCCAATCCTGAGACACTTCCTATAGCATGAGATGTATCTCACTGCTTATAACAAACCTGAGACCCTTCCTATAGCATGAGATGTGATATCCAATCCTTCCCATTCCAATCCTGAGACCCTTCCTATAGCATGAGATGTGATATCTCAATGCTTCTAATATCAAACTTGAGACCCTCCCTATAGCATATGTGATATCCAAGTCCTTCCCATTCCAATCCTGAGACACTTCCTATAGCATGAGATGTGATATCCAACTCCTTCCCATTCCAACCTGAGACCCTTCCTATAGCATGAGATGGGATATCCAACTCCTTCCAAATCCAATACTGATACCCTTCCTATAGCTTGTGATGTGATATCCAACTCCTTCCCATTCCAATTCTGAGACCCTTCCTATACCATGAGACTTGATATCTCAATGCTTCTAATACCAAATCTGAGATCCTTCCTATAGCATGAGATGTGATATCCAACTTCTTCCCATTCCAATCCTGAGACCCTTCCTATAGCATGAGATGTGATATCTCAATGCTACCAAACCTGAGACCCTTCCTATAGCATGAGATGTGATATCCAACTCCTTCCCATTCCAATCCTGAGACACTTCCTATAGCATGAGATGTTTCTCACTGCTTATAACAAACCCGAGACCCTTCCTATAGCATGAGATGTGATATCCAATCCTTCCCATTCCAATCCTGAGACCCTTCCTATAGCATGAGATGTGATATCTCAATGCTTCTAATATCAAACGTGAGACCCTCCCTATAGCATATGTGATATCCAAGTCCTTCCCATTCCAATCCTGAGACACTTCCTATAGCATGAGATGTGATATCTCAATGCTTCTAATACCAAACCTGAGACTCTTCCTATAACATGAGATGGGATATCCAACTCCTTCCCATTCCAATCCTGAGACCCTTTCGATTGCAAAGATGTGATATCTCAATGCTTATACCAAACCTGAGACCCTTCCTACGGCATGAGATGTCATATACAACTCCTTCCCATTCCAATCCTGAGACCCTTCCGATAGCATGAGATGTGATATCTCAATGCTTCTAATACCAAATCTGAGATGCTTCCTATAGCATGAGATGTGATATCCAACTTCTTCCCATTCCAATCCTGAGACCCTTCCTATAGCATGAGATGTGATATCTCAATGCTTATACCAAACCTGAGACCCTTCCTATAGCATGAGATGTGATATCCAACTTCTTCCCATTCCAATCCTGAGACCCTTCCTATAACATGAGATGTGATGTCTCAATGCGTCTAATAACAAACCTGAGATCTTTCCTATAACATGAGATGTGATATCCAACTCCTTCCCATTCCAATTGTGAGACCCTTCCTATAGCATGAGATATGATATCCAAGTCCTTCCCATTCCAATCCTGAGACCCTTCCTATAACATGAGATGGGATATCCAACTCCTTCCAAATCCAATACTGATACCCTTCCGATAGCATGAGATGTGATATCCCAATGCTTCTACCAAACCTGAGACCCATACTATGGCATGAGATGTGATATCAAACTCCTTCCCATTCCAATCCTGAGACCCTTCCTATAGCTTGAGATGTGATATCCAACTCCTTCCCATTCCAATCCTGAGACCCTTCCTATAACATGAGATGTGATATCCAACTCCTTCCCATTCCAACCTGAGACCCTTCCTTTAGCATGAGATGGGATATCCAACTCCTTCCAAATCCAATACTGATACCCTTCCGATAGCATGAGATGTGATATCCCAATGCTTCTACCAAACCTGAGACCCATACTATGGCATGAGATGTGATATCAAACTCCTTCCCATTCCAATCCTGAGACCCGTCCTATAACATGAGATGTGATATCCAAATCCTTCCCATTCCAATCCTGAGACCCTTCCGATATCATGAGATGTGATATCTCAATGCTTCTAATATCAAACTTGAGACCCTCCCTATAGCATGAGATGTGATATCCAAGTCCTTACCATTCCAATCCTGAGACCCTTCCTATAGCATGAGAAGTGATATCTCAATGCTTCTAATACCAAACCTTAGACCCTTCCTTTATCATGAGATGTGATATCCAACTCCTTCCCATTCCAATCCTGAGACCCTTCCGATATCATGAGATGTGATATCTCAATGCTTCTAATATCAAACTTGAGACCCTCCCTATAGCATGAGATGTGATATCCAAATACTTCCCATTCCAATCCTGAGACCCTCCCTATAGCATGAGAAGTGATATCTCAATGCTTCTAATACCAAACCTGAGATCCTTCCTATAACATGAGATGTGATATCCAAATCCTTCCCTTTCCAAACCTGAGACCCTCCCTTTAGCATGAGATGTGATATCCAACTCCTTCCCATTCCAATCCTGAGACCCTTCTGATAGCATGAGATGTGATATCTCAATGCCTCTAATACCAAACCTGAGATCCTACCTCTAACATGAAATGTGATATCCAACTCCTTCCCTTTCCAAACCTGAGACCCTGCCTATAGCATGAGATGTGATATCCAAGTCCTTCCCATTCCAATCCCGAGACCCTTCCTATAGCATGTGATGTGATACCTAAATGCTTATACCAAACCTGAGACCCTTCCTATATCATGAGATGTCATATCCAACTCCTTCCCATTCCAATCCTGAGACCCTTCCGATATCATGAGATTTGTTATCTCAATGCTTCTAATATCAAACTTGAGACCCTCCCTATAGCATGAGATGTGACATCCAAGTCCTTCCCATTCCAATCCTGAGACCCTTCCGATAGCAGAGATGTGATATCTCAATGCTTATACCAAACCTGAGACCCTTCCTATAGCCTGAGATGTCATATACAACTCCTTCCAATTCCAATCCTGAGACCCTTCCTATAGCATGAGATGTGATATCTCAATGCCTATACCAAATCAGAGACCCTTCCTATAGCATGAGATGTGATATCCAACTCCTTCCCATTCCAATCCTGAGACCCTTCCTATAGCATGAGAAGTGATATCTCCATGCGTATACCAAACCTGAGACCCTTCCTATAGCATGAGATGTGATATCCAAATCCGTCCAATTCCAATCCTGAGACCCTTCCTATACCATGAGATGTGATATCTCAATGCTTATACCAAACCTGAGAGCCTACCTATAGCATGAGATGTGATGTCCAAGTCCATCCCATTCCAATCCTTAGACCCTTCCTACAGCATGCGATGTGATATCTCAATGATTCTAATACCAAACCAGAGACCCGTCCTATAACATGGGATGGGATATCCAACTTCTTCCCATTCCAATCCTGAGACCCTTCCTATAGCATGAGATGTGATATCTCAATGCTACCAAACCTGAGACCCTTCCTATAGCATGAGATGTGATATCCAACTCCTTCCCATTCCAATCCTGAGACACTTCCTATAGCATGAGATGTATCTCACTGCTTATAACAAACCTGAGACCCTTCCTATAGCATGAGATGTGATATCCAATCCTTCCCATTCCAATCCTGAGACCCTTCCTATAGCATGAGATGTGATATCTCAATGCTTCTAATATCAAACTTGAGACCCTCCCTATAGCATATGTGATATCCAAGTCCTTCCCATTCCAATCCTGAGACACTTCCTATAGCATGAGATGTGATATCTCAATGCTTCTAATACCAAACCTGAGACTCTTCCTATAACATGAGATGGGATATCCAACTCCTTCCCATTCCAATCCTGAGACCCTTTCGATTGCAAAGATGTGATATCTCAATTCTTATACCAAACCTGAGACCCTTCCTACGGCATGAGATGTCATATACAACTCCTTCCCATTCCAATCCTGAGACCCTTCCGATAGCATGAGATGTGATATCTCAATGCTTCTAATACCAAATCTGAGATGCTTCCTATAGCATGAGATGTGATATCCAACTTCTTCCCATTCCAATCCTGAGACCCTTCCTATAGCATGAGATGTGATATCTCAATGCTTATACCAAACCTGAGACCCTTCCTATAGCATGAGATGTGATATCCAACTTCTTCCCATTCCAATCCTGAGACCCTTCCTATAACATGAGATGTGATGTCTCAATGCTTCTAATACCAAACCTGAGATCTTTCCTATAACATGAGATGTGATATCCAACTCCTTCCCATTCCAATTATGAGACCCTTCCTATAGCATGAGATATGATATCCAAGTCCTTCCCATTCCAATCCTGAGACCCTTCCTATAACATGAAATGTGATATCCAACTCCTTCCCATTCCAACCTGAGACCCTTCCTATAGCATGAAATGGGATATCCAACTCCTTCCAAATCCAATACTGATACCCTTCCGATAGCATGAGATGTGATATCCCAATGCTTCTACCAAACCTGAGACCCATACTATGGCATGAGATGTGATATCAAACTCCTTCCCATTCCAATCCTGAGACCCTTCCTATAGCTTGAGATGTGATATCCAACTCCTTCCCATTCCAATTCTGAGACCCTTCCTATACCATGAGACTTGATATCTCAATGCTTCTAATACCAAACCTGAGACCCGTCCTATAACATGAGATGTGATATCCAAATCCTTCCCATTCCAATCCTGAGACCCTTCCGATATCATGAGATGTGATATCTCAATGCTTCTAATATCAAACTTGAGACCCTCCCTATAGCATGAGATGTGATATCCAAGACCTTCCCATTCCAATCCTGAGACCCTTCCTATAGCATGAGAAGTGATATCTCAATGCTTCTAATACCAAACCTTAGACCCTTCCTTTATCATGAGATGTGATATCCAGCTCCTTCCCATTCCAATCCTGAGACCCTTCCGATATCATGAGATGTGATATCTCACTGCTTATAACAAACCTGAGACCCTTCCTATAGCATGAGATGTGATATCCAACTTCTTCCCATTCCAATCCTGAGACCCTTCCTATAACATGAGATGTGATGTCTCAATGCTTCTAATACCAAACCTGAGACCCGTCCTATAACATGAGATGTGATATCCAAATCCTTCCCATTCCAATCCTGAGACCCTTCCGATATCATGAGATGTGATATCTCAATGCTTCTAATATCAAACTTGAGACCCTCCCTATAGCATGAGATGTGATATCCAAGTCCTTCCCATTCCAATCCTGAGACCCTTCCTATAGCATGAGAAGTGATATCTCAATGCTTCTAATACCAAACCTTAGACCCTTCCTTTATCATGAGATGTGATATCCAATTTCTTCCCATTCCAATCCTGAGACCCTTCCTATAGCATGAGATGTGATATCTCAAAGCTTATACCAAACCTGAGACCATTCCTATAGCATGAGATGTGATATCCAACTTCTTCCCATTCCAATCCTGAGACCCTTCCTATAACATGAGATGTGATGTCTCAATGCTTCTAATACCAAACCTGAGATCTTTCCTATAACATGAGATGACATCCAACTCCTTCCCATTCCAATTCTGAGACCCTTCCTATAGCATTAGATATGATATCCAAGTCCTTCCCATTCCAATCCTGAGACCCTTCCTATAACATGAGATGTGATATCCAACTCCTTCCCATTCCAACCTGAGACCCTTCCTATAGCATGAGATGGGATATCCAACTCCTTCCAAATCCAATACTGATACCCTTCCGATAGCATGAGATGTGATATCCCAATGCTTCTACCAAACCTGAGACCCATACTATGGCATGAGATGTGATATCAAACTCCTTCCCATTCCAATCCTGAGACCCTTCCTATAGCTTAAGATGTGATATCCAACTCCTTTCCATTCCAATTCTGAGACCCTTCCTATACCATGAGACTTGATATCTCAATGCTTCTAATACCAAATCTGAGATCCTTCCTATAGCATGAGATGTGATATCCAACTTCTTCCCATTCCAATCCTGAGACCCTTCCTATAGCATGAGATGTGATATCTCAATGCTACCAAACCTGAGACCCTTCCTATAGCATGAGATGTGATATCCAACTCCTTCCCATTCCAATCCTGAGACACTTCCTATAGCATGAGATGTTTCTCACTGCTTATAACAAACCTGAGACCCTTCCTATAGCATGAGATGTGATATCCAATCCTTCCCATTCCAATCCTGAGACCCTTCCTATAGCATGAGATGTGATATCTCAATGCTTCTAATATCAAACTTGAGACCCTCCCTATAGCATATGTGATATCCAAGTCCTTCCCATTCCAATCCTGAGACCCTTCCTATAACATGAGATGTGATGTCTCAATGCTTCTAATACCAAACCTGAGATCTTTCCTATAACATGAGATGACATCCAACTCCTTCCCATTCCAATTCTGAGACCCTTCCTATAGCATTAGATATGATATCCAAGTCCTTCCCATTCCAATCCTGAGACCCTTCCTATAACATGAGATGTGATATCCAACTCCTTCCCATTCCAACCTGAGACCCTTCCTATAGCATGAGATGGGATATCCAACTCCTTCCAAATCCAATACTGATACCCTTCCGATAGCATGAGATGTGATATCCCAATGCTTCTACCAAACCTGAGACCCATACTATGGCATGAGATGTGATATCAAACTCCTTCCCATTCCAATCCTGAGACCCTTCCTATAGCTTGAGATGTGATATCCAACTCCTTCCCATTCCAATTCTGAGACCCTTCCTATACCATGAGACTTGATATCTCAATGCTTCTAATACCAAATCTGAGATCCTTCCTATAGCATGAGATGTGATATCCAACTTCTTCCCATTCCAATCCTGAGACCCTTCCTATAGCATGAGATGTGATATCTCAATGCTACCAAACCTGAGACCCTTCCTATAGCATGAGATGTGATATCCAACTCCTTCCCATTCCAATCCTGAGACCCTTCCTATAGCATGAGATGTGATATCTCAATGCTTCTAATATCAAACTTGAGACCCTCCCTATAGCATATGTGATATCCAAGTCCTTCCCATTCCAATCCTGAGACACTTCCTATAGCATGAGATGTGATATCTCAATGCTTCTAATACCAAACCTGAGACTCTTCCTATAACATGAGATGGGATATCCAACTCCTTCCCATTCCAATCCTGAGACCCTTTCGATTGCAAAGATGTGATATCTCAATGCTTATACCAAACCTGAGACCCTTCCTACGGCATGAGATGTCATATACAACTCCTTCCCATTCCAATCCTGAGACCCTTCCGATAGCATGAGATGTGATATCTCAATGCTTCTAATACCAAATCTGAGATGCTTCCTATAGCATGAGATGTGATATCCAACTTCTTCCCATTCCAATCCTGAGACCCTTCCTATAGCATGAGATGTGATATCTCAATGCTTATACCAAACCTGAGACCCTTCCTATAGCATGAGATGTGATATCCAACTTCTTCCCATTCCAATCCTGAGACCCTTCCTATAACATGAGATGTGATGTCTCAATGCTTCTAATACCAAACCTGAGATCTTTCCTATAACATGAGATGTGATATCCAACTCCTTCCCATTCCAATTATGAGACCCTTCCTATAGCATGAGATATGATATCCAAGTCCTTCCCATTCCAATCCTGAGACCCTTCCTATAACATGAGATGGGATATCCAACTCCATCCAAATCCAATACTGATACCCTTCCGATAGCATGAGATGTGATATCCCAATGCTTCTACCAAACCTGAGACCCATACTATGGCATGAGATGTGATATCAAACTCCTTCCCATTCCAATCCTGAGACCCTTCCTATAGCTTGAGATGTGATATCCAACTCCTTCCCATTCCAATTCTGAGACCCTTCCTATACCATGAGACTTGATATCTCAATGCTTCTAATACCAAACCTGAGACCCGTCCTATAACATGAGATGTGATATCCAAATCCTTCCCATTCCAATCCTGAGACCCTTCCGATATCATGAGATGTGATATCTCAATGCTTCTAATATCAAACTTGAGACCCTCCCTATAGCATGAGATGTGATATCCAAGTCCTTCCCATTCCAATCCTGAGACCCTTCCTATAGCATGAGAAGTGATATCTCAATGCTTCTAATACCAAACCTTAGACCCTTCCTTTATCATGAGATGTGATATCCAGCTCCTTCCCATTCCAATCCTGAGACCCTTCCGATATCATGAGATGTGATATCTCACTGCTTATAACAAACCTGAGACCCTTCCTATAGCATGAGATGTGATATCCAATCCTTCCCATTCCAATCCTGAGACCCTTCCTATAGCATGAGATGTGATATCTCAATGCTTCTAATATCAAACTTGAGACCCTCCCTATAGCATATGTGATATCCAAGTCCTTCCCATTCCAATCCTGAGACACCTCCTATAGCATGAGATGTGATATCTCAATGCTTCTAATATCAAACTTGAGACCCTCCCTATAGCATATGTGATATCCAAGTCCTTCCCATTCCAATCCTGAGACACCTCCTATAGCATGAGATGTGATATCTCAATGCTTCTAATACCAAACCTGAGACTCTTCCTATAACATGAGATGGGATATCCAACTCCTTCCCATTCCAATCCTGAGACCCTTACGATTGCAAAGATGTGATATCTCAATGCTTATACCAAACCTGAGACCCTTCCTACGGCATGAGATGTCATATACAACTCCTTCCCATTCCAATCCTGAGACCCTTCCTATAGCATGAGATGTGATATCTCAATGCTTATACCAAACCTGAGACCCTTCCTATAGCATGAGATGTGATATCTCAATGCTTCTAATACCAAACCTGAGATCCTTCCTATAACGAGATGTGATATCCAACTCCTTCCATTCCAATCCAGAGACCCTTCCTATAGCATGAGATGTGATATCTCAATGCTTATACCAAACCTGAGACCCTTCCTATAGCATGAGATGTGATATCTCAATGCCTCTAATACCAAACCTGAGATCCTTCCTCTAACATGAAATGTGATATCCAACTCCTTCCCTTTCCAAACCTGAGAGCCTATCTATAGCATGAGATGTGATATCCAAGTCCTTCCCATTCCAATCCTTAGACCCTTCCTACAGCATGCAATATGATATCTCAATGATTCTAATAACAAACCTGAGACCCGTCATATAACATGAGATGGGATATCCAACTCCTTCCCATTCCAATCCTGAGACACTTCCGATAGCAGAGATATGATATCTCAATGCTTATACCAAACCTGAGACCCTTCCTATATCATGAGATGTGATATCCAACTCCTTCCCGTTCCAAAGCTGAGACCTTTCCTATAGCATATGTGATATCCAACTCATTCCCATTCCAAACATGAGACCCTTCCTATAGCAAGAATGTAATATCCAACTCCTTCCCATTCCAATCCTGAGGCCATTCCTATAGCATGAGATGTGATATCTCAATGCTTCTAATACCAAATCTGAGATGCTTCCTATAGCATGAGATGTGATATCCAACTTCTTCCCATTCCAATCCTGAGACCCTTCCTATAGCATGAGATGTGATATCTCAATGCTTATACCAAACCTGAGACCTTTCCTATAGCATGAGATGTGATATCCAACTTCTTCCCATTCCAATCCTGAGACCCTTCCTATAACATGAGATGTGATGTCTCAATGTTTCTAATACCAAACCTGAGATCTTTCCTATAACATGAGATGTGATATCCAACTCCTTCCCATTCCAATTATGAGACCCTTCCTATAGCATGAGATATGATATCCAAGTCCTTCCCATTCCAATCCTGAGACCCTTCCTATAACATGAGATGTGATATCCAACTCCTTCCCATTCCAACCTGAGACCCTTCCTATAGCATGAAATGGGATATCCAACTCCTTCCAAATCCAATACTGATACCCTTCCGATAGTATGAGATGTGATATCCCAATGCTTCTACCAAACCTGAGACCCATACTATGGCATGAGATGTGATATCAAACTCCTTCCCATTCCAATCCTGAGACCCTTCCTATAGCTTGAGATGTGATATCCAACTCCTTCCCATTCCAATTCTGAGACCCTTCCTATACCATGAGACTTGATATCTCAATGCTTCTAATACCAAACCTGAGACCCGTCCTATAACATGAGATGTGATATCCAAATCCTTCCCATTCCAATCCTGAGACCCTTCCGATATCATGAGATGTGATATCTCAATGCTTCTAATATCAAACTTGAGACCCTCCCTATAGCATGAGATGTGATATCCAAGTCCTTCCCATTCCAATCCTGAGACCCTTCCTATAGCATGATAAGTGATATCTCAATGCTTCTAATACCAAACCTTAGACCCTTCCTTTATCATGAGATGTGATATCCAGCTCCTTCCCATTCCAATCCTGAGACCCTTCCGATATCATGAGATGTGATATCTCACTGCTTATAACAAACCTGAGACCCTTCCTATAGCATGAGATGTGATATCCAACTTCTTCCCATTCCAATCCTGAGACCCTTCCTATAACATGAGATGTGATGTCTCAATGCTTCTAATACCAAACCTGAGACGCGTCCTATAACATGAGATGTGATATCCAAATCCTTCCCATTCCAATCCTGAGACCCTTCCGATATCATGAGATGTGATATCTCAATGCTTCTAATATCAAACTTGAGACCCTCCCTATAGCATGAGATGTGATATCCAAGTCCTTCCCATTCCAATCCTGAGACCCTTCCTATAGCATGAGATGTGATATCTCAAAGCTTATACCAAACCTGAGACCCTTCCTATAACATGAGATGTGATGTCTCAATGCTTCTAATACCAAACCTGAGATCTTTCCTATAACATGAGATGATATCCAACTCCTTCCCATTCCAATTCTGAGACCCTTCCTATAGCATTAGATATGATATCCAAGTCCTTCCCATTCCAATCCTGAGACCCTTCCTATAACATGAGATGTGATATCCAACTCCTTCCCATTCCAACCTGAGACCCTTCCTATAGCATGAGATGGGATATCCAACTCCTTCCAAATCCAATACTGATACCCTTCCGATAGCATGAGATGTGATATCCCAATGCTTCTACCAAACTTGAGACCCTCCCTATAGCATGAGATGTGATATCCAAGTCCTTCCCATTCCAATCCTGAGACCCTTCCTATAGCATGAGATGTGATATCTCAAAGCTTATACCAAACCTGAGACCCTTCCTATAGCATGAGATGTGATATCCAACTTCTTCCCATTCCAATCCTGAGACCCTTCCTATAACATGAGATGTGATGTCTCAATGCTTCTATTAACAAACCTGAGATCTTTCCTATAACATGAGATGATATCCAACTCCTACCCATTCCAATTCTGAGACCCTTCCTATAGCATTAGATATGATATCCAAGTCCTTCCCATTCCAATCCTGAGACCCTTCCTATAACATGAGATGTGATATCCAACTCCTTCCCATTCCAACCTGAGACCCTTCCTATAGCATGAGATGGGATATCCAACTCCTTCCAAATCCAATACTGATACCCTTCCGATAGCATGAGATGTGATATCCCAATGCTTCTACCAAACCTGAGACCCATACTATGGCATGAGATGTGATATCAAACGCCTTCCCATTCCAATCCTGAGACCCTTCCTATAGCTTGAGATGTGATATCCAACTCCTTCCCATTCCAATTCTGAGACCCTTCCTATACCATGAGACTTGATATCTCAATGCTTCTAATACCAAATCTGAGATCCTTCCTATAGCATGAGATGTGATATCCAACTTCTTCCCATTCCAATCCTGAGACCCTTCCTATAGCATGAGATGTGATATCTCAATGCTACCAAACCTGAGACCCTTCCTATAGCATGAGATGTGATATCCAACTCCTTCCCATTCCAATCCTGAGACACTTCCTATAGCATGAGATGTATCTCACTGCTTATAACAAACCTGAGACCCTTCCTATAGCATGAGATGTGATATCCAATCCTTCCCATTCCAATCCTGAGACCCTTCCTATAGCATGAGATGTGATATCTCAATGCTTCTAATATCAAACTTGAGACCCTCCCTATAGCATATGTGATATCCAAGTCCTTCCCATTCCAATCCTGAGACACTTCCTATAGCATGAGATGTGATATCTCAATGCTTCTAATACCAAACCTGAGACTCTTCCTATAACATGAGATGGGATATCCAACTCCTTCCCATTCCAATCCTGAGACCCTTTCGATTGCAAAGATGTGATATCTCAATGCTTATACCAAACCTGAGACCCTTCCTACGGCATGAGATGTCATATACAACTCCTTCCCATTCCAATCCTGAGACCCTTCCGATAGCATGACATGTGATATCTCAATGCTTCTAATACCAAATCTGAGATGCTTCCTATAGCATGAGATGTGATATCCAACTTCTTCCCATTCCAATCCTGAGACCCTTCCTATAGCATGAGATGTGATATCTCAATGCTTATACCAAACCTGAGACCCTTCCTATAGCATGAGATGTGATATCCAACTTCTTCCCATTCCAATCCTGAGACCCTTCCTATAACATGAGATGTGATGTCTCAATGCTTCTAATACCAAACCTGAGATCTTTCCTATAACATGAGATGTGATATCCAACTCCTTCCCATTCCAATTATGAGACCCTTCCTATAGCATGAGATATGATATCCAAGTCCTTCCCATTCCAATCCTGAGACCCTTCCTATAGCATGAGATGTGATATCTCAATGCTACCAAACCTGAGACCCTTCCTATAGCATGAGATGTGATATCCAACTCCTTCCCATTCCAATCCTGAGACACTTCCTATAGCATGAGATGTTTCTCACTGCTTATAACAAACCTGAGACCCTTCCTATAGCATGAGATGTGATATCCAATCCTTCCCATTCCAATCCTGAGACCCTTCCTATAGCATGAGATGTGATATCTCAATGCTTCTAATATCAAACTTGAGACCCTCTCTATAGCATATGTGATATCCAAGTCCTTCCCATTCCAATCCTGAGACCCTTCCTATAACATGAGATGTGATGTCTCAATGCTTCTAATACCAAACCTGAGACCCGTCCTATAACATGAGATGTGATATCCAAATCCTTCCCATTCCAATCCTGAGACCCTTCCGATATCATGAGATGTGATATCTCAATGCTTCTAATATCAAACTTGAGACCCTCCCTATAGCATGAGATGTGATATCCAAGTCCTTCCCATTCCAATCCTGAGACCCTTCCTATAGCATGAGAAGTGATATCTCAATGCTTCTAATACCAAACCTTAGACCCTTCCTTTATCATGAGATGTGATATCCAGCTCCTTCCCATTCCAATCCTGAGACCCTTCCGATATCATGAGATGTGATATCTCACTGCTTATAACAAACCTGAGACCCTTCCTATAGCATGAGATGTGATATCCAATCCTTCCCATTCCAATCCTGAGACCCTTCCTATAGCATGAGATGTGATATCTCAATGCTTCTAATATCAAACTTGAGACCCTCCCTATAGCATATGTGATATCCAAGTCCTTCCCATTCCAATCCTGAGACACCTCCTATAGCATGAGATGTGATATCTCAATGCTTCTAATATCAAACTTGAGACCCTCCCTATAGCATATGTGATATCCAAGTCCTTCCCATTCCAATCCTGAGACACCTCCTATAGCATGAGATGTGATATCTCAATGCTTCTAATACCAAACCTGAGACTCTTCCTATAACATGAGATGGGATATCCAACTCCTTCCCATTCCAATCCTGAGACCCTTACGATTGCAAAGATGTGATATCTCAATGCTTATACCAAACCTGAGACCCTTCCTACGGCATGAGATGTCATATACAACTCCTTCCCATTCCAATCCTGAGACCCTTCCTATAGCATGAGATGTGATATCTCAATGCTTATACCAAACCTGAGACCCTTCCTATAGCATGAGATGTGATATCTCAATGCTTCTAATACCAAACCTGAGATCCTTCCTATAACGAGATGTGATATCCAACTCCTTCCATTCCAATCCAGAGACCCTTCCTATAGCATGAGATGTGATATCTCAATGCTTATACCAAACCTGAGACCCTTCCTATAGCATGAGATGTGATATCTCAATGCCTCTAATACCAAACCTGAGATCCTTCCTCTAACATGAAATGTGATATCCAACTCCTTCCCTTTCCAAACCTGAGAGCCTATCTATAGCATGAGATGTGATATCCAAGTCCTTCCCATTCCAATCCTTAGACCCTTCCTACAGCATGCAATATGATATCTCAATGATTCTAATAACAAACCTGAGACCCGTCATATAACATGAGATGGGATATCCAACTCCTTCCCATTCCAATCCTGAGACACTTCCGATAGCAGAGATATGATATCTCAATGCTTATACCAAACCTGAGACCCTTCCTATATCATGAGATGTGATATCCAACTCCTTCCCGTTCCAAAGCTGAGACCTTTCCTATAGCATATGTGATATCCAACTCATTCCCATTCCAAACATGAGACCCTTCCTATAGCAAGAATGTAATATCCAACTCCTTCCCATTCCAATCCTGAGGCCATTCCTATAGCATGAGATGTGATATCTCAATGCTTCTAATACCAAATCTGAGATGCTTCCTATAGCATGAGATGTGATATCCAACTTCTTCCCATTCCAATCCTGAGACCCTTCCTATAGCATGAGATGTGATATCTCAATGCTTATACCAAACCTGAGACCCTTCCTATAGCATGAGATGTGATATCCAACTTCTTCCCATTCCAATCCTGAGACCCTTCCTATAACATGAGATGTGATGTCTCAATGCTTCTAATAACAAACCTGAGATCTTTCCTATAACATGAGATGATATCCAACTCCTTCCCATTCCAATTCTGAGACCCTTCCTATAGCATTAGATATGATATCCAAGTCCTTCCCATTCCAATCCTGAGACCCTTCCTATAACATGAGATGTGATATCCAACTCCTTCCCATTCCAACCTGAGACCCTTCCTATAGCATGAGATGGGATATCCAACTCCTTCCAAATCCAATACTGATACCCTTCCGATAGCATGAGATGTGATATCCCAATGCTTCTACCAAACCTGAGACCCATACTATGGCATGAGATGTGATATCAAACTCCTTCCCATTCCAATCCTGAGACCCTTCCTATAGCTTGAGATGTGATATCCAACTCCTTCCCATTCCAATTCTGAGACCCTTCCTATACCATGAGACTTGATATCTCAATGCTTCTAATACCAAATCTGAGATCCTTCCTATAGCATGAGATGTGATATCCAACTTCTTCCCATTCCAATCCTGAGACCCTTCCTATAGCATGAGATGTGATATCTCAATGCTACCAAACCTGAGACCCTTCCTATAGCATGAGATGTGATATCCAACTCCTTCCCATTCCAATCCTGAGACACTTCCTATAGCATGAGATGTATCTCACTGCTTATAACAAACCTGAGACCCTTCCTATAGCATGAGATGTGATATCCAATCCTTCCCATTCCAATCCTGAGACCCTTCCTATAGCATGAGATGTGATATCTCAATGCTTCTAATATCAAACTTGAGACCCTCCCTATAGCATATGTGATATCCAAGTCCTTCCCATTCCAATCCTGAGACACTTCCTATAGCATGAGATGTGATATCTCAATGCTTCTAATACCAAACCTGAGACTCTTCCTATAACATGAGATGGGATATCCAACTCCTTCCCATTCCAATCCTGAGACCCTTTCGATTGCAAAGATGTGATATCTCAATGCTTATACCAAACCTGAGACCCTTCCTACGGCATGAGATGTCATATACAACTCCTTCCCATTCCAATCCTGAGACCCTTCCGATAGCATGACATGTGATATCTCAATGCTTCTAATACCAAATCTGAGATGCTTCCTATAGCATGAGATGTGATATCCAACTTCTTCCCATTCCAATCCTGAGACCCTTCCTATAGCATGAGATGTGATATCTCAATGCTTATACCAAACCTGAGACCCTTCCTATAGCATGAGATGTGATATCCAACTTCTTCCCATTCCAATCCTGAGACTCTTCCTATAACATGAGATGTGATGTCTCAATGCTTCTAATACCAAACCTGAGATCTTTCCTATAACATGAGATGTGATATCCAACTCCTTCCCATTCCAATTATGTGACCCTTCCTATAGCATGAGATATGATATCCAAGTCCTTCCCATTCCAATCCTGAGACCCTTCCTATAGCATGAGATGTGATATCTCAATGCTACCAAACCTGAGACCCTTCCTATAGCATGAGATGTGATATCCAACTCCTTCCCATTCCAATCCTGAGACACTTCCTATAGCATGAGATGTTTCTCACTGCTTATAACAAACCTGAGACCCTTCCTATAGCATGAGATGTGATATCCAATCCTTCCCATTCCAATCCTGAGACCCTTCCTATAGCATGAGATGTGATATCTCAATGCTTCTAATATCAAACTTGAGACCCTCTCTATAGCATATGTGATATCCAAGTCCTTCCCATTCCAATCCTGAGACCCTTCCTATAACATGAGATGTGATGTCTCAATGCTTCTAATACCAAACCTGAGATCTTTCCTATAACATGAGATGACATCCAACTCCTTCCCATTCCAATTCTGAGACCCTTCCTATAGCATTAGATATGATATCCAAGTCCTTCCCATTCCAATCCTGAGACCCTTCCTATAACATGAGATGTGATATCCAACTCCTTCCCATTCCAACCTGAGACCCTTCCTATAGCATGAGATGGGATATCCAACTCCTTCCAAATCCAATACTGATACCCTTCCGATAGCATGAGATGTGATATCCCAATGCTTCTACCAAACCTGGGACCCATACTATGGCATGAGATGTGATATCAAACTCCTTCCCATTCCAATCCTGAGACCCTTCCTATAGCTTGAGATGTGATATCCAACTCCTTCCCATTCCAATTCTGAGACCCTTCCTATACCATGAGACTTGATATCTCAATGCTTCTAATACCAAATCTGAGATCCTTCCTATAGCATGAGATGTGATATCCAACTTCTTCCCATTCCAATCCTGAGACCCTTCCTATAGCATGAGATGTGATATCTCAATGCTACCAAACCTGAGACCCTTCCTATAGCATGAGATGTGATATCCAACTCCTTCCCATTCCAATCCTGAGACCCTTCCTATAGCATGAGATGTGATATCTCAATGCTTCTAATATCAAACTTGAGACCCTCCCTATAGCATATGTGATATCCAAGTCCTTCCCATTCCAATCCTGAGACACTTCCTATAGCATGAGATGTGATATCTCAATGCTTCTAATACCAAACCTGAGACTCTTCCTATAACATGAGATGGGATATCCAACTCCTTCCCATTCCAATCCTGAGACCCTTTCGATTGCAAAGATGTGATATCTCAATGCTTATACCAAACCTGAGACCCTTCCTACGGCATGAGATGTCATATACAACTCCTTCCCATTCCAATCCTGAGACCCTTCCGATAGCATGAGATGTGATATCTCAATGCTTCTAATACCAAATCTGAGATGCTTCCTATAGCATGAGATGTGATATCCAACTTCTTCCCATTCCAATCCTGAGACCCTTCCTATAGCATGAGATGTGATATCTCAATGCTTATACCAAACCTGAGACCCTTCCTATAGCATGAGATGTGATATCCAACTTCTTCCCATTCCAATCCTGAGACCCTTCCTATAACATGAGATGTGATGTCTCAATGCTTCTAATACCAAACCTGAGATCTTTCCTATAACATGAGATGTGATATCCAACTCCTTCACATTCCAATTATGAGACCCTTCCTATAGCATGAGATATGATATCCAAGTCCTTCCCATTCCAATCCTGAGACCCTTGCTATAACATGAGATGGGATATCCAACTCCATCCAAATCCAATACTGATACCCTTCCGATAGCATGAGATGTGATATCCCAATGCTTCTACCAAACCTGTGACCCATACTATGGCATGAGATGTGATATCAAACTCCTTCCCATTCCAATCCTGAGACCCTTCCTATAGCTTGAGATGTGATATCCAACTCCTTCCCATTCCAATTCTGAGACCCTTCCTATACCATGAGACTTGATATCTCAATGCTTCTAATACCAAACCTGAGACCCGTCCTATAACATGAGATGTGATATCCAAATCCTTCCCATTCCAATCCTGAGACCCTTCCGATATCATGAGATGTGATATCTCAATGCTTCTAATATCAAACTTGAGACCCTCCCTATAGCATGAGATGTGATATCCAAGTCCTTCCCATTCCAATCCTGAGACCCTTCCTATAGCATGAGAAGTGATATCTCAATGCTTCTAATACCAAACCTTAGACCCTTCCTTTATCATGAGATGTGATATCCAGCTCCTTCCCATTCCAATCCTGAGACCCTTCCGATATCATGAGATGTGATATCTCACTGCTTATAACAAACCTGAGACCCTTCCTATAGCATGAGATGTGATATCCAATCCTTCCCATTCCAATCCTGAGACCCTTCCTATAGCATGAGATGTGATATCTCAATGCTTCTAATATCAAACTTGAGACCCTCCCTATAGCATATGTGATATCCAAGTCCTTCCCATTCCAATCCTGAGACACCTCCTATAGCATGAGATGTGATATCTCAATGCTTCTAATATCAAACTTGAGACCCTCCCTATAGCATATGTGATATCCAAGTCCTTCCCATTCCAATCCTGAGACACCTCCTATAGCATGAGATGTGATATCTCAATGCTTCTAATACCAAACCTGAGACTCTTCCTATAACATGAGATGGGATATCCAACTCCTTCCCATTCCAATCCTGAGACCCTTACGATTGCAAAGATGTGATATCTCAATGCTTATACCAAACCTGAGACCCTTCCTACGGCATGAGATGTCATATACAACTCCTTCCCATTCCAATCCTGAGACCCTTCCTATAGCATGAGATGTGATATCTCAATGCTTATACCAAACCTGAGACCCTTCCTATAGCATGAGATGTGATATCTCAATGCTTCTAATACCAAACCTGAGATCCTTCCTATAACGAGATGTGATATCCAACTCCTTCCATTCCAATCCAGAGACCCTTCCTATAGCATGAGATGTGATATCTCAATGCTTATACCAAACCTGAGACCCTTCCTATAGCATGAGATGTGATATCTCAATGCCTCTAATACCAAACTTGAGATCCTTCCTCTAACATGAAATGTGATATCCAACTCCTTCCCTTTCCAAACCTGAGAGCCTATCTTTAGCATGAGATGTGATATCCAAGTCCTTCCCATTCCAATCCTTAGACCCTTCCTACAGCATGCAATATGATATCTCAATGATTCTAATAACAAACCTGAGACCCGTCATCTAACATGAGATGGGATATCCAACTCCTTCCCATTCCAATCCTGAGACACTTCCGATAGCAGAGATATGATATCTCAATGCTTATACCAAACCTGAGACCCTTCCTATATCATGAGATGTGATGTCCAACTCCTTCCCGTTCCAAAGCTGAGACCTTTCCTATAGCATATGTGATATCCAACTCATTCCCATTCCAAACATGAGACCCTTCCTATAGCAAGAATGTAATATCCAAATCCTTCCCATTCCAATCCTGAGGCCATTCCTATAGCATGAGATGTGATATCTCAATGCTTCTAATACCAAATCTGAGATGCTTCCTATAGCATGAGATGTGATATCCAACTTCTTCCCATTCCAATCCTGAGACCCTTCCTATAGCATGAGATGTGATATCTCAATGCTTATACCAAACCTGAGACCCTTCCTATAGCATGAGATGTGATATCCAACTTCTTCCCATTCCAATCCTGAGACCCTTCCTATAACATGAGATGTGATGTCTCAATGTTTCTAATACCAAACCTGAGATCTTTCCTATAACATGAGATGTGATATCCAACTCCTTCCCATTCCAATTATGAGACCCTTCCTATAGCATGAGATATGATATCCAAGTCCTTCCCATTCCAATCCTGAGACCCTTCCTATAACATGAGATGTGATATCCAACTCCTTCCCATTCCAACCTGAGACCCTTCCTATAGCATGAAATGGGATATCCAACTCCTTCCAAATCCAATACTGATACCCTTCCGATAGTATGAGATGTGATATCCCAATGCTTCTACCAAACCTGAGACCCATACTATGGCATGAGATGTGATATCAAACTCCTTCCCATTCCAATCCTGAGACCCTTCCTATAGCTTGAGATGTGATATCCAACTCCTTCCCATTCCAATTCTGAGACCCTTCCTATACCATGAGACTTGATATCTCAATGCTTCTAATACCAAACCTGAGACCCGTCCTATAACATGAGATGTGATATCCAAATCCTTCCCATTCCAATCCTGAGACCCTTCCGATATCATGAGATGTGATATCTCAATGCTTCTAATATCAAACTTGAGACCCTCCCTATAGCATGAGATGTGATATCCAAGTCCTTCCCATTCCAATCCTGAGACCCTTCCTATAGCATGAGAAGTGATATCTCAATGCTTCTAATACCAAACCTTAGACCCTTCCTTTATCATGAGATGTGATATCCAGCTCCTTCCCATTCCAATCCTGAGACCCTTCCGATATCATGAGATGTGATATCTCACTGCTTATAACAAACCTGAGACCCTTCCTATAGCATGAGATGTGATATCCAACTTCTTCCCATTCCAATCCTGAGACCCTTCCTATAACATGAGATGTGATGTCTCAATGCTTCTAATACCAAACCTGAGACGCGTCCTATAACATGAGATGTGATATCCAAATCCTTCCCATTCCAATCCTGAGACCCTTCCGATATCATGAGATGTGATATCTCAATGCTTCTAATATCAAACTTGAGACCCTCCCTATAGCATGAGATGTGATATCCAAGTCCTTCCCATTCCAATCCTGAGACCCTTCCTATAGCATGAGATGTGATATCTCAAAGCTTATACCAAACCTGAGACCCTTCCTATAGCATGAGATGTGATATCCAACTTCTTCCCATTCCAATCCTGAGACCCTTCCTATAACATGAGATGTGATGTCTCAATGCTTCTAATACCAAACCTGAGATCTTTCCTATAACATGAGATGATATCCAACTCCTTCCCATTCCAATTCTGAGACCCTTCCTATAGCATTAGATATGATATCCAAGTCCTTCCCATTCCAATCCTGAGACCCTTCCTATAACATGAGATGTGATATCCAACTCCTTCCCATTCCAACCTGAGACCCTTCCTATAGCATGAGATGGGATATCCAACTCCTTCCAAATCCAATACTGATACCCTTCCGATAGCATGAGATGTGATATCCCAATGCTTCTACCAAACTTGAGACCCTCCCTATAGCATGAGATGTGATATCCAAGTCCTTCCCATTCCAATCCTGAGACCCTTCCTATAGCATGAGATGTGATATCTCAAAGCTTATACCAAACCTGAGACCCTTCCTATAGCATGAGATGTGATATCCAACTTCTTCCCATTCCAATCCTGAGACCCTTCCTATAACATGAGATGTGATGTCTCAATGCTTCTAATAACAAACCTGAGATCTTTCCTATAACATGAGATGATATCCAACTCCTTCCCATTCCAATTCTGAGACCCTTCCTATAGCATTAGATATGATATCCAAGTCCTTCCCATTCCAATCCTGAGACCCTTCCTATAACATGAGATGTGATATCCAACTCCTTCCCATTCCAACCTGAGACCCTTCCTATAGCATGAGATGGGATATCCAACTCCTTCCAAATCCAATACTGATACCCTTCCGATAGCATGAGATGTGATATCCCAATGCTTCTACCAAACCTGAGACCCATACTATGGCATGAGATGTGATATCAAACTCCTTCCCATTCCAATCCTGAGACCCTTCCTATAGCTTGAGATGTGATATCCAACTCCTTCCCATTCCAATTCTGAGACCCTTCCTATACCATGAGACTTGATATCTCAATGCTTCTAATACCAAATCTGAGATCCTTCCTATAGCATGAGATGTGATATCCAACTTCTTCCCATTCCAATCCTGAGACCCTTCCTATAGCATGAGATGTGATATCTCAATGCTACCAAACCTGAGACCCTTCCTATAGCATGAGATGTGATATCCAACTCCTTCCCATTCCAATCCTGAGACACTTCCTATAGCATGAGATGTATCTCACTGCTTATAACAAACCTGAGACCCTTCCTATAGCATGAGATGTGATATCCAATCCTTCCCATTCCAATCCTGAGACCCTTCCTATAGCATGAGATGTGATATCTCAATGCTTCTCATATCAAACTTGAGACCCTCCCTATAGCATATGTGATATCCAAGTCCTTCCCATTCCAATCCTGAGACACTTCCTATAGCATGAGATGTGATATCTCAATGCTTCTAATACCAAACCTGAGACTCTTCCTATAACATGAGATGGGATATCCAACTCCTTCCCATTCCAATCCTGAGACCCTTTCGATTGCAAAGATGTGATATCTCAATGCTTATACCAAACCTGAGACCCTTCCTACGGCATGAGATGTCATATACAACTCCTTCCCATTCCAATCCTGAGACCCTTCCGATAGCATGACATGTGATATCTCAATGCTTCTAATACCAAATCTGAGATGCTTCCTATAGCATGAGATGTGATATCCAACTTCTTCCCATTCCAATCCTGAGACCCTTCCTATAGCATGAGATGTGATATCTCAATGCTTATACCAAACCTGAGACCCTTCCTATAGCATGAGATGTGATATCCAACTTCTTCCCATTCCAATCCTGAGACCCTTCCTATAACATGAGATGTGATGTCTCAATGCTTCTAATACCAAACCTGAGATCTTTCCTATAACATGAGATGTGATATCCAACTCCTTCCCATTCCAATTATGAGACTCTTCCTATAGCATGAGATATGATATCCAAGTCCTTCCCATTCCAATCCTGAGACCCTTCCTATAACATGAGATGGGATATCCAACTCCTTCCAAATCCAATACTGTTACCCTTCTGATAGCATGAGATGTGATATCCCAATGCTTCTACCAAACCTGAGACCCATACTATGGCATGAGATGTGATATCAAACTCCTTCCCATTCCAATCCTGAGACCCTTCCTATAGCTTGAGATGTGATATCCAACTCCTTCCCATTCCAATCCTGAGACCCTTCCTATAACATGAGATGTGATATCCAACTCCTTCCCATTCCAACCTGAGACCCTTCCTTTAGCATGAGATGGGATATCCAACTCCTTCCAAATCCAATACTGATACCCTTCCGATGGCATGAGATGTGATATCCCAATGCTTCTACCAAACCTGAGACCCATACTATGGCATGAGATGTGATATCAAACTCCTTCCCATTCCAATCCTGAGACCCGTCCTATAACATGAGATGTGATATCCAAATCCTTCCCATTCCAATCCTGAGACCCTTCCGATATCATGAGATGTGATATCTCAATGCTTCTAATATCAAACTTGAGACCCTCCCTATAGCATGGGATGTGATATCCAAGTCCTTCCCATTCCAATCCTGAGACCCTTCCTATAGCATGAGAAGTGATATCTCAATGCTTCTAATACCAAACCTTAGACCCTTCCTTTATCATGAGATGTGATATCCAACTCCTTCCCATTCCAATCCTGAGACCCTTCCGATATCATGAGATGTGATATCTCAATGCTTCTAATATCAAACTTGAGACCCTCCCTATAGCATGAGATGTGATATCCAAATCCTTCCCATTCCAATCCTGAGACCCTCCCTATAGCATGAGAAGTGATATCTCAATGCTTCTAATACCAAACCTGAGATCCTTCCTATAACATGAGATGTGATATCCAACTCCTTCCCATTCCAATCCTGAGACACTTCCTATAGCATGAGATGTGCTATCCAACTCCTTCCCATTCCAATCCTGAGACTCTTATGATAGCATGAGATGTGATATCTCAATTCCTCTAATACCAAACCTGAGATACTTCCGATAGCATGAGATGTGATATCTCAATGCTTCTAATACCAAACCTGAGATCCTTCCTATAACATGAGATGTGATATCCAAATCCTTCCCTTTCCAAACCTAAGACCCTCCCTTTAGCATGAGATGTGATATCCAACTCCTTCCCATTCCAATCCTGAGACCCTTCTGATAGCATGAGATGTGATATCTCAATGCCTCTAATACCAAACCTGAGATCCTACCTCTAACATGAAATGTGATATCCAACTCCTTCCCTTTCCAAACCTGAGACCCTGCTTATAGCATGAGATGTGATATCCAAGTCCTTCCCATTCCAATCCCAAGACCCTTCCTATAGCATGTGATGTGATATCTCAATGCTTATACCAAACCTGAGACCCTTCCTATGGCATGAGATGTCATATACAACTCCTTCCCATTCCAATCGTGAGACCCTTCCTATAGCATGAGATGTGATATCTCAATGCTTATACCAAACCTGAGACCCTTCCTATAGCATGAGATGTGATATCCAACTTCTTCCCATTCCAATCCTGAGACCCTTCCTATAACATGAGATTTGATGTCTCAATGCTTCTAATACCAAACCTGAGATCTTTCCTATAACATGAGATGTGATATCCAACTCCTTCCCATTCCAATTCTGAGATCCTTCCTATAGCATGAGATGTGATATCTCAATGCTTATACCATACCTGAGACTCTTCCTATAGCTTGAGATGTGATATCCAACTCCTTCCCATTCCAATCCTGAGACCCTTCCTATAGCATGAGATGTGATATCTCAATGCTTCTAATACCAAACCTGAGACCCTTCCTATAGCTTGAGATGTGATATCCAACTCCTTCCCCTTCCAAACCTGAGAGCCTTCCCATAGCATGAGATATGATATCCAAGTCCTTCCCATTCCAATCCTGAGACCCTTCCTATAACATGAGATGTGATATCCAACTCCTTCCCATTCCAACCTGAGACCCTTCCTATAGCATGATGGGATATCCAACTCCTTCCAAATCCAATACTGATACGCTTCCGATAGCATGAGATGTGATATCCCAATGCTTCTACCAAACCTGAGACCCATACTATGGCATGAGATGTGATATCAAACTTCTTCCCATTCCAATCCTGAGACCCTTCCTATAGCTTGAGATGTGTTATCCAACTCCTTCCCATTCCAATTCTGAGACCCTTCCTATACCATGAGACTTGATATCTCAATGCTTCTAATACCAAACCTGAGACCCGTCCTATAACATGAGATGTGATATCCAAATCCTTCCAAACCTTAGACCCTTCCTATATCATGAGATGTGATATCCAACTCCTTCCCATTCCAATCCTGAGACCCTTCCGATATCATGAGATTTGTTATCTCAATGCTTCTAATATCAAACTTGAGACCCTCCCTATAGCATGAGATGTGATATCCAAGTCCTTCCCATTCCAATCCTGAGACCCTTCCTATAGCATGAGATGTGATATCTCAAAGCTTATACCAAACCTGAGACCCTTCCTATAGCATGAGATGTGATATCCAACTTCTTCCCATTCCAATCCTGAGACCCTTCCTATAACATGAGATGTGATGTCTCAATGCTTCTAATAACAAACCTGAGATCTTTCCTATAACATGAGATGATATCCAACTCCTTCCCATTCCAATTCTGAGACCCTTCCTATAGCATTAGATATGATATCCAAGTCCTTCCCATTCCAATCCTGAGACCCTTCCTATAACATGAGATGTGATATCCAACTCCTTCCCATTCCAACCTGAGACCCTTCCTATAGCATGAGATGGGATATCCAACTCCTTCCAAATCCAATACTGATACCCTTCCGATAGCATGAGATGTGATATCCCAATGCTTCTACCAAACCTGAGACCCATACTATGGCATGAGATGTGATATCAAACTCCTTCCCATTCCAATCCTGAGACCCTTCCTATAGCTTGAGATGTGATATCCAACTCCTTCCCATTCCAATTCTGAGACCCTTCCTATACCATGAGACTTGATATCTCAATGCTTCTAATACCAAATCTGAGATCCTTCCTATAGCATGAGATGTGATATCCAACTTCTTCCCATTCCAATCCTGAGACCCTTCCTATAGCATGAGATGTGATATCTCAATGCTACCAAACCTGAGACCCTTCCTATAGCATGAGATGTGATATCCAACTCCTTCCCATTCCAATCCTGAGACACTTCCTATAGCATGAGATGTATCTCACTGCTTATAACAAACCTGAGACCCTTCCTATAGCATGAGATGTGATATCCAATCCTTCCCATTCCAATCCTGAGACCCTTCCTATAGCATGAGATGTGATATCTCAATGCTTCTCATATCAAACTTGAGACCCTCCCTATAGCATATGTGATATCCAAGTCCTTCCCATTCCAATCCTGAGACACTTCCTATAGCATGAGATGTGATATCTCAATGCTTCTAATACCAAACCTGAGACTCTTCCTATAACATGAGATGGGATATCCAACTCCTTCCCATTCCAATCCTGAGACCCTTTCGATTGCAAAGATGTGATATCTCAATGCTTATACCAAACCTGAGACCCTTCCTACGGCATGAGATGTCATATACAACTCCTTCCCATTCCAATCCTGAGACCCTTCCGATAGCATGACATGTGATATCTCAATGCTTCTAATACCAAATCTGAGATGCTTCCTATAGCATGAGATGTGATATCCAACTTCTTCCCATTCCAATCCTGAGACCCTTCCTATAGCATGAGATGTGATATCTCAATGCTTATACCAAACCTGAGACCCTTCCTATAGCATGAGATGTGATATCCAACTTCTTCCCATTCCAATCCTGAGACCCTTCCTATAACATGAGATGTGATGTCTCAATGCTTCTAATACCAAACCTGAGATCTTTCCTATAACATGAGATGTGATATCCAACTCCTTCCCATTCCAATTATGAGACTCTTCCTATAGCATGAGATATGATATCCAAGTCCTTCCCATTCCAATCCTGAGACCCTTCCTATAACATGAGATGGGATATCCAACTCCTTCCAAATCCAATACTGATACCCTTCTGATAGCATGAGATGTGATATCCCAATGCTTCTACCAAACCTGAGACCCATACTATGGCATGAGATGTGATATCAAACTCCTTCCCATTCCAATCCTGAGACCCTTCCTATAGCTTGAGATGTGATATCCAACTCCTTCCCATTCCAATCCTGAGACCCTTCCTATAACATGAGATGTGATATCCAACTCCTTCCCATTCCAACCTGAGACCCTTCCTTTAGCATGAGATGGGATATCCAACTCCTTCCAAATCCAATACTGATACCCTTCCGATGGCATGAGATGTGATATCCCAATGCTTCTACCAAACCTGAGACCCATACTATGGCATGAGATGTGATATCAAACTCCTTCCCATTCCAATCCTGAGACCCGTCCTATAACATGAGATGTGATATCCAAATCCTTCCCATTCCAATCCTGAGACCCTTCCGATATCATGAGATGTGATATCTCAATGCTTCTAATATCAAACTTGAGACCCTCCCTATAGCATGGGATGTGATATCCAAGTCCTTCCCATTCCAATCCTGAGACCCTTCCTATAGCATGAGAAGTGATATCTCAATGCTTCTAATACCAAACCTTAGACCCTTCCTTTATCATGAGATGTGATATCCAACTCCTTCCCATTCCAATCCTGAGACCCTTCCGATATCATGAGATGTGATATCTCAATGCTTCTAATATCAAACTTGAGACCCTCCCTATAGCATGAGATGTGATATCCAAATCCTTCCCATTCCAATCCTGAGACCCTCCCTATAGCATGAGAAGTGATATCTCAATGCTTCTAATACCAAACCTGAGATCCTTCCTATAACATGAGATGTGATATCCAACTCCTTCCCATTCCAATCCTGAGACACTTCCTATAGCATGAGATGTGCTATCCAACTCCTTCCCATTCCAATCCTGAGACTCTTATGATAGCATGAGATGTGATATCTCAATTCCTCTAATACCAAACCTGAGATACTTCCGATAGCATGAGATGTGATATCTCAATGCTTCTAATACCAAACCTGAGATCCTTCCTATAACATGAGATGTGATATCCAAATCCTTCCCTTTCCAAACCTAAGACCCTCCCTTTAGCATGAGATGTGATATCCAACTCCTTCCCATTCCAATCCTGAGACCCTTCTGATAGCATGAGATGTGATATCTCAATGCCTCTAATACCAAACCTGAGATCCTACCTCTAACATGAAATGTGATATCCAACTCCTTCCCTTTCCAAACCTGAGACCCTGCTTATAGCATGAGATGTGATATCCAAGTCCTTCCCATTCCAATCCCAAGACCCTTCCTATAGCATGTGATGTGATATCTCAATGCTTATACCAAACCTGAGACCCTTCCTATGGCATGAGATGTCATATACAACTCCTTCCCATTCCAATCGTGAGACCCTTCCTATAGCATGAGATGTGATATCTCAATGCTTATACCAAACCTGAGACCCTTCCTATAGCATGAGATGTGATATCCAACTTCTTCCCATTCCAATCCTGAGACCCTTCCTATAACATGAGATTTGATGTCTCAATGCTTCTAATACCAAACCTGAGATCTTTCCTATAACATGAGATGTGATATCCAACTCCTTCCCATTCCAATTCTGAGACCCTTCCTATAGCATGAGATGTGATATCTCAATGCTTATACCATACCTGAGACTCTTCCTATAGCTTGAGATGTGATATCCAACTCCTTCCCATTCCAATCCTGAGACCCTTCCTATAGCATGAGATGTGATATCTCAATGCTTCTAATACCAAACCTGAGACCCTTCCTATAGCTTGAGATGTGATATCCAACTCCTTCCCCTTCCAAACCTGAGAGCCTTCCCATAGCATGAGATATGATATCCAAGTCCTTCCCATTCCAATCCTGAGACCCTTCCTATAACATGAGATGTGATATCCAACTCCTTCCCATTCCAACCTGAGACCCTTCCTATAGCATGATGGGATATCCAACTCCTTCCAAATCCAATACTGATACGCTTCCGATAGCATGAGATGTGATATCCCAATGCTTCTACCAAACCTGAGACCCATACTATGGCATGAGATGTGATATCAAACTTCTTCCCATTCCAATCCTGAGACCCTTCCTATAGCTTGAGATGTGTTATCCAACTCCTTCCCATTCCAATTCTGAGACCCTTCCTATACCATGAGACTTGATATCTCAATGCTTCTAATACCAAACCTGAGACCCGTCCTATAACATGAGATGTGATATCCAAATCCTTCCCCTTCCAAACCTTAGACCCTTCCTATATCATGAGATGTGATATCCAACTCCTTCCCATTCCAATCCTGAGACCCTTCCGATATCATGAGATTTGTTATCTCAATGCTTCTAATATCAAACTTGAGACCCTCCCTATAGCATGAGATGTGACATCCAAGTCCTTCCCATTCCAATCCTGAGACCCTTCCGATAGCAGAGATGTGATATCTCAATGCTTATACCAAACCTGAGACCCTTCCTATAGCCTGAGATGTCATATACAACTCCTTCCCATTCCAATCCTGAGACCCTTCCTATAGCATGAGATGTGATATCTCAATGCTTATACCAAATCAGAGACCCTTCCTATAGCATGAGATGTGATATCCAACTCCTTCCCATTCCAATCCTGAGACCCTTCCTATAGCATGAGAAGTGATATCTCCATGCGTATACCAAACCTGAGACCCTTCCTATAGCATGAGATGTGATATCCAAATCCGTCCCATTCCAATCCTGAGACCCTTCCTATACCATGAGATGTGATATCTCAATACTTATACCAAACCTCAGAGCCTACCTATAGCATGAGATGTGATGTCCAAGTCCATCCCATTCCAATCCTTAGACCCTTCCTACAGCATGCGATGTGATATCTCAATGATTCTAATACCAAACCAGAGACCCGTCCTATAACATGAGATGGGATATCCAACTTCTTCCCATTCCAATCCTGAGCCACTTCCGATAGCAAAGATGTGATATCTCAATGCTTATACCAAACCTGAGACCCTTCCTATAACATGAGATGTGATATCCAAATCATTCCCATTCCAATCCTGAGACCCTTCCGATAGCATGAGATGTGATATCTCAATGCTTCTAATACCAAACCTGAGATCCTTCCTATAGCATATGTGATATCCAACTCCTTCCCATTCCAAACATGAGACCCTTCCTATAGCAAGAATGTAATATCCAACTCCTACCCATTCCAATCCTGAGACCCTTCCTATAGCATGAGATGTGATATATCAATGCTTCTAATACCAAACCTGAGATCCTTCCTATAGCATGAGATGTGATATCCAACTTCTTCCCATTCCATTCCTGAGACCCTTCCTATAGCATGAGATGTGATATCTCAATGCTTATACCAAACCTGAGACCCTTCCTATAGCATGAGATGTGATATCCAACTTCTTCCCATTCCAATCCTGAGACCCTTCCTATAACATGAGATGTGATGTCTCAATGCTTCTAATACCAAACCTGAGATCTTTCCTATAACATGAGATGATATCCAACTCCTTCCCATTCCAATTCTGAGACCCTTCCTATAGCATGAGATATGATATCCAAGTCCTTCCCATTCCAATCCTGAGACCCTTCCTATAACATGAGATGTGATATCCAACTCCTTCCCATTCCAACCTGAGACCCTTCCTATAGCATGAGATGGGATATCCAACTCCTTCCAAATCCAATACTGATACCCTTCCGATAGCATGAGATGTGATATCCCAATGCTTCTACCAAACCTGAGACCCATACTATGGCATGAGATGTGATATCAAACTCCTTCCCATTCCAATCCTGAGACCCTTCCTATAGCTTGAGATGTGATATCCAACTCCTTCCCATTCCAATTCTGAGACCCTTCCTATACCATGAGACTTGATATCTCAATGCTTCTAATACCAAATCTGAGATCCTTCCTATAGCATGAGATGTGATATCCAACTTCTTCCCATTCCAATCCTGAGACCCTTCCTATAGCATGAGATGTGATATCTCAATGCTACCAAACCTGAGACCCTTCCTATAGCATGAGATGTGATATCCAACTCCTTCCCATTCCAATCCTGAGACACTTCCTATAGCAGGAGATGTGATATCTCAATGCTTCTAATACCAAACCTGAGACTCTTCCTATAACATGAGATGGGATATCCAACTCCTTCCCATTCCAATCCTGAGACCCTGTCGATTGCAAAGATGTGATATCTCAATGCGTATACCAAACCTAAGACCCTTCCTACGGCATGAGATGTCATATACAACTCCTTCCCATTCCAATCCTGAGACCCTTCCTATAGCATGAGATGTGATATCTCAATGCTTATACCAAACCTGAGACCCTTCCTATAGCATGAGATGTGATATCCAACTCCTTCCCATTTTAATCCTGAGACACTTCCTATAGCATGAGATGTATCTCACTGCTTATAACAAACCTGAGACCCTTCCTATAGCATGAGATGTGATATCCAATCCTTCCCATTCCAATCCTGAGACCCTTCCTATAGCATGAGATGTGATATCTCAATGCTTCTAATATCAAACTTGAGACCCTCCCTATAGCATATGTGATATCCAAGTCCTTCCCATTCCAATCCTGAGACACTTCCTATAGCATGAGATGTGATATCTCAATGCTTCTAATACCAAACCTGAGACTCTTCCTATAACATGAGATGGGATATCCAACTCCTTCCCATTCCAATCCTGAGACCCTTTCGATTGCAAAGATGTGATATCTCAATGCTTATACCAAACCTGAGACCCTTCCTACGGCATGAGATGTCATATACAACTCCTTCCCATTCCAATCCTGAGACCCTTCCGATAGCATGAGATGTGATATCTCAATGCTTCTAATACCAAATCTGAGATGCTTCCTATAGCATGAGATGTGATATCCAACTTCTTCCCATTCCAATCCTGAGACCCTTCCTATAGCATGAGATGTGATATCTCAATGCTTATACCAAACCTGAGACCCTTCCTATAGCATGAGATGTGATATCCAACTTCTTCCCATTCCAATCCTGAGACCCTTCCTATAACATGAGATGTGATGTCTCAATGCTTCTAATACCAAACCTGAGATCTTTCCTATAACATGAGATGTGATATCCAACTCCTTCCCATTCCAATCCTGAGACCCTTCTGATAGCATGAGATGTGATATCTCAATGTCTCTAATACCAAACCTGAGATCCTACCTCTAACATGAAATGTGATATCCAACTCCTTCCCTTTCCAAACCTGAGACCCTGCCTATAGCATGAGATGTGATATCCAAGTCCTTCCCATTCCAATCCCGAGACCCTTCCTATAGCATGTGATGTGATATCTCAATGCTTATACCAAACCTGAGACCCTTCCTATGGCATGAGATGTCATATACAACTCCTTCCCATTCCAATCCTGAGACCCTTCCTATAGCATGAGATGTGATATCTCAATGCTTATACCAAACCTGAGACCCTTCCTATAGCATGAGATGTGATATCCAACTTCTTCCCATTCCAATCCTGAGACCCTTCCTATAACATGAGATTTGATGTCTCAATGCTTCTAATACCAAACCTGAGATCTTTCCTATAACATGAGATGTGATATCCAACTCCTTCCCATTCCAATTCTGAGACCCTTCCTATAGCATAAGATGTGATATCTCAATGCTTATACCAAACCTGAGACTCTTCCTATAGCTTGAGATGTGATATCCAACTCCTTCCCATTCCAATCCTGAGACCCTTCCTATAGCATGAGATGTGATATCTCAATGCTTCTAATACCAAACCTGAGACCCTTCCTATAGCTTGAGATGTGATATCCAACTCCTTCCCCTTCCAAACCTGGGAGCCTTCCCATAGCATGAGATATGATATCCAAGTCCTTCCCATTCCAATCCTGAGACCCTTCCTATAACATGAGATGTGATATCCAACTCCTTCCCATTCCAACCTGAGACCCTTCCTATAGCATGATGGGATATCCAACTCCTTCCAAATCCAATACTGATACCCTTCCGATAGCATGAGATGTGATATCCCAATGCTTCTACCAAACCTGAGACCCATACTATGGCATGAGATGTGATATCAAACTTCTTCCCATTCCAATCCTGAGACCCTTCCTATAGCTTGAGATGTGTTATCCAACTCCTTCCCATTCCAATTCTGAGACCCTTCCTATACCATGAGACTTGATATCTCAATGCTTCTAATACCAAACCTGAGACCCGTCCTATAACATGAGATGTGATATCCAAATCCTTCCAAACCTAAGACCCTTCCTATATCATGAGATGTGATATCCAACTCCTTCCCATTCCAATCCTGAGACCCTTCCGATATCATGAGATTTGTTATCTCAATGCTTCTAATATCAAACTTGAGACCCTCCCTATAGCATGAGATGTGACATCCAAGTCCTTCCCATTCCAATCCTGAGACCCTTCCGATAGCAGAGATGTGATATCTCAATGCTTATACCAAACCTGAGACCCTTCCTATAGCCTGAGATGTCATATACAACTCCTTCCCATTCCAATCCTGAGACCCTTCCTATAGCATGAGATGTGATATCTCAATGCTTATACCAAATCAGAGACCCTTCCTATAGCATGAGATGTGATATCCAACTCCTTCCCATTCCAATCCTGAGACCCTTCCTATAGCATGAGAAGTGATATCTCCATGCGTATACCAAACCTGAGACCCTTCCTATAGCATGAGAATTGATATCCAAATCCGTCCCATTCCAATCCTGAGACCCTTCCTATACCATGAGATGTGATATCTCAATGCTTATACCAAACCTGAGAGCCTACCTATAGCATGAGATGTGATGTCCAAGTCCATCCCATTCCAATCCTTAGACCCTTCCTACAGCATGCGATGTGATATCTCAATGATTCTAATACCAAACCAGAGACCCGTCCTATAACATGAGATGGGATATCCAACTTCTTCCCATTCCAATCCTGAGCCACTTCCGATAGCAAAGATGTGATATCTCAATGCTGATACCAAACCTGAGACCCTTCCTATAACATGAGATGTGATATCCAAATCATTCCCATTCCAATCCTGAGACCCTTCCGATAGCATGAGATGTGATATCTCAATGCTTCTAATACCAAACCTGAGATCCTTCCTATAGCATATCTGATATCCAACTCCTTCCCATTCCAAACATGAGACCCTTCCTATAGCAAGAATGTAATATCCAACTCCTACCCATTCCAATCCTGAGACCCTTCCTATAGCATGAGATGTGATATATCAATGCTTCTAATACCAAACCTGAGATCCTTCCTATAGCATGAGATGTGATATCCAACTTCTTCCCATTCCAATCCTGAGACCCTTCCTATAGCATGAGATGTGATATCTCAATGCTTATACCAAACCTGAGACCCTTCCTATAGCATGAGATGTGATATCCAACTTCTTCCCATTCCAATCCTGAGACCCTTCCTATAACATGAGATGTGATGTCTCAATGCTTCTAATACCAAACCTGAGATCTTTCCTATAACATGAGATGATATCCAACTCCTTCCCATTCCAATTCTGAGACCCTTCCTATAGCATGAGATATGATATCCAAGTCCTTCCCATTCCAATCCTGAGACCCTTCCTATAACATGAGATGTGATATCCAACTCCTTCCCATTCCAACCTGAGACCCTTCCTATAGCATGAGATGGGATATCCAACTCCTTCCAAATCCAATACTGATACCCTTCCGATAGCATGAGATGTGATATCCCAATGCTTCTACCAAACCTGAGACCCATACTATGGCATGAGATGTGATATCAAACTCCTTCCCATTCCAATCCTGAGACCCTTCCTATAGCTTGAGATGTGATATCCAACTTCTTCCCATTCCAATTCTGAGACCCTTCCTATACCATGAGACTTGATATCTCAATGCTTCTAATACCAAATCTGAGATCCTTCCTATAGCATGAGATGTGATATCCAACTTCTTCCCATTCCAATCCTGAGACCCTTCCTATAGCATGAGATGTGATATCTCAATGCTACCAAACCTGAGACCCTTCCTATAGCATGAGATGTGATATCCAACTCCTTCCCATTCCAATCCTGAGACACTTCCTATAGCATGAGATGTATCTCACTGCTTATAACAAACCTGAGACCCTTCCTATAGCATGAGATGTGATATCCAATCCTTCCCATTCCAATCCTGAGACCCTTCCTATAGCATGAGATGTGATATCTCAATGCTTCTAATATCAAACTTGAGACCCTCCCTATAGCATATGTGATATCCAAGTCCTTCCCATTCCAATCCTGAGACACTTCCTATAGCATGAGATGTGATATCTCAATGCTTCTAATACCAAACCTGAGACTCTTCCTATAACATGAGATGGGATATCCAACTCCTTCCCATTCCAATCCTGAGACCCTTTCGATTGCAAAGATGTGATATCTCAATGCTTATACCAAACCTGAGACCCTTCCTACGGCATGAGATGTCATATACAACTCCTTCCCATTCCAATCCTGAGACCCTTCCGATAGCATGAGATGTGATATCTCAATGCTTCTAATACCAAATCTGAGATGCTTACTATAGCGTGAGATGTGATATCCAACTTCTTCCCATTCCAATCCTGAGACCCTTCCTATAGCATGAGATGTGATATCTCAATGCTTATACCAAACCTGAGACCCTTCCTATAGCATGAGATGTGATATCCAACTTCTTCCCATTCCAATCCTGAGACCCTTCCTATAACATGAGAGAGATGTGATGTCTCAATGCTTCTAATACCAAACCTGAGATCTTTCCTATAACATGAGATGTGATATCCAACTCCTTCCCATTCCAATTATGAGACCCTTCCTATAGCATGAGATATGATATCCAAGTCCTTCCCATTCCAATCCTGAGACCCTTCCTATAACATGAGATGGGATATCCAACTCCTTCCAAATCCAATACTGATACCCTTCCGATAGCATGAGATGTGATATCCAACTCCTTCCAAATCCAATACTGATACCCTTCCGATAGCATGAGATGTGATATCCCAATGCTTCTACCAAACCTGAGACCCATACTATGGCATGAGATGTGATATCGAACTCCTTCCCATTCCAATCCTGAGACCCGTCCTATAACATGAGATGTGATATCCAAATCCTTCCCATTCCAATCCTGAGACCCTTCCGATATCATGAGATGTGATATCTCAATGCTTCTAATATCAAACTTGAGACCCTCCCTATAGCATGAGATGTGATATCCAAGTCCTTCCCATTCCAATCCTGAGACCCTTCCTATAGCATGAGAAGTGATATCTCAATGCTTCTAATACCAAACCTTAGACCCTTCCTTTATCATGGGATGTGATATCCAACTCCTTCCCATTCCAATCCTGAGACCCTTCCGATATCATGAGATGTGATATCTCAATGCTTCTAATATCAAACTTGAGACCCTCCCTATAGCATGAGATGTGATATCCAAGTCCTTCCCATTCCAATCCTGAGACCCTTCCTATAGCATGAGAAGTGATATCTCAATGCTTCTAATACCAAACCTTAGACCCTTCCTTTATCATGGGATGTGATATCCAACTCCTTCCCATTCCAATCCTGAGACCCTTCCGATATCATGAGATGTGATATCTCAATGCTTCTAATATCAAACTTGAGACCCTCCCTATAGCATGAGATGTGATATCCAAATCCTTCCCATTCCAATCCTGAGACCCTCCCTATAGCATGAGAAGTGATATCTCAATGCTTCTAATACCAAACCTGAGATCCTTCCTATAACATGAGATGTGATATCCAACTCCTTCCCATTCCAATCCTGAGACACTTCCTATAGCATGAGATGTGCTATCCAACTCCTTCCCATTCCAATCCTGAGACTCTTATGATAGCATGAGATGTGATATCTCAATGCCTCTAATACCAAACCTGAGATACTTCCGATAGCATGAGATGTGATATCTCAATGTTTCTAATACCAAACCTGAGATCCTTCCTATAACATGAGATGTAATATCCAAATACTTCCCTTTCCAAACCTGAGACCCTCCCTTTAGCATGAGATGTGATATCCAACTCCTTCCCATTCCAATCCTGAGACCCTTCTGATAGCATGAGATGTGATATCTCAATGCCTCTAATACCAAACCTGGGATCCTACCTCTAACATGAAATGTGATATCCAACTCCTTCCCTTTCCAAACCTGAGACCCTGCCTATAGCATGAGATGTGATATCCAAGTCCTTCCCATTCCAATCCCGAGACCCTTCCTATAGCATGTGATGTGATATCTCAATGCTTATACCAAACCTGAGACCCTTCCTATGGCATGAGATGTCATATACAACTCCTTCCCATTCCAATCCTGAGACCCTTCCTACAGCATGAGATGTGATATCTCAATGCTTATACCAAACCTGAGACCCTTCCTACAGCATGAGATGTGATATCCAACTTCTTCCCATTCCAATCCTGAGACCCTTCCTATAGCATGAGATGTGATATCTCAATGCTTATACCAAACCTGAGACTCTTCCTATAGCTTGAGATGTGATATCCAACTCCTTCCCATTCCAATCCTGAGACCCTTCCTATCGCATGAGATGTGATATCTCAATGCTTCTAATACCAAACCTGAGACCCTTCCTATAGCTTGAGATGTGATATCCAACTCCTTCCCCTTCCAAACCTGAGAGCCTTCCCATAGCATGAGATATGATATCTAAGTCCTTCCCATTCCAATCCTGAGACCCTTCCTATAACATGAGATGTGATATCCAACTCCTTCCCATTCCAACCTGAGACCCTTCCTATAGCATGATGGGATATCCAACTCCTTCCAAATCCAATACTGATACCCTTCCGATAGCATGAGATGTAATATCCCAATGCTTCTACCAAACCTGAGACCCATACTATGGCATGAGATGTGATATCAAACTTCTTCCCATTCCAATCCTGAGACCCTTCCTATAGCTTGAGATGTGTTATCCAACTCCTTCCCATTCCAATTCTGAGACCCTTCCTATACCATGAGACTTGATATCTCAATGCTTCTAATACCAAACCTGAGAAACGTCCTATAACATGAGATGTGATATCCAAATCCTTCCCCTTCCAAACCTTAGACCCTTCCTATATCATGAGATGTGATATCCAACTCCTTCCCATTCCAATCCTGAGACCCTTCCGATATCATGAGATTTGTTATCTCAATGCTTCTAATATCAAACTTGAGACCCTCCCTATAGCATGAGATGTGACATCCAACTCCTTCCCATTCCAATCCTGAGACCCTTCCGATAGCAGAGATGTGATATCTCAATGCTTATACCAAACCTGAGACCCTTCCTATAGCCTGAGATGTCATATACAACTCCTTCCCATTCCAATCCTGAGACCCTTCCTATAGCATGAGATGTGATATCTCAATGCTTATACCAAATCAGAGACCCTTCCTATAGCATGAGATGTGATATCCAACTCCTTCCCATTCCAATCCTGAGACCCTTCATATAGCATGAGAAGTGATATCTCCATGCGTATACCAAACCTGAGACCCTTCCTATAGCATGAGATGTGATATCCAAATCCGTCCCATTCCAATCCTGAGACCCTTCCTATACCATGAGATGTGATATCTCAATGCTTATACCAAACCTGAGAGCCTACCTATAGCATGAGATGTGATCTCCAAGTCCATCCCATTCCAATCCTTAGACCCTTCCTACAGCATGCGATGTGATATCTCAATGATTCTAATACCAAACCAGAGACCCGTCCTATAACATGAGATGGGATATCCAACTTCTTCCCATTCCAATCCTGAGCCACTTCCGATAGCAAAGATGTGATATCTCAATGCTTATACCAAACCTGAGACCCTTCCTATAACATGAGATGTGATATCCAAATCATTCCCATTCCAATCCTGAGACCCTTCCGATAGCATGAGATGTGATATCTCAATGCTTCTAATACCAAACCTGAGATCCTTCCTATAGCATATGTGATATCCAACTCCTTCCCATTCCAAACATGAGACCCTTCCTATAGCAAGAATGTAATATCCAACTCCTACCCATTCCAATCCTGAGACCCTTCCTATAGCATGAGATGTGATATATCAATGCTTCTAATACCAAACCTGAGATCCTTCCTATAGCATGAGATGTGATATCCAACTTCTTCCCATTCCAATCCTGAGACCCTTCCTATAGCATGAGATGTGATATCTCAATGCTTATACCAAACCTGAGACCCTTCCTATAGCATGAGATGTGATATCCAACTTCTTCCCATTCCAATCCTGAGACCCTTCCTATAACATGAGATGTGATGTCTCAATGCTTCTAATACCAAACCTGAGATCCTTCCTATAGCATGAGATGTGATCTCCAACTTCTTCCCATTCCAATCCTGAGACCCTTCCTATAGCATGAGATGTGATATCTCAATGCTTATACCAAACCTGAGACCCTTCCTATAGCATGAGATGTGATATCCAACTCCTTCCCATTCCAATTCTGAGACCCTTCCTATAGCATGAGATATGATATCCAAGTCCTTCCCATTCCAATCCTGAGACCCTTCCTATAACATGAGATGTGATATCCAACTCCTTCCCATTCCAACCTGAGACCCTTCCTATAGCATGAGATGGGATATCCAACTCCTTCCAAATCCAATACTGATACCCTTCCGATAGCATGAGATGTGATATCCCAATGCTTCTACCAAACCTGAGACCCATACTATGGCATGAGATGTGATATCAAACTCCTTCCCATTCCAATCCTGAGACCCTTCCTATAGCTTGAGATGTGATATCCAACTCCTTCCCATTCCAATTCTGAGACCCTTCCTATACCATGAGACTTGATATCTCAATGCTTCTAATACCAAATCTGAGATCCTTCCTATAGCATGAGATGTGATATCCAACTTCTTCCCATTCCAATCCTGAGACCCTTCCTATAGCATGAGATGTGATATCTCAATGCTACCAAACCTGAGACCCTTCCTATAGCATGAGATGTGATATCCAACTCCTTCCCATTCCAATCCTGAGACACTTCCTATAGCATGAGATGTATCTCACTGCTTATAACAAACCTGAGACCCTTCCTATAGCATGAGATGTGATATCCAATCCTTCCCATTCCAATCCTGAGACCCTTCCTATAGCATGAGATGTGATATCTCAATGCTTCTAATATCAAACTTGAGACCCTCCCTATAGCATATGTGATATCCAAGTCCTTCCCATTCCAATCCTGAGACACTTCCTATAGCATGAGATGTGATATCTCAATGCTTCTAATACCAAACCTGAGACTCTTCCTATAACATGAGATGGGATATCCAACTCCTTCCCATTCCAATGCTGAGACCCTTTCGATTGCAAAGATGTGATATCTCAATGCTTATACCAAACCTGAGACCCTTCCTACGGCATGAGATGTCATATACAACTCCTTCCCATTCCAATCCTGAGACCCTTCCGATAGCATGAGATGTGATATCTCAATGCTTCTAATACCAAATCTGAGATGCTTCCTATAGCATGAGATGTGATATCCAACTTCTCCCCATTCCAATCCTGAGACCCTTCCTATAGCATGAGATGTGATATCTCAAAGCTTATACCAAACCTGAGACCCTTCCTATAGCATGAGATGTGATATCCAACTTCTTCCCATTCCAATACTGAGACCCTTCCTATAACATGAGATGTGATGTCTCAATGCTTCTAATACAAAACCTGAGATCTTTCCTATAACATGAGATGATATCCAACTCCTTCCCATTCCAATTCTGAGACCCTTCCTATAGCATTAGATATGATATCCAAGTCCTTCCCATTCCAATCCTGAGACCCTTCCTATAACATGAGATGTGATATCTCAATGCTTCTAATATCAAACTTGAGACCCTCCCTATAGCATGAGATGTGATATCCAAGTCCTTCCCATTCCAATCCTGAGACCCTTCCTATAGCATGAGAAGTGATATCTCAATGCTTCTAATACCAAACCTTAGAACCTTCCTTTATCATGAGATGTGATATCCAGCTCCTTCCCATTCCAATCCTGAGACCCTTCCGATATCATGAGATGTTATATCTCACTGCTTATAACAAACCTGAGACCCTTCCTATAGCATGAGATGTGATATCCAACTTCTTCCCATTCCAATCCTGAGACCCTTCCTATAACATGAGATGTGATGTCTCAATGCTTCTAATACCAAACCTGAGACCCGTCCTATAACATGAGATGATATCCAACTCCTTCCCATTCCAATTCTGAGACCCTTCCGATATCATGAGATGTGATATCTCAATGCTTCTAATATCAAACTTGAGACCCTCCCTATAGCATGAGATGTGATATCCAAGTCCTTCCCATTCCAATCCTGAGACCCTTCCTATAGCATGAGAAGTGATATCTCAATGCTTCTAATACCAAACCTTAGACCCTTCCTTTATCATGAGATGTGATATCCAACTTCTTCCCATTCCAATCCTGAGACCCTTCCTATAGCATGAGATGTGATATCTCAAAGCTTATACCAAACCTGAGACCCTTCCTATAGCATGAGATGTGATATCCAACTTCTTCCCATTCCAATCCTGAGACCCTTCCTATAACATGAGATGTGATGTCTCAATGCTTCTAATACCAAACCTGAGATCTTTCCTATAACATGAGATGATATCCAACTCCTTCCCATTCCAATTCTGAGACCCTTCCTATAGCATTAGATATGATATCCAAGTCCTTCCCATTCCAATCCTGAGACCCTTACTATAACATGAGATGTGATATCCAACTCCTTCCCATTCCAACCTGAGACCCTTCCTATAGCATGAGATGGGATATCGAACTCCTTCCAAATCCAATACTGATACCCTTCCGATAGCATGAGATGTGATATCCCAATGCTTCTACCAAACCTGAGACCCATACTATGGCATGAGATGTGATATCAAACTCCTTCCCATTCCAATCCTGAGACCCTTCCTATAGCTTGAGATGTGATATCCAACTCCTTCCCATTCCAATTCTGAGACCCTTCCTATACCATGAGACTTGATATCTCAATGCTTCTAATACCAAATCTGAGATCCTTCCTATAGCATGAGATCTGATATCCAACTTCTTCCCATTCCAATCCTGAGACCCTTCCTATAGCATGAGATGTGATATCTCAATGCTACCAAACCTGAGACCCTTCCTATAGCATGAGATGTGATATCCAACTCCTTCCCATTCCAATCCTGAGACACTTCCTATAGCATGAGATGTTTCTCACTGCTTATAACAAACCTGAGACCCTTCCTATAGCATGAGATGTGATATCCAATCCTTCCCATTCCAATCCTGAGACCCTTCCTATAGCATGAGATGTGATATCTCAATGCTTCTAATATCAAACTTGAGACCCTCCCTATAGCATATGTGATATCCAAGTCCTTCCCATTCCAATCCTGAGACACTTCCTATAGCATGAGATGTGATATCTCAATGCTTCTAATACCAAACCTGAGACTCTTCCTATAACATGAGATGGGATATCCAACTCCTTCCCATTCCAATCCTGAGACCCTTTCGATTGCAAAGATGTGATATATCAATGCTTATACCAAACCTGAGACCCTTCCTACGGCATGAGATGTCATATACAACTCCTTCCCATTCCAATCCTGAGACCCTTCCGATAGCATGAGATGTGATATCTCAATGCTTCTAATACCAAATCTGAGATGCTTCCTATAGCATGAGATGTGATATCCAACTTCTTCCCATTCCAATCCTGAGACCCTTCCTATAGCATGAGATGTGATATCTCAATGCTTATACCAAACCTGAGACCCTTCCTATAGCATGAGATGTGATATCCAACTTCTTCCCATTCCAATCCTGAGACCCTTCCTATAACATGAGATGTGATGTCTCAATGCTTCTAATACCAAACCTGAGATCTTTCCTATAACATGAGATGTGATATCCAACTCCTTCCCATTCCAATTATGAGACCCTTCCTATAGCATGAGATATGATATCCAAGTCCTTCCCATTCCAATCCTGAGACCCTTCCTATAACATGAGATGGGATATCCAACTCCTTCCAAATCCAATACTGATACCCTTCCGATAGCATGAGATGTGATATCCCAATGCTTCTACCAAACCTGAGACCCATACTATGGCATGAGATGTGATATCAAACTCCTTCCCATTCCAATCCTGAGACCCTTCCTATAGCTTGAGATGTGATATCCAACTCCTTCCCATTCCAATCCTGAGACCCTTCCTATAACATGAGATGTGATATGCAACTCCTTCCCATTCCAACCTGAGACCCTTCCTATAGCATGATGGGATATCCAACTCCTTCCAAATCCAATACTGATACCCTTCCGATAGCATGAGATGTGATATACCAATGCTTCTACCAAACCTGAGACCCATACTATGGCATGAGATGTGATATCAAACTTCTTCCCATTCCAATCCTGAGACCCTTCCTATAGCTTGAGATGTGTTATCCAACTCCTTCCCATTCCAATTCTGAGAACCTTCCTATACCATGAGACTTGATATCTCAATGCTTCTAATACCAAACCTGAGACCCGTCCTATAACATGAGATGTGATATCCAAATCCTTCCCCTTCCAAACCTTAGACCCTTCCTATATCATGAGATGTGATATCCAACTCCTTCCCATTCCAATCCTGAGACCCTTCCGATATCATGAGATTTGTTATCTCAATGCTTCTAATATCAAACTTGAGACCCTCCCTATAGCATGAGATGTGACATCCAAGTCCTTCCCATTCCAATCCTGAGACCCTTCCGATAGCAGAGATGTGATATCTCAATGCTTATACCAAACCTGAGACCCTTCCTATATCCTGAGATGTCATATACAACTCCTTCCAATTCCAATCCTGAGACCCTTCCTATAGCATGAGATGTGATATCTCAATGCTTATACCAAATCAGAGACCCTTCCTATAGCATGAGATGTGATATCCAACTCCTTCCCATTCCAATCCTGAGACCCTTCCTATAGCATGAGAAGTGATATCTCCATGCGTATACCAAACCTGAGACCCTTCCTATAGCATGAGATGTGATATCCAAATCCGTCCAATTCCAATCCTGAGACCCTTCCTATACCATGAGATGTGATATCTCAATGCTTATACCAAACCTGAGAGCCTACCTATAGCATGAGATGTGATGTCCAAGTCCATCCCATTCCAATCCTTAGACCCTTCCTACAGCATGCGATGTGATATCTCAATGATTCTAATACCAAACCAGAGACCTGTCCTATAACATGAGATGGGATATCCAACTTCTTCCCATTCCAATCCTGAGACCCTTCCTATAGCATGAGATGTGATATCTCAATGCTACCAAACCTGAGACCCTTCCTATAGCATGAGATGTGATATCCAACTCCTTCCCATTCCAATCCTGAGACACTTCCTATAGCATGAGATGTATCTCACTGCTTATAACAAACCTGAGACCCTTCCTATAGCATGAGATGTGATATCCAATCCTTCCCATTCCAATCCTGAGACCCTTCCTATAGCATGAGATGTGATATCTCAATGCTTCTAATATAAAACTTGAGACCCTCCCTATAGCATATGTGATATCCAAGTCCTTCCCATTCCAATCCTGAGACACTTCCTATAGCATGAGATGTGATATCTCAATGCTTCTAATACCAAACCTGAGACTCTTCCTATAACATGAGATGGGATATCCAACTCCTTCCCATTCCAATCCTGAGACCCTTTCGATTGCAAAGATGTGATATCTCAATTCTTATACCAAACCTGAGACCCTTTCTACGGCATGAGATGTCATATACAACTCCTTCCCATTCCAATCCTGAGACCCTTCCGATAGCATGAGATGTGATATCTCAATGCTTCTAATAGCAAATCTGAGATGCTTCCTATAGCATGAGATGTGATATCCAACTTCTTCCCATTCCAATCCTGAGACCCTTCCTATAGCATGAGATGTGATATCTCAATGCTTATACCAAACCTGAGACCCTTCCTATAGCATGAGATGTGATATCCAACTTCTTCCCATTCCAATCCTGAGACCCTTCCTATAACATGAGATGTGATGTCTCAATGCTTCTAATACCAAACCTGAGATCTTTCCTATAACATGAGATGTGATATCCAACTCCTTCCCATTCCAATTATGAGACCCTTCCTATAGCATGAGATATGATATCCAAGTCCTTCCCATTCCAATCCTGAGACCCTTCCTATAACATGAGATGTGATATCCAACTCCTTCCCATTCCAACCTGAGACCCTTCCTATAGCATGAAATGGGATATCCAACTCCTTCCAAATCCAATACTGATACCCTTCCGATAGCATGAGATGTGATATCCCAATGCTTCTACCAAACCTGAGACCCATACTATGGCATGAGATGTGATATCAAACTCCTTCCCATTCCAATCCTGAGACCCTTCCTATAGCTTGAGATGTGATATCCAACTCCTTCCCATTCCAATTCTGAGACCCTTCCTATACCATGAGACTTGATATCTCAATGCTTCTAATACCAAACCTGAGACCCGTCCTATAACATGAGATGTGATATTCAAATCCTTCCCATTCCAATCCTGAGACCCTTCCGATATCATGAGATGTGATATCTCAATGCTTCAAATATCAAACTTGAGACCCTCCCTATAGCATGAGATGTGATATCCAAGTCCTTCCCATTCCAATCCTGAGACCCTTCCTATAGCATGAGAAGTGATATCTCAATGCTTCTAATACCAAACCTTAGACCCTTCCTTTATCATGAGATGTGATATCCAGCTCATTCCCATTCCAATCCTGAGACCCTTCCGATATCATGAGATGTGATATCTCACTGCTTATAACAAACCTGAGACCCTTCCTATAGCATGAGATGTGATATCCAACTTCTTCCCATTCCAATCCTGAGACCCTTCCTATAACATGAGATGTGATGTCTCAATGCTTCTAATACCAAACCTGAGACCCGTCCTATAACATGAGATGTGATATCCAAATCCTTCCCATTCCAATCCTGAGACCCTTCCGATATCATGAGATGTGATATCTCAATGCTTCTAATATCAAACTTGAGACCCTCCCTATAGCATGAGATGTGATATCCAAGTCCTTCCCATTCCAATCCTGAGACCCTTCCTATAGCATGAGAAGTGATATCTCAATGCTTCTAATACCAAACCTTAGACCCTTCCTTTATCATGAGATGTGATATCCAACTTCTTCCGATTCCAATCCTGAGACCCTTCCTATAGCATGAGATGTGATATCTCAAAGCTTATACCAAACCTGAGACCCTTCCTATAGCATGAGATGTGATATCCAACTTCTTCCCATTCCAATCCTGAGACCCTTCCTATAACATGAGATGTGATGTCTCAATGCTTCTAATACCAAACCTGAGATCTTTCCTATAACGTGAGATGATATCCAACTCCTTCCCATTCCAATTCTGAGACCCTTCCTATAGCATTAGATATGATATCCAAGTCCTTCCCATTCCAATCCTGAGACCCTTCCAATAACATGAGATGTGATATCCAACTCCTTCCCATTCCAACCTGAGACCCTTCCTATAGCATGAGATGGGATATCCAACTCCTTCCAAATCCAATACTGATACCCTTCCGATAGCATGAGATGTGATATCCCAATGCTTCTACCAAACCTGAGACCCATACTATGGCATGAGATGTGATATCAAACTCCTTCCCATTCCAATCCTGAGACCCTTCCTATAGCTTGAGATGTGATATCCAACTCCTTCCCATTCCAATTCTGAGACCCTTCCTATACCATGAGACTTGATATCTCAATGCTTCTAATACCAAATCTGAGATCCTTCCTATAGCATGAGATGTGATATCCAACTTCTTCCCATTCCAATCCTGAGACCCTTCCTATAGCATGAGATGTGATATCTCAATGCTACCAAACCTGAGACCCTTCCTATAGCATGAGATGTGATATCCAACTCCTTCCCATTCCAATCCTGAGACACTTCCTATAGCATGAGATGTTTCTCACTGCTTATAACAAACCTGAGACCCTTCCTATAGCATGAGATGTGATATCCAATCCTTCCCATTCCAATCCTGAGACCCTTCCTATAGCATGAGATGTGATATCTCAATGCTTCTAATATCAAACTTGAGACCCTCCCTATAGCATATGTGATATCCAAGTCCTTCCCATTCCAATCCTGAGACACTTCCTATAGCATGAGATGTGATATCTCAATGCTTCTAATACCAAACCTGAGACTCTTCCTATAACATGAGATGGGATATCCAACTCCTTCCCATTCCAATCCTGAGACCCTTTCGATTGCAAAGATGTGATATCTCAATGCTTATACCAAACCTGAGACCCTTCCTACGGCATGAGATGTCATATACAACTCCTTCCCATTCCAATCCTGAGACCCTTCCGATAGCATGAGATGTGATATCTCAATGCTTCTAATACCAAATCTGAGATGCTTCCTATAGCATGAGATGTGATATCCAACTTCTTCCCATTCCAATCCTGAGACCCTTCCTATAGCATGAGATGTGATATCTCAATGCTTATACCAAACCTGAGACCCTTCCTATAGCATGAGATGTGATATCCAACTTCTTCCCATTCCAATCCTGAGACCCTTCCTATAACATGAGATGTGATGTCTCAATGCTTCTAATACCAAACCTGAGATCTTTCCTATAACATGAGATGTGATATCCAACTCCTTCCCATTCCAATTATGAGACCCTTCCTATAGCATGAGATATGATATCCAAGGCCTTCCCATTCCAATCCTGAGACCCTTCCTATAACATGAGATGGGATATCCAACTCCTTCCAAATCCAATACTGATACCCTTCCGATAGCATGAGATGTGATATCCCAATGCTTCTACCAAACCTGAGACCCATACTATGGCATGAGATGTGATATCAAACTCCTTCCCATTCCAATCCTGAGACCCTTCCTATAGCTTGAGACGTGATATCCAACTCCTTCCCATTCCAATCCTGAGACCCTTCCTATAACATGAGATGTGATATCCAACTCCTTCCCATTCCAATCCTGAGACCCGTCCTATAACATGAGATGTGATATCCAAATCCTTCCCATTCCAATCCTGAGACCCTTCCGATATCATGAGATGTGATATCTCAATGCTTCTAATATCAAACTTGAGAACCTCCCTATAGCATGAGATGTGATATCCAAGTCCTTCCCATTCCAATCCTGAGACCCTTCCTATAGCATGAGAAGTGATATCTCAATGCTTCTAATACCAAACCTTAGACCCTTCCTTTATCATGAGATGTGATATCCAGCTCCTTCCCATTCCAATCCTGAGACCCTTCCGATATCATGAGATGTGATATCTCACTGCTTATACCAAACCTGTGACCCTTCCTATAGCATGAGATGTGATATTCAACTTCTTCCCATTCCAATCCTGAGACCCTTCCTATAACATGAGATGTGATGTCTCAATGCTTCTAATACCAAACCTGAGATCTTTCCTATAACATGAGATGTGATATCCAACTCCTTCCCATTCCAATTATGAGACCCTTCCTATAGCATGAGATATGATATCCAAGTCCTTCCCATTCCAATCCTGAGACCCTTCCTATAACATGAGATGGGATATCCAACTCCTTCCAAATCCAATACTGATACCCTTCCGATAGCATGAGATGTGATATCCCAATGCTTCTACCAAACCTGAGACCCATACTATGGCATGAGATGTGATATCAAACTCCTTCCCATTCCAATCCTGAGACCCTTCCTATAGCTTGAGATGTGATAACCAACTCCTTCCCATTCCAATCCTGAGACCCTTCCTATAACATGAGATGTGATATCCAACTCCTTCCCATTCCAACCTGAGACCCTTCCTTTAGCATGAGATGGGATATCCAACTCCTTCCAAATCCAATACTGATACCCTTCCGATAGCATGAGATGTGATATCCCAATGCTTCTACCAAACCTGAGACCCATACTATGGCATGAGATGTGATATCAAACTCCTTCCAATTCCAATCCTGAGACCCTTCCTATAACATGAGATGGGATATCCAACTCCTTCCAAATCCAATACTGATACCCTTCCGATAGCATGAGATGTGATATCCCAATGCTTCTACCAAACCTGAGACCCATACTATGGCATGAGATGTGATATCAAACTCCTTCCCATTCCAATCCTGAGACCCTTCCTATAGCTTGAGATGTGATATCCAACTCCTTCCCATTCCAATCCTGAGACCCTTCCTATAACATGAGATGTGATATCCAACTCCTTCCCATTCCAACCTGAGACCCTTCCTTTAGCATGAGATGGGATATCCAACTCCTTCCAAATCCAATACTGATACCCTTCCGATAGCATGAGATGTGATATCCCAATGCTTCTACCAAACCTGAGACCCATACTATGGCATGAGATGTGATATCAAACTCCTTCCAATTCCAATCCTGAGACCCTTCCTATAGCATGAGATGTGATATCCAAATCCGTCCAATTCCAATCCTGAGACCCTTCCTATACCATGAGATGTGATATCTCAATGCTTATACCAAACCTGAGAGCCTACCTATAGCATGAGATGTGATGTCCAAGTCCATCCCATTCCAATCCTTAGACCCTTCCTACAGCATGCGATGTGATATCTCAATGATTCTAATACCAAACCAGAGACCTGTCCTATAACATGAGATGGGATATCCAACTTCTTCCCATTCCAATCCTGAGACCCTTCCTATAGCATGAGATGTGATATCTCAATGCTACCAAACCTGAGACCCTTCCTATAGCATGAGATGTGATATCCAACTCCTTCCCATTCCAATCCTGAGACACTTCCTATAGCATGAGATGTATCTCACTGCTTATAACAAACCTGAGACCCTTCCTATAGCATGAGATGTGATATCCAATCCTTCCCATTCCAATCCTGAGACCCTTCCTATAGCATGAGATGTGATATCTCAATGCTTCTAATATCAAACTTGAGACCCTCCCTATAGCATATGTGATATCCAAGTCCTTCCCATTCCAATCCTGAGACACTTCCTATAGCATGAGATGTGATATCTCAATGCTTCTAATACCAAACCTGAGACTCTTCCTATAACATGAGATGGGATATCCAACTCCTTCCCATTCCAATCCTGAGACCCTTTCGATTGCAAAGATGTGATATCTCAATTCTTATACCAAACCTGAGACCCTTCCTACGGCATGAGATGTCATATACAACTCCTTCCCATTCCAATCCTGAGACCCTTCCGATAGCATGAGATGTGATATCTCAATGCTTCTAATAGCAAATCTGAGATGCTTCCTATAGCATGAGATGTGATATCCAACTTCTTCCCATTCCAATCCTGAGACCCTTCCTATAGCATGAGATGTGATATCTCAATGCTTATACCAAACCTGAGACCCTTCCTATAGCATGAGATGTGATATCCAACTTCTTCCCATTCCAATCCTGAGACCCTTCCTATAACATGAGATGTGATGTCTCAATGCTTCTAATACCAAACCTGAGATCTTTCCTATAACATGAGATGTGATATCCAACTCCTTCCCATTCCAATTATGAGACCCTTCCTATAGCATGAGATATGATATCCAAGTCCTTCCCATTCCAATCCTGAGACCCTTCCTATAACATGAGATGTGATATCCAACTCCTTCCCATTCCAACCTGAGACCCTTCCTATAGCATGAAATGGGATATCCAACTCCTTCCAAATCCAATACTGATACCCTTCCGATAGCATGAGATGTGATATCCCAATGCTTCTACCAAACCTGAGACCCATACTATGGCATGAGATGTGATATCAAACTCCTTCCCATTCCAATCCTGAGACCCTTCCTATAGCTTGAGATGTGATATCCAACTCCTTCCCATTCCAATTCTGAGACCCTTCCTATACCATGAGACTTGATATCTCAATGCTTCTAATACCAAACCTGAGACCCGTCCTATAACATGAGATGTGATATTCAAATCCTTCCCATTCCAATCCTGAGACCCTTCCGATATCATGAGATGTGATATCTCAATGCTTCAAATATCAAACTTGAGACCCTCCCTATAGCATGAGATGTGATATCCAAGTCCTTCCCATTCCAATCCTGAGACCCTTCCTATAGCATGAGAAGTGATATCTCAATGCTTCTAATACCAAACCTTAGACCCTTCCTTTATCATGAGATGTGATATCCAGCTCATTCCCATTCCAATCCTGAGACCCTTCCGATATCATGAGATGTGATATCTCACTGCTTATAACAAACCTGAGACCCTTCCTATAGCATGAGATGTGATATCCAACTTCTTCCCATTCCAATCCTGAGACCCTTCCTATAACATGAGATGTGATGTCTCAATGCTTCTAATACCAAACCTGAGACCCGTCCTATAACATGAGATGTGATATCCAAATCCTTCCCATTCCAATCCTGAGACCCTTCCGATATCATGAGATGTGATATCTCAATGCTTCTAATATCAAACTTGAGACCCTCCCTATAGCATGAGATGTGATATCCAAGTCCTTCCCATTCCAATCCTGAGACCCTTCCTATAGCATGAGAAGTGATATCTCAATGCTTCTAATACCAAACCTTAGACCCTTCCTTTATCATGAGATGTGATATCCAACTTCTTCCGATTCCAATCCTGAGACCCTTCCTATAGCATGAGATGTGATATCTCAAAGCTTATACCAAACCTGAGACCCTTCCTATAGCATGAGATGTGATATCCAACTTCTTCCCATTCCAATCCTGAGACCCTTCCTATAACATGAGATGTGATGTCTCAATGCTTCTAATACCAAACCTGAGATCTTTCCTATAACATGAGATGATATCCAACTCCTTCCCATTCCAATTCTGAGACCCTTCCTATAGCATTAGATATGATATCCAAGTCCTTCCCATTCCAATCCTGAGACCCTTCCAATAACATGAGATGTGATATCCAACTCCTTCCCATTCCAACCTGAGACCCTTCCTATAGCATGAGATGGGATATCCAACTCCTTCCAAATCCAATACTGATACCCTTCCGATAGCATGAGATGTGATATCCCAATGCTTCTACCAAACCTGAGACCCATACTATGGCATGAGATGTGATATCAAACTCCTTCCCATTCCAATCCTGAGACCCTTCCTATAGCTTGAGATGTGATATCCAACTCCTTCCCATTCCAATTCTGAGACCCTTCCTATACCATGAGACTTGATATCTCAATGCTTCTAATACCAAATCTGAGATCCTTCCTATAGCATGAGATGTGATATCCAACTTCTTCCCATTCCAATCCTGAGACCCTTCCTATAGCATGAGATGTGATATCTCAATGCTACCAAACCTGAGACCCTTCCTATAGCATGAGATGTGATATCCAATCCTTCCCATTCCAATCCTGAGACCCTTCCTATAGCATGAGATGTGATATCTCAATGCTTCTAATATCAAACTTGAGACCCTCCCTATAGCATATGTGATATCCAAGTCCTTCCCATTCCAATCCTGAGACACTTCCTATAGCATGAGATGTGATATCTCAATGCTTCTAATACCAAACCTGAGACTCTTCCTATAACATGAGATGGGATATCCAACTCCTTCCCATTCCAATCCTGAGACCCTTTCGATTGCAAAGATGTGATATCTCAATGCTTATACCAAACCTGAGACCCTTCCTACGGCATGAGATGTCATATACAACTCCTTCCCATTCCAATCCTGAGACCCTTCCGATAGCATGAGATGTGATATCTCAATGCTTCTAATACCAAATCTGAGATGCTTCCTATAGCATGAGATGTGATATCCAACTTCTTCCCATTCCAATCCTGAGACCCTTCCTATAGCATGAGATGTGATATCTCAATGCTTATACCAAACCTGAGACCCTTCCTATAGCATGAGATGTGATATCCAACTTCTTCCCATTCCAATCCTGAGACCCTTCCTATAACATGAGATGTGATGTCTCAATGCTTCTAATACCAAACCTGAGATCTTTCCTATAACATGAGATGTGATATCCAACTCCTTCCCATTCCAATTATGAGACCCTTCCTATAGCATGAGATATGATATCCAAGGCCTTCCCATTCCAATCCTGAGACCCTTCCTATAACATGAGATGGGATATCCAACTCCTTCCAAATCCAATACTGATACCCTTCCGATAGCATGAGATGTGATATCCCAATGCTTCTACCAAACCTGAGACCCATACTATGGCATGAGATGTGATATCAAACTCCTTCCCATTCCAATCCTGAGACCCTTCCTATAGCTTGAGATGTGATATCCAACTCCTTCCCATTCCAATCCTGAGACCCTTCCTATAACATGAGATGTGATATCCAACTCCTTCCCATTCCAATCCTGAGACCCGTCCTATAACATGAGATGTGATATCCAAATCCTTCCCATTCCAATCCTGAGACCCTTCCGATATCATGAGATGTGATATCTCAATGCTTCTAATATCAAACTTGAGAACCTCCCTATAGCATGAGATGTGATATCCAAGTCCTTCCCATTCCAATCCTGAGACCCTTCCTATAGCATGAGAAGTGATATCTCAATGCTTCTAATACCAAACCTTAGACCCTTCCTTTATCATGAGATGTGATATCCAGCTCCTTCCCATTCCAATCCTGAGACCCTTCCGATATCATGAGATGTGATATCTCACTGCTTATACCAAACCTGAGACCCTTCCTATAGCATGAGATGTGATATTCAACTTCTTCCCATTCCAATCCTGAGACCCTTCCTATAACATGAGATGTGATGTCTCAATGCTTCTAATACCAAACCTGAGATCTTTCCTATAACATGAGATGTGATATCCAACTCCTTCCCATTCCAATTATGAGACCCTTCCTATAGCATGAGATATGATATCCAAGTCCTTCCCATTCCAATCCTGAGACCCTTCCTATAACATGAGATGGGATATCCAACTCCTTCCAAATCCAATACTGATACCCTTCCGATAGCATGAGATGTGATATCCCAATGCTTCTACCAAACCTGAGACCCATACTATGGCATGAGATGTGATATCAAACTCCTTCCCATTCCAATCCTGAGACCCTTCCTATAGCTTGAGATGTGATATCCAACTCCTTCCCATTCCAATCCTGAGACCCTTCCTATAACATGAGATGTGATATCCAACTCCTTCCCATTCCAACCTGAGACCCTTCCTTTAGCATGAGATGGGATATCCAACTCCTTCCAAATCCAATACTGATACCCTTCCGATAGCATGAGATGTGATATCCCAATGCTTCTACCAAACCTGAGACCCATACTATGGCATGAGATGTGATATCAAACTCCTTCCAATTCCAATCCTGAGACCCGTCCTATAACATGAGATGTGATATCCAAATCCTTCCCATTCCAATCCTGAGACCCTTCCGATATCATGAGATGTGATATCTCAATGCTTCTAATATCAAACTTGAGAACCTCCCTATAGCATGAGATGTGATATCCAAGTCCTTCCCATTCCAATCCTGAGACCCTTCCTATAGCATGAGAAGTGATATCTCAATGCTTCTAATACCAAACCTTAGACCCTTCCTTTATCATGAGATGTGATATCCAGCTCCTTCCCATTCCAATCCTGAGACCCTTCCGATATCATGAGATGTGATATCTCACTGCTTATAACAAACCTGAGACCCTTCCTATAGCATGAGATGTGATATCCAACTTCTTCCCATTCCAATCCTGAGACCCTTCCTATAACATGAGATGTGATGTCTCAATGCTTCTAATACGAAACCTGAGACCCGTCCTATAACATGAGATGTGATATCCAAATCCTTCCCATTCCAATCCTGAGACCCTTCCGATATCATGAGATGTGATATCTCAATGCTTCTAATATCAAACTTGAGACCCTCCCTATAGCATGAGATGGGATATCCAAGTCCTTCCCATTCCAATCCTGAGACCCTTCCTATAGCATGAGATGTGATATCCCAATGCTTCTACCAAACCTGAGACCCATACTATGGCATGAGATGTGATATCAAACTCCTTCCCATTCCAATCCTGAGACCCGTCCTATAACATGAGATGTGATATCCAAATCCTTCCCATTCCAATCCTGAGACCCTTCCGATATCATGAGATGTGATATCTCAATGCTTCTAATATCAAACTTGAGAACCTCCCTATAGCATGAGATGTGATATCCAAGTCCTTCCCATTCCAATCCTGAGACCCTTCCTATAGCATGAGAAGTGATATCTCAATGCTTCTAATACCAAACCTTAGACCCTTCCTTTATCATGAGATGTGATATCCAGCTCCTTCCCATTCCAATCCTGAGACCCTTCCGATATCATGAGATGTGATATCTCACTGCTTATAACAAACCTGAGACCCTTCCTACGGCATGATATGTCATATACAACTCCTTCCCATTCCAATCCTGAGACCCTTCCGATAGCATGAGATGTGATATCTCAATGCTTCTAATACCAAATCTGAGATGCTTCCTATAGCATGAGATGTGATATCCAACTTCTTCCCATTCCAATCCTGAGACCCTTCCTATAGCATGAGATGTGATATCTCAATGCTTATACCAAACCTGAGACCCTTCCTATAGCATGAGATGTGATATCCAACTTCTTCCCATTCCAATCCTGAGACCCTTCCTATAACATGAGATGTGATGTCTCAATGCTTCTAATACCAAACCTGAGATCTTTCCTATAACATGAGATGTGATATCCAACTCCTTCCCATTCCAATTATGAGACCCTTCCTATAGCATGAGATATGATATCCAAGTCCTTCCCATTCCAATCCTGAGACCCTTCCTATAACATGAGATGGGATATCCAACTCCTTCCAAATCCAATACTGATACCCTTCCGATAGCATGAGATGTGATATCCAAATGCTTCTACCAAACCTGAGACCCATACTATGGCATGAGATGTGATATCAAACTCCTTCCCATTCCAATCCTGAGACCCTTCCTATAGCTTGAGATGTGATATCCAACTCCTTCCCATTCCAATCCTGAGACCCTTCCTATAACATGAGATGTGATATCCAACTCCTTCCCATTCCAACCTGAGACCCTTCCTTTAGCATGAGATGGGATATCCAACTCCTTCCAAATCCAATACTGATACCCTTCCGATAGCATGAGATGTGATATCCCAATGCTTCTACCAAACCTGAGACCCATACTATGGCATGAGATGTGATATCAAACTCCTTCCCATTCCAATCCTGAGACCCGTCCTATAACATGAGATGTGATATCCAAATCCTTCCCATTCCAATCCTGAGACCCTTCCGATATCATGAGATGTGATATCTCAATGCTTCTAATATCAAACTTGAGACCCTCCCTATAGCATGAGATGTGATATCCAAGTCCTTCCCATTCCAATCCTGAGACCCTTCCTATAGCATGAGAAGTGATATCTCAATGCTTCTAATATCAAACCTTAGATCCTTCCTTTATCATGAGATGTGATATCCAACTCCTTCCCATTCCAATCCTGAGACCCTTCCGATATCATGAGATGTGATATCTCAATGCTTCTAATATCAAACTTGAGACCCTCCCTATAGCATGAGATGTGATATCCAAATACTTCCCATTCCAATCCTGAGACCCTCCCTATAGCATGAGAAGTGATATCTCAATGCTTCTAATACCAAACCTGAGATCCTTCCTATAACATGAGATGTGATATCCAAATCCTTCCCTTTCCAAACCTGAGACCCTCCCTTTAGCATGAGATGTGATATCCAACTCCTTCCCATTCCAATCCTGAGACCCTTCTGATAGCATGAGATGTGATATCTCAATGCCTCTAATACCAAACCTGAGATCCTACCTCTAACATGAAATGTGATATCCAACTCCTTCCCTTTCCAAACCTGAGACCCTGCCTATAGCATGAGATGTGATATCCAAGTCCTTCCCATTCCAATCCCGAGACCCTTCCTATAGCATGTGATGTGATATCTCAATGCTTATACCAAACCTGAGACCCTTCCTATGGCATGAGATGTCATATACAACTCCTTCCCATTCCAATCCTGAGACCCTTCCTATAGCATGAGATGTGATATCTCAATGCTTATACCAAACCTGAGACCCTTCCTATAGCATGAGATGTGATATCCAACTTCTTCCCATTCCAATCCTGAGACCCTTCCTATAACATGAGATTTGATGTCTCAATGCTTCTAATACCAAACCTGAGATCTTTCCTATAACATGAGATGTGATATCCAACTCCTTCCCATTCCAATTCTGAGACCCTTCCTATAGCATGAGATGTGATATCTCAATGCTTATACCAAACCTGAGACCCTTCCTATAGCTTGAGATGTGATATCCAACTCCTTCCCATTCCAATCCTGAGACCCTTCCTATAACATGAGATGTGATATCCAACTCCTTCCCATTCCAACCTGAGACCCTTCCTTTAGCATGAGATGGGATATCCAACTCCTTCCAAATCCAATACTGATACCCTTCCGATAGCATGAGATGTGATATCCCAATGCTTCTACCAAACCTGAGACCCATACTATGGCATGAGATGTGCTATCAAACTCCTTCCCATTCCAATCCTGAGACCCGTCCTATAACATGAGATGTGATATCCAAATCCTTCCCATTCCAATCCTGAGACCCTTCCGATATCATGAGATGTGATATCTCAATGCTTCTAATATCAAACTTGAGACCCTCCCTATAGCATGAGATGTGATATCCAAGTCCTTCCCATTCCAATCCTGAGACCCTTCCTATAGCATGAGAAGTGATATCTCAATGCTTCTAATACCAAACCTTAGACCCTTCCTTTATCATGAGATGTGATATCCAGCTCCTTCCCATTCCAATCCTGAGACTCTTCGATATCATGAGATGTGATATCTCACTGCTTATAACAAACCTGAGACCCTTCCTATAGCATGAGATGTGATATCCAACTTCTTCCCATTCCAATCCTGAGACCCTTCCTGTAACATGAGATGTGATGTCTCAATGCTTCTAATACCAAACCTGAGACCCGTCCTATAACATGAGATGTGATATCCAAATCCTTCCCATTCCAATCCTGAGACCCTTCCGATATCATGAGATGTGATATCTCAATGCTTCTAATATCAAACTTGAGACCCTCCCTATAGCATGAGATGTGATATCCAAGTCCTTCCCATTCCAATCCTGAGACCCTTCCTATAGCATGAGAAGTGATATCTCAATGCTTCTAATACCAAACCTTAGACCCTTCCTTTATCATGAGATGTGATATCCAACTTCTTCCCATTCCAGTCCTGAAACCCTTCCTATAGCATGAGATGGGATATCTCAAAGCTTATACCAAACCTGAGACCCTTCCTATAGCATGAGATGTGATATCCAACTTCTTCCCATTCCAATCCTGAGACCCTTCCTATAACATGAGATGTGATGTCTCAATGCTTCTAATACCAAACCTGAGATCTTTCCTATAACATGAGATGATATCCAACTCCTTCCCATTCCAATTCTGAGACCCTTCCTATATCATTAGATATGATATCCAAGTCCTTCCCATTCCAATCCTGAGACCCTTCCTATAACATGAGATGTGATATCCAACTCCTTCCCATTCCAACCTGAGACCCTTCCTATAGCATGAGATGGGATATCCAACTCCTTCCAAATCCAATACTGATACCCTTCCTATAGCTTGTGATGTGATATCCAACTCCTTCCCATTCCAATTCTGAGACCCTTCCTATACCATGAGACTTGATATCCAAATCCTTCCCATTCCAATCCTGAGACCCTTCCGATATCATGAGATGTGATATCTCAATGCTTCTAATATCAAACTTGAGACCCTTCCTATAGCTTGAGATGTGATATCCAACTCCTTCCCATTCCAATCCTGAGACCCTTCCTATAACATGAGATGTGATATCCAACTCCTTCCCATTCCAACCTGAGACCCTTCCTTTAGCATGAGATGGGATATCCAACTCCTTCCAAATCCAATACTGATACCCTTCCGATAGCATGAGATGTGATATCCCAATGCTTCTACCAAACCTGAGACCCATACTATGGCATGAGATGTGATATCAAACTCCTTCCCATTGCAATCCTGAGACCCGTCCTATAACATGAGATGTGATATCCAAATCCTTCCCATTCCAATCCTGAGACCCTTCCGATATCATGAGATGTGATATCTCAATGCTTCTAATATCAAACTTGAGACCCTCCCTATAGCATGAGATGTGATATCCAAGTCCTTCCCATTCCAATCCTGAGACCCTTCCTATAGCATGAGAAGTGATATCTCAATGCTTCTAATACCAAACCTTAGACCCTTCCTTTATCATGAGATGTGATATCCAGCTCCTTCCCATTCCAATCCTGAGACTCTTCCGATATCATGAGATGTGATATCTCACTGCTTATAACAAACCTGAGACCCTTCCTATAGCATGAGATGTGATATCCAACTTCTTCCCATTCCAATCCTGAGACCCTTCCTATAACATGAGATGTGATGTCTCAATGCTTCTAATACCAAACCTGAGACCCGTCCTATAACATGAGATGTGATATCCAAATCCTTCCCATTCCAATCCTGAGACCCTTCCGATATCATGAGATGTGATATCTCAATGCTTCTAATATCAAACTTGAGACCCTCCCTATAGCATGAGATGTGATATCCAAGTCCTTCCCATTCCAATCCTGAGACCCTTCCTATAGCATGAGAAGTGATATCTCAATGCTTCTAATACCAAACCTTAGACCCTTCCTTTATCATGAGATGTGATATCCAACTTCTTCCCATTCCAATCCTGAAACCCTTCCTATAGCATGAGATGTGATATCTCAAAGCTTATACCAAACCTGAGACCCTTCCTATAGCATGAGATGTGATATCCAACTTCTTCCCATTCCAATCCTGAGACCCTTCCTATAACATGAGATGTGATGTCTCAATGCTTCTAATACCAAACCTGAGATCTTTCCTATAACATGAGATGATATCCAACTCCTTCCCATTCCAATTCTGAGACCCTTCCTATATCATTAGATATGATATCCAAGTCCTTCCCATTCCAATCCTGAGACCCTTCCTATAACATGAGATGTGATATCCAACTCCTTCCCATTCCAACCTGAGACCCTTCCTATAGCATGAGATGGGATATCCAACTCCTTCCAAATCCAATACTGATACCCTTCCTATAGCTTGTGATGTGATATCCAACTCCTTCCCATTCCAATTCTGAGACCCTTCCTATACCATGAGACTTGATATCTCAATGCTTCTAATACCAAATCTGAGATCCTTCCTATAGCATGAGATGTGATATCCAACTTCTTCCCATTCCAATCCTGAGACCCTTCCTATAGCATGAGATGTGATATCTCAATGCTACCAAACCTGAGACCCTTCCTATAGCATGAGATGTGATATCCAACTCCTTCCCATTCCAATCCTGAGACACTTCCTATAGCATGAGATGTTTCTCACTGCTTATAACAAACCTGAGACCCTTCCTATAGCATGAGATGTGATATCCAATCCTTCCCATTCCAATCCTGAGACCCTTCCTATAGCATGAGATGTGATATCTCAATGCTTCTAATATCAAACGTGAGACCCTCCCTATAGCATATGTGATATTCAAGTCCTTCCCATTCCAATCCTGAGACACTTCCTATAGCATGAGATGTGATATCTCAATGCTTCTAATACCAAACCTGAGACTCTTCCTATAACATGAGATGGGATATCCAACTCCTTCCCATTCCAATCCTGAGACCCTTTCGATTGCAAAGATGTGATATCTCAATGCTTATACCAAACCTGAGACCCTTCCTACGGCATGAGATGTCATATACAACTCCTTCCCATTCCAATCCTGAGACCCTTCCGATAGCATGAGATGTGATATCTCAATGCTTCTAATACCAATTCTGAGATGCTTCCTATAGCATGAGATGTGATATCCAACTTCTTCCCATTCCAATCCTGAGACCCTTCCTATAGCATGAGATGTGATATCTCAATGCTTATACCAAACCTGAGACCCTTCCTATAGCATGAGATGTGATATCCAACTTCTTCCCATTCCAATCCTGAGACCCTTCCTATAACATGAGATGTGATGTCTCAATGCTTCTAATAACAAACCTGAGATCTTTCCTATAACATGAGATGTGATATCCAACTCCTTCCCATTCCAATTATGAGACCCTTCCTATAGCATGAGATATGATATCCAAGTCCTTCCCATTCCAATCCTGAGACCCTTCCTATAACATGAGATGGGATATCCAACTCCTTCCAAATCCAATACTGATACCCTTCCGATAGCATGAGATGTGATATCCCAATGCTTCTACCAAACCTGAGACCCATACTATGGCATGAGATGTGATATCAAACTCCTTCCCATTCCAATCCTGAGACCCTTCCTATAGCTTGAGATGTGATATCCAACTCCTTCCCATTCCAATCCTGAGACCCTTCCTATAACATGAGATGTGATATCCAACTCCTTCCCATTCCAACCTGAGACCCTTCCTTTAGCATGAGATGGGATATCCAACTCCTTCCAAAACCAATACTGATACCCTTCCGATAGCATGAGATGTGATATCCCAATGCTTCTACCAAACCTGAGACCCATACTATGGCATGAGATGTGATATCAAACTCCTTCCCATTCCAATCCTGAGACCCGTCCTATAACATGAGATGTGATATCCAAATCCTTCCCATTCCAATCCTGAGACCCTTCCGATATCATGAGATGTGATATCTCAATGCTTCTAATATCAAACTTGAGACCCTCCCTATAGCATGAGATGTGATATCCAAGTCCTTCCCATTCCAATCCTGAGACCCTTCCTATAGCATGAGAAGTGATATCTCAATGCTTCTAATACCAAACCTTAGACCCTTCCTTTATCATGAGATGTGATATCCAACTCCTTCCCATTCCAATCCTGAGACCCTTCCGATATCATGAGATGTGATATCTCAATGCTTCTAATATCAAACTTGAGACCCTCCCTATAGCATGAGATGTGATATCCAAATACTTCCCATTCCAATCCTGAGACCCTCCCTATAGCATGAGAAGTGATATCTCAATGCTTCTAATACCAAACCTGAGATCCTTCCTATAACATGAGATGTGATATCCAACTCCTTCCCATTCCAATCCTGAGACACTTCCTATAGCATGAGATGTGCTATCCAACTCCTTCCCATTCCAATCCTGAGACTCTTATGATAGCATGAGATGTGATATCTCAATGCCTCTAATACCAAACCTGAGATACTTCCGATAGCATGAGATGTGATATCTCAATGCTTCTAATACCAAACCTGAGATCCTTCCTATAACATGAGATGTGATATCCAAATCCTTCCCTTTCCAAACCTGAGACCCTCCCTTTAGCATGAGATGTGATATCCAACTCCTTCCCATTCCAATCCTGAGACCCTTCTGATAGCATGAGATGTGATATCTCAATGCCTCTAATACCAAACCTGAGATCCTACCTCTAACATGAAATGTGATATCCAACTCCTTCCCTTTCCAAACCTGAGACCCTGCCTATAGCATGAGATGTGATATCCAAGTCCTTCCCATTCCAATCCCGAGACCCTTCCTATAGCATGTGATGTGATATCTCAATGCTTATACCAAACCTGAGACCCTTCCTATGGCATGAGATGTCATATACAACTCCTTCCCATTCCAATCCTGAGACCCTTCCTATAGCATGAGATGTGATATCTCAATGCTTATACCAAACCTGAGACCCTTCCTATAGCATGAGATGTGATATCCAACTTCTTCCCATTCCAATCCTGAGACCCTTCCTATAACATGAGATTTGATGTCTCAATGCTTCTAATACCAAACCTGAGACCCTCCCTATAGCATATGTGATATCCAAGTCCTTCCCATTCCAATCCTGAGACACTTCCTATAGCATGAGATGTGATATCTCAATGCTTCTAATACCAAATCTGAGATGCTTCCTATAGCATGAGATGTGATATCCAACTTCTTCCCATTCCAATCCTGAGACCCTTCCTATAGCATGAGATGTGATATCTCAATGCTTATACCAAACCTGAGACCCTTCCTATAGCATGAGATGTGATATCCAACTTCTTCCCATTCCAATCCTGAGACCCTTCCTATAACATGAGATGTGATGTCTCAATGCTTCTAATACCAAACCTGAGATCTTTCCTATAACATGAGATGTGATATCCAACTCCTTCCCATTCCAATTATGAGACCCTTCCTATAGCATGAGATATGATATCCAAGTCCTTCCCATTCCAATCCTGAGACCCTTCCTATAACATGAAATGTGATATCCAACTCCTTCCCATTCCAACCTGAGACCCTTCCTATAGCATGAAATGGGATATCCAACTCCTTCCAAATCCAATACTGATACCCTTCCGATAGCATGAGATGTGATATCCCAATGCTTCTACCAAACCTGAGACCCATACTATGGCATGAGATGTGATATCAAACTCCTTCCCAATCCAATCCTGAGACCCTTCCTATAGCTTGAGATGTGATATCCAACTCCTTCCCATTCCAATTCTGAGACCCTTCCTATACCATGAGACTTGATATCTCAATGCTTCTAATACCAAACCTGAGACTCGTCCTATAACATGAGATGTGATATCCAAATCCTTCCCATTCCAATCCTGAGACCCTTCCGATATCATGAGATGTGATATCTCAATGCTTCTAATATCAAACTTGAGACCCTCCCTATAGCATGAGATGTGATATCCAAGACCTTCCCATTCCAATCCTGAGACCCTTCCTATAGCATGAGAAGTGATATCTCAATGCTTCTAATACCAAACCTTAGACCCTTCCTTTATCATGAGATGTGATATCCAGCTCCTTCCCATTCCAATCCTGAGACCCTTCCGATATCATGAGATGTGATATCTCACTGCTTATAACAAACCTGAGACCCTTCCTATAGCATGAGATGTGATATCCAACTTCTTCCCATTCCAATCCTGAGACCCTTCCTATAACATGAGATGTGATGTCTCAATGCTTCTAATACCAAACCTGAGACCCGTCCTATAACATGAGATGTGATATCCAAATCCTTCCCATTCCAATCCTGAGACCCTTCCGATATCATGAGATGTGATATCTCAATGCTTCTAATATCAAACTTGAGACCCTCCCTATAGCATGAGATGTGATATCCAAGTCCTTCCCATTCCAATCCTGAGACCCTTCCTATAGCATGAGAAGTGATATCTCAATGCTTCTAATACCAAACCTTAGACCCTTCCTTTATCATGAGATGTGATATCCAGCTCCTTCCCATTCCAATCCTGAGACTCTTCCGATATCATGAGATGTGATATCTCACTGCTTATAACAAACCTGAGACCCTTCCTATAGCATGAGATGTGATATCCAACTTCTTCCCATTCCAATCCTGAGACCCTTCCTATAACATGAGATGTGATGTCTCAATGCTTCTAATACCAAACCTGAGACCCGTCCTATAACATGAGATGTGATATCCAAATCCTTCCCATTCCAATCCTGAGACCCTTCCGATATCATGAGATGTGATATCTCAATGCTTCTAATATCAAACTTGAGACCCTCCCTATAGCATGAGATGTGATATCCAAGTCCTTCCCATTCCAATCCTGAGACCCTTCCTATAGCATGAGAAGTGATATCTCAATGCTTCTAATACCAAACCTTAGACCCTTCCTTTATCATGAGATGTGATATCCAACTTCTTCCCATTCCAATCCTGAAACCCTTCCTATAGCATGTGATGTGATATCTCAAAGCTTATACCAAACCTGAGACCCTTCCTATAGCATGAGATGTGATATCCAACTTCTTCCCATTCCAATCCTGAGACCCTTCCTATAACATGAGATGTGATGTCTCAATGCTTCTAATACCAAACCTGAGATCTTTCCTATAACATGAGATGATATCCAACTCCTTCCCATTCCAATTCTGAGACCCTTCCTATATCATTAGATATGATATCCAAGTCCTTCCCATTCCAATCCTGAGACCCTTCCTATAACATGAGATGTGATATCCAACTCCTTCCCATTCCAACCTGAGACCCTTCCTATAGCATGAGATGGGATATCCAACTCCTTCCAAATCCAATACTGATACCCTTCCTATAGCTTGTGTTGTGATATCCAACTCCTTCCCATTCCAATTCTGAGACCCTTCCTATACCATGAGACTTGATATCTCAATGCTTCTAATACCAAATCTGAGATCCTTCCTATAGCATGAGATGTGATATCCAACTTCTTCCCATTCCAATCCTGAGACCCTTCCTATAGCATGAGATGTGATATCTCAATGCTACCAAACCTGAGACCCTTCCTATAGCATGAGATGTGATATCCAACTCCTTCCCATTCCAATCCTGAGACACTTCCTATAGCATGAGATGTTTCTCACTGCTTATAACAAACCTGAGACCCTTCCTATAGCATGAGATGTGATATCCAATCCTTCCCATTCCAATCCTGAGACCCTTCCTATAGCATGAGATGTGATATCTCAATGCTTCTAATATCAAACGTGAGACCCTCCCTATAGCATATGTGATATTCAAGTCCTTCCCATTCCAATCCTGAGACACTTCCTATAGGATGAGATGTGATATCTCAATGCTTCTAATACCAAACCTGAGACTCTTCCTATAACATGAGATGGGATATCCAACTCCTTCCCATTCCAATCCTGAGACCCTTTCGATTGCAAAGATGTGATATCTCAATGCTTATACCAAACCTGAGACCCTTCCTACGGCATGAGATGTCATATACAACTCCTTCCCATTCCAATCCTGAGACCCTTCCGATAGCATGAGATGTGATATCTCAATGCTTCTAATACCAAATCTGAGATGCTTCCTATAGCATGAGATGTGATATCCAACTTCTTCCCATTCCAATCCTGAGACCCTTCCTATAGCATGAGATGTGATATCTCAATGCTTATACCAAACCTGAGACCCTTCCTATAGCATGAGATGTGATATCCAACTTCTTCCCATTCCAATCCTGAGACCCTTCCTATAACATGAGATGTGATGTCTCAATGCTTCTAATAACAAACCTGAGATCTTTCCTATAACATGAGATGTGATATCCAACTCCTTCCCATTCCAATTATGAGACCCTTCCTATAGCATGAGATATGATATCCAAGTCCTTCCCATTCCAATCCTGAGACCCTTCCTATAACATGAGATGGGATATCCAACTCCTTCCAAATCCAATACTGATACCCTTCCGATAGCATGAGATGTGATATCCCAATGCTTCTACCAAACCTGAGACCCATACTATGGCATGAGATGTGATATCAAACTCCTTCCCATTCCAATCCTGAGACCCTTCCTATAGCTTGAGATGTGATATCCAACTCCTTCCCATTCCAATCCTGAGACCCTTCCTATAACATGAGATGTGATATCCAACTCCTTCCCATTCCAACCTGAGACCCTTCCTTTAGCATGAGATGGGATATCCAACTCCTTCCAAATCCAATACTGATACCCTTCCGATAGCATGAGATGTGATATCCCAATGCTTCTACCAAACCTGAGACCCATACTATGGCATGAGATGTGATATCAAACTCCTTCCCATTCCAATCCTGAGACCCGTCCTATAACATGAGATGTGATATCCAAATCCTTCCCATTCCAATCCTGAGACCCTTCCGATATCATGAGATGTGATATCTCAATGCTTCTAATATCAAACTTGAGACCCTCCCTATAGCATGAGATGTGATATCCAAGTCCTTCCCATTCCAATCCTGAGACCCTTCCTATAGCATGAGAAGTGATATCTCAATGCTTCTAATACCAAACCTTAGACCCTTCCTTTATCATGAGATGTGATATCCAACTCCTTCCCATTCCAATCCTGAGACCCTTCCGATATCATGAGATGTGATATCTCAATGCTTCTAATATCAAACTTGAGACCCTCCCTATAGCATGAGATGTGATATCCAAATACTTCCCATTCCAATCCTGAGACCCTCCCTATAGCATGAGAAGTGATATCTCAATGCTTCTAATACCAAACCTGAGATCCTTCCTATAACATGAGATGTGATATCCAACTCCTTCCCATTCCAATCCTGAGACACTTCCTATAGCATGAGATGTGCTATCCAACTCCTTCCCATTCCAATCCTGAGACTCTTATGATAGCATGAGATGTGATATCTCAATGCCTCTAATACCAAACCTGAGATACTTCCGATAGCATGAGATGTGATATCTCAATGCTTCTAATACCAAACCTGAGATCCTTCCTATAACATGAGATGTGATATCCAAATCCTTCCCTTTCCAAACCTGAGACCCTCCCTTTAGCATGAGATGTGATATCCAACTCCTTCCCATTCCAATCCTGAGACCCTTCTGATAGCATGAGATGTGATATCTCAATGCCTCTAATACCAAACCTGAGATCCTACCTCTAACATGAAATGTGATATCCAACTCCTTCCCTTTCCAAACCTGAGACCCTGCCTATAGCATGAGATGTGATATCCAAGTCCTTCCCATTCCAATCCCGAGACCCTTCCTATAGCATGTGATGTGATATCTCAATGCTTATACCAAACCTGAGACCCTTCCTATGGCATGAGATGTCATATACAACTCCTTCCCATTCCAATCCTGAGACCCTTCCTATAGCATGAGATGTGATATCTCAATGCTTATACCAAACCTGAGACCCTTCCTATAGCATGAGATGTGATATCCAACTTCTTCCCATTCCAATCCTGAGACCCTTCCTATAACATGAGATTTGATGTCTCAATGCTTCTAATACCAAACCTGAGATCTTTCCTATAACATGAGATGTGATATCCAACTCCTTCCCATTCCAATTCTGAGACCCTTCCTATAGCATGAGATGTGATATCTCAATGCTTATACCAAACCTGAGACTCTTCCTATAGCTTGAGATGTGATATCCAACTCCTTCCCATTCCAAACCTGAGACCCTTCCTATAGCTTGAGGTGTGATATCCAACTCCTTCCCCTTCCAAACCTGAGAGCCTTCCCATAGCATGAGATATGATATCCAAGTCCTTCCCATTCCAATCCTGAGACCCTTCCTATAACATGAGATGTGATATCCAACTCCTTCCCATTCCAACCTGAGACCCTTCCTATAGCATGATGGGATATCCAACTCCTTCCAAATCCAATACTGATACCCTTCCGATAGCATGAGATGTGATATCCCAATGCTTCTACCAAACCTGAGACCCATACTATGGCATGAGATGTGATATCAAACTTCTTCCCATTCCAATCCTGAGACCCTTCCTATAGCTTGAGATGTGTTATCCAACTCCTTCCCATTCCAATTCTGAGACCCTTCCTATACCATGAGACTTGATATCTCAATGCTTCTAATACCAAACCTGAGACCCGTCCTATAACATGAGATGTGATATCCAAATCCTTCCCCTTCCAAACCTTAGACCCTTCCTATATCATGAGATGTGATATCCAACTCCTTCCCATTCCAATCCTGAGACCCTTCCGATATCATGAGATTTGTTATCTCAATGCTTCTAATATCAAACTTGAGACCCTCCCTATAGCATGAGATGTGACATCCAAGTCCTTCCCATTCCAATCCTGAGACCCTTCCGATAGCAGAGATGTGATATCTCAATGCTTATACCAAACCTGAGACCCTTCCTATAGCCTGAGATGTCATATACAACTCCTTCCAATTCCAATCCTGAGACCCTTCCTATAGCATGAGATGTGATATCTCAATGCTTATACCAAATCAGAGACCCTTCCTATAGCATGAGATGTGATATCCAACTCCTTCCCATTCCAATCCTGAGACCCTTCCTATAGCATGAGAAGTGATATCTCCATGCGTATACCAAACCTGAGACCCTTCCTATAGCATGAGATGTGATATCCAAATCCGTCCAATTCCAATCCTGAGACCCTTCCTATACCATGAGATGTGATATCTCAATGCTTATACCAAACCTGAGAGCCTACCTATAGCATGAGATGTGATGTCCAAGTCCATCCCATTCCAATCCTTAGACCCTTCCTACAGCATGCGATGTGATATCTCAATGATTCTAATACCAAACCAGAGACCCGTCCTATAACATGGGATGGGATATCCAACTTCTTCCCATTCCAATCCTGAGACCCTTCCTATAGCATGAGATGTGATATCTCAATGCTACCAAACCTGAGACCCTTCCTATAGCATGAGATGTGATATCCAACTCCTTCCCATTCCAATCCTGAGACACTTCCTATAGCATGAGATGTATCTCACTGCTTATAACAAACCTGAGACCCTTCCTATAGCATGAGATGTGATATCCAATCCTTCCCATTCCAATCCTGAGACCCTTCCTATAGCATGAGATGTGATATCTCAATGCTTCTAATATCAAACTTGAGACCCTCCCTATAGCATATGTGATATCCAAGTCCTTCCCATTCCAATCCTGAGACACTTCCTATAGCATGAGATGTGATATCTCAATGCTTCTAATACCAAACCTGAGACTCTTCCTATAACATGAGATGGGATATCCAACTCCTTCCCATTCCAATCCTGAGACCCATTCGATTGCAAAGATGTGATATCTCAATTCTTATACCAAACCTGAGACCCTTCCTACGGCATGAGATGTCATATACAACTCCTTCCCATTCCAATCCTGAGACCCTTCCGATAGCATGAGATGTGATATCTCAATGCTTCTAATACCAAATCTGAGATGCTTCCTATAGCATGAGATGTGATATCCAACTTCTTCCCATTCCAATCCTGAGACCCTTCCTATAGCATGAGATGTGATATCTCAATGCTTATACCAAACCTGAGACCCTTCCTATAGCATGAGATGTGATATCCAACTTCTTCCCATTCCAATCCTGAGACCCTTCCTATAACATGAGATGTGATGTCTCAATGCTTCTAATACCAAACCTGAGATCTTTCCTATAACATGAGATGTGATATCCAACTCCTTCCCATTCCAATTATGAGACCCTTCCTATAGCATGAGATATGATATCCAAGTCCTTCCCATTCCAATCCTGAGACCCTTCCTATAACATGAAATGTGATATCCAACTCCTTCCCATTCCAACCTGAGACCCTTCCTATAGCATGAAATGGGATATCCAACTCCTTCCAAATCCAATACTGATACCCTTCCGATAGCATGAGATGTGATATCCCAATGCTTCTACCAAACCTGAGACCCATACTATGGCATGAGATGTGATATCAAACTCCTTCCCATTCCAATCCTGAGACCCTTCCTATAGCTTGAGATGTGATATCCAACTCCTTCCCATTCCAATTCTGAGATCCTTCCTATAGCATGAGATGTGATATCTCAATGCTTATACCATACCTGAGACTCTTCCTATAGCTTGAGATGTGATATCCAACTCCTTCCCATTCCAATCCTGAGACCCTTCCTATAGCATGAGATGTGATATCTCAATGCTTCTAATACCAAACCTGAGACCCTTCCTATAGCTTGAGATGTGATATCCAACTCCTTCCCCTTCCAAACCTGAGAGCCTTCCCATAGCATGAGATATGATATCCAAGTCCTTCCCATTCCAATCCTGAGACCCTTCCTATAACATGAGATGTGATATCCAACTCCTTCCCATTCCAACCTGAGACCCTTCCTATAGCATGATGGGATATCCAACTCCTTCCAAATCCAATACTGATACGCTTCCGATAGCATGAGATGTGATATCCCAATGCTTCTACCAAACCTGAGACCCATACTATGGCATGAGATGTGATATCAAACTTCTTCCCATTCCAATCCTGAGACCCTTCCTATAGCTTGAGATGTGTTATCCAACTCCTTCCCATTCCAATTCTGAGACCCTTCCTATACCATGAGACTTGATATCTCAATGCTTCTAATACCAAACCTGAGACCCGTCCTATAACATGAGATGTGATATCCAAATCCTTCCAAACCTTAGACCCTTCCTATATCATGAGATGTGATATCCAACTCCTTCCCATTCCAATCCTGAGACCCTTCCGATATCATGAGATTTGTTATCTCAATGCTTCTAATATCAAACTTGAGACCCTCCCTATAGCATGAGATGTGATATCCAAGTCCTTCCCATTCCAATCCTGAGACCCTTCCTATAGCATGAGATGTGATATCTCAAAGCTTATACCAAACCTGAGACCCTTCCTATAGCATGAGATGTGATATCCAACTTCTTCCCATTCCAATCCTGAGACCCTTCCTATAACATGAGATGTGATGTCTCAATGCTTCTAATAACAAACCTGAGATCTTTCCTATAACATGAGATGATATCCAACTCCTTCCCATTCCAATTCTGAGACCCTTCCTATAGCATTAGATATGATATCCAAGTCCTTCCCATTCCAATCCTGAGACCCTTCCTATAACATGAGATGTGATATCCAACTCCTTCCCATTCCAACCTGAGACCCTTCCTATAGCATGAGATGGGATATCCAACTCCTTCCAAATCCAATACTGATACCCTTCCGATAGCATGAGATGTGATATCCCAATGCTTCTACCAAACCTGAGACCCATACTATGGCATGAGATGTGATATCAAACTCCTTCCCATTCCAATCCTGAGACCCTTCCTATAGCTTGAGATGTGATATCCAACTCCTTCCCATTCCAATTCTGAGACCCTTCCTATACCATGAGACTTGATATCTCAATGCTTCTAATACCAAATCTGAGATCCTTCCTATAGCATGAGATGTGATATCCAACTTCTTCCCATTCCAATCCTGAGACCCTTCCTATAGCATGAGATGTGATATCTCAATGCTACCAAACCTGAGACCCTTCCTATAGCATGAGATGTGATATCCAACTCCTTCCCATTCCAATCCTGAGACACTTCCTATAGCATGAGATGTATCTCACTGCTTATAACAAACCTGAGACCCTTCCTATAGCATGAGATGTGATATCCAATCCTTCCCATTCCAATCCTGAGACCCTTCCTATAGCATGAGATGTGATATCTCAATGCTTCTCATATCAAACTTGAGACCCTCCCTATAGCATATGTGATATCCAAGTCCTTCCCATTCCAATCCTGAGACACTTCCTATAGCATGAGATGTGATATCTCAATGCTTCTAATACCAAACCTGAGACTCTTCCTATAACATGAGATGGGATATCCAACTCCTTCCCATTCCAATCCTGAGACCCTTTCGATTGCAAAGATGTGATATCTCAATGCTTATACCAAACCTGAGACCCTTCCTACGGCATGAGATGTCATATACAACTCCTTCCCATTCCAATCCTGAGACCCTTCCGATAGCATGACATGTGATATCTCAATGCTTCTAATACCAAATCTGAGATGCTTCCTATAGCATGAGATGTGATATCCAACTTCTTCCCATTCCAATCCTGAGACCCTTCCTATAGCATGAGATGTGATATCTCAATGCTTATACCAAACCTGAGACCCTTCCTATAGCATGAGATGTGATATCCAACTTCTTCCCATTCCAATCCTGAGACCCTTCCTATAACATGAGATGTGATGTCTCAATGCTTCTAATACCAAACCTGAGATCTTTCCTATAACATGAGATGTGATATCCAACTCCTTCCCATTCCAATTATGAGACTCTTCCTATAGCATGAGATATGATATCCAAGTCCTTCCCATTCCAATCCTGAGACCCTTCCTATAACATGAGATGGGATATCCAACTCCTTCCAAATCCAATACTGATACCCTTCTGATAGCATGAGATGTGATATCCCAATGCTTCTACCAAACCTGAGACCCATACTATGGCATGAGATGTGATATCAAACTCCTTCCCATTCCAATCCTGAGACCCTTCCTATAGCTTGAGATGTGATATCCAACTCCTTCCCATTCCAATCCTGAGACCCTTCCTATAACATGAGATGTGATATCCAACTCCTTCCCATTCCAACCTGAGACCCTTCCTTTAGCATGAGATGGGATATCCAACTCCTTCCAAATCCAATACTGATACCCTTCCGATGGCATGAGATGTGATATCCCAATGCTTCTACCAAACCTGAGACCCATACTATGGCATGAGATGTGATATCAAACTCCTTCCCATTCCAATCCTGAGACCCGTCCTATAACATGAGATGTGATATCCAAATCCTTCCCATTCCAATCCTGAGACCCTTCCGATATCATGAGATGTGATATCTCAATGCTTCTAATATCAAACTTGAGACCCTCCCTATAGCATGGGATGTGATATCCAAGTCCTTCCCATTCCAATCCTGAGACCCTTCCTATAGCATGAGAAGTGATATCTCAATGCTTCTAATACCAAACCTTAGACCCTTCCTTTATCATGAGATGTGATATCCAACTCCTTCCCATTCCAATCCTGAGACCCTTCCGATATCATGAGATGTGATATCTCAATGCTTCTAATATCAAACTTGAGACCCTCCCTATAGCATGAGATGTGATATCCAAATCCTTCCCATTCCAATCCTGAGACCCTCCCTATAGCATGAGAAGTGATATCTCAATGCTTCTAATACCAAACCTGAGATCCTTCCTATAACATGAGATGTGATATCCAACTCCTTCCCATTCCAATCCTGAGACACTTCCTATAGCATGAGATGTGCTATCCAACTCCTTCCCATTCCAATCCTGAGACTCTTATGATAGCATGAGATGTGATATCTCAATTCCTCTAATACCAAACCTGAGATACTTCCGATAGCATGAGATGTGATATCTCAATGCTTCTAATACCAAACCTGAGATCCTTCCTATAACATGAGATGTGATATCCAAATCCTTCCCTTTCCAAACCTAAGACCCTCCCTTTAGCATGAGATGTGATATCCAACTCCTTCCCATTCCAATCCTGAGACCCTTCTGATAGCATGAGATGTGATATCTCAATGCCTCTAATACCAAACCTGAGATCCTACCTCTAACATGAAATGTGATATCCAACTCCTTCCCTTTCCAAACCTGAGACCCTGCTTATAGCATGAGATGTGATATCCAAGTCCTTCCCATTCCAATCCCAAGACCCTTCCTATAGCATGTGATGTGATATCTCAATGCTTATACCAAACCTGAGACCCTTCCTATGGCATGAGATGTCATATACAACTCCTTCCCATTCCAATCGTGAGACCCTTCCTATAGCCTGAGATGTGATATCTCAATGCTTATACCAAACCTGAGACCCTTCCTATAGCATGAGATGTGATATCCAACTTCTTCCCATTCCAATCCTGAGACCCTTCCTATAACATGAGATTTGATGTCTCAATGCTTCTAATACCAAACCTGAGATCTTTCCTATAACATGAGATGTGATATCCAACTCCTTCCCATTCCAATTCTGAGACCCTTCCTATAGCATGAGATGTGATATCTCAATGCTTATACCATACCTGAGACTCTTCCTATAGCTTGAGATGTGATATCCAACTCCTTCCCATTCCAATCCTGAGACCCTTCCTATAGCATGAGATGTGATATCTCAATGCTTCTAATACCAAACCTGAGACCCTTCCTATAGCTTGAGATGTGATATCCAACTCCTTCCCCTTCCAAACCTGAGAGCCTTCCCATAGCATGAGATATGATATCCAAGTCCTTCCCATTCCAATCCTGAGACCCTTCCTATAACATGAGATGTGATATCCAACTCCTTCCCATTCCAACCTGAGACCCTTCCTATAGCATGATGGGATATCCAACTCCTTCCAAATCCAATACTGATACGCTTCCGATAGCATGAGATGTGATATCCCAATGCTTCTACCAAACCTGAGACCCATACTATGGCATGAGATGTGATATCAAACTTCTTCCCATTCCAATCCTGAGACCCTTCCTATAGCTTGAGATGTGTTATCCAACTCCTTCCCATTCCAATTCTGAGACCCTTCCTATACCATGAGACTTGATATCTCAATGCTTCTAATACCAAACCTGAGACCCGTCCTATAACATGAGATGTGATATCCAAATCCTTCCCCTTCCAAACCTTAGACCCTTCCTATATCATGAGATGTGATATCCAACTCCTTCCCATTCCAATCCTGAGACCCTTCCGATATCATGAGATTTGTTATCTCAATGCTTCTAATATCAAACTTGAGACCCTCCCTATAGCATGAGATGTGACATCCAAGTCCTTCCCATTCCAATCCTGAGACCCTTCCGATAGCAGAGATGTGATATCTCAATGCTTATACCAAACCTGAGACCCTTCCTATAGCCTGAGATGTCATATACAACTCCTTCCCATTCCAATCCTGAGACCCTTCCTATAGCATGAGATGTGATATCTCAATGCTTATACCAAATCAGAGACCCTTCCTATAGCATGAGATGTGATATCCAACTCCTTCCCATTCCAATCCTGAGACCCTTCCTATAGCATGAGAAGTGATATCTCCATGCGTATACCAAACCTGAGACCCTTCCTATAGCATGAGATGTGATATCCAAATCCGTCCCATTCCAATCCTGAGACCCTTCCTATACCATGAGATGTGATATCTCAATACTTATACCAAACCTCAGAGCCTACCTATAGCATGAGATGTGATGTCCAAGTCCATCCCATTCCAATCCTTAGACCCTTCCTACAGCATGCGATGTGATATCTCAATGATTCTAATACCAAACCAGAGACCCGTCCTATAACATGAGATGGGATATCCAACTTCTTCCCATTCCAATCCTGAGCCACTTCCGATAGCAAAGATGTGATATCTCAATGCTTATACCAAACCTGAGACCCTTCCTATAACATGAGATGTGATATCCAAATCATTCCCATTCCAATCCTGAGACCCTTCCGATAGCATGAGATGTGATATCTCAATGCTTCTAATACCAAACCTGAGATCCTTCCTATAGCATATGTGATATCCAACTCCTTCCCATTCCAAACATGAGACCCTTCCTATAGCAAGAATGTAATATCCAACTCCTACCCATTCCAATCCTGAGACCCTTCCTATAGCATGAGATGTGATATATCAATGCTTCTAATACCAAACCTGAGATCCTTCCTATAGCATGAGATGTGATATCCAACTTCTTCCCATTCCATTCCTGAGACCCTTCCTATAGCATGAGATGTGATATCTCAATGCTTATACCAAACCTGAGACCCTTCCTATAGCATGAGATGTGATATCCAACTTCTTCCCATTCCAATCCTGAGACCCTTCCTATAACATGAGATGTGATGTCTCAATGCTTCTAATACCAAACCTGAGATCTTTCCTATAACATGAGATGATATCCAACTCCTTCCCATTCCAATTCTGAGACCCTTCCTATAGCATGAGATATGATATCCAAGTCCTTCCCATTCCAATCCTGAGACCCTTCCTATAACATGAGATGTGATATCCAACTCCTTCCCATTCCAACCTGAGACCCTTCCTATAGCATGAGATGGGATATCCAACTCCTTCCAAATCCAATACTGATACCCTTCCGATAGCATGAGATGTGATATCCCAATGCTTCTACCAAACCTGAGACCCATACTATGGCATGAGATGTGATATCAAACTCCTTCCCATTCCAATCCTGAGACCCTTCCTATAGCTTGAGATGTGATATCCAACTCCTTCCCATTCCAATTCTGAGACCCTTCCTATACCATGAGACTTGATATCTCAATGCTTCTAATACCAAATCTGAGATCCTTCCTATAGCATGAGATGTGATATCCAACTTCTTCCCATTCCAATCCTGAGACCCTTCCTATAGCATGAGATGTGATATCTCAATGCTACCAAACCTGAGACCCTTCCTATAGCATGAGATGTGATATCCAACTCCTTCCCATTCCAATCCTGAGACACTTCCTATAGCAGGAGATGTGATATCTCAATGCTTCTAATACCAAACCTGAGACTCTTCCTATAACATGAGATGGGATATCCAACTCCTTCCCATTCCAATCCTGAGACCCTGTCGATTGCAAAGATGTGATATCTCAATGCGTATACCAAACCTAAGACCCTTCCTACGGCATGAGATGTCATATACAACTCCTTCCCATTCCAATCCTGAGACCCTTCCTATAGCATGAGATGTGATATCTCAATGCTTATACCAAACCTGAGACCCTTCCTATAGCATGAGATGTGATATCCAACTCCTTCCCATTTTAATCCTGAGACACTTCCTATAGCATGAGATGTATCTCACTGCTTATAACAAACCTGAGACCCTTCCTATAGCATGAGATGTGATATCCAATCCTTCCCATTCCAATCCTGAGACCCTTCCTATAGCATGAGATGTGATATCTCAATGCTTCTAATATCAAACTTGAGACCCTCCCTATAGCATATGTGATATCCAAGTCCTTCCCATTCCAATCCTGAGACACTTCCTATAGCATGAGATGTGATATCTCAATGCTTCTAATACCAAACCTGAGACTCTTCCTATAACATGAGATGGGATATCCAACTCCTTCCCATTCCAATCCTGAGACCCTTTCGATTGCAAAGATGTGATATCTCAATGCTTATACCAAACCTGAGACCCTTCCTACGGCATGAGATGTCATATACAACTCCTTCCCATTCCAATCCTGAGACCCTTCCGATAGCATGAGATGTGATATCTCAATGCTTCTAATACCAAATCTGAGATGCTTCCTATAGCATGAGATGTGATATCCAACTTCTTCCCATTCCAATCCTGAGACCCTTCCTATAGCATGAGATGTGATATCTCAATGCTTATACCAAACCTGAGACCCTTCCTATAGCATGAGATGTGATATCCAACTTCTTCCCATTCCAATCCTGAGACCCTTCCTATAACATGAGATGTGATGTCTCAATGCTTCTAATACCAAACCTGAGATCTTTCCTATAACATGAGATGTGATATCCAACTCCTTCCCATTCCAATCCTGAGACCCTTCTGATAGCATGAGATGTGATATCTCAATGTCTCTAATACCAAACCTGAGATCCTACCTCTAACATGAAATGTGATATCCAACTCCTTCCCTTTCCAAACCTGAGACCCTGCCTATAGCATGAGATGTGATATCCAAGTCCTTCCCATTCCAATCCCGAGACCCTTCCTATAGCATGTGATGTGATATCTCAATGCTTATACCAAACCTGAGACCCTTCCTATGGCATGAGATGTCATATACAACTCCTTCCCATTCCAATCCTGAGACCCTTCCTATAGCATGAGATGTGATATCTCAATGCTTATACCAAACCTGAGACCCTTCCTATAGCATGAGATGTGATATCCAACTTCTTCCCATTCCAATCCTGAGACCCTTCCTATAACATGAGATTTGATGTCTCAATGCTTCTAATACCAAACCTGAGATCTTTCCTATAACATGAGATGTGATATCCAACTCCTTCCCATTCCAATTCTGAGACCCTTCCTATAGCATAAGATGTGATATCTCAATGCTTATACCAAACCTGAGACTCTTCCTATAGCTTGAGATGTGATATCCAACTCCTTCCCATTCCAATCCTGAGACCCTTCCTATAGCATGAGATGTGATATCTCAATGCTTCTAATACCAAACCTGAGACCCTTCCTATAGCTTGAGATGTGATATCCAACTCCTTCCCCTTCCAAACCTGGGAGCCTTCCCATAGCATGAGATATGATATCTCAATGCTTATACCAAACCTGAGACCCTTCCTATATCATGAGATGTGATGTCCAACTCCTTCCCGTTCCAAAGCTGAGACCTTTCCTATAGCATATGTGATATCCAACTCATTCCCATTCCAAACATCAATGCTTCTAATACCAAACCTGAGATCCTTCCTATAGCATGAGATGTGATATCCAACTTCTTCCCATTCCAATCCTGAGACCCTTCCTATAGCATGAGATGTGATATCTCAATGCTTATACCAAACCTGAGACCCTTCCTATAGCATGAGATGTGATATCCAACTTCTTCCCATTCCAATCCTGAGACCCTTCCTATAACATGAGATGTGATGTCTCAATGCTTCTAATACCAAACCTGAGATCTTTCCTATAACATGAGATGATATCCAACTCCTTCCCATTCCAATTCTGAGACCCTTCCTATAGCATGAGATATGATATCCAAGTCCTTCCCATTCCAATCCTGAGACCCTTCCTATAACATGAGATGTGATATCCAACTCCTTCCCATTCCAACCTGAGACCCTTCCTATAGCATGAGATGGGATATCCAACTCCTTCCAAATCCAATACTGATACCCTTCCGATAGCATGAGATGTGATATCCCAATGCTTCTACCAAACCTGAGACCCATACTATGGCATGAGATGTGATATCAAACTCCTTCCCATTCCAATCCTGAGACCCTTCCTATAGCTTGAGATGTGATATCCAACTTCTTCCCATTCCAATTCTGAGACCCTTCCTATACCATGAGACTTGATATCTCAATGCTTCTAATACCAAATCTGAGATCCTTCCTATAGCATGAGATGTGATATCCAACTTCTTCCCATTCCAATCCTGAGACCCTTCCTATAGCATGAGATGTGATATCTCAATGCTACCAAACCTGAGACCCTTCCTATAGCATGAGATGTGATATCCAACTCCTTCCCATTCCAATCCTGAGACACTTCCTATAGCATGAGATGTATCTCACTGCTTATAACAAACCTGAGACCCTTCCTATAGCATGAGATGTGATATCCAATCCTTCCCATTCCAATCCTGAGACCCTTCCTATAGCATGAGATGTGATATCTCAATGCTTCTAATATCAAACTTGAGACCCTCCCTATAGCATATGTGATATCCAAGTCCTTCCCATTCCAATCCTGAGACACTTCCTATAGCATGAGATGTGATATCTCAATGCTTCTAATACCAAACCTGAGACTCTTCCTATAACATGAGATGGGATATCCAACTCCTTCCCATTCCAATCCTGAGACCCTTTCGATTGCAAAGATGTGATATCTCAATGCTTATACCAAACCTGAGACCCTTCCTACGGCATGAGATGTCATATACAACTCCTTCCCATTCCAATCCTGAGACCCTTCCGATAGCATGAGATGTGATATCTCAATGCTTCTAATACCAAATCTGAGATGCTTACTATAGCGTGAGATGTGATATCCAACTTCTTCCCATTCCAATCCTGAGACCCTTCCTATAGCATGAGATGTGATATCTCAATGCTTATACCAAACCTGAGACCCTTCCTATAGCATGAGATGTGATATCCAACTTCTTCCCATTCCAATCCTGAGACCCTTCCTATAACATGAGAGAGATGTGATGTCTCAATGCTTCTAATACCAAACCTGAGATCTTTCCTATAACATGAGATGTGATATCCAACTCCTTCCCATTCCAATTATGAGACCCTTCCTATAGCATGAGATATGATATCCAAGTCCTTCCCATTCCAATCCTGAGACCCTTCCTATAACATGAGATGGGATATCCAACTCCTTCCAAATCCAATACTGATACCCTTCCGATAGCATGAGATGTGATATCCAACTCCTTCCAAATCCAATACTGATACCCTTCCGATAGCATGAGATGTGATATCCCAATGCTTCTACCAAACCTGAGACCCATACTATGGCATGAGATGTGATATCGAACTCCTTCCCATTCCAATCCTGAGACCCGTCCTATAACATGAGATGTGATATCCAAATCCTTCCCATTCCAATCCTGAGACCCTTCCGATATCATGAGATGTGATATCTCAATGCTTCTAATATCAAACTTGAGACCCTCCCTATAGCATGAGATGTGATATCCAAGTCCTTCCCATTCCAATCCTGAGACCCTTCCTATAGCATGAGAAGTGATATCTCAATGCTTCTAATACCAAACCTTAGACCCTTCCTTTATCATGGGATGTGATATCCAACTCCTTCCCATTCCAATCCTGAGACCCTTCCGATATCATGAGATGTGATATCTCAATGCTTCTAATATCAAACTTGAGACCCTCCCTATAGCATGAGATGTGATATCCAAGTCCTTCCCATTCCAATCCTGAGACCCTTCCTATAGCATGAGAAGTGATATCTCAATGCTTCTAATACCAAACCTTAGACCCTTCCTTTATCATGGGATGTGATATCCAACTCCTTCCCATTCCAATCCTGAGACCCTTCCGATATCATGAGATGTGATATCTCAATGCTTCTAATATCAAACTTGAGACCCTCCCTATAGCATGAGATGTGATATCCAAATCCTTCCCATTCCAATCCTGAGACCCTCCCTATAGCATGAGAAGTGATATCTCAATGCTTCTAATACCAAACCTGAGATCCTTCCTATAACATGAGATGTGATATCCAACTCCTTCCCATTCCAATCCTGAGACACTTCCTATAGCATGAGATGTGCTATCCAACTCCTTCCCATTCCAATCCTGAGACTCTTATGATAGCATGAGATGTGATATCTCAATGCCTCTAATACCAAACCTGAGATACTTCCGATAGCATGAGATGTGATATCTCAATGTTTCTAATACCAAACCTGAGATCCTTCCTATAACATGAGATGTAATATCCAAATACTTCCCTTTCCAAACCTGAGACCCTCCCTTTAGCATGAGATGTGATATCCAACTCCTTCCCATTCCAATCCTGAGACCCTTCTGATAGCATGAGATGTGATATCTCAATGCCTCTAATACCAAACCTGGGATCCTACCTCTAACATGAAATGTGATATCCAACTCCTTCCCTTTCCAAACCTGAGACCCTGCCTATAGCATGAGATGTGATATCCAAGTCCTTCCCATTCCAATCCCGAGACCCTTCCTATAGCATGTGATGTGATATCTCAATGCTTATACCAAACCTGAGACCCTTCCTATGGCATGAGATGTCATATACAACTCCTTCCCATTCCAATCCTGAGACCCTTCCTACAGCATGAGATGTGATATCTCAATGCTTATACCAAACCTGAGACCCTTCCTACAGCATGAGATGTGATATCCAACTTCTTCCCATTCCAATCCTGAGACCCTTCCTATAGCATGAGATGTGATATCTCAATGCTTATACCAAACCTGAGACTCTTCCTATAGCTTGAGATGTGATATCCAACTCCTTCCCATTCCAATCCTGAGACCCTTCCTATCGCATGAGATGTGATATCTCAATGCTTCTAATACCAAACCTGAGACCCTTCCTATAGCTTGAGATGTGATATCCAACTCCTTCCCCTTCCAAACCTGAGAGCCTTCCCATAGCATGAGATATGATATCTAAGTCCTTCCCATTCCAATCCTGAGACCCTTCCTATAACATGAGATGTGATATCCAACTCCTTCCCATTCCAACCTGAGACCCTTCCTATAGCATGATGGGATATCCAACTCCTTCCAAATCCAATACTGATACCCTTCCGATAGCATGAGATGTAATATCCCAATGCTTCTACCAAACCTGAGACCCATACTATGGCATGAGATGTGATATCAAACTTCTTCCCATTCCAATCCTGAGACCCTTCCTATAGCTTGAGATGTGTTATCCAACTCCTTCCCATTCCAATTCTGAGACCCTTCCTATACCATGAGACTTGATATCTCAATGCTTCTAATACCAAACCTGAGAAACGTCCTATAACATGAGATGTGATATCCAAATCCTTCCCCTTCCAAACCTTAGACCCTTCCTATATCATGAGATGTGATATCCAACTCCTTCCCATTCCAATCCTGAGACCCTTCCGATATCATGAGATTTGTTATCTCAATGCTTCTAATATCAAACTTGAGACCCTCCCTATAGCATGAGATGTGACATCCAACTCCTTCCCATTCCAATCCTGAGACCCTTCCGATAGCAGAGATGTGATATCTCAATGCTTATACCAAACCTGAGACCCTTCCTATAGCCTGAGATGTCATATACAACTCCTTCCCATTCCAATCCTGAGACCCTTCCTATAGCATGAGATGTGATATCTCAATGCTTATACCAAATCAGAGACCCTTCCTATAGCATGAGATGTGATATCCAACTCCTTCCCATTCCAATCCTGAGACCCTTCATATAGCATGAGAAGTGATATCTCCATGCGTATACCAAACCTGAGACCCTTCCTATAGCATGAGATGTGATATCCAAATCCGTCCCATTCCAATCCTGAGACCCTTCCTATACCATGAGATGTGATATCTCAATGCTTATACCAAACCTGAGAGCCTACCTATAGCATGAGATGTGATCTCCAAGTCCATCCCATTCCAATCCTTAGACCCTTCCTACAGCATGCGATGTGATATCTCAATGATTCTAATACCAAACCAGAGACCCGTCCTATAACATGAGATGGGATATCCAACTTCTTCCCATTCCAATCCTGAGCCACTTCCGATAGCAAAGATGTGATATCTCAATGCTTATACCAAACCTGAGACCCTTCCTATAACATGAGATGTGATATCCAAATCATTCCCATTCCAATCCTGAGACCCTTCCGATAGCATGAGATGTGATATCTCAATGCTTCTAATACCAAACCTGAGATCCTTCCTATAGCATATGTGATATCCAACTCCTTCCCATTCCAAACATGAGACCCTTCCTATAGCAAGAATGTAATATCCAACTCCTACCCATTCCAATCCTGAGACCCTTCCTATAGCATGAGATGTGATATATCAATGCTTCTAATACCAAACCTGAGATCCTTCCTATAGCATGAGATGTGATATCCAACTTCTTCCCATTCCAATCCTGAGACCCTTCCTATAGCATGAGATGTGATATCTCAATGCTTATACCAAACCTGAGACCCTTCCTATAGCATGAGATGTGATATCCAACTTCTTCCCATTCCAATCCTGAGACCCTTCCTATAACATGAGATGTGATGTCTCAATGCTTCTAATACCAAACCTGAGATCCTTCCTATAGCATGAGATGTGATCTCCAACTTCTTCCCATTCCAATCCTGAGACCCTTCCTATAGCATGAGATGTGATATCTCAATGCTTATACCAAACCTGAGACCCTTCCTATAGCATGAGATGTGATATCCAACTCCTTCCCATTCCAATTCTGAGACCCTTCCTATAGCATGAGATATGATATCCAAGTCCTTCCCATTCCAATCCTGAGACCCTTCCTATAACATGAGATGTGATATCCAACTCCTTCCCATTCCAACCTGAGACCCTTCCTATAGCATGAGATGGGATATCCAACTCCTTCCAAATCCAATACTGATACCCTTCCGATAGCATGAGATGTGATATCCCAATGCTTCTACCAAACCTGAGACCCATACTATGGCATGAGATGTGATATCAAACTCCTTCCCATTCCAATCCTGAGACCCTTCCTATAGCTTGAGATGTGATATCCAACTCCTTCCCATTCCAATTCTGAGACCCTTCCTATACCATGAGACTTGATATCTCAATGCTTCTAATACCAAATCTGAGATCCTTCCTATAGCATGAGATGTGATATCCAACTTCTTCCCATTCCAATCCTGAGACCCTTCCTATAGCATGAGATGTGATATCTCAATGCTACCAAACCTGAGACCCTTCCTATAGCATGAGATGTGATATCCAACTCCTTCCCATTCCAATCCTGAGACACTTCCTATAGCATGAGATGTATCTCACTGCTTATAACAAACCTGAGACCCTTCCTATAGCATGAGATGTGATATCCAATCCTTCCCATTCCAATCCTGAGACCCTTCCTATAGCATGAGATGTGATATCTCAATGCTTCTAATATCAAACTTGAGACCCTCCCTATAGCATATGTGATATCCAAGTCCTTCCCATTCCAATCCTGAGACACTTCCTATAGCATAAGATGTGATATCTCAATGCTTCTAATACCAAACCTGAGACTCTTCCTATAACATGAGATGGGATATCCAACTCCTTCCCATTCCAATGCTGAGACCCTTTCGATTGCAAAGATGTGATATCTCAATGCTTATACCAAACCTGAGACCCTTCCTACGGCATGAGATGTCATATACAACTCCTTCCCATTCCAATCCTGAGACCCTTCCGATAGCATGAGATGTGATATCTCAATGCTTCTAATACCAAATCTGAGATGCTTCCTATAGCATGAGATGTGATATCCAACTTCTCCCCATTCCAATCCTGAGACCCTTCCTATAGCATGAGATGTGATATCTCAAAGCTTATACCAAACCTGAGACCCTTCCTATAGCATGAGATGTGATATCCAACTTCTTCCCATTCCAATACTGAGACCCTTCCTATAACATGAGATGTGATGTCTCAATGCTTCTAATACAAAACCTGAGATCTTTCCTATAACATGAGATGATATCCAACTCCTTCCCATTCCAATTCTGAGACCCTTCCTATAGCATTAGATATGATATCCAAGTCCTTCCCATTCCAATCCTGAGACCCTTCCTATAACATGAGATGTGATATCTCAATGCTTCTAATATCAAACTTGAGACCCTCCCTATAGCATGAGATGTGATATCCAAGTCCTTCCCATTCCAATCCTGAGACCCTTCCTATAGCATGAGAAGTGATATCTCAATGCTTCTAATACCAAACCTTAGAACCTTCCTTTATCATGAGATGTGATATCCAGCTCCTTCCCATTCCAATCCTGAGACCCTTCCGATATCATGAGATGTTATATCTCACTGCTTATAACAAACCTGAGACCCTTCCTATAGCATGAGATGTGATATCCAACTTCTTCCCATTCCAATCCTGAGACCCTTCCTATAACATGAGATGTGATGTCTCAATGCTTCTAATACCAAACCTGAGACCCGTCCTATAACATGAGATGATATCCAACTCCTTCCCATTCCAATTCTGAGACCCTTCCGATATCATGAGATGTGATATCTCAATGCTTCTAATATCAAACTTGAGACCCTCCCTATAGCATGAGATGTGATATCCAAGTCCTTCCCATTCCAATCCTGAGACCCTTCCTATAGCATGAGAAGTGATATCTCAATGCTTCTAATACCAAACCTTAGACCCTTCCTTTATCATGAGATGTGATATCCAACTTCTTCCCATTCCAATCCTGAGACCCTTCCTATAGCATGAGATGTGATATCTCAAAGCTTATACCAAACCTGAGACCCTTCCTATAGCATGAGATGTGATATCCAACTTCTTCCCATTCCAATCCTGAGACCCTTCCTATAACATGAGATGTGATGTCTCAATGCTTCTAATACCAAACCTGAGATCTTTCCTATAACATGAGATGATATCCAACTCCTTCCCATTCCAATTCTGAGACCCTTCCTATAGCATTAGATATGATATCCAAGTCCTTCCCATTCCAATCCTGAGACCCTTACTATAACATGAGATGTGATATCCAACTCCTTCCCATTCCAACCTGAGACCCTTCCTATAGCATGAGATGGGATATCGAACTCCTTCCAAATCCAATACTGATACCCTTCCGATAGCATGAGATGTGATATCCCAATGCTTCTACCAAACCTGAGACCCATACTATGGCATGAGATGTGATATCAAACTCCTTCCCATTCCAATCCTGAGACCCTTCCTATAGCTTGAGATGTGATATCCAACTCCTTCCCATTCCAATTCTGAGACCCTTCCTATACCATGAGACTTGATATCTCAATGCTTCTAATACCAAATCTGAGATCCTTCCTATAGCATGAGATCTGATATCCAACTTCTTCCCATTCCAATCCTGAGACCCTTCCTATAGCATGAGATGTGATATCTCAATGCTACCAAACCTGAGACCCTTCCTATAGCATGAGATGTGATATCCAACTCCTTCCCATTCCAATCCTGAGACACTTCCTATAGCATGAGATGTTTCTCACTGCTTATAACAAACCTGAGACCCTTCCTATAGCATGAGATGTGATATCCAATCCTTCCCATTCCAATCCTGAGACCCTTCCTATAGCATGAGATGTGATATCTCAATGCTTCTAATATCAAACTTGAGACCCTCCCTATAGCATATGTGATATCCAAGTCCTTCCCATTCCAATCCTGAGACACTTCCTATAGCATGAGATGTGATATCTCAATGCTTCTAATACCAAACCTGAGACTCTTCCTATAACATGAGATGGGATATCCAACTCCTTCCCATTCCAATCCTGAGACCCTTTCGATTGCAAAGATGTGATATATCAATGCTTATACCAAACCTGAGACCCTTCCTACGGCATGAGATGTCATATACAACTCCTTCCCATTCCAATCCTGAGACCCTTCCGATAGCATGAGATGTGATATCTCAATGCTTCTAATACCAAATCTGAGATGCTTCCTATAGCATGAGATGTGATATCCAACTTCTTCCCATTCCAATCCTGAGACCCTTCCTATAGCATGAGATGTGATATCTCAATGCTTATACCAAACCTGAGACCCTTCCTATAGCATGAGATGTGATATCCAACTTCTTCCCATTCCAATCCTGAGACCCTTCCTATAACATGAGATGTGATGTCTCAATGCTTCTAATACCAAACCTGAGATCTTTCCTATAACATGAGATGTGATATCCAACTCCTTCCCATTCCAATTATGAGACCCTTCCTATAGCATGAGATATGATATCCAAGTCCTTCCCATTCCAATCCTGAGACCCTTCCTATAACATGAGATGGGATATCCAACTCCTTCCAAATCCAATACTGATACCCTTCCGATAGCATGAGATGTGATATCCCAATGCTTCTACCAAACCTGAGACCCATACTATGGCATGAGATGTGATATCAAACTCCTTCCCATTCCAATCCTGAGACCCTTCCTATAGCTTGAGATGTGATATCCAACTCCTTCCCATTCCAATCCTGAGACCCTTCCTATAACATGAGATGTGATATGCAACTCCTTCCCATTCCAACCTGAGACCCTTCCTATAGCATGATGGGATATCCAACTCCTTCCAAATCCAATACTGATACCCTTCCGATAGCATGAGATGTGATATACCAATGCTTCTACCAAACCTGAGACCCATACTATGGCATGAGATGTGATATCAAACTTCTTCCCATTCCAATCCTGAGACCCTTCCTATAGCTTGAGATGTGTTATCCAACTCCTTCCCATTCCAATTCTGAGAACCTTCCTATACCATGAGACTTGATATCTCAATGCTTCTAATACCAAACCTGAGACCCGTCCTATAACATGAGATGTGATATCCAAATCCTTCCCCTTCCAAACCTTAGACCCTTCCTATATCATGAGATGTGATATCCAACTCCTTCCCATTCCAATCCTGAGACCCTTCCGATATCATGAGATTTGTTATCTCAATGCTTCTAATATCAAACTTGAGACCCTCCCTATAGCATGAGATGTGACATCCAAGTCCTTCCCATTCCAATCCTGAGACCCTTCCGATAGCAGAGATGTGATATCTCAATGCTTATACCAAACCTGAGACCCTTCCTATATCCTGAGATGTCATATACAACTCCTTCCAATTCCAATCCTGAGACCCTTCCTATAGCATGAGATGTGATATCTCAATGCTTATACCAAATCAGAGACCCTTCCTATAGCATGAGATGTGATATCCAACTCCTTCCCATTCCAATCCTGAGACCCTTCCTATAGCATGAGAAGTGATATCTCCATGCGTATACCAAACCTGAGACCCTTCCTATAGCATGAGATGTGATATCCAAATCCGTCCAATTCCAATCCTGAGACCCTTCCTATACCATGAGATGTGATATCTCAATGCTTATACCAAACCTGAGAGCCTACCTATAGCATGAGATGTGATGTCCAAGTCCATCCCATTCCAATCCTTAGACCCTTCCTACAGCATGCGATGTGATATCTCAATGATTCTAATACCAAACCAGAGACCTGTCCTATAACATGAGATGGGATATCCAACTTCTTCCCATTCCAATCCTGAGACCCTTCCTATAGCATGAGATGTGATATCTCAATGCTACCAAACCTGAGACCCTTCCTATAGCATGAGATGTGATATCCAACTCCTTCCCATTCCAATCCTGAGACACTTCCTATAGCATGAGATGTATCTCACTGCTTATAACAAACCTGAGACCCTTCCTATAGCATGAGATGTGATATCCAATCCTTCCCATTCCAATCCTGAGACCCTTCCTATAGCATGAGATGTGATATCTCAATGCTTCTAATATAAAACTTGAGACCCTCCCTATAGCATATGTGATATCCAAGTCCTTCCCATTCCAATCCTGAGACACTTCCTATAGCATGAGATGTGATATCTCAATGCTTCTAATACCAAACCTGAGACTCTTCCTATAACATGAGATGGGATATCCAACTCCTTCCCATTCCAATCCTGAGACCCTTTCGATTGCAAAGATGTGATATCTCAATTCTTATACCAAACCTGAGACCCTTTCTACGGCATGAGATGTCATATACAACTCCTTCCCATTCCAATCCTGAGACCCTTCCGATAGCATGAGATGTGATATCTCAATGCTTCTAATAGCAAATCTGAGATGCTTCCTATAGCATGAGATGTGATATCCAACTTCTTCCCATTCCAATCCTGAGACCCTTCCTATAGCATGAGATGTGATATCTCAATGCTTATACCAAACCTGAGACCCTTCCTATAGCATGAGATGTGATATCCAACTTCTTCCCATTCCAATCCTGAGACCCTTCCTATAACATGAGATGTGATGTCTCAATGCTTCTAATACCAAACCTGAGATCTTTCCTATAACATGAGATGTGATATCCAACTCCTTCCCATTCCAATTATGAGACCCTTCCTATAGCATGAGATATGATATCCAAGTCCTTCCCATTCCAATCCTGAGACCCTTCCTATAACATGAGATGTGATATCCAACTCCTTCCCATTCCAACCTGAGACCCTTCCTATAGCATGAAATGGGATATCCAACTCCTTCCAAATCCAATACTGATACCCTTCCGATAGCATGAGATGTGATATCCCAATGCTTCTACCAAACCTGAGACCCATACTATGGCATGAGATGTGATATCAAACTCCTTCCCATTCCAATCCTGAGACCCTTCCTATAGCTTGAGATGTGATATCCAACTCCTTCCCATTCCAATTCTGAGACCCTTCCTATACCATGAGACTTGATATCTCAATGCTTCTAATACCAAACCTGAGACCCGTCCTATAACATGAGATGTGATATTCAAATCCTTCCCATTCCAATCCTGAGACCCTTCCGATATCATGAGATGTGATATCTCAATGCTTCAAATATCAAACTTGAGACCCTCCCTATAGCATGAGATGTGATATCCAAGTCCTTCCCATTCCAATCCTGAGACCCTTCCTATAGCATGAGAAGTGATATCTCAATGCTTCTAATACCAAACCTTAGACCCTTCCTTTATCATGAGATGTGATATCCAGCTCATTCCCATTCCAATCCTGAGACCCTTCCGATATCATGAGATGTGATATCTCACTGCTTATAACAAACCTGAGACCCTTCCTATAGCATGAGATGTGATATCCAACTTCTTCCCATTCCAATCCTGAGACCCTTCCTATAACATGAGATGTGATGTCTCAATGCTTCTAATACCAAACCTGAGACCCGTCCTATAACATGAGATGTGATATCCAAATCCTTCCCATTCCAATCCTGAGACCCTTCCGATATCATGAGATGTGATATCTCAATGCTTCTAATATCAAACTTGAGACCCTCCCTATAGCATGAGATGTGATATCCAAGTCCTTCCCATTCCAATCCTGAGACCCTTCCTATAGCATGAGAAGTGATATCTCAATGCTTCTAATACCAAACCTTAGACCCTTCCTTTATCATGAGATGTGATATCCAACTTCTTCCGATTCCAATCCTGAGACCCTTCCTATAGCATGAGATGTGATATCTCAAAGCTTATACCAAACCTGAGACCCTTCCTATAGCATGAGATGTGATATCCAACTTCTTCCCATTCCAATCCTGAGACCCTTCCTATAACATGAGATGTGATGTCTCAATGCTTCTAATACCAAACCTGAGATCTTTCCTATAACGTGAGATGATATCCAACTCCTTCCCATTCCAATTCTGAGACCCTTCCTATAGCATTAGATATGATATCCAAGTCCTTCCCATTCCAATCCTGAGACCCTTCCAATAACATGAGATGTGATATCCAACTCCTTCCCATTCCAACCTGAGACCCTTCCTATAGCATGAGATGGGATATCCAACTCCTTCCAAATCCAATACTGATACCCTTCCGATAGCATGAGATGTGATATCCCAATGCTTCTACCAAACCTGAGACCCATACTATGGCATGAGATGTGATATCAAACTCCTTCCCATTCCAATCCTGAGACCCTTCCTATAGCTTGAGATGTGATATCCAACTCCTTCCCATTCCAATTCTGAGACCCTTCCTATACCATGAGACTTGATATCTCAATGCTTCTAATACCAAATCTGAGATCCTTCCTATAGCATGAGATGTGATATCCAACTTCTTCCCATTCCAATCCTGAGACCCTTCCTATAGCATGAGATGTGATATCTCAATGCTACCAAACCTGAGACCCTTCCTATAGCATGAGATGTGATATCCAACTCCTTCCCATTCCAATCCTGAGACACTTCCTATAGCATGAGATGTTTCTCACTGCTTATAACAAACCTGAGACCCTTCCTATAGCATGAGATGTGATATCCAATCCTTCCCATTCCAATCCTGAGACCCTTCCTATAGCATGAGATGTGATATCTCAATGCTTCTAATATCAAACTTGAGACCCTCCCTATAGCATATGTGATATCCAAGTCCTTCCCATTCCAATCCTGAGACACTTCCTATAGCATGAGATGTGATATCTCAATGCTTCTAATACCAAACCTGAGACTCTTCCTATAACATGAGATGGGATATCCAACTCCTTCCCATTCCAATCCTGAGACCCTTTCGATTGCAAAGATGTGATATCTCAATGCTTATACCAAACCTGAGACCCTTCCTACGGCATGAGATGTCATATACAACTCCTTCCCATTCCAATCCTGAGACCCTTCCGATAGCATGAGATGTGATATCTCAATGCTTCTAATACCAAATCTGAGATGCTTCCTATAGCATGAGATGTGATATCCAACTTCTTCCCATTCCAATCCTGAGACCCTTCCTATAGCATGAGATGTGATATCTCAATGCTTATACCAAACCTGAGACCCTTCCTATAGCATGAGATGTGATATCCAACTTCTTCCCATTCCAATCCTGAGACCCTTCCTATAACATGAGATGTGATGTCTCAATGCTTCTAATACCAAACCTGAGATCTTTCCTATAACATGAGATGTGATATCCAACTCCTTCCCATTCCAATTATGAGACCCTTCCTATAGCATGAGATATGATATCCAAGGCCTTCCCATTCCAATCCTGAGACCCTTCCTATAACATGAGATGGGATATCCAACTCCTTCCAAATCCAATACTGATACCCTTCCGATAGCATGAGATGTGATATCCCAATGCTTCTACCAAACCTGAGACCCATACTATGGCATGAGATGTGATATCAAACTCCTTCCCATTCCAATCCTGAGACCCTTCCTATAGCTTGAGACGTGATATCCAACTCCTTCCCATTCCAATCCTGAGACCCTTCCTATAACATGAGATGTGATATCCAACTCCTTCCCATTCCAATCCTGAGACCCGTCCTATAACATGAGATGTGATATCCAAATCCTTCCCATTCCAATCCTGAGACCCTTCCGATATCATGAGATGTGATATCTCAATGCTTCTAATATCAAACTTGAGAACCTCCCTATAGCATGAGATGTGATATCCAAGTCCTTCCCATTCCAATCCTGAGACCCTTCCTATAGCATGAGAAGTGATATCTCAATGCTTCTAATACCAAACCTTAGACCCTTCCTTTATCATGAGATGTGATATCCAGCTCCTTCCCATTCCAATCCTGAGACCCTTCCGATATCATGAGATGTGATATCTCACTGCTTATACCAAACCTGTGACCCTTCCTATAGCATGAGATGTGATATTCAACTTCTTCCCATTCCAATCCTGAGACCCTTCCTATAACATGAGATGTGATGTCTCAATGCTTCTAATACCAAACCTGAGATCTTTCCTATAACATGAGATGTGATATCCAACTCCTTCCCATTCCAATTATGAGACCCTTCCTATAGCATGAGATATGATATCCAAGTCCTTCCCATTCCAATCCTGAGACCCTTCCTATAACATGAGATGGGATATCCAACTCCTTCCAAATCCAATACTGATACCCTTCCGATAGCATGAGATGTGATATCCCAATGCTTCTACCAAACCTGAGACCCATACTATGGCATGAGATGTGATATCAAACTCCTTCCCATTCCAATCCTGAGACCCTTCCTATAGCTTGAGATGTGATAACCAACTCCTTCCCATTCCAATCCTGAGACCCTTCCTATAACATGAGATGTGATATCCAACTCCTTCCCATTCCAACCTGAGACCCTTCCTTTAGCATGAGATGGGATATCCAACTCCTTCCAAATCCAATACTGATACCCTTCCGATAGCATGAGATGTGATATCCCAATGCTTCTACCAAACCTGAGACCCATACTATGGCATGAGATGTGATATCAAACTCCTTCCAATTCCAATCCTGAGACCCTTCCTATAACATGAGATGGGATATCCAACTCCTTCCAAATCCAATACTGATACCCTTCCGATAGCATGAGATGTGATATCCCAATGCTTCTACCAAACCTGAGACCCATACTATGGCATGAGATGTGATATCAAACTCCTTCCCATTCCAATCCTGAGACCCTTCCTATAGCTTGAGATGTGATATCCAACTCCTTCCCATTCCAATCCTGAGACCCTTCCTATAACATGAGATGTGATATCCAACTCCTTCCCATTCCAACCTGAGACCCTTCCTTTAGCATGAGATGGGATATCCAACTCCTTCCAAATCCAATACTGATACCCTTCCGATAGCATGAGATGTGATATCCCAATGCTTCTACCAAACCTGAGACCCATACTATGGCATGAGATGTGATATCAAACTCCTTCCAATTCCAATCCTGAGACCCTTCCTATAGCATGAGATGTGATATCCAAATCCGTCCAATTCCAATCCTGAGACCCTTCCTATACCATGAGATGTGATATCTCAATGCTTATACCAAACCTGAGAGCCTACCTATAGCATGAGATGTGATGTCCAAGTCCATCCCATTCCAATCCTTAGACCCTTCCTACAGCATGCGATGTGATATCTCAATGATTCTAATACCAAACCAGAGACCTGTCCTATAACATGAGATGGGATATCCAACTTCTTCCCATTCCAATCCTGAGACCCTTCCTATAGCATGAGATGTGATATCTCAATGCTACCAAACCTGAGACCCTTCCTATAGCATGAGATGTGATATCCAACTCCTTCCCATTCCAATCCTGAGACACTTCCTATAGCATGAGATGTATCTCACTGCTTATAACAAACCTGAGACCCTTCCTATAGCATGAGATGTGATATCCAATCCTTCCCATTCCAATCCTGAGACCCTTCCTATAGCATGAGATGTGATATCTCAATGCTTCTAATATCAAACTTGAGACCCTCCCTATAGCATATGTGATATCCAAGTCCTTCCCATTCCAATCCTGAGACACTTCCTATAGCATGAGATGTGATATCTCAATGCTTCTAATACCAAACCTGAGACTCTTCCTATAACATGAGATGGGATATCCAACTCCTTCCCATTCCAATCCTGAGACCCTTTCGATTGCAAAGATGTGATATCTCAATTCTTATACCAAACCTGAGACCCTTCCTACGGCATGAGATGTCATATACAACTCCTTCCCATTCCAATCCTGAGACCCTTCCGATAGCATGAGATGTGATATCTCAATGCTTCTAATAGCAAATCTGAGATGCTTCCTATAGCATGAGATGTGATATCCAACTTCTTCCCATTCCAATCCTGAGACCCTTCCTATAGCATGAGATGTGATATCTCAATGCTTATACCAAACCTGAGACCCTTCCTATAGCATGAGATGTGATATCCAACTTCTTCCCATTCCAATCCTGAGACCCTTCCTATAACATGAGATGTGATGTCTCAATGCTTCTAATACCAAACCTGAGATCTTTCCTATAACATGAGATGTGATATCCAACTCCTTCCCATTCCAATTATGAGACCCTTCCTATAGCATGAGATATGATATCCAAGTCCTTCCCATTCCAATCCTGAGACCCTTCCTATAACATGAGATGTGATATCCAACTCCTTCCCATTCCAACCTGAGACCCTTCCTATAGCATGAAATGGGATATCCAACTCCTTCCAAATCCAATACTGATACCCTTCCGATAGCATGAGATGTGATATCCCAATGCTTCTACCAAACCTGAGACCCATACTATGGCATGAGATGTGATATCAAACTCCTTCCCATTCCAATCCTGAGACCCTTCCTATAGCTTGAGATGTGATATCCAACTCCTTCCCATTCCAATTCTGAGACCCTTCCTATACCATGAGACTTGATATCTCAATGCTTCTAATACCAAACCTGAGACCCGTCCTATAACATGAGATGTGATATTCAAATCCTTCCCATTCCAATCCTGAGACCCTTCCGATATCATGAGATGTGATATCTCAATGCTTCAAATATCAAACTTGAGACCCTCCCTATAGCATGAGATGTGATATCCAAGTCCTTCCCATTCCAATCCTGAGACCCTTCCTATAGCATGAGAAGTGATATCTCAATGCTTCTAATACCAAACCTTAGACCCTTCCTTTATCATGAGATGTGATATCCAGCTCATTCCCATTCCAATCCTGAGACCCTTCCGATATCATGAGATGTGATATCTCACTGCTTATAACAAACCTGAGACCCTTCCTATAGCATGAGATGTGATATCCAACTTCTTCCCATTCCAATCCTGAGACCCTTCCTATAACATGAGATGTGATGTCTCAATGCTTCTAATACCAAACCTGAGACCGTCCTATAACATGAGATGTGATATCCAAATCCTTCCCATTCCAATCCTGAGACCCTTCCGATATCGATATCCAACTTCTTCCCATTCCAATCCTGAGACCCTTCCTATAACATGAGATGTGATGTCTCAATGCTTCTAATACCAAACCTGAGATCTTTCCTATAACATGAGATGTGATATCCAACTCCTTCCCATTCCAATTATGAGACCCTTCCTATAGCATGAGATATGATATCCAAGTCCTTCCCATTCCAATCCTGAGACCCTTCCTATAACATGAGATGGGATATCCAACTCCTTCCAAATCCAATACTGATACCCTTCCGATAGCGTGAGATGTGATATCCCAATGCTTCTACCAAACCTGAGACCCATACTATGGCATGAGATGTGATATCAAACTCCTTCCCATTCCAATCCTGAGACCCTTCCTATAGCTTGAGATGTGATATCCAACTCCTTCCCATTCCAATTCTGAGACCCTTCCTATACCATGAGACTTGATATCTCAATGCTTATAACAAACCTGAGACCCTTCCTATAGCATGAGATGTGATATCCAACTTCTTCCCATTCCAATCCTGAGGCCCTTCCTATAGCATGAGAAGTGATATCTCAATGCTTCTAATACCAAACCTTAGACCCTTCCTTTATCATGAGATGTGATATCCAGCTCCTTCCCATTCCAATCCTGAGACCCTTCCGATATCATGAGATGTGATATCTCACTGCTTATAACAAACCTGAGACCCTTCCTATAGCATGAGATGTGATATCCAACTTCTTCCCATTCCAATCCTGAGACCCTTCCTATAACATGAGATGTGATGTCTCAATGCTTCTAATACCAAACCTGAGACCCGTCCTATAACATGAGATGTGATATCCAAATCCTTCCCATTCCAATCCTGAGACCCTTCCGATATCATGAGATGTGATATCTCAATGCTTCTAATATCAAACTTGAGACCCTCCCTATAGCATGAGATGTGATATCCAAGTCCTTCCCATTCCAATCCTGAGACCCTTCCTATAGCATGAGAAGTGATATCTCAATGCTTCTAATACCAAACCTTAGACCCTTCCTTTATCATGAGATGTGATATCCAATTTCTTCCCATTCCAATCCTGAGACCCTTCCTATAGCATGAGATGTGATATCTCAAAGCTTATACCAAACCTGAGACCCTTCCTATAGCATGAGATGTGATATCCAACTTCTTCCCATTCCAATCCTGAGACCCTTCCTATAACATGAGATGTGATGTCTCAATGCTTCTAATACCAAACCTGAGATCTTTCCTATAACATGAGATGACATCCAACTCCTTCCCATTCCAATTCTGAGACCCTTCCTATAGCATTAGATATGATATCCAAGTCCTTCCCATTCCAATCCTGAGACCCTTCCTATAACATGAGATGTGATATCCAACTCCTTCCCATTCCAACCTGAGACCCTTCCTATAGCATGAGATGGGATATCCAACTCCTTCCAAATCCAATACTGATACCCTTCCGATAGCATGAGATGTGATATCCCAATGCTTCTACCAAACCTGAGACCCATACTATGGCATGAGATGTGATATCAAACTCCTTCCCATTCCAATCCTGAGACCCTTCCTATAGCTTGAGATGTGATATCCAACTCCTTCCCATTCCAATTCTGAGACCCTTCCTATACCATGATACTTGATATCTCAATGCTTCTAATACCAAATCTGAGATCCTTCCTATAGCATGAGATGTGATATCCAACTTCTTCCCATTCCAATCCTGAGACCCTTCCTATAACATGAGATGTGATGTCTCAATGCTTCTAATACCAAACCTGAGACTCTTCCTATAACATGAGATGGGATATCCAACTCCTTCCCATTCCAATCCTGAGACCCTTTCGATTGCAAAGATGTGATATCTCAATGCTTATACCAAACCTGAGACCCTTCCTACGGCATGAGATGTCATATACAACTCCTTCCCATTCCAATCCTGAGACCCTTCCGATAGCATGAGATGTGATATCTCAATGCTTCTAATACCAAATCTGAGATGCTTCCTATAGCATGAGATGTGATATCCAACTTCTTCCCATTCCAATCCTGAGACCCTTCCTATAGCATGAGATGTGATATCTCAATGCTTATACCAAACCTGAGACCCTTCCTATAGCATGAGATGTGATATCCAACTTCTTCCCATTCCAATCCTGAGACCCTTCCTATAACATGAGATGTGATGTCTCAATGCTTCTAATACCAAACCTGAGATCTTTCCTATAACATGAGATGTGATATCCAACTCCTTCCCATTCCAATTATGAGACCCTTCCTATAGCATGAGAAATGATATCCAAGTCCTTCCCATTCCAATCCTGAGACCCTTCCTATAACATGAGATGGGATATCCAACTCCTTCCAAATCCAATACTGATACCCTTCCGATAGCATGAGATGTGATATCCCAATGCTTCTACCAAACCTGAGACCCATACTATGGCATGAGATGTGATATCAAACTCCTTCCCATTCCAATCCTGAGACCCTTCCTATAGCTTGAGATGTGATATCCAACTCCTTCCCATTCCAATTCGGAGACCCTTCCTATACCATGAGACTTGATATCTCAATGCTTCTAATACCAAACCTGAGACCCGTCCTATAACATGAGATGTGATATCCAAATCCTTCCCATTCCAATCCTGAGACCCTTCCGATATCATGAGATGTGATATCTCAATGCTTCTAATATCAAACTTGAGACCCTCCCTATAGCATGAGATGTGATATCCAAGTCCTTCCCATTCCAATCCTGAGACCCTTCCTATAGCATGAGAAGTGATATCTCAATGCTTCTAATACCAAACCTTAGACCCTTCCTTTATCATGAGATGTGATATCCAGCTCCTTCCCATTCCAATCCTGAGACCCTTCCGATATCATGAGATGTGATATCTCACTGCTTATAACAAACCTGAGACCCTTCCTATAGCATGAGATGTGATATCCAATCCTTCCCATTCCAATCCTGAGACCCTTCCTATAGCATGAGATGTGATATCTCAATGCTTCTAATATCAAACCTGAGACCCTCCCTATAGCATATGTGATATCCAAGTCCTTCCCATTCCAATCCTGAGACACCTCCTATAGCATGAGATGTGATATCTCAATGCTTCTAATATCAAACTTAAGACCCTCCCTATAGCATATGTGATATCCAAGTCCTTCCCATTCCAATCCTGAGACACCTCCTATAGCATGAGATGTGATATCTCAATGCTTCTAATACCAAACCTGAGACTCTTCCTATAACATGAGATGGGATATCCAACTCCTTCCCATTCCAATCCTGAGACCCTTACGATTGCAAAGATGTGATATCTCAATGCTTATACCAAACCTGAGACCCTTCCTACGGCATGAGATGTCATATACAACTCCTTCCCATTCCAATCCTGAGACCCTTCCTATAGCATGAGATGTGATATCTCAATGCTTATACCAAACCTGAGACCCTTCCTATAGCATGAGATGTGATATCTCAATGCTTCTAATACCAAACCTGAGATCCTTCCTATAACGAGATGTGATATCCAACTCCTTCCATTCCAATCCAGAGACCCTTCCTATAGCATGAGATGTGATATCTCAATGCTTATACCAAACCTGAGACCCTTCCTATAGCATGAGATGTGATATCTCAATGCCTCTAATACCAAACCTGAGATCCTTCCTCTAACATGAAATGTGATATCCAACTCCTTCCCTTTCCAAACCTGAGAGCCTATCTATAGCATGAGATGTGATATCCAAGTCCTTCCCATTCCAATCCTTAGACCCTTCCTACAGCATGCAATATGATATCTCAATGATTCTAATAACAAACCTGAGACCCGTCATATAACATGAGATGGGATATCCAACTCCTTCCCATTCCAATCCTGAGACACTTCCGATAGCAGAGATATGATATCTCAATGCTTATACCAAACCTGAGACCCTTCCTATATCATGAGATGTGATATCCAACTCCTTCCCGTTCCAAAGCTGAGACCTTTCCTATAGCATATGTGATATCCAACTCATTCCCATTCCAAACATGAGACCATTCCTATAGCATGAGATGTGATATCTCAATGCTTCTAATACCAAATCTGAGATGCTTCCTATAGCATGAGATGTGATATCCAACTTCTTCCCATTCCAATCCTGAGACCCTTCCTATAGCATGAGATGTGATATCTCAATGCTTATACCAAACCTGAGACCCTTCCTATAGCATGAGATGTGATATCCAACTTCTTCCCATTCCAATCCTGAGACCCTTCCTATAACATGAGATGTGATGTCTCAATGTTTCTAATACCAAACCTGAGATCTTTCCTATAACATGAGATGTGATATCCAACTCCTTCCCATTCCAATTATGAGACCCTTCCTATAGCATGAGATATGATATCCAAGTCCTTCCCATTCCAATCCTGAGACCCTTCCTATAACATGAGATGTGATATCCAACTCCTTCCCATTCCAACCTGAGACCCTTCCTATAGCATGAAATGGGATATCCAACTCCTTCCAAATCCAATACTGATACCCTTCCGATAGCATGAGATGTGATATCCCAATGCTTCTACCAATCCTGAGACCCATACTATGGCATGAGATGTGATATCAAACTCCTTCCCATTCCAATCCTGAGACCCTTCCTATAGCATGAGATAAGATATCCAAGTCCTTCCCATTCCAATCCTGAGACCCTTCCTATAACATGAGATGTGATATCCAACTCCTTCCCATTCCAACCTGAGACCCTTCCTATAGCATGAAATGGGATATCCAACTCCTTCCAAATCCAATACTGATACCCTTCCGATAGCATGAGATGTGATATCCCAATGCTTCTACCAAACCTGAGACCCATATTATGGCATGAGATGTGATATCCAACTCCTTCCCATTCCAATTCTGAGACCCTTCCTATACCATGAGACTTGATATCTCAATGCTTGTAATATCAAACTTGAGACCCTCCCTATAGCATGAGATGTAACATCCAAGTTCTTCCCATTACAATCCTGAGACCCTTCCTATAGCATGAGATGTGATATCTCAATGCTTCTAATAACAAACCTGAGACCCTTCCTATAACATGAGATGGGATATCCAACTCCTTCCCATTCCTATCCTGAGACCCATCCGATAGCAGAGATGTGATATCTCAATGCTTATACCAAACCTGAGACCCTTCCTATGGCCCGAGATGTCATATACAATTCCTTCCCATTCCAATCCTGAGGCCCTTCCTATAGCATGAGATGTGATATCTCAATGCTTATACCAAATCTGAGAACCTTCCTATAGCATGAGATGTGATATCCAACTCATTACCATTCCAATCCTGAGACCCTTCCTATAGCTTGAGATGTGATATCAAACTCCTTCCCATTCCAATCCTGAGATAGCTTGAGATGTGATATCCAACTCCTTCCCATTCCAATCCCGAGACCCTTATTATACCATATGTGATATCTCAATGCTTCTAAAACCAAACCTGAGACCCGTCCTAAAACATGAGATGTGAGATCCAAATCATTTCCCTTCCAAACCTGAGACCTTTCCTTTAGCATGAGATGTGATATCCAACTCCTTCCCATTCCAATCCTGAGACCCTTCCGATAGCATGAGATATGACATCTCAATGCTTCTAATATCAAACCTGAGAACCTCCCTATAGCATGAGATGTGATATCCCAATGCTTCTAATACCAATCCTGAGACCCTTCCTATAGCATGACATGTGATATCGAACTTCCCATTTCAATCCTGAGACTCAGACCTCCCCGTCTAACCTTCTCACCACTCCTAGCTCCCGGATTTATCATGCACTACTGCTGTCTCTTCTCTCCCTTCTTCTGCTTCCTTTCCTCTCTCCTTCCTCATCTGCTCTAGGTCAGGCTCCTTCTACACCTCTGCAGGGATTACTGATTTGTACCCCTACCCACTCTCAACTCTCACTCAGTGTCAAACACTCATCTGACATCTGCCATTTCCTGGAAGAACCCGACCTTGATGTCCTTGGTCTACCCGAGACATGGTTGACGGCCAGCGCGGTCTCGAGCTTTGACACTTTCCTCCCTGATGACAAGTTCCTCTCCATGCCCAGATCCAACCGTTCTTGAGGGGGAGTATCCTTGATTCCTGTAGTAAATTGCTTTCCTTTGCAGGCCGACTCCTCTCACGAATGCTTTGTCTGCATGCATGCTCTCTTTCCCGGCAATTATCTCACCCTGGCTATTTGCCTACCTGCTTCCTCTCTCAGTGGATGGACTTCTCCATCCTAGCCTCCTACCACTCAACTCCGCCTACTTGGAGAATTCAACATGAACCTGTATGCTTCCTGACCCGGACTTTTACGAGATCTGCAACTCATGTCGCTGGCCCTACACACTGCAGGGAATACTCATGATTTTCTGATCTCAGACCTCCCCCTCTGTAACCCTCTCAACAATCCTCTCCCGTGGTAATCAATTTCTCATCTCCAAAGAAGGCTAACTACCAGCTGTTCCTCCTCAGAGGAGTTCTCCCTTTCGGTCCCTGCTCCCTGCACCGTTTCGCGTTGCAAGCACTCGTTTCCCAGCTCTCTGGTTTAGACGCGTGTTTCCTGCCTTCTCTCCTCTTCCCGCTGCCTTCAAATCAACAAATGAGCTCCACAAGATACACAGTGCTCAGAATGCTTTATAACACCCATTATTCAACATATAGCCGTAACCAGCTAGACGTATTGAAACGTGCTGTAAACTAGCAAAAACAGCTAGCAACCTCGCGTTTTTGTAAATGCGAATTCTGATGCGTTCCCATGTATGAACTGTGTCCGTGCGTTCACATCTCATGCTATCGGAAGAGTCTCAGATTTGGGAAGGGAAGGATTTGGATTTCACATCTCATGTTATAGGATGGTTCTCATGTTTGGTTTTAGAAGCATTGAGATATCACATATGCTATAGGAAGGGTCTCAGGATTGGAATGTGAAGGAGTTGGATATCACATCTCATGCCAAGGGAAGGGTCTCAGGTTTGGTATAAGCATTGAGATATCACATCTCTGCTATTGGAAGGGTCTCAGGATTGGATTGGGAAGGAGTTGGATATCCCTTCTCATGCTATAGGAAGGATCGCAGGTTGGAATGGGAAGGATTTGGATATCACATCTCATGCTAAAGGAAGGGTCTCAGGTTTGGAAGGGGAAGGATTTGGATATCATATCTCATGCTATATGACTGGTCCCATGTTTGGTATTAGAAGCATTGAGATATCACATCTCATGCTACAGGAAGAGTCTCAGGATTGGAATGGGAAGGAGTTAGATATCACATCTCATGTTATAGGAAGGGTCTCAGGATTGGAATGGGAAGCAGTTGGATATCACATCTCATGCCATAGGAAGGGTCATCAGGTTTGGTATAAGCATTGAGATATCACATCTCTGCTCTCGGAAGGGTCTCAGGATAGGAATGGGAAGGACTTAGATATCACATCTCATACTATAGGGAGGGTCTCAGTTTTGATATTAGAAGCATTGAGATATCACATCTCATGCTATCGGAAGGGTCTCAGGATTGGAATGGGATGGAGTTGGATATCACATCTCAAGCTATCTCAGGATTGGAATGGGAAGAAGTTTGATATCACATCTCAAGCTATAGGAACGGTCTCAGGATTGGAAACGGAAGGATCTGGATTTCACATCTAATGTTATAGGATGGTTCTCATGTTTGGTTTTAGAAGCATTGAGATATCACATATGCTATCGGAAGGGTCTCAGGTTTGGAAAGGGAAGGATTTGGATTTCACATGTTATAGGATGGTTGTCAGGTTTGGTTTTAGAAGCATTAAGATATAAAATCTCATGCTATAGGAAGGGTCTCGGGTTTGGAATGGGAAGGAGTTGGATATCACACCTCAAGCTATAGGAAGGGTCTCAGGTTTGGAAAGGGAAGGATCTGGATTTCACATCTCATGTTATAGGATGGTTCTCATGTTTGGTTTTCGAAGCATTGAGATATCACATCTCATGCTATCGGAAGGGTCTCAGGTTTAGAAAGGGAAGGATTTGGATTTCACATGTTATAGGATGGTTCTCAGGTTTGGTTTTAGAAGCATTAAGATATAACATCTTATGCTATAGGAAGGGCCTCAGGTTTGGAATGGGAAGGAGTTGGATATGACATCTCATGTTAAAGGAAAGGTCTCAGGTTTGGAAGGGGAAGGATTTGGATCTCACATCTCATGTTTTAGGACGGGTCTCAGGTTTGGTATTAGAAGCATTGAGATATCACATCTCAAGGTATAGGAAGGGTCTCAGGATTGGAATGGGAAGGAGTTGGATATCACATTGAATGGGAAGGAGTTTGATATCACATCTGAAGCTATAGGAAGGGTCTCAGGTTTGGAAAGGGAATGATTTGGATTTCACATCTCATGTTATAGGATGGTTCTCATGTTTGGTTTTAGAAGCATTGAGCTATCACATCTCATGCTATAGGAAGAGTCTCAGGATTGGAATGGGAAGGAGTTGGATATCACATCTCATGCTAAAGGAAGGGTCTCAGGTTTGATAGAAGCAAAGGTTTGGAATGGGAAGGAGTTGGATATCACGTCTCATGTTATAGGAAGGGTCTCAGTATAGGAATGGGAAGGAGTTGGATATCACATCTCATGCTAAAGGAAGGGTCTCAGGTTTGATAGAAGCAAAGGTTTGGAATGGGAAGGAGTTGGATATCACGTCTCATGTTATAGGAAGGATCTCAGGTTTGGTATTAGAAGCATTGAGATATCACATCTCATGCTATATGAAGGGTCTCAGGATTGGAATGGGAAGGAGTTGGATATCACATCTCATGCTATAGGAAGGGTCTCAGGTTTGGTATATGCATTGAGATATCCCATCACATGCTATAGGAAGGGTCTCAGGATTGGAATGGGAAGGAGTTGTATATGACATCTCATGCCATAGGAAGGGTCACAGGTTTGGTATAAGCATTGAGATATCACATCTCTGCTATAGGAAGGGTCTCAGGTTTGGAAGGGGAAGGATTTGGATATCACATCTCATGTTATAGGACAGGTCACAGGTTTGGTATTAGAAGCATTGAAATATCAAGTCTCATGGTATAGGACGGGTCTCAGAATTGGAATGGGAAGGAGTTGGATATCACATCTCAAGCTATAGGAAGCGTCTCATGATTGGAATGGGAAGGAGTTTGATATCACATCTCATGCCATGGTACGGGTCTGAGGTTTTGTAGAGGCATTGGGATATCACATCTCATGCTATCGGAAGGGTATCAGGATTGGATTTGGAAGGAGTTGGATATCCCATCTCATGCTATAGGAAGGGTCTAAGGTTGGAATGGGAAGGAGTTGGATATCACATCTCATGTTATAGGAAGGGTCTCAGGATTGGAATGGGAAGGACTTGGATATAACATCTCATTCTATAGGAAGGCTCTCAGGGTTGGAAGGGGAAGGAGTTGGATATCACATTTCATGTTAGAGGTAGGATCTCAGGTTTGGTATTAGAGGCATTGAGATGTCACATCTCATGCTATCAGAAGGGTCTCAGGATTGGAATGGGAAGGAGTTGGATATCACATCTCATGCTAAAGGGAGGGTCTAAGGTTTGGAAGGGGAAGGACTTGGATATTACAATTCATGTTATAGGAAAGGTCTCAGGTTTGGTATTAGAAGCATTGAGATATCACATCTCATGCTTTAGGAAGGGTTTTAGGATTGGAATGGGAAGGACTTGGATATCACATCTCATGTTATTGGAAGGGTCTCAGGTTTGGTATTAGAAGCATTGAGATATCACATCTCAGGCTATAGGAAGGGTCTCAGGAATGGCATGGGAAGGACTTGGATATCACATCTCATGGTAAAGGAAGGGTCTAAGGTTTGGAAGGGGAAGGATTTGGATATCACATCTCATGTTATTGGACCGGTCTCAGGTTTGGTATTAGAAGCATTGAGATATCAAGTCTCATGGTATAGGACGGGAGTTTGATATCACATCTCATGCCATGGTATGGGTCTCAGGTTTTGTAGAAGCATTGGGATATCACATCTCATGGAAGGGTATCAGGATTGGATTTGGAAGGAGTTGGATATCCCATCTCATGCTATAGGAAGGGTCTCAGGTTGGAATGGGAAGGAGTTGGATATCACATCTCATGCTATAGGAAGGGTCTCAGGATTGGAATGCGAAGGAGTTGGATATCACATCCGATGCTAAAGGAAGGGTGTCAGTTTTGGTAGAAGCATTGAGATATCACATCTCATGCTATAGGAAGGGTCTCAGGATTGGAATGGGAAGGAGTTGGATATCACATCTCATGCTAAAGGGAGGGTCTCAGGTTTGGAAGGGGAAGGATTTGGATATCACATCTCATGTTATAGGAAGGATCTCAGGTTTGGTTTTAGAAGCATTGAGATATCACATCTCATGCTATAGGAAGGGTCTCAGGATTGGAATGGGAAGGAGTTGGATATCACATCTCATGTTATAGGAAGGATCTCAGGTTTGGTATTAGAAGCATTGAGATATCACATCTCATGCTATAGGAAGGGTCTCAGGATTGGAATGGGAAGGAGTTGGATATCACATCTGATGCTAAAGGAAGGGTCTCAGTTTTGGTAGAAGCATTGAGATATCACATCTCATGCTATAGGAAGGGTCTCAGGATTGGAATGGGAAGGAGTTGGATATCACATCTCATGCTATAGGAAGGGTCTCAGGTTTGGTATAAGCATTGAGATATCACTTCTCATGCTATAGGAAGGGTCTCAGGATTGGAATGGGAAGGACTTGGATATCACATCTCATGCTATAGGGAGGCTCTCAGGTTTGGGAAGGGAAGGATTTGGATTTCACATCTCATGTTATAGGATGGTTCTCATGTTTGGTTTTAGAAGCATTGAGATATCTCATCTCATGCTATCGGAAGGGTCTCAGGTTTGGAATGGGAAGGAGTTGGATATCACATCTCATGCCATAGGAAGGGTCATCAGGTTTGGTATAAGCATTGAGATATCACATCTCTGCTATCGGAAGGGTCTCAGGATAGGAATGGGAAGGACTTAGATATCACATCTCATACTATAGGGAGGGTCTCAGTTTTGATATTAGAAGCATTGAGATATCATATCTCATGCTATCAGAAGAGTCTCAGGATTGGTATGGGATGGAGTTGGATATCACATCTCAAGCTATCTCAGGATTGGAATGGGAAGGAGTTTGATATCACATCTCGAGCTATAGGAATGGTCTCAGGTTTGGAAGGGGAAGGATTAGGATCTCACATCTCATGTTTTAGGACGGGTCTCAGGTTTGGTATTAGAAGCATTGAGATATCACATCTCATGCTATCGGAAGAGTCTCAGTATTGGAATGGGAAGGAGTTGGATATATCTCTTGTTATACGGAGGGTCTCAGGTTTGGCATTAGAAGCACTGAGAAATCAAATCACATCCTTTAGGAAGGGACTTGAGTTTGCTATTTTAAGGAGTGAGATAGTAAATCTCATCCTATCGGAAGGGTCTCGGGTTTGGTATTGGAAGAAATGAGATTACAAATCTCAGGCTGTGGGAATGGTCTCGGGTTTGGTATTGGAAGGGGTGAGAAATCACATTTCATGCTACAGGAAGGGTCACAGGTTTGGAATGGGAAGGAGTTGGATATCACATATACTACGGGAAGGGCCTCAGGTTTGCTATTAGAAGCATAGAGATATCACATCTCAAGTTATAGGAATAGTCTCAGGATTGGAATGGGAAGGAGTTGGATATCACATCTCATGCTATAGGAAGGATCGCAGGTTGGAATGGGAAGGATTTGGATATCACATCTCATGCTAAAGGAAGGGTCTCAGGTTTGGAAGGGGAAGGATTTGGATATCATATCTCATGCTATATGACTGGTCCCATGTTTGGTATTAGAAGCATTGAGATATCACATCTCATGCTACAGGAAGAGTCTCAGGATTGGAATGGGAAGGAGTTAGATATCACATCTCATGTTATAGGAAGGGTCTCAGGATTGGAATGGGAAGCAGTTGGATATCACATCTCATGCCATAGGAAGGGTCATCAGGTTTGGTATAAGCATTGAGATATCACATCTCTGCTCTCGGAAGGGTCTCAGGATAGGAATGGGAAGGACTTAGATATCACATCTCATACTATAGGGAGGGTCTCAGTTTTGATATTAGAAGCATTGAGATATCACATCTCATGCTATCGGAAGGGTCTCAGGATTGGAATGGGATGGAGTTGGATATCACATCTCAAGCTATCTCAGGATTGGAATGGGAAGAAGTTTGATATCACATCTCAAGCTATAGGAACGGTCTCAGGATTGGAAACGGAAGGATCTGGATTTCACATCTAATGTTATAGGATGGTTCTCATGTTTGGTTTTAGAAGCATTGAGATATCACATATGCTATCGGAAGGGTCTCAGGTTTGGAAAGGGAAGGATTTGGATTTCACATGTTATAGGATGGTTGTCAGGTTTGGTTTTAGAAGCATTAAGATATAAAATCTCATGCTATAGGAAGGGTCTCGGGTTTGGAATGGGAAGGAGTTGGATATCACACCTCAAGCTATAGGAAGGGTCTCAGGTTTGGAAAGGGAAGGATCTGGATTTCACATCTCATGTTATAGGATGGTTCTCATGTTTGGTTTTCGAAGCATTGAGATATCACATCTCATGCTATCGGAAGGGTCTCAGGTTTAGAAAGGGAAGGATTTGGATTTCACATGTTATAGGATGGTTCTCAGGTTTGGTTTTAGAAGCATTAAGATATAACATCTTATGCTATAGGAAGGGCCTCAGGTTTGGAATGGGAAGGAGTTGGATATGACATCTCATGTTAAAGGAAAGGTCTCAGGTTTGGAAGGGGAAGGATTTGGATCTCACATCTCATGTTTTAGGACGGGTCTCAGGTTTGGTATTAGAAGCATTGAGATATCACATCTCAAGGTATAGGAAGGGTCTCAGGATTGGAATGGGAAGGAGTTGGATATCACATTGAATGGGAAGGAGTTTGATATCACATCTGAAGCTATAGGAAGGGTCTCAGGTTTGGAAAGGGAATGATTTGGATTTCACATCTCATGTTATAGGATGGTTCTCATGTTTGGTTTTAGAAGCATTGAGCTATCACATCTCATGCTATAGGAAGAGTCTCAGGATTGGAATGGGAAGGAGTTGGATATCACATCTCATGCTAAAGGAAGGGTCTCAGGTTTGATAGAAGCAAAGGTTTGGAATGGGAAGGAGTTGGATATCACGTCTCATGTTATAGGAAGGGTCTCAGTATAGGAATGGGAAGGAGTTGGATATCACATCTCATGCTAAAGGAAGGGTCTCAGGTTTGATAGAAGCAAAGGTTTGGAATGGGAAGGAGTTGGATATCACGTCTCATGTTATAGGAAGGATCTCAGGTTTGGTATTAGAAGCATTGAGATATCACATCTCATGCTATATGAAGGGTCTCAGGATTGGAATGGGAAGGAGTTGGATATCACATCTCATGCTATAGGAAGGGTCTCAGGTTTGGTATATGCATTGAGATATCCCATCACATGCTATAGGAAGGGTCTCAGGATTGGAATGGGAAGGAGTTGTATATGACATCTCATGCCATAGGAAGGGTCACAGGTTTGGTATAAGCATTGAGATATCACATCTCTGCTATAGGAAGGGTCTCAGGTTTGGAAGGGGAAGGATTTGGATATCACATCTCATGTTATAGGACAGGTCACAGGTTTGGTATTAGAAGCATTGAAATATCAAGTCTCATGGTATAGGACGGGTCTCAGAATTGGAATGGGAAGGAGTTGGATATCACATCTCAAGCTATAGGAAGCGTCTCATGATTGGAATGGGAAGGAGTTTGATATCACATCTCATGCCATGGTACGGGTCTGAGGTTTTGTAGAGGCATTGGGATATCACATCTCATGCTATCGGAAGGGTATCAGGATTGGATTTGGAAGGAGTTGGATATCCCATCTCATGCTATAGGAAGGGTCTAAGGTTGGAATGGGAAGGAGTTGGATATCACATCTCATGTTATAGGAAGGGTCTCAGGATTGGAATGGGAAGGACTTGGATATAACATCTCATTCTATAGGAAGGCTCTCAGGGTTGGAAGGGGAAGGAGTTGGATATCACATTTCATGTTAGAGGTAGGATCTCAGGTTTGGTATTAGAGGCATTGAGATGTCACATCTCATGCTATCAGAAGGGTCTCAGGATTGGAATGGGAAGGAGTTGGATATCACATCTCATGCTAAAGGGAGGGTCTAAGGTTTGGAAGGGGAAGGACTTGGATATTACAATTCATGTTATAGGAAAGGTCTCAGGTTTGGTATTAGAAGCATTGAGATATCACATCTCATGCTTTAGGAAGGGTTTTAGGATTGGAATGGGAAGGACTTGGATATCACATCTCATGTTATTGGAAGGGTCTCAGGTTTGGTATTAGAAGCATTGAGATATCACATCTCAGGCTATAGGAAGGGTCTCAGGAATGGCATGGGAAGGACTTGGATATCACATCTCATGGTAAAGGAAGGGTCTAAGGTTTGGAAGGGGAAGGATTTGGATATCACATCTCATGTTATTGGACCGGTCTCAGGTTTGGTATTAGAAGCATTGAGATATCAAGTCTCATGGTATAGGACGGGAGTTTGATATCACATCTCATGCCATGGTATGGGTCTCAGGTTTTGTAGAAGCATTGGGATATCACATCTCATGGAAGGGTATCAGGATTGGATTTGGAAGGAGTTGGATATCCCATCTCATGCTATAGGAAGGGTCTCAGGTTGGAATGGGAAGGAGTTGGATATCACATCTCATGCTATAGGAAGGGTCTCAGGATTGGAATGCGAAGGAGTTGGATATCACATCCGATGCTAAAGGAAGGGTGTCAGTTTTGGTAGAAGCATTGAGATATCACATCTCATGCTATAGGAAGGGTCTCAGGATTGGAATGGGAAGGAGTTGGATATCACATCTCATGCTAAAGGGAGGGTCTCAGGTTTGGAAGGGGAAGGATTTGGATATCACATCTCATGTTATAGGAAGGATCTCAGGTTTGGTTTTAGAAGCATTGAGATATCACATCTCATGCTATAGGAAGGGTCTCAGGATTGGAATGGGAAGGAGTTGGATATCACATCTCATGTTATAGGAAGGATCTCAGGTTTGGTATTAGAAGCATTGAGATATCACATCTCATGCTATAGGAAGGGTCTCAGGATTGGAATGGGAAGGAGTTGGATATCACATCTGATGCTAAAGGAAGGGTCTCAGTTTTGGTAGAAGCATTGAGATATCACATCTCATGCTATAGGAAGGGTCTCAGGATTGGAATGGGAAGGAGTTGGATATCACATCTCATGCTATAGGAAGGGTCTCAGGTTTGGTATAAGCATTGAGATATCACTTCTCATGCTATAGGAAGGGTCTCAGGATTGGAATGGGAAGGACTTGGATATCACATCTCATGCTATAGGGAGGCTCTCAGGTTTGGGAAGGGAAGGATTTGGATTTCACATCTCATGTTATAGGATGGTTCTCATGTTTGGTTTTAGAAGCATTGAGATATCTCATCTCATGCTATCGGAAGGGTCTCAGGTTTGGAATGGGAAGGAGTTGGATATCACATCTCATGCCATAGGAAGGGTCATCAGGTTTGGTATAAGCATTGAGATATCACATCTCTGCTATCGGAAGGGTCTCAGGATAGGAATGGGAAGGACTTAGATATCACATCTCATACTATAGGGAGGGTCTCAGTTTTGATATTAGAAGCATTGAGATATCATATCTCATGCTATCAGAAGAGTCTCAGGATTGGTATGGGATGGAGTTGGATATCACATCTCAAGCTATCTCAGGATTGGAATGGGAAGGAGTTTGATATCACATCTCGAGCTATAGGAATGGTCTCAGGTTTGGAAGGGGAAGGATTAGGATCTCACATCTCATGTTTTAGGACGGGTCTCAGGTTTGGTATTAGAAGCATTGAGATATCACATCTCATGCTATCGGAAGAGTCTCAGTATTGGAATGGGAAGGAGTTGGATATATCTCTTGTTATACGGAGGGTCTCAGGTTTGGCATTAGAAGCACTGAGAAATCAAATCACATCCTTTAGGAAGGGACTTGAGTTTGCTATTTTAAGGAGTGAGATAGTAAATCTCATCCTATCGGAAGGGTCTCGGGTTTGGTATTGGAAGAAATGAGATTACAAATCTCAGGCTGTGGGAATGGTCTCGGGTTTGGTATTGGAAGGGGTGAGAAATCACATTTCATGCTACAGGAAGGGTCACAGGTTTGGAATGGGAAGGAGTTGGATATCACATATACTACGGGAAGGGCCTCAGGTTTGCTATTAGAAGCATAGAGATATCACATCTCAAGTTATAGGAATAGTCTCAGGATTGGAATGGGAAGGAGTTGGATATCACATCTCATGCTATAGGGAGGGTCTCAGTTTTGATATTAGAAGCATTGAGATATCACATATGCTATTGGAAGGGTCTCAGTATTGGAATTGGAAGGAGTTGGATATCACATCTCATGCTATAGGGAGGTTCTCAGGTTTGATATTAGAAGCATTGAGATATCACATCTCATGCTTTCAGAAGGGTCTCAGGATTGGAATGGGAAGGAGTTGGATATCACATCTCATGCTAAAGGAAAGGTGTCAGGTTTGGAAGGGGAAGGATTTGGATCTCACATCTCATGTTTTAGGACGGGTCTCAGGTTTGGTATTAGAAGCATTGAGATATCACATCTCAAGCTATAAGAAGGGTCTCAGATTTGGGAAGGGAAGGATTTGGATTTCACATCTCATGTTATAGGATGGTTCTCATGTTTGGTTTTAGAAGCATTGAGATATCACATATGCTATAGGAAGGGTCTCAGGATTGGAATGTGAAGGATTTGGATATCACATCTCATGCTAAAGGAAGAGTCTCAGGTTTAATAGACGCATTGAGATATCACATCTCATGCTATAGGAAGGGTCTCAGGATTGGAATGGGAAGGAGTTGGATATCACATCTCATGCCATAGGAAGGGTCTCAGGTTTGGTATAAGCATTGAGATATCACATCTCTGCTATTGGAAGGGTCTCAGGATTGGATTGGGAAGGAGTTGGATATCCCTTCTCATGCTATAGGAAGGATCGCAGGTTGAAATGGGAAGGAGTTGGATATCACATCTCATGCTAAAGGAAGGGTCTCAGGTTTGGAAGGGGAAGGATTTGGATATCATATCTCATGCTATATGACTGGTCCCATGTTTGGTATTAGAAGCATTGAGATATCACATCTCATGCTACAGGAAGAGTCTCAGGATTGGAATGGGAAGGAGTTGGATATCACATCTCATGTTATAGGAAGGGTCTCAGGATTGGAATGGGAAGCAGTTGGATATCACATCTCATGCCATAGGAAGGGTCATCAGGTTTGGTATAAGCATTGAGATATCACATCTCTGCTCTCGGAAGGGTCTCAGGATAGGAATGGGAAGGACTTAGATATCACATCTCATACTATAGGGAGGGTCTCAGTTTTGATATTAGAAGCATTGAGATATCACATCTCATGCTATCGGAAGGGTCTCAGGATTGGAATGGGATGGAGTTGGATATCACATCTCAAGCTATCTCAGGATTGGAATGGGAAGAAGTTTGATATCACATCTCAAGCTATAGGAACGGTCTCAGGATTGGAAACGGAAGGATCTGGATTTCACATCTAATGTTATAGGATGGTTCTCATGTTTGGTTTTAGAAGCATTGAGATATCACATATGCTATCGGAAGGGTCTCAGGTTTGGAAAGGGAAGGATTTGGATTTCACATGTTATAGGATGGTTGTCAGGTTTGGTTTTAGAAGCATTAAGATATAAAATCTCATGCTATAGGAAGGGTCTCGGGTTTGGAATGGGAAGGAGTTGGATATCACATCTCATGCTAAACTAAAGGTCTCAGGTTTGAAAGGGGAAGGATTTGTATCTCACATCTCATGTTTTAGGACGGGTCTCAGGTTTCGTATTAGAAGCATTGAGATATCACATCTCTGCTATCGGAAGGGTCTCAGGATTGGATTGGGAAGGAGTTGGATATCCCTTCTCATGCTATAGGAAGGATCTCAGGTTGGAATGGGAAGGAGTTGGATATCACATCTCATGTTATAGGAAGTGTCTCAAGATTGGAATGGGAAGGATTTGGATATTACATCTCTTGCTATAGGAAGGGTCTCGAGTTTTTTATTAGAAACATTGAGATATCACATCTCATGCTATAGGAAGGGTTTGAGGATTGGAATGGGAAGGATTTGGATATCACATCTCATGCTAAAGGAAGGGTCTCAGGTTTGGAAGGGGAAGGATTTGGATATCATATCTCATGTTATAGGACGGGTCCCAGGTTTGGTATTAGCAGCATTGAGATATCACATCTCATGGTATAGGAAGGGTCTCAGGATTGGAATGGGAAGGAGTTGGATATCCCTTCTCATGCTATAGGAAGGGTCTCAGGTTGGAATGGGAAAGAGTTGGATATCACATCTCATTATAGGAATGGTCTCAGGATTTGACTGGGAAGGATTTGGATATCACATCTCTTGCTATAGGAAGGTCTCAGGTTTTTTATTAGAAATATTGAGATATCACATCTCATGCTATAGGAAGGGTTTCAGGATTGGAATGGGAAGGATTTGGATATCACATCTCATGCTAAAGGAAGGGTCTCAGGTTTGGAAGGGGAAGGATTTGGATATCTCATCTCATGCTATAGGAAGAGTCTCAGGATTGGAATGGGAAGGAGTTGGATATCACTTCTCATGTTATAGGAAGGAACTCAGGATTGAAATGGGAAGGAGTTGGATATCACATCTCATGCAATAGGAAGGGTCATCAGGTTTGGTATAAGCATTGAGATATCACATCTCTGCTATCGGAAGGGTCTCAGGATAGGAATGGGAAGGACTTAGATATCACATCTCATACTATAGGGAGGGTCTCAGTTTTGATATTAGAAGCATTGAGATATCATATCTCATGCTATCGGAAGGGTCTCAGGATTGGAATGGGATGGAGTTGGATATCACATCTCAAGCTATCTCAGGATTGGAATGGGAAGGAGTTTGATATCACATCTCAAGCTATAGGAAAGGTCTCAGGTTTGGAAGGGGAAGGATTAGGATCTCATATCTCATGTTTTAGGACGGGTCTCAGGTTTGGTATTAGAAGCATTGAGATATCACATCTCATGATATAGGAAGGGTCTCAGGATTGGAATCGGAAGGAGTTGGATATCACATCTCAAGCTATCTCAGGATTGGAATGGGAAGGAGTTTGATATCACACCTCAAGCTATAGGAAGGTTCTCAGGTTTGGAAAGGGAAGGATCTGGATTTCACATCTCATGTTATAGGATGGTTCTCATGTTTGGTTTTCGAAGCATTGAGATATCACATCTCATGCTATCGGAAGGGTCTCAGGTTTAGAAAGGGAAGGATTTGGATTTCACATGTTATAGGATGGTTCTCAGGTTTGGTTTTAGAAGCATTAAGATATAACATCTCATGCTATAGGAAGGGCCTCAGGTTTGGAATGGGAAGGAGTTGGATATGACATCTCATGTTAAAGGAAAGGTCTCAGGTTTGGAAGGGGAAGGATTTGGATCTCACATCTCATGTTTTAGGACGGGTCTCAGGTTTGGTATTAGAAGCATTGAGATATCACATCTCAAGGTATAGGAAGGGTCTCAGGATTGGAATGGGAAGGAGTTGGATATCACATTGAATGGGAAGGAGTTTGATATCACATCTGAAGCTATAGGAAGGGTCTGAGGTTTGGAAAGGGAATGATTTGGATTTCACATCTCATGTTATAGGATGGTTCTCATGTTTGGTTTTAGAAGCATTGAGCTATCACATCTCATGCTATAGGAAGAGTCTCAGGATTGGAATGGGAAGGAGTTGGATATCACATCTCATGCTAAAGGAAGGGTCTCAGGTTTGATAGAAGCAAAGGTTTGGAATGGGAAGGAGTTGGATATCACGTCTCATGTTATAGGAAGGGTCTCAGTATAGGAATGGGAAGGAGTTGGATATCACATCTCATGCTAAAGGAAGGGTCTCAGGTTTGATAGAAGCAAAGGTTTGGAATGGGAAGGAGTTGGATATCACGTCTCATGTTATAGGAAGGATCTCAGGTTTGGTATTAGAAGCATTGAGATATCACATCTCATGCTATATGAAGGGTCTCAGGATTGGAATGGGAAGGAGTTGGATATCACATCTCATGCTATAGGAAGGGTCTCAGGTTTGGTATATGCATTGAGATATCCCATCACATGCTATAGGAAGGGTCTCAGGATTGGAATGGGAAGGAGTTGTATATGACATCTCATGCCATAGGAAGGGTCACAGGTTTGGTATAAGCATTGAGATATCACATCTCTGCTATAGGAAGGGTCTCAGGTTTGGAAGGGGACGGATTTGGATATCACATCTCATGTTATAGGACCGGTCTCAGGTTTGGTATTAGAAGCATTGAGATATCAAATCTCATGCTATATGAAGGGTCTCAGGATTGGAATGGGAAGGAGTTGGATATCACATCTCAAGCTATAGGAAGCGTCTCATGATTGGAATGGGAAGGAGTTTGATATCACATCTCATGCCATGGTATGGGTCTGAGGTTTTGTAGAGGCATTGGGATATCACATCTCATGCTATCGGAAGGGTATCAGGATTGGATTTGGAAGGAGTTGGATATCCCATCTCATGCTATAGGAAGGGTCTAAGGTTGGAATGGGAAGGAGTTGGATATCACATCTCATGTTATAGGAAGGGTCTCAGGATTGGAATGGGAAGGACTTGGATATAACATCTCATTCTATAGGAAGGCTCTCAGGGTTGGAAGGGGAAGGAGTTGGATATCACATTTCATGTTAGAGGTAGGATCTCAGGTTTGGTATTAGAGGCATTGAGATGTCACATCTCATGCTATAAGAAGGGTCTCAGGATTGGAATGGGAAGGAGTTGGATATCACATCTCATGCTAAAGGGAGGGTCTAAGGTTTGGAAGGGGAAGGATTTGGATATCACATCTCATGTTATAGGAAGGGTCTCAGGTTTGGTATAAGCATTGAGATATCACATCTCTGCTATCGGAAGGGTCTCAGGATTGGAATGGGAAGGACTTGGATATTACAATTCATGTTATAGGAAAGGTCTCAGGTTTGGTATTAGAAGCATTGAGATATCACATCTCATGCTTTAGGAAGAGTTTCAGGATTGGAATGGGAAGGACTTGGATATCACATCTCATGTTATTGGAAGGGTCTCAGGTTTGGTATTAGAAGCATTGAGATATCGCATCTCAGGCTATAGGAAGGGTCTCAGGAATGGCATGGGAAGGACTTGGATATCACATCTCATGGTAAAGGAAGGGTCTAAGGTTTGGAAGGGGAAGGATTTGGATATCACATCTCATGTTATTGGACCGGTCTCAGGTTTGGTATTAGAAGCATTGAGATATCAAGTCTCATGGTATAGGACGGGAGTTTGATATCACATCTCATGCCATGGTATGGGTCTCAGGTTTTGTAGAAGCATTGGGATATCACATCTCATGGAAGGGTATCAGGATTGGATTTGGAAGGAGTTGGATATCCCATCTCATGCTATAGGAAGGGTCTCAGGTTGGAATGGGAAGGAGTTGGATATCACATCTCATGCTAAAGGGAGGGTCTCAGCTTTGGAAGGGGAAGGATTTGGATATCACATCTCATGTTATAGGAAGGATCTCAGGTTTGGTTTTAGAAGCATTGAGATATCACATCTCATGCTATAGGAAGGGTCTCAGGATTGGAATGGGAAGGAGTTGGATATCGCATCTCATGTTATAGGAAGGATCTCAGGTTTGGTATTAGAAGCATTGAGATATCACATCTCATGCTATAGGAAGGGTCTCAGGATTGGAATGGGAAGGAGTTGGATATCACATCTGATGCTAAAGGAAGGGTCTCAGTTTTGGTAGAAGCATTGAGATATCACATCTCATGCTATAGGAAGGGTCTCAGGATTGGAATGGGAAGGAGTTGGATATCACATCTCATGCTATAGGAAGGGTCTCAGGTTTGGTATAAGCATTGAGATATCACTTCTCATGCTATAGGAAGGGTCTCAGGATTGGAATGGGAAGGACTTGGATATCACATCTCATGCTATAGGGAGGCTCTCAGGTTTGGGAAGGGAAGGATTTGGATTTCACATCTCATGTTATAGGATGGTTCTCATGTTTGGTTTTAGAAGCATTGAGATATCTCATCTCATGCTATCGGAAGGGTCTCAGGTTTGGAATGCGAAGGAGTTGGATATCACATCTCATGCCATAGGAAGGGTCATCAGGTTTGGTATAAGCATTGAGATATCACATCTCTGCTATCGGAAGGGTCTCAGGATAGGAATGGGAAGGACTTAGATATCACATCTCATACTATAGGGAGGGTCTCAGTTTTGATATTAGAAGCATTGAGATATCATATCTCATGCTATCAGAAGAGTCTCAGGATTGGAATGGGATGGAGTTGGATGTCACATCTCAAGCTATCTCAGGATTGGAATGGGAAGGAGTTTGATATCACATCTCAAGCTATAGGAATGGTCTCAGGTTTGGAAGGGGAAGGATTAGGATCTCACATCTCATGTTTTAGGACGGGTCTCAGGTTTGGTATTAGAAGCATTGCGATATCACATCTCATGCTATCGGAAGAGTCTCAGTATTGGAATGGGAAGGAGTTGGATATATCTCTTGTTATACCGAGGGTCTCAGGTTTGGCATTAGAAGCACTGAGAAATCAAATCATATCCTTTAGGAAGGGACTCGAGTTTGCTATTTTAAGGAGTGAGATAGTAAATCTCATCCTATCGGAAGGGTCTCGGGTTTGGTATTGGAAGAAATGAGATTACAAATCTCAAGCTGTGGGAATGGTCTCGGGTTTGGTATTGGAAGGGGTGAGAAATCACATTTCATGCTACAGGAAGGGTCACAGGTTTGGAATGGGAAGGAGTTGGATATCACATATACTACGGGAAGGGCCTCAGGTTTGCTATTAGAAGCATAGAGATATCACATCTCATGTTATAGGAATAGTCTCAGGATTGGAATGGGAAGGAGTTGGATATCACATCTCATGCTATAGGGAGGGTCTCAGTTTTGATATTAGAAGCATTGAGATATCACATAAGCTATTGGAAGGGTCTCAGTATTGGAATTGGAAGGAGTTGGATATCACATCTCATGCTATAGGGAGGTTCTCAGGTTTGATATTAGAAGCATTGAGATATCACATCTCATGCTATCAGAAGGGTCTCAGGATTGGAATGGGAAGGAGTTGGATATCACATCTCATGCTAAAGGAAAGGTGACAGGTTTGGAAGGGGAAGGATTTGCATCTCACATCTCATGTTTTAGGACGGGTCTCAGGTTTGGTATTAGAAGCATTGAGATATCACATCTCAAGCTATAAGAAGGGTCTCAGATTTGGGAAGGGAAGGATTTGGATTTCACATCTCATGTTATAGGATGGTTCTCATGTTTGGTTTTAGAAGCATTGAGATATCTCATCTCATGCTATTGGAAGGGTCTCAGGTTTGGAATGGGAAGGAGTTGGATATCACATCTCATGCCATAGGAAGGGTCATCAGGTTTGGTATAAGCATTGAGATATCACATCTCTGCTATCGGAAGGGTCTCAGGATAGGAATGGGAAGGACTTAGATATCACATCTCATACTATAGGGAGGGTCTCAGTTTTGATATTAGAAGCATTGAGATATCATATCTCATGCTATCAGAAGAGTCTCAGGATTGGAATGGGATGGAGTTGGATATCACATCTCAAGCTATCTCAGGATTGGAATGGGAAGGAGTTTGATATCACATCTCAAGCTATAGGAATGGTCTCAGGTTTGGAAGGGGAAGGATTAGGATCTCACATCTCATGTTTTAGGACGGGTCTCAGGTTTGGTATTAGAAGCATTGAGATATCACATCTCATGCTATCGGAAGAGTCTCAGTATTGGAATGGGAAGGAGTTGGATATATCTCTTGTTATACGGAGGGTCTCAGGTTTGGCATTAGAAGCACTGAGAAATCAAATCACATCCTTTAGGAAGGGACTCGAGTTTGCTATTTTAAGGAGTGAGATAGTAAATCTCATCCTATTGGAAGGGTCTCGGGTTTGGTATTGGAAGAAATGAGATTACAAATCTCAGGCTGTGGGAATGGTCTCGGGTTTGGTATTGGAAGGGGTGAGAAATCACATTTCATGCTACAGGAAGGGTCACAGGTTTGGAATGGGAAGGAGTTGGATATCACATATACTACGGGAAGGGCCTCAGGTTTGCTATTAGAAGCATAGAGATATCACATCTCATGTTATAGGAATAGTCTCAGGATTGGAATGGGAAGGAGTTGGATATCACATCTCATGCTATAGGGAGGTTCTCAGGTTTGATATTAGAAGCATTGAGATATCACATCTCATGCTATCAGAAGGGTCTCAGGATTGGAATGGGAAGGAGTTGGATATCACATCTCATGCTAAAGGAAAGGTGACAGGTTTGGAAGGGGAAGGATTTGGATCTCACATCTCATGTTTTAGGACGGGTCTCAGGTTTGGTATTAGAAGCTTTGAGATATCACATCTCAAGCTATAAGAAAGGTCTCAGATTTGGGAAGGGAAGGATTTGGATTTCACATCTCATGTTATAGGATGGTTCTCATGTTTGGTTTTAGAAGCATTGAGATATCACATATGCTATAGGAAGGGTCTCAGGATTGGAATGTGAAGGATTTGGATATCACATCTCATGCTAAAGGAAGAGTCTCAGGTTTAATAGACGCATTGAGATATCACATCTCATGCTATAGGAAGGGTCTCAGGATTGGAATGGGAAGGAGTTGGATATCACATCTCATGCCATAGGAAGGGTCTCAGGTTTGGTATAAGCATTGAGATATCACATCTCTGCTATTGGAAGGGTCTCAGGATTGGATTGGGAAGGAGTTGGATATCCCTTCTCATGCTATAGGAAGGATCGCAGGTTGGAATGGGAAGGAGTTGGATATCACATCTCATGCTAAAGGAAGGGTCTCAGGTTTGGAAGGGGAAGGATTTGGATATCATATCTCATGCTATATGACTGGTCCCATGTTTGGTATTAGAAGCATTGAGATATCACATCTCATGCTACAGGAAGAGTCTCAGGATTGGAATGGGAAGGAGTTGGGATATCACATCTCATGTTATAGGAAGGGTCTCAGGATTGGAATGGGAAGCAGTTGGATATCACATCTCATGCCATAGGAAGGGTCATCAGGTTTGGTATAAGCATTGAGATATCACATCTCTGCTCTCGGAAGGGTCTCAGGATAGGAATGGGAAGGACTTAGATATCACATCTCATACTATAGGGAGGGTCTCAGTTTTGATATTAGAAGCATTGAGATATCACATATGCTATCGGAAGGGTCTCAGGTTTGGAAAGGGAAGGATTTGGATTTCACATGTTATAGGATGGTTGTCAGGTTTGGTTTTAGAAGCATTAAGATATAAAATCTCATGCTATAGGAAGGGTCTCGGGTTTGGAATGGGAAGGAGTTGGATATCACATCTCATGCTAAAGGAAAGGTCTCAGGTTTGGAAGGGGAAGGATTTGTATCTCACATCTCATGTTTTAGGACGGGTCTCAGGTTTCGTATTAGAAGCATTGAGATATCACATCTCTGCTATCGGAAGGGTCTCAGGATTGGATTGGGAAGGAGTTGGATATCCCTTCTCATGCTATAGGAAGGATCTCAGGTTGGAATGGGAAGGAGTTGGATATCACATCTCATGTTATAGGAAGTGTCTCAAGATTGGAATGGGAAGGATTTGGATATTACATCTCTTGCTATAGGAAGGGTCTCGAGTTTTTTATTAGAAACATTGAGATATCACATCTCATGCTATAGGAAGGGTTTGAGGATTGGAATGGGAAGGATTTGGATATCACATCTCATGCTAAAGGAAGGGTCTCAGGTTTGGAAGGGGAAGGATTTGGATACCATATCTCATGTTATAGGACGGGTCCCAGGTTTGGTATTAGCAGCATTGAGATATCACATCTCATGGTATAGGAAGGGTCTCAGGATTGGAATGGGAAGGAGTTGGATATCACATCTCATTATAGGAATGGTCTCAGGATTTGACTGGGAAGGATTTGGATATCACATCTCTTGCTATAGGAAGGTCTCAGGTTTTTTATTAGAAACATTGAGATATCACATCTCATGCTATAGGAAGGGTTTCAGGATTGGATTGGGAAGGATTTGGATATCACATCTCATGCTATAGGAAGAGTCTCAGGATTGGAATGGGAAGGAGTTGGATATCACTTCTCATGTTATAGGAAGGAACTCAGGATTGAAATGGGAAGGAGTTGGATATCACATCTCATGCAATAGGAAGGGTCATCAGGTTTGGTATAAGCATTGAGATATCACATCTCTGCTATCGGAAGGGTCTCAGGATACGAATGGGAAGGACTTAGATATCACATCTCATACTATAGGGAGGGTCTCAGTTTTTATATTAGAAGCATTGAGATATCATATCTCATGCTATCGGAAGGGTCTCAGGATTGGAATGGGATGGAGTTGGATATCACATCTCAAGCTATCTCAGGATTGGAATGGGAAGGAGTTTGATATCACATCTCAAGCTATAGGAAAGGTCTCAGGTTTGGAAGGGGAAGGATTAGGATCTCACATCTCATGTTTTAGGACGGGTCTCAGGTTTGGTATTAGAAGCATTGAGATATCACATCTCATGATATAGGAAGGGTCTCAGGATTGGAATCGGAAGGAGTTGGATATCACATCTCAAGCTATCTCAGGATTGGAATGGGAAGGAGTTTGATATCACACCTCAAGCTATAGGAAGGGTCTCAGGTTTGGAAAGGGAAGGATCTGGATTTCACATCTCATGTTATAGGATGGTTCTCATGTTTGGTTTTCGAAGCATTGAGATATCACATCTCATGCTATCGGAAGGGTCTCAGGTTTAGAAAGGGAAGGATTTGGATTTCACATGTTATAGGATGGTTCTCAGGTTTGGTTTTAGAAGCATTAAGATATAACATCTCGTGCTATAGGAAGGGCCTCAGGTTTGGAATGGGAAGGAGTTGGATATGACATCTCATGTTAAAGGAAAGGTCTCAGGTTTGGAAGGGGAAGGATTTGGATCTCACATCTCATGTTTTAGGACGGGTCTCAGGTTTGGTATTAGAAGCATTGAGATATCACATCTCAAGGTATAGGAAGGGTCTCAGGATTGGAATGGGAAGGAGTTGGATATCACATTGAATGGGAAGGAGTTTGATATCACATCTGAAGCTATAGGAAGGGTCTCAGGTTTGGAAAGGGAATGATTTGGATTTCACATCTCATGTTATAGGATGGTTCTCATGTTTGGTTTTAGAAGCATTGAGCTATCACATCTCATGCTATAGGAAGAGTCTCAGGATTGGAATGGGAAGGAGTTGGATATCACATCTCATGCTAAAGGAAGGGTCTCAGGTTTGATAGAAGCAAAGGTTTGGAATGGGAAGGAGTTGGATATCACGTCTCATGTTATAGGAAGGGTCTCAGTATAGGAATGGGAAGGAGTTGGATATCACATCTCATGCTAAAGGAAGGGTCTCAGGTTTGATAGAAGCAAAGGTTTGGAATGGGAAGGAGTTGGATATCACGTCTCATGTTATAGGAAGGATCTCAGGTTTGGTATTAGAAGCATTGAGATATCACATCTCATGCTATATGAAGGGTCTCAGGATTGGAATGGGAAGGAGTTGGATATCACATCTCATGCTATAGGAAGGGTCTCAGGTTTGGTATATGCATTGAGATATCCCATCACATGCTATAGGAAGGGTCTCAGGATTGGAATGGGAAGGAGTTGTATATGACATCTCATGCCATAGGAAGGGTCACAGGTTTGGTATAAGCATTGAGATATCACATCTCTGCTATAGGAAGGGTCTCAGGTTTGGAAGGGGAAGGATTTGGATATCACATCTCATGTTATAGGACCGGTCTCAGGTTTGGTATTAGAAGCATTGAAATATCAAGTCTCATGGTATAGGACGGGTCTCAGAATTGGAATGGGAAGGAGTTGGATATCACATCTCAAGCTATAGGAAGCGTCTCATGATTGGAATGGGAAGGAGTTTGATATCACATCTCATGCCATGGTATGGGTCTGAGGTTTTGTAGAGGCATTGGGATATCACATCTCATGCTATCGGAAGGGTATCAGGATTGGATTTGGAAGGAGTTGGATATCCCATCTCATGCTATAGGAAGGGTCTAAGGTTGGAATGGGAAGGAGTTGGATATCACATCTCATGTTATAGGAAGGGTCTCAGGTTTGGAATGGGAAGGACTTGGATATAACATCTCATTCTATAGGAAGGCTCTCAGGGTTGGAAGGGGAAGGAGTTGGATATCACATTTCATGTTAGAGGTAGGATCTCAGGTTTGGTATTAGAGGCATTGAGATGTCACATCTCATGCTATCAGAAGGGTCTCAGGATTGGAATGGGAAGGAGTTGGATATCACATCTCATGCTATAGGGAGGGTCTCAGTTTTGATATTAGAAGCATTGAGATATCACATATGCTATTGGAAGGGTCTCAGTATTGGAATTGGAAGGAGTTGGATATCACATCTCATGCTATAGGGAGGTTCTCAGGTTTGATATTAGAAGCATTGAGATATCACATCTCATGCTATCAGAAGGGTCTCAGGATTGGAATGGGAAGGAGTTGGATATCACATCTCATGCTAAAGGAAAGGTGTCAGGTTTGGAAGGGGAAGGATTTGGATCTCACATCTCATGTTTTAGGACGGGTCTCAGGTTTGGTATTAGAAGCATTGAGATATCACATCTCAAGCTATAAGAAGGGTCTCAGATTTGGGAAGGGAAGGATTTGGATTTCACATCTCATGTTATAGGATGGTTCTCATGTTTGGTTTTAGAAGCATTGAGATATCACATATGCTATAGGAAGGGTCTCGGGATTGGAATGTGAAGGATTTGGATATCACATCTCATGCTAAAGGAAGAGTCTCAGGTTTAATAGACACATTGAGATATCACATCTCATGCTATAGGATGGGTCTCAGGATTGGAATGGGAAGGAGTTGGATATCACATCTCATGCCATAGGAAGGGTCTCAGGTTTGGTATAAGCATTGAGATATCACATCTCTGCTATTGGAAGGGTCTCAGGATTGGATTGGGAAGGAGTTGGATATCCCTTCTCATGCTATAGGAAGGATCGCAGGTTGGAATGGGAAGGAGTTGGATATCACATCTCATGCTAAAGGAAGGGTCTCAGGTTTGGAAGGGGAAGGATTTGGATATCATATCTCATGCTATATGACTGGTCCCATGTTTGGTATTAGAAGCATTGAGATATCACATCTCATGCTACAGGAAGAGTCTCAGGATTGGAATGGGAAGGAGTTGGATATCACATCTCATGTTATAGGAAGGGTCTCAGGATTGGAATGGGAAGCAGTTGGATATCACATCTCATGCCATAGGAAGGGTCATCAGGTTTGGTATAAGCATTGAGATATCACATCTCTGCTCTCGGAAGGGTCTCAGGATAGGAATGGGAAGGACTTAGATATCACATCTCATACTATAGGGAGGGTCTCAGTTTTCATATTAGAAGCATTGAGATATCACATCTCATGCTATCGGAAGGGTCTCAGGATTGGAATGGGATGGAGTTGGATATCACATCTCAAGCTATCTCAGGATTGGAATGGGAAGAAGTTTGATATCACATCTCAAGCTATAGGAACGGTCTCAGGATTGGAAACGGAAGGATCTGGATTTCACATCTAATGTTATAGGATGGTTCTCATGTTTGGTTTTAGAAGCATTGAGATATCACATATGCTATCGGAAGGGTCTCAGGTTTGGAAAGGGAAGGATTTGGATTTCACATGCTATAGGATGGTTGTCAGGTTTGGTTTTAGAAGCATTAAGATATAAAATCTCATGCTATAGGAAGGGTCTCGGGTTTGGAATGGGAAGGAGTTGGATATCACATCTCATGCTAAAGGAAAGGTCTCAGGTTTGGAAGGGGAAGGATTTGTATCTCACATCTCATGTTTTAGGACGGGTCTCAGGTTTCGTATTAGAAGCATTGAGATATCACATCTCTGCTATCGGAAGGGTCTCAGGATTGGATTGGGAAGGATTTGGATATCATATCTCATGTTATAGGACGGGTCCCAGGTTTGGTATTAGCAGCATTGAGATATCACATCTCATGGTATAGGAAGGGTCTCAGGATTGGAATGGGAAGGAGTTGGATATCCCTTCTCATGCTATAGGAAGGGTCTCAGGTTGGAATGGGAAAGAGTTGGATATCACATATCATTATAGGAATGGTCTCAGGATTTGACTGGGAAGGATTTGGATATCACATCTCTTGCTATAGGAAGGTCTCAGGTTTTTTATTAGAAACATTGAGATATTACATCTCATGCTATAGGAAGGGTTTCAGGATTGGAATGGGAAGGATTTGGATATCACATCTCATGCTAAAGGAAGGGTCTCAGGTTTGGAAGGGGAAGGATTTGGATATCACATCTCATGCTATAGGAAGAGTCTCAGGATTGGAATGGGAAGGAGTTGGATATCACTTCTCATGTTATAGGAAGGAACTCAGGATTGAAATGGGAAGGAGTTGGATATCACATCTCATGCAATAGGAAGGGTCATCAGGTTTGGTATAAGCATTGAGATATCACATCTCTGCTATCGGAAGGGTCTCAGGATAGGAATGGGAAGGACTTAGATATCACATCTCATACTATAGGGAGGGTCTCAGTTTTGATATTAGAAGCATTGAGATATCATATCTCATGCTATCGGAAGGGACTGAGATGTGATATCCAACTCCTTCCCATTCCAACCTTAGACCCTTCCTATAGCATGAGATGGGATATCCAACTCATTCCAAATCCAATCCTGATACCCTTCCGATAGCATGAGATGTGATATCCCAATGCCTCTACAAAACCTCAGACCCATACCATGGCATGAGATGTGATATCAAACTCCTTCCCATTCCAATCATGAGACGCTTCCTATAGCTTGAGATGTGATATCCAACTCCTTCCCATTCCAATTCTGAGACCCGTCCTATACCATGAGTCTTGATATTTCAATGCTTCTAATACCAAACCTGAGACCGGTCCTATAACATGAGATGTGATATCCAAATCCTTCCCCTTCCAAACCTGAGACCCTTCCTATAGCAGAGATGTGATATCTCAATGCTTATACCAAACCTGTGACCCTTCCTATGGCATGAGATGTCATATACAACTCCTTCCGATTCCAATCCTGAGACCCTTCCTATAGCATGTGATGGGATATCTCAATGCATATACCAAACCTGAGACCCTTCCTATAGCATGAGATGTGATATCCAACTCCTTCCCATTCCAATCCTGAGACCCTTCATATAGCATGAGATGTGATATCTCAATGCTTCTAATACCAAACCTGAGATCCTTCCTATAACATGAGACGTGATATCCAACTCCTTCCCATTCCAAACCTTTGCTTCTATCAAACCTGAGACCCTTCCTTTAGCATGAGATGTGATATCCAACTCCTTCCCATTCCAATCCTGAGACCCTTCCTATAGCATGAGATGTGATATCTCAATGCTTCTACCAAAACTGAGACCCTTCCTTTAGCATCAGATGTGATATCCAACTCCTTCCCATTCCAATCCTGAGACCCTTCCTATAGCATGAGATGTGATATCTCAATGCTTCTAATACCAAACCTGAGATCCTTCCTATAACATGAGATGAGATATCCAACTCCTTCCCATTCCAATCCTGAGACCCTTCCTATAGCATGAGATGTGATATCTCAATGCTTCTAAAACCAAACCTGAGATCCTTCCTATAACATGAGATGTGATATCCAAATCCTTCCCCTTCCAAACCTGAGACCCTCCCTTTAGCATGAGATGTGATATCCAACTCCTTCCCATTCCAATCCTGAGACCCTTCCTATAGCATGAGATGTGATATCTCAATGCTTCTACCAAAACTGACACCCTTCCTTTAGCATCAGATGTGATATCCAACTCCTTCCCATTCCAATTCTGAGACCCTTCCTATAGCATGAGATGTGATATCCAACTCCTTCCCATTCCAACCTGAGACCCTTCCTATAGCATGAGATGGGATATCCAACTCCTTCCAAATCCAATCCTGATACCCTTCCATGATATGTGATATCCCAATGCTTCTACAAAACCTGAGACCCATACCATGGCATGAGATGTGATATCAAACTCCCGTCCTATACCATGAGACTTGATATCTCAATGCTTCTAATACCAAACCTGAGACCGGTCCAATAACATGAGATGTGATATCCAAATCCTTCCCCTTCCAAACCTTAGACCCTTCCTTTATCATGAGATGTGATATCCAAGTCATTCCCATGCCATTCCTGAGACCCTTCCTATAGCCTGAGATGTGATATCTCAATGCTTCTAATACCAAACCTGAGACCCTTCCAATAACATGAGATGTGATATCCAAGTGCTTCCCATTCCAATCCTGAAACCCTTCCTAAAGCATGAGATGTGATATCTCAATGCTTCTAATACCAAACCTGAGACCTTTCCTATAACATGAATTGTAATATCCAAGTCCTTCCCATTCCAATCCTGAGACCCTTCCGATAGCAGAGATGTAATATCTCAATGCTTATACCAAACCTGAGACCCTTCCGATAGCATGAGATGTGATATCTCAATGCTTCTAATACCAAACCTGAGATCCTTCCTATAACATGAGATGTGATATCCAAATCCTTCCCCTTCCAAACCTTAGACCCTCCCTTTAGCATGAGATGTGATATCCAACTCCTTCCCATTCCAATCCTGAGACCCTTCTGATAGCATGAGATGTGATATCTCAATGCCTCTAATACCAAACCTGAGATCCTACCTCTAACATGAAATGTGATATCCAACTCCTTCCCCTTCCAACCCTGAGAGCCTTCCTATAGAATGAGATGTTATATCCAAGTCCTTCCCATTCCAATCCTGAGACCCTTCCTATAAAATGAGATGTGATATCCAACTCCTTCCCATTCCAACCTTAGACCCTTCCTATAGCATGAGATGGGATATCCAACTCCTTCCAAATCCAATCCTGATACCCTTCCGATAGCATGAGATGTGATATCCCAATGCCTCTACAAAACCTGAGACCCATACCATGGCATGAGATGTGATATCAAACTCCTTCCCATTCCAATCCTGAGACCCTTCCTATAGCTTGAGATTTGATATCCAACTCCTTCCCATTCCAATTCTGAGACCCGTCCTATACCATGAGACTTGATATTTCAATGCTTCTAATACCAAACCTGAGACGGTCCTATAACATGAGATGTGATATCCAAATCCTTCCCCTTCCAAACCTTAGACCCTTCCTATAGCAGAGATGTTATATCTCAATGCTTATACCAAACCTGTGACCCTTCCTATGGCATGAGATGTCATATACAACTCCTTCCGATTCCAATCCTGAGACCCTTCCTATAGCATGAGATGGGATATCTCAATGCTTATACCAAACCTGAGACCCTTCCTATAGCATGAATTGTGATATCCAACTACTTCCCATTCCAATCCTGAGACCCTTCATATAGCATGAGATGTGATATCTCAATGCTTCTAATACCAAACCTGAGATCCTTCCTATAACATGAGGTGTGATATCAAACTCCTTCCCATTCCAAACCTTTGCTTCTATCAAACCTGAGACCCTTCCTTTAGCATGAGATGTGATATCCAACTCCTTCCCATTCCAATCCTGAGACCCTTCCTATAACATGAGACGTGATATCCAACTCCTTCCCATTCCAAACCTTTGCTTCTATCAAACCTGAGACCCTTCCTTTAGCATGAGATGTGATATCCAACTCCTTCCCATTCCAATCCTGAGACCCGTCCTAAAACATGAGATGTGAGATCCAAATCCTTCCCCTTCCAAACCCGAGACCTTTCCTTTAGCATGAGAAGTGATATCCAACTCCTTCCCATTCCAAACCTGAGTCCCTTCCTATAGCATGAGATGTTATATCTTAATGCTTCTAAAACCAAACCTGAGAACCATCCTATAACATGTGAAATCCAAATCCTTCCCTTTCTAAACCTGAGACCCTTCCGATAGCATGAGATGTGATATCTCAATGCTTCGAAAACCAAACATGAGAACTATCCTTTAACATGAGATGTGAAATCCAGATCCTTCCCTTTCCAAACATGAGACCCTTCCTATAGCTTGAGATTTGATATCAAACTCCTTCCCATTCCAATCCTGAGACCCTTCCTATACCATGAGATGTGATATCTCAATACTTCTAATACCAAACCTGAGACCCGTCCTAAAACATGAGATGTGAGATCCTAATCCTTCCCCTTCCAAACCTGAGACCATTCCTATAGCTTGAGATGTGATATCAAACTCCTTCCCATTCCAATCCTGAGATAGCTTGAGATGTGATATCCAACTCCATCCCATTCCAATCCTGAGACTCTTCTGATAGCATGAGATATGATATCTCAATGCTTCTAATATCAAAACTGAGACCCTCCCTATAGTATGAGATGTGATATCTAAGTCCTTCCCATTCCTATCCTGAGACCCTTCAGATAGCAGAGATGTGATATCTCAATGCTTATACCAAACCTGATGACCCTTCCTATGGCATGAGATGTGATATCCAACTCCTTCCCATTCCAAACCTGAGACCCTTCCGATAGCATGAGATGAGATATCTCAATGCTTCTAAAACCAAACATGAGAACCATCCTATAACATGAGATGTGAAATCCAAATCCTTCCCTTCCCAAACCTGAGAGCCTCCCTATAGCATGAGATGTGATATCCAAGTCCTTCCCATTCCAATCCTGAGACCCTTCCTATAGCATGAGAAGTGATATCTCAATGCTTATACCAAACCTGAGACCCTTCCTATAGCATGAGATGTGATATCCAACTCCTTCCCATTCCAATCCTGAGACCCTTCCTATAGCATGAGATGTGATATCTCAATGCTTCTACCAAAACTGAGACCCTTCCTTTAGCATCAGATGTGATATCCAACTCCTTCCCATTCCAATCCTGAGACCCTTCCTATAGCATGAGATGTGATATCTCAATGCTTCTAATACCAAACCTGAGATCCTTCCTATAACATGAGATGCGATATCCAACTCCTTCCCATTCCAATCCTGAGACCCTTCCTATAGCATGAGATGTGATATCTCAATGCATCTAAAACTAAACCTGAGATCCTTCCTATAACATGAGATGTGATATCCAAATCCTTCCCCTTCCAAACCTGAGACCCTCCCTTTAGCATGAGATGTGATATCCAACTCCTTCCCATTCCAATCCTGAGACCCTTCCTATAGCATGAGATGTGATATCTCAATGCTTCTACCAAAACTGACACCCTTCCTTTAGCATCAGATGTGATATCCAACTCCTTCCCATTCCAATCCTGAGACCCTTCCTATAGCATGAGATGTGATATCCAACTCCTTCCCATTCCAACCTGAGACCCTTCCTATAGCATGAGATGGGATATCCAACTCCTTCCAAATCCAATCCTGATACCCTTCCATGAGATGTGATATCCCAATGCTTCTACAAAACCTGAGACCCATACCATGGCATGAGATGTGATATCAAACTCCCGTCCTATACCATGAGACTTGATATCTCAATGCTTCTAATACCAAACCTGAGACCGGTCCAATAACATGAGATGTGATATCCAAATCCTTCCCCTTCCAAACCTTAGACCCTTCCTTTATCATGAGATGTGATATCCAAGTCCTTCCCATGCCATTCCTGAGACCCTTCCGATAGCCTGAGATGTGATATCTCAATGCTTCTAATACCAAACCTGAGACCCTTCCAATAACATGAGATGTGATATCCAAGTCCTTCCCCTTCCAATCCTGAAACCCTTCCTAAAGCATGAGATGTGATATCTCAATGCTTCTAATACCAAACCTGAGACCTTTCCTATAACATGAATTGTAATATCCAAGTCCTTCCCATTCCAATCCTGAGACCCTTCCGATAGCAGAGATGTGATATCTCAATGCTTATACCAAACCTGAGACCCTTCCTATAACATGAGATGTGATATCCAAATCCTTCCCCTTCCAAACCTTAGACCCTCCCTTTAGCATGAGATGTGATATCCAACTCCTTCCCATTCCAATCCTGAGGCCCTTCTGATAGCATGAGATGTGACATCTCAATGCCTCTAATACCAAACCTGAGATCCTACCTCTAACATGAAATGTGATATCCAACTCCTTCCCCTTCCAACCCTGAGAGCCTTCCTATAGAATGAGATGTTATATCCAAGTCCTTCCCATTCCAATCCTGAGACCCTTCCTATAACATGAGATGTGATATCCAACTCCTTCCCATTCCAACCTTAGACCCTTCCTATAGCATGAGATGGGATATCCAACTCCTTCCAAATCCAATCCTGATACCCTTCCGATAGCATGAGATGTGATATCCCAATGCCTCTACAAAACCTCAGACCCATACCATGGCATGAGATGTGATATCAAACTCCTTCCCATTCCAATCATGAGACGCTTCCTATAGCTTGAGATGTGATATCCAACTCCTTCCCATTCCAATTCTGAGACCCGTCCTATACCATGAGACTTGATATTTCAATGCTTCTAATACCAAACCTGAGACCGGTCCTATAACATGAGATGTGATATCCAAATCCTTCCAAACCTGAGACCCTTCCTATAGCAGAGATGTGATATCTCAATGCATATACCAAACCTGTGACCCTTCCTATGGCATGAGATGTCATATACAACTCCTTCCGATTCCAATCCTGAGACCCTTCCTATAGCATGTGATGGGATATCTCAATGCATATACCAAACCTGAGACCCTTCCTATAGCATGAGATGTGATATCCAACTCCTTCCCATTCCAATCCTGAGACCCTTCATATAGCATGAGGTGTGATATCTCAATGCTTCTAATACCAAACCTGAGATCCTTCCTATAACATGAGACGTGATATCCAACTCCTTCCCATTCCAAACCTTTGCTTCTATCAAACCTGAGACCCTTCCTTTAGCATGAGATGTGATATCCAACTCCTTCCCATTCCAATCCTGAGACCCTTCCTATAGCATGAGATGTGATATCTCAATGCTTCTACCAAAACTGAGACCCTTCCTTTAGCATCAGATGTGATATCCAACTCCTTCCCATTCCAATCCTGAGACCCTTCCTATAGCATGAGATGTTATATCTCAATGCTTCTAATACCAAACCTGAGATCCTTCCTATAACATGAGATGCAATATCCAACTCCTTCCCATTCCAATCCTGAGACCCTTCCTATAGCATGAGATGTGATATCTCAATGCTTCTAAAACCAAACCTGAGATCCTTCCTATAACATGAGATGTGATATCCAAATCCTTCCCCTTCCAAACCTGAGACCCTCCCTTTAGCATGAGATGTGATATCCAACTCCTTCCCATTCCAATCCTGAGACCCCTCCTATAGCATGAGATGTGATATCTCAATGCTTCTACCAAAACTGACACCCTTCCTTTACCATCAGATGTGATATCCAACTCCTTCCCATTCCAATCCTGAGACCCTTCCTATAGCATGAGATGTGATATCCAACTCCTTCCCATTCCAATCCTGAGACCCTTCTGATAGCATGAGATGTGACATCTCAATGTCTCTAATACCAAACCTGAGATCCTACCTCTAACATGAAATGTGATATCCAACTCCTTCCCCTTCCAACCCTGAGAGCCTTCCTATAGAATGAGATGTTATATCCAAGTCCTTCCCATTCCAATCCTGAGACCCTTCCTATAACATGAGATGTGATATCCAACTCCTTCCCATTCCAACCTTAGACCCTTCCTATAGCATGAGATGGGATATCCAACTCCTTCCAAATCCAATTCTGATACCCTTCCGATAGCATGAGATGTGATATCCCAATGCCTCTACAAAACCTCAGACCCATACCATGGCATGAGATGTGATATCAAACTCCTTCCCATTCCAATCATGAGACGCTTCCTATAGCTTGAGATGTGATATCCAACTCCTTCCCATTCCAATTCTGAGACCCGTCCTATACCATGAGACTTGATATTTCAATGCTTCTAATACCAAACCTGAGACCGGTCCTATAACATTAGATGTGATATCCAAATCCTTCCCCTTCCAAACCTGAGACCCTTCCTATAGCAGAGATGTGATATCTCAATGCTTATACCAAACCTGTGACCCTTCTTATGGCATGAGATGTCATATACAACTCCTTCCCATTCCAATCCTGAGACCCTTCCTATAGCATGTGATGGGATATCTCAATGCATATACCAAACCTGAGACCCTTCCTATAGCATGAGATGTGATATCCAACTCCTTCCCATTCCAATCCTGAGACCCTTCATATAGCATGAGATGTGATATCTCAATGCTTCTAATACCAAACCTGAGATCCTTCCTATAACATGAGACGTGATATCCAACTCCTTCCCATTCCAAACCTTTGCTTCTTTCAAACCTGAGACCCTTCCTTTAGCATGAGATGTGATATCCAACTCCTTCCCATTCCTATACTGAGACCCTTCCTATAACATGAGACGTGATATCCAACTCCTTCCCATTCAAAACCTTTGCTTCTATCAAACCTGAGACCCTTCCTTTAGCATGAGATGTGATATCCAACTCCTTCCCATTCCAATCCTGAGACTCTTCCTATAGCATGAGATGTGATAGCTCAATGCTTCTAAAACCAAACATGAGAACCATCCTATAACATGAGATGTGAAATCCAAATCATTCCCTTTCCAAACCTGAGACCCTTCCTATAGCTTCAGATGTGATATCAAACTCCTTCCCATTCAATGTGATATCCAACTCCTTCCCATTCCAATCCTGAGACCCTTCCTATACCTTGAGATGTGATATCTCAATGCTTCTAATACCAAACCTGAGACCCGTCCTAAAACATGAGATGTGAGATCCAAATCCTTCCCCTTCCAAACCTGAGACCTTTCCTTTAACATGAGATGTCATATCCAACTCCTTCCCATTCCAAACCTGAGGCCCTTCCTATAGCATGAGATGTTATATCTTAATGCTTCTAAAACCAAACCTGAGAACCATCCTATAACATGTGAAATCCAAATCCTTCCCTTTCTAAACCTGAGACCCTTCCGATAGCATGAGATGTGATATCTCAATGCTTCGAAAACCAAACATGAGAACCATTCTATAACATGAGATGTGAAATCCAGATCCTTCCCTTTCCAAACCTGAGACCCTTCCTATAGCTTGAGGTGTGATATCAAACTCCTTCCCATTCCAATCCTGAGATAGCTTGAGATGTGATATCCAACTCCTTCCGATTCCAATCCTGAGACCCTTCCTATATCATGAGATGTGATATCTCAATGCTTCTAATACCAAACCTGAGACCCGTCCTAAAACATGAGATGTGAGATCCTAATCCTTCCCCTTCCAAACCTGAGACCTTTCCTATAGCTTGAGATGTGATATCAAACTCCTTCCCATTCCAATCCTGAGATAGCTTGAGATGTGATATCCAACTCCATCCCATTCCAATCCTGAGACCCTTCCGATAGCATGAGATATGATATCTCAATGCTTCTAATATCAAAACTGAGACCCTCCCTATAGTATGAGATGTGATATCTGAGTCCTTCCCATTCCTATCCTGAGACCCTTCCGATAGCAGAGATGTGATATCTCAATGCTTATACCAAACCTGATGACCCTTCCTATTGCATGAGATGTGATATCCAACTCCTTCCCATTTCAATCCTGAGTTCCTTCCTATAACATGAGAAGTGATATCCAACTCCTTCCCATTCCAATCCTGAGACTCTTCCTATAGCATGAGATGTGATATCCAAATCCTTCCCCTTCCAAACCTGAGACCCTTCCTTTAGCATGAGATGTGATATCCAACTCCTTCCCATTCCAATCCTGAGACCCTTCTGATAGCATGAGATGTGACATCTCAATGCCTCTAATACCAAACCTGAGATCCTACCTCTAACATGAAATGTGATATCCAACTCCTTCCCCTTCCAACCCTGAGAGCCTTCCTATAGAATGAGATGTTATATCCAAGTCCTTCCCATTCCAATCCTGAGACCCTTCCTATAACATGAGATGTGATATCCAACTCCTTCCCATTCCAACCTTAGACCCTTCCTATAGCATGAGATGGGATATCCAACTCCTTCCATATCCAATCCTGATACCCTTCCGATAGCATGAGATGTGATATCCCAATGCCTCTACAAAACCTCAGACCCATACCATGGCATGAGATGTGATATCAAACTCCTTCCCATTCCAATCATGAGACGCTTCCTATAGCTTGAGATGTGATATCCAACTCCTTCCCATTCCAATTCTGAGACCCGTCCTATACCATGAGACTTGATATTTCAATGCTTCTAATACCAAACCTGAGACCGGTCCTATAACATGAGATGTGATATCCAAATCCTTCCCCTTCCAAACCTGAGACCCTTCCTATAGCAGAGATGTGATATCTCAATGCTTATACCAAACCTGTGACCCTTCCTATGGCATGAGATGTCATATACAACTCCTTCCCATTCCAATCCTGAGACCCTTCCTATAGCATGTGATGGGATATCTCAATGCATATACCAAACCTGAGACCCTTCCTATAGCATGAGATGTGATATCCAACTCCTTCCCATTCCAATCCTGAGACCCTTCATATAGCATGAGATGTGATATCTCAATGCTTCTAATACCAAACCTGAGATCCTTCCTATAACATGAGACGTGATATCCAACTCCTTCCCATTCCAAACCTTTGCTTCTATCAAACCTGAGACCCTTCCTTTAGCATGAGATGTGATATACAACTCCTTCCCATTCCTATACTGAGACCCTTCCTATAACATGAGACGTGATATCCAACTCCTTCCCATTCCAAACCTTTGCTTCTATCAAACCTGAGACCCTTCCTTTAGCATGAGATGTGATATCCAACTCCTTCCCATTCCAATCCTGAGACTCTTCCTATAGCATGAGATGTGATAGCTCAATGCTTCTAAAACCAAAAATGAGAACCATCCTATAACATGAGATGTGAAATCCAAATCATTCCCTTTCCAAACCTGAGACCCTTCCTATAGCTTCAGATGTGATATCAAACTCCTTCCCATTCAATGTGATATCCAACTCCTTCCCATTCCAATCCTGAGACCCTTCCTATACCTTGAGATGTGATATCTCAATGCTTCTAATACCAAACCTGAGACCCGTCCTAAAACATGAGATGTGAGATCCAAATCCTTCCCCTTCCAAACCTGAGACCTTTCCTTTAACATGAGATGTCATATCCAACTCCTTCCCATTCCAAACCTGAGGCCCTTCCTATAGCATGAGATGTTATATCTTAATGCTTCTAAAACCAAACCTGAGAACCATCCTATAACATGTGAAATCCAAATCCTTCCCTTTCTAAACCTGAGACCCTTCCGATAGCATGAGATGTGATATCTCAATACTTCGAAAACCAAACATGAGAACCATCCTATAACATGAGATGTGAAATCCAGATCCTTCCCTTTCCAAACCTGAGACCCTTCCTATAGCTTGAGGTGTGATATCAAACTCCTTCCCATTCCAATCCTGAGATAGCTTGAGATGTGATATCCAACTCCTTCCGATTCCAATCCTGAGACCCTTCCTATATCATGAGATGTGATATCTCAATGCTTCTAATACCAAACCTGAGACCCGTCCTAAAACATGAGATGTGAGATCCTAATCCTTCCCCTTCCAAACCTGAGACCTTTCCTATAGCTTGAGATGTGATATCAAACTCCTTCCCATTCCAATCCTGAGATAGCTTGAGATGTGATATCCAACTCCATCCCATTCCAATCCTGAGACCCTTCCGATAGCATGAGATATGATATCTCAATGCTTCTAATATCAAAACTGAGACCCTCCCTATAGTATGAGATGTGATATCTAAGTCCTTCCCATTCCTATCCTGAGACCCTTCCGATAGCAGAGATGTGATATCTCAATGCTTATACCAAACCTGATGACCCTTCCTATTGCATGAGATGTGATATCCAACTCCTTCCCATTTCAATCCTGAGTTCCTTCCTATAACATGAGAAGTGATATCCAACTCCTTCCCATTCCAATCCTGAGACTCTTCCTATAGCATGAGATGTGATATCCAAATCCTTCCCCTTCCAAACCTGAGACCTTTCCTTTAGCATGAGATGTGATATCCAAATCCTTCCCATTCCAATCCTGAAACCCTTCCTATAGCATGAGATGTGATATCTCAATGTTTCTAATAAAAAACATGAGACCTTCCTATAGCAAGAGATGTGATATCCAAATCCTTCCCAGTCAAATCCTGAGACCATTCCTATAATGAGATGTGATATCCAACTCTTTCCCATTCCAACCTGAGACCCTTCCTATAGCATGAGAAGGGATATCCAACTCGTTCCCATTCCAATCCTGAGACCCTTCCTATACCATGAGATGTGATATCTCAATGCTGCTAATACCAAACCTGGGACCCGTCCTATAACATGAGATATGATATCCAAATCCTTCCCCTTCCAAACCTGAGACCCTTCCTTTAGCATGAGATGTGATATCCAAATCCTTCCCATTCCAATCCTCAAACCCTTCCTATAGCATGAGATGTGATATCTCAATGTTTCTAATAAAAAACTCGAGACCCTTCCTATAGCAAGAGATGTAATATCCAAATCCTTCCCATTCCAATCTTGAGACACTTCCTATAACATGAGATGTGATATCCAACTCCTTCCCATTCCAACCTGAGATCCTTCCTATAGCATGAGAAGGGATATCCACTCCTTCCCAATCCAATCCTGAGACCCTTCCGATAGCAGAGATGTGATATCTCAATGCTTCTAATACGAAACCTGAGACCCGTCCTAAAACATGAGATGTGAGATACAAATCCTTCCCCTTCCAAAACTGAGACCTTTCCTTTAGCATGAGATGTGATATCCAACTCCTTCCCATTCCAAACCCGAGACCCTTCCTATAGCATGAGATTTTATATCTTAATGCTTCTAAAACCAAACCTGACAACCATCCTATAACATGTGAAATCCAAATCCTTCCCTTTCCAAACCTGAGACCCTTCCGATAGCATATGTGATATCTCAATGCTTCTAAAACCAAACATGAGAACCATCCTATAACATTAGATGTGAAATCCAGATCCTTCCGTTTCCAATCCTGAGACCGTTCCTATAGCTTGAGATGTGATATCAAACTTCTTCCCATTCCAATCCTGAGATAGCTTGAGATGTGATATCCAACTCCATCCCATTCCAATCCTGAGACCCTTCCGATAGCATGAGATGTGATATCTCAATGCTTCTAATATCAAAACTGAGACCCTCCCTATAGTATGAGATGTGATATCTATGTCCTTCCCATTCCTATCCTGAGACCCTTCCGAGAGCAGAGATGTGATATCTCAATGCTTATACCAAACCTGATGACCCTTCCTATAGCATGAGATGGGATATCCAACTCCTTCCAAATCCAATCCTGATACCCTTCCGATAGCATGAGATGTGATATCCCAATGCCTCTACAAAACCTCAGACCCATACCATGGCATGAGATGTGATATCCAAACTCCTTCCCATTCCAATCATGAGACGCTTCCTATAGCTTGAGATGTGATATCCAACTCCTTCCGATTCCAATCCTGAGACCCTTCCTATATCATGAGATGTGATATCTCAATGCTTCTAATACCAAACCTGAGACCCGTCCTAAAACATGAGATGTGAGATCCTAATCCTTCCCCTTCCAAACCTGAGACCTTTCCTATAGCTTGAGATGTGATATCAAACTCCTTCCCATTCCAATCCTGAGATAGCTTGAGATGTGATATCCAACTCCATCCCATTCCAATCCTGAGACCCTTCCGATAGCATGAGATATGATATCTCAATGCTTCTAATATCAAAACTGAGACCCTCCCTATAGTATGAGATGTGATATCTGAGTCCTTCCCATTCCTATCCTGAGACCCTTCCGATAGCAGAGATGTGATATCTCAATGCTTATACCAAACCTGATGACCCTTCCTATTGCATGAGATGTGATATCCAACTCCTTCCCATTTCAATCCTGAGTTCCTTCCTATAACATGAGAAGTGATATCCAACTCCTTCCCATTCCAATCCTGAGACTCTTCCTATAGCATGAGATGTGATATCCAAATCCTTCCCCTTCCAAACCTGAGACCCTTCCTTTAGCATGAGATGTGATATCCAACTCCTTCCCATTCCAATCCTGAGACCCTTCTGATAGCATGAGATGTGACATCTCAATGCCTCTAATACCAAACCTGAGATCCTACCTCTAACATGAAATGTGATATCCAACTCCTTCCCCTTCCAACCCTGAGAGCCTTCCTATAGAATGAGATGTTATATCCCAGTCCTTCCCATTCCAATCCTGAGACCCTTCCTATAACATGAGATGTGATATCCAACTCCTTCCCATTCCAACCTTAGACCCTTCCTATAGCATGAGATGGGATATCCAACTCCTTCCATATCCAATCCTGATACCCTTCCGATAGCATGAGATGTGATATCCCAATGCCTCTACAAAACCTCAGACCCATACCATGGCATGAGATGTGATATCAAACTCCTTCCCATTCCAATCATGAGACGCTTCCTATAGCTTGAGATGTGATATCCAACTCCTTCCCATTCCAATTCTGAGACCCGTCCTATACCATGAGACTTGATATTTCAATGCTTCTAATACCAAACCTGAGACCGGTCCTATAACATGAGATGTGATATCCAAATCCTTCCCCTTCCAAACCTGAGACCCTTCCTATAGCAGAGATGTGATATCTCAATGCTTATACCAAACCTGTGACCCTTCCTATGGCATGAGATGTCATATACAACTCCTTCCCATTCCAATCCTGAGACCCTTCCTATAGCATGTGATGGGATATCTCAATGCATATACCAAACCTGAGACCCTTCCTATAGCATGAGATGTGATATCCAACTCCTTCCCATTCCAATCCTGAGACCCTTCATATAGCATGAGATGTGATATCTCAATGCTTCTAATACCAAACCTGAGATCCTTCCTATAACATGAGACGTGATATCCAACTCCTTCCCATTCCAAACCTTTGCTTCTATCAAACCTGAGACCCTTCCTTTAGCATGAGATGTGATATACAACTCCTTCCCATTCCTATACTGAGACCCTTCCTATAACATGAGACGTGATATCCAACTCCTTCCCATTCCAAACCTTTGCTTCTATCAAACCTGAGACCCTTCCTTTAGCATGAGATGTGATATCCAACTCCTTCCCATTCCAATCCTGAGACTCTTCCTATAGCATGAGATGTGATAGCTCAATGCTTCTAAAACCAAACATGAGAACCATCCTATAACATGAGATGTGAAATCCAAATCATTCCCTTTCCAAACCTGAGACCCTTCCTATAGCTTCAGATGTGATATCAAACTCCTTCCCATTCAATGTGATATCCAACTCCTTCCCATTCCAATCCTGAGACCCTTCCTATACCTTGAGATGTGATATCTCAATGCTTCTAATACCAAACCTGAGACCCATCCTAAAACATGAGATGTGAGATCCAAATCCTTCCCCTTCCAAACCTGAGACCTTTCCTTTAACATGAGATGTCATATCCAACTCCTTCCCATTCCAAACCTGAGGCCCTTCCTATAGCATGAGATGTTATATCTTAATGCTTCTAAAACCAAACCTGAGAACCATCCTATAACATGTGAAATCCAAATCCTTCCCTTTCTAAACCTGAGACCCTTCCGATAGCATGAGATGTGATATCTCAATACTTCGAAAACCAAACATGAGAACCATCCTATAACATGAGATGTGAAATCCAGATCCTTCCCTTTCCAAACCTGAGACCCTTCCTATAGCTTGAGGTGTGATATCAAACTCCTTCCCATTCCAATCCTGAGATAGCTTGAGATGTGATATCCAACTCCTTCCGATTCCAATCCTGAGACCCTTCCTATATCATGAGATGTGATATCTCAATGCTTCTAATACCAAACCTGAGACCCGTCCTAAAACATGAGATGTGAGATCCTAATCCTTCCCCTTCCAAACCTGAGACCTTTCCTATAGCTTGAGATGTGATATCAAACTCCTTCCCATTCCAATCCTGAGATAGCTTGAGATGTGATATCCAACTCCATCCCATTCCAATCCTGAGACCCTTCCGATAGCATGAGATATGATATCTCAATGCTTCTAATATCAAAACTGAGACCCTCCCTATAGTATGAGATGTGATATCTAAGTCCTTCCCATTCCTATCCTGAGACCCTTCCGATAGCAGAGATGTGATATCTCAATGCTTATACCAAACCTGATGACCCTTCCTATTGCATGAGATGTGATATCCAACTCCTTCCCATTTCAATCCTGAGTTCCTTCCTATAACATGAGAAGTGATATCCAACTCCTTCCCATTCCAATCCTGAGACTCTTCCTATAGCATGAGATGTGATATCCAAATCCTTCCCCTTCCAAACCTGAGACCTTTCCTTTAGCATGAGATGTGATATCCAAATCCTTCCCATTCCAATCCTGAAACCCTTCCTATAGCATGAGATGTGATATCTCAATGTTTCTAATAAAAAACATGAGACCTTCCTATAGCAAGAGATGTGATATCCAAATCCTTCCCAGTCAAATCCTGAGACCATTCCTATAATGAGATGTGATATCCAACTCTTTCCCATTCCAACCTGAGACCCTTCCTATAGCATGAGAAGGGATATCCAACTCGTTCCCATTCCAATCCTGAGACCCTTCCTATACCATGAGATGTGATATCTCAATGCTGCTAATACCAAACCTGGGACCCGTCCTATAACATGAGATATGATATCCAAATCCTTCCCCTTCCAAACCTGAGACCCTTCCTTTAGCATGAGATGTGATATCCAAATCCTTCCCATTCCAATCCTCAAACCCTTCCTATAGCATGAGATGTGATATCTCAATGTTTCTAATAAAAAACTCGAGACCCTTCCTATAGCAAGAGATGTAATGTCCAAATCCTTCCCATTCCAATCTTGAGACACTTCCTATAACATGAGATGTGATATCCAACTCCTTCCCATTCCAACCTGAGATCCTTCCTATAGCATGAGAAGGGATATCCACTCCTTCCCAATCCAATCCTGAGACCCTTCCGATAGCAGAGATGTGATATCTCAATGCTTCTAATACGAAACCTGAGACCCGTCCTAAAACATGAGATGTGAGATACAAATCCTTCCCCTTCCAAAACTGAGACCTTTCCTTTAGCATGAGATGTGATATCCAACTCCTTCCCATTCCAAACCCGAGACCCTTCCTATAGCATGAGATTTTATATCTTAATGCTTCTAAAACCAAACCTGACAACCATCCTATAACATGTGAAATCCAAATCCTTCCCTTTCCAAACCTGAGACCCTTCCGATAGCATATGTGATATCTCAATGCTTCTAAAACCAAACATGAGAACCATCCTATAACATTAGATGTGAAATCCAGATCCTTCCGTTTCCAATCCTGAGACCGTTCCTATAGCTTGAGATGTGATATCAAACTTCTTCCCATTCCAATCCTGAGATAGCTTGAGATGTGATATCCAACTCCATCCCATTCCAATCCTGAGACCCTTCCGATAGCATGAGATGTGATATCTCAATGCTTCTAATATCAAAACTGAGACCCTCCCTATAGTATGAGATGTGATATCTATGTCCTTCCCATTCCTATCCTGAGACCCTTCCGAGAGCAGAGATGTGATATCTCAATGCTTATACCAAACCTGATGACCCTTCCTATGGCATGAGATGTGATATCCAACTGCTTCCCATTCCAATCCTGAGACCCTTCCTATAACATGAGATGTGATATCCAACTCCTTCCCATTCCAATCCTGAGACTCTTCCTGTAGCATGAGATGTGATATCTCAATGCTTCTAATACCAAACATGGGACCAGTCATATAGCATGAGATATGATATCCAAATCCTTCCCCTTCCAAACCTGAGACCCTTCCTTTAGCATGAGATGTGATATCCAACTCCTTCCCATTCCAACCTGCGATCCTTCCTATAGCATGAGAAGGGATATCCAACTCCTTCCCAATCCAATCCTGAGACCCTTCCAATAGCATATGTGATATCTCAATGCTTCTAAAACCAAACATGAGAACCATCCTATAACATGAGATGTGAAATCCAAATCCTTCCCTTCCCAAATCTGAGACCCTTCTTATAGCTTGAGAGGTGATATCTCAATGCTTCTAATACCAAACCTGAGACCCGTCCTAAAACATGAGATGTGAGATCCAAATCCTTCCCCTTCCAAACCTGACACCTTTCCTTTAGCATGAGATGTGATATCCAACTCCTTCCCATTCCAATCCTGAGACCCTTCCTATAGCATGAGATGTGATATCTCAATGCGTCTATTAAACCTGAGACTCTTCCTTTAGCATGAGATGTGATATCCAAATCCTTCACATTCCAATCCTGAGACCCTTCCTATAGCATATGTGATATCTCAATGCTTCTAAAACCAAACATGAGAACCATCCTATAACATGAGATGTGAAATCCAAATCCTTCCCTTCATAAATCTGAGACCCTTCTTATAGCTTGAGATGTGATATCTCAATGCTTCTAATACCAAACCTGAGACCCGTCCTAAAACATGAGATGTGAGATCCAAATCCTTCCCCTTCCAAACCTGACACCTTTCCTTTAGCATGAGATGTGATATCCAACTCCTTCCCATTCCAATCCTGAGACCCTTCTGATAGCATGAGATGTGATATCTCAATGCTTCTAATATCAAACCTGAGAACCTCCCTATAGCATGAGATGTGATATCCAACTCCTTCCAATTCCAATACTGAGACCCTTCCAATAGCATATGTGATATCTCAATGCTTCTAATATCAAAACTGAGACCCTCCCTATAGCATGAGATGTGATATCCAACTCCTTCCCATTCCAATCCTGAGACTATTCCTATAACATGAGATGTGATATCTCTATGCTTCTAATAGCAAACCTGAGGCCCTTCCCGTAGTATATGTGATATCCAACTCCTTCCCATTCCAAACCTGTGACCCTTCCTGTAGCATGAAATGTGATTTCTCACCCCTTCCAATACCAAACCCGAGACCATTCCCACAGCCTGAGATTTGTAATCTCATTTCTTCCAATACCAAACCCGAGACCCTTCCGATAGGATGAGATTTACTATCTCACTCCTTAAAATAGCAAACTCGAGTCCCTTCCTAAAGGATGTGATTTGATTTCTCAGTGCTTCTAATGCCAAACCTGAGACCCTCCGTATAACAAGAGATATATCCAACTCCTTCCCATTCCAATACTGAGACTCTTCCGATAGCATGAGATGTGATATCTCAATGCTTCTAATACCAAACCTGAGACCCGTCCTAAAACATGAGATGTGAGATCCTAATCCTTCCCCTTCCAAACCTGAGACCATTCCTATAGCTTGAGATGTGATATCAAACTCCTTCCCATTCCAATCCTGAGATAGCTTGAGATGTGATATCCAACTCCATCCCATTCCAATCCTGAGACTCTTCTGATAGCATGAGATATGATATCTCAATGCTTCTAATATCAAAACTGAGACCCTCCCTATAGTATGAGATGTGATATCTAAGTCCTTCCCATTCCTATCCTGAGACCCTTCCGATAGCAGAGATGTGATATCTCAATGCTTATACCAAACCTGATGACCCTTCCTATGGCATGAGATGTGATATCCAACTCCTTCCCATTCCAAACCTGAGACCCTTCCGATAGCATGAGATGAGATATCTCAATGCTTCTAAAACCAAACATGAGAACCATCCTATAACATGAGATGTGAAATCCAAATCCTTCCCTTCCCAAACCTGAGAGCCTCCCTATAGCATGAGATGTGATATCCAAGTCCTTCCCATTCCAATCCTGAGACCCTTCCTATAGCATGAGATGTGATATCTCAATGCTTCTACCAAAACTGAGACCCTTCCTTTAGCATCAGATGTGATATCCAACTCCTTCCCATTCCAATCCTGAGACCCTTCCTATAGCATGAGATGTGATATCTCAATGCTTCTACCAAAACTGAGACCCTTCCTTTAGCATCAGATGTGATATCCAACTCCTTCCCATTCCAATCCTGAGACCCTTCCTATAGCATGAGATGTGATATCTCAATGCTTCTAATACCAAACCTGAGATCCTTCCTATAACATGAGATGCGATATCCAACTCCTTCCCATTCCAATCCTGAGACCCTTCCTATAGCATGAGATGTGATATCTCAATGCTTCTAAAACCAAACCTGCGATCCTTCCTATAACATGAGATGTGAAATCCAAATCCTTCCCTTTCCAAACCTGAGACCCTTCCGATAGCATATGTGATATCTCAATGCTTCTAAAACCAAACATGAGAACCATCCTATAACATTAGATGTGAAATCCAGATCCTTCCGTTTCCAATCCTGAGACCGTTCCTATAGCTTGAGATGTGATATCAAACTTCTTCCCATTCCAATCCTGAGATAGCTTGAGATGTGATATCCAACTCCATCCCATTCCAATCCTGAGACCCTTCCGATAGCATGAGATGTGATATCTCAATGCTTCTAATATGAAAACTGAGACCCTCCCTATAGTATGAGATGTGATATCTAAGTCCTTCCCATTCCTATCCTGAGACCCTTCCGAGAGCAGAGATGTGATATCTCAATGCTTATACCAAACCTGATGACCCTTCCTATGGCATGAGATGTGATATCCAACTGCTTCCCATTCCAATCCTGAGACCCTTCCTATAACATGAGATGTGATATCCAACTCCTTCCCATTCCAATCCTGAGACTCTTCCTGTAGCATGAGATGTGATATCTCAATGCTTCTAATACCAAACATGGGACCAGTCATATAGCATGAGATATGATATCCAAATCCTTCCCCTTCCAAACCTGAGACCCTTCCTTTAGCATGAGATGTGATATCCAACTCCTTCCCATTCCAACCTGCGATCCTTCCTATAGCATGAGAAGGGATATCCAACTCCTTCCCAATCCAATCCTGAGACCCTTCCAATAGCAGAGATGTGATATCTCAATGCTTATACCAAACCTGAGACCCTTCCTATGGAATGAGATGTGATATCCAACTCCTTCCCATTCCAATCCTGAGACCCATCCTATAGCATGAGATGTGATATCTCAATGCGTCTATTAAACCTGAGACTCTTCCTTTAGCATGAGATGTGATATCCAAATCCTTCACATTCCAATCCCGAGACCCTTCCTATAGCATATGTGATATCTCAATGCTTCTAAAACCAAACATGAGAACCATCCTATAACATGAGATGTGAAATCCAAATCCTTCCCTTCCCAAACCTGAGAGCCTCCCTATAGCATGAGATGTGATATCCAAGTCCTTCCCATTCCAATCCTGAGACCCTTCCTATAGCATGAGAAGTGATATCTCAATGCTTATACCAAACCTGAGACCCTTCCTATAGCATGAGATGTGATATCCAACTCCTTCCCATTCCAATCCTGAGACCCTTCCTATAGCATGAGATGTGATATCTCAATGCTTCTACCAAAACTGAGACCCTTCCTTTAGCATCAGATGTGATATCCAACTCCTTCCCATTCCAATCCTGAGACCCTTCCTATAGCATGAGATGTGATATCTCAATGCTTCTAATACCAAACCTGAGATCCTTCCTATAACATGAGATGCGATATCCAACTCCTTCCCATTCCAATCCTGAGACCCTTCCTATAGCATGAGATGTGATATCTCAATGCTTCTAAAACCAAACCTGCGATCCTTTCTATAACATAAGATGTGATATCCAAATCCTTCCCCTTCCAAACCTGAGACCCTCCCTTTAGCATGAGATGTGATATCCAACTCCTTCCCATTCCAATCCTGAGACCCTTCCTATAGCATGAGATGTGATATCTCAATGCTTCTACCAAAACTGACACCCTTCCTTTAGCATCAGATGTGATATCCAACTCCTTCCCATTCCAATCCTGAGACCCTTCCTATAGCATGAGATGTGATATCCAACTCCTTCCCATTCCAACCTGAGACCCTTCCTATAGCATGAGATGGGATATCCAACTCCTTCCAAATCCAATCCTGATACCCTTCCATGAGATGTGATATCCCAATGCTTCTACAAAACCTGAGACCCATACCATGGCATGAGATGTGATATCAAACTCCCGTCCTATACCATGAGACTTGATATCTCAATGCTTCTAATACCAAACCTGAGACCGGTCCAATAACATGAGATGTGATATCCAAATCCTTCCCCTTCCAAACCTTAGACCCTTCCTTTACCATGAGATGTGATATCCAAGTCCTTCCCATGCCATTCCTGAGACCCTTCCTATAGCCTGAGATGTGATATCTCAATGCTTCTAATACCAAACCTGAGACCCTTCCAATAACATGAGATGTGATATCCAAGTCCTTCCCATTCCAATCCTGAAACCCTTCCTAAAGCATGAGATGTGATATCTCAATGCTTCTAATACCAAACCTGAGACCTTTCCTATAACATGAATTGTAATATCCAAGTCCTTCCCATTCCAATCCTGAGACCCTTCCGATAGCAGAGATGTGATATCTCAATGCTTATACCAAACCTGAGACCCTTCCTATAACATGAGATGTGATATCCAAATCCTTCCCCTTCCAAACCTTAGACCCTCCCTTTAGCATGAGATGTGATATCCAACTCCTTCCCATTCCAATCCTGAGACCCTTCTGATAGCATGAGATGTGACATCTCAATGCCTCTAATACCAAACCTGAGATCCTACCTCTAACATGAAATGTGATATCCAACTCCTTCCCCTTCCAACCCTGAGAGCCTTCCTATAGAATGAGATGTTATATCCAAGTCCTTCCCATTCCAATCCTGAGACCCTTCCTATAACATGAGATGTGATATCCAACTCCTTCCCATTCCAACCTTAGACCCTTCCTATAGCATGAGATGGGATATCCAACTCCTTCCAAATCCAATCCTGATACCCTTCCGATAGCATGAGATGTGATATCCCAATGCCTCTACAAAACCTCAGACCCATACCATGGCATGAGATGTGATATCAAACTCCTTCCCATTCCAATCATGAGACGCTTCCTATAGCTTGAGATGTGATATCCAACTCCTTCCCATTCCAATTCTGAGACCCGTCCTATACCATGAGACTTGATATTTCAATGCTTCTAATACCAAACCTGAGACCGGTCCTATAACATGAGATGTGATATCCAAATCCTTCCCCTTCCAAACCTGAGACCCTTCCTATAGCAGAGATGTGATATCTCAATGCTTATACCAAACCTGTGACCCTTCCTATGGCATGAGATGTCATATACAACTCCTTCCCATTCCAATCCTGAGACCCTTCCTATAGCATGTGATGGGATATCTCAATGCATATACCAAACCTGAGACCCTTCCTATAGCATGAGATGTGATATCCAACTCCTTCCTATTCCAATCCTGAGACCCTTCATATAGCATGAGATGTGATATCTCAATGCTTCTAATACCAAACCTGAGATCCTTCCTATAACATGAGACGTGATATCCAACTCCTTCCCATTCCAAACCTTTGCTTCTATCAAACCTGAGACCCTTCCTTTAGCATGAGATGTGATATCCAACTCCTTCCCATTCCAATCCTGAGACTCTTCCTATAGCATGAGATGTGATAGCTCAATGCTTCTAAAACCAAACATGAGAACCATCCTATAACATGAGATGTGAAATCCAAATCATTCCCTTTCCAAACCTGAGACCCTTCCTATAGCTTCAGATGTGATATCAAACTCCTTCCCATTCAATGTGATATCCAACTCCTTCCCATTCCAATCCTGAGACCCTTCCTATACCTTGAGATGTGATATCTCAATGCTTCTAATACCAAACCTGAGACCCGTCCTAAAACATGAGATGTGAGATCCAAATCCTTCCCCTTCCAAACCTGAGACCTTTCCTTTAACATGAGATGTCATATCCAACTCCTTCCCATTCCAAACCTGAGGCCCTTCCTATAGCATGAGATGTTATATCTTAATGCTTCTAAAACCAAACCTGAGAACCATCCTATAACATGTGAAATCCAAATCCTTCCCTTTCTAAACCTGAGACCCTTCCGATAGCATGAGATGTGATATCTCAATGCTTCGAAAACCAAACATGAGAACCATCCTATAACATGAGATGTGAAATCCAGATCCTTCCCTTTCCAAACCTGAGACCCTTCCTATAGCTTGAGGTGTGATATCAAACTCCTTCCCATTCCAATCCTGAGATAGCTTGAGATGTGATATCCAACTCCTTCCGATTCCAATCCTGAGACCCTTCCTATATCATGAGATGTGATATCTCAATGCTTCTAATACCAAACCTGAGACCCGTCCTAAAACATGAGATGTGAGATCCTAATCCTTCCCCTTCCAAACCTGAGACCTTTCCTATAGCTTGAGATGTGATATCAAACTCCTTCCCATTCCAATCCTGAGATAGCTTGAGATGTGATATCCAACTCCATCCCATTCCAATCCTGAGACCCTTCATATAGCATGAGATGTGATATCTCAATGCTTCTAATACCAAACCTGAGATCCTTCCTATAACATGAGACGTGATATCCAACTCCTTCCCATTCCAAACCTTTGCTTCTATCAAACCTGAGACCCTTCCTTTAGCATGAGATGTGATATCCAACTCCTTCCCATTCCAATCCTGAGACTCTTCCTATAGCATGAGATGTGATAGCTCAATGCTTCTAAAACCAAACATGAGAACCATCCTATAACATGAGATGTGAAATCCAAATCATTCCCTTTCCAAACCTGAGACCCTTCCTATAGCTTCAGATGTGATATCAAACTCCTTCCCATTCAATGTGATATCCAACTCCTTCCCATTCCAATCCTGAGACCCTTCCTATACCTTGAGATGTGATATCTCAATGCTTCTAATACCAAACCTGAGACCCGTCCTAAAACATGAGATGTGAGATCCAAATCCTTCCCCTTCCAAACCTGAGACCTTTCCTTTAACATGAGATGTCATATCCAACTCCTTCCCATTCCAAACCTGAGGCCCTTCCTATAGCATGAGATGTTATATCTTAATGCTTCTAAAACCAAACCTGAGAACCATCCTATAACATGTGAAATCCAAATCCTTCCCTTTCTAAACCTGAGACCCTTCCGATAGCATGAGATGTGATATCTCAATGCTTCGAAAACCAAACATGAGAACCATCCTATAACATGAGATGTGAAATCCAGATCCTTCCCTTTCCAAACCTGAGACCCTTCCTATAGCTTGAGGTGTGATATCAAACTCCTTCCCATTCCAATCCTGAGATAGCTTGAGATGTGATATCCAACTCCTTCCGATTCCAATCCTGAGACCCTTCCTATATCATGAGATGTGATATCTCAATGCTTCTAATACCAAACCTGAGACCCGTCCTAAAACATGAGATGTGAGATCCTAATCCTTCCCCTTCCAAACCTGAGACCTTTCCTATAGCTTGAGATGTGATATCAAACTCCTTCCCATTCCAATCCTGAGATAGCTTGAGATGTGATATCCAACTCCATCCCATTCCAATCCTGAGACCCTTCCGATAGCATGAGATATGATATCTCAATGCTTCTAATATCAAAACTGAGACCCTCCCTATAGTATGAGATGTGATATCTAAGTCCTTCCCATTCCTATCCTGAGACCCTTCCGATAGCAGAGATGTGATATCTCAATGCTTATACCAAACCTGATGACCCTTCCTATTGCATGAGATGTGATATCCAACTCCTTCCCATTTCAATCCTGAGTTCCTTCCTATAACATGAGAAGTGATATCCAACTCCTTCCCATTCCAATCCTGAGACTCTTCCTATAGCATGAGATGTAATATCTCAATGTTTCTAATAAAAAACCTGAGACCTTCCTATAGCAAGAGATGTGATATCCAAATCCTCCCCAGTCAAATCCTGAGACCATTCCTATAATGATATGTGATATCCAACTCTTTCCCATTCCAACCTGAGACCCTTCCTATAGCATGAGAAGGGATATCCAACTCCTTCCCATTCCAATCCTGAGACCCTTCCTATACCATGAGATGTGATATCTCAATGCTGCTAATACCAAACCTGGGACCCGTCCTATAACATGAGATATGATATCCAAATCCTTCCCAATCCAATCCTGAGACCCTTCCGATAGCAGAGATGTGATATCTCAATGCTTCTAATACGAAACCTGAGACCCGTCCTAAAACATGAGATGTGAGATACAAATCCTTCCCCTTCCAAACCTGAGACCTTTCCTTTAGCATGAGATGTGATATCCAACTCCTTCCCATTCCAAACCCGAGACCCTTCCTATAGCATGAGATTTTATATCTTAATGCTTCTAAAACCAAACCTGACTACCATCCTATAACATGTGAAATCCAAATCCTTCCCTTTCCAAACCTGAGACCCTTCCGATAGCATATGTGATATCTCAATGCTTCTAAAACCAAACATGAGAACCATCCTATAACATTAGATGTGAAATCCAGATCCTTCCGTTTCCAATCCTGAGACCGTTCCTATAGCTTGAGATGTGATATCAAACTTCTTCCCATTCCAATCCTGAGATAGCTTGAGATGTGATATCCAACTCCATCCCATTCCAATCCTGAGACCCTTCCGATAGCATGAGATGTGATATCTCAATGCTTCTAATATGAAAACTGAGACCCTCCCTATAGTATGAGATGTGATATCTAAGTCCTTCCCATTCCTATCCTGAGACCCTTCCGAGAGCAGAGATGTGATATCTCAATGCTTATACCAAACCTGATGACCCTTCCTATGGCATGAGATGTGATATCCAACTGCTTCCCATTCCAATCCTGAGACCCTTCCTATAACATGAGATGTGATATCCAACTCCTTCCCATTCCAATCCTGAGACTCTTCCTGTAGCATGAGATGTGATATCTCAATGCTTCTAATACCAAACATGGGACCAGTCATATAGCATGAGATATGATATCCAAATCCTTCCCCTTCCAAACCTGAGACCCTTCCTTTAGCATGAGATGTGATATCCAACTCCTTCCCATTCCAACCTGCGATCCTTCCTATAGCATGAGAAGGGATATCCAACTCCTTCCCAATCCAATCCTGAGACCCTTCCAATAGCAGAGATGTGATATCTCAATGCTTATACCAAACCTGAGACCCTTCCTATGGCATGAGATGTGATATCCAACTCCTTCCCATTCCAATCCTGAGACCCATCCTATAGCATGAGATGTGATATCTCAATGCGTCTATTAAACCTGAGACTCTTCCTTTAGCATGAGATGTGATATCCAAATCCTTCACATTCCAATCCCGAGACCCTTCCTATAGCATATGTGATATCTCAATGCTTCTAAAACCAAACATGAGAACCATCCTATAACATGAGATGTGAAATCCAAATCCTTCCCTTCCCAAATCTGAGACCCTTCTTATAGCTTGAGATGTGATATCTCAATGCTTCTAATACCAAACCTGAGACCCGTCCTAAAACATGAGATGTGAGATCCAAATCCTTCCCCTTCCAAACCTGACACCTTTCCTTTAGCATGAGATGTGATATCCAACTCCTTCCCATTCCAATCCTGAGACCCTTCTGATAGCATGAGATGTGATATCTCAATGCTTCTAATATAAAACCTGAGAACCTCCCTATAGCATGAGATGTGATATCCAACTCCTTCCAATTCCAATACTGAGACCCTTCCAATAGCATATGTGATATCTCAATGCTTCTAATATCAAAACTGAGACCCTCCCTATAGCATGAGATGTGATATCCAACTCCTTCCCATTCCAATCCTGAGACCCTTCTGATAGCATGAGATGTGACATCTCAATGCCTCTAATACCAAACCTGAGATCCTACCTCTAACATGAAATGTGATATCCAACTCCTTCCCCTTCCAACCCTGAGAGCCTTCCTATAGAATGAGATGTTATATCCAAGTCCTTCCCATTCCAATCCTGAGACCCTTCCTATAACATGAGATGTGATATCCAACTCCTTCCCATTCCAACCTTAGACCCTTCCTATAGCATGAGATGGGATATCCAACTCCTTCCAAATCCAATCCTGATACCCTTCCGATAGCATGAGATGTGATATCCCAATGCCTCTACAAAACCTCAGACCCATACCATGGCATGAGATGTGATATCAAACTCCTTCCCATTCCAATCATGAGACGCTTCCTATAGCTTGAGATGTGATATCCAACTCCTTCCCATTCCAATTCTGAGACCCGTCCTATACCATGAGACTTGATATTTCAATGCTTCTAATACCAAACCTGAGACCCTTCCTATAGCAGAGATGTGATATCTCAATGCTTATACCAAACCTGTGACCCTTCCTATGGCATGAGATGTCATATACAACTCCTTCCCATTCCAATCCTGAGACCCTTCCTATAGCATGTGATGGGATATCTCAATGCATATACCAAACCTGAGACCCTTCCTATAGCATGAGATGTGATATCCAACTCCTTCCCATTCCAATCCCGAGACCCTTCATATAGCATGAGATGTGATATCTCAATGCTTCTAATACCAAACCTGAGATCCTTCCTATAACATGAGACGTGATATCCAACTCCTTCCCATTCCAAACCTTTGCTTCTATCAAACCTGAGACCCTTCCTTTAGCATGAGATGTGATATCCAACTCCTTCCCATTCCTATACTGAGACCCTTCCTATAACATGAGACGTGATATCCAACTCCTTCCCATTCCAAACCTTTGCTTCTATCAAACCTGAGACCCTTCCTTTAGCATGAGATGTGATATCCAACTCCTTCCCATTCCAATCCTGAGACTCTTCCTATAGCATGAGATGTGATAGCTCAATGCTTCTAAAACCAAACATGAGAACCATCCTATAACATGAGATGTGAAATCCAAATCATTCCCTTTCCAAACCTGAGACCCTTCCTATAGCTTCAGATGTGATATCAAACTCCTTCCCATTCAATGTGATATCCAACTCCTTCCCATTCCAATCCTGAGACCCTTCCTATACCTTGAGATGTGATATCTCAATGCTTCTAATACCAAACCTGAGACCCGTCCTAAAACATGAGATGTGAGATCCAAATCCTTCCCCTTCCAAACCTGAGACCTTTCCTTTAACATGAGATGTCATATCCAACTCCTTCCCATTCCAAACCTGAGGCCCTTCCTATAGCATGAGATGTTATATCTTAATGCTTCTAAAACCAAACCTGAGAACCATCCTATAACATGTGAAATCCAAATCCTTCCCTTTCTAAACCTGAGACCCTTCCGATAGCATGAGATGTGATATCTCAATGCTTCGAAAACCAAACATGAGAACCATCCTATAACATGAGATGTGAAATCCAGATCCTTCCCTTTCCAAACCTGAGACCCTTCCTATAGCTTGAGGTGTGATATCAAACTCCTTCCCATTCCAATCCTGAGATAGCTTGAGATGTGATATCCAACTCCTTCCGATTCCAATCCTGAGACCCTTCCTATATCATGAGATGTGATATCTCAATGCTTCTAATACCAAACCTGAGACCCGTCCTAAAACATGAGATGTGAGATCCTAATCCTTCCCCTTCCAAACCTGAGACCTTTCCTATAGCTTGAGATGTGATATCAAACTCCTTCCCATTCCAATCCTGAGATAGCTTGAGATGTGATATCCAACTCCATCCCATTCCAATCCTGAGACCCTTCCGATAGCATGAGATATGATATCTCAATGCTTCTAATATAAAAACTGAGACCCTCCCTATAGTATGAGATGTGATATCTAAGTCCTTCCCATTCCTATCCTGAGACCCTTCCGATAGCAGAGATGTGATATCTCAATGCTTATACCAAACCTGATGACCCTTCCTATTGCATGAGATGTGATATCCAACTCCTTCCCATTTCAATCCTGAGTTCCTTCCTATAACATGAGAAGTGATATCCAACTCCTTCCCATTCCAATCCCGAGACTCTTCCTATAGCATGAGATGTGATATCCAAATCCTTCCCCTTCCAAACCTGAGACCCTTCCTTTAGCATGAGATGTGATATCCAAATCCTTCCCAATCCAATCCTGAAACCCTTCCTATAGCATGAGATGTGATATCTCAATGTTTCTAATAAAAAACCTGAGACCTTCCTATAGCAAGAGATGTGATATCCAAATCCTTCCCAGTCAAATCCTGAGACCATTCCTATAATGAGATGTGATATCCAACTCTTTCCCATTCCAACCTGAGACCCTTCCTATAGCATGAGAAGGGATATCCAACTCCTTCCCATTCCAATCCTGAGACCCTTCCTATACCATGAGATGTGATATCTCAATGCTGCTAATACCAAACCTGGGACCCGTCCTATAACATGAGATATGGTATCCAAATCCTTCCCCTTCCAAACCTGAGACCCTTCCTTTAGCATGAGATGTGATATCCAAATCCTTCCCATTCCAATCCTCAAACCCTTCCTATAGCATGAGATGTGATATCTCAATGTTTCTAATAAAAAACTCGAGACCCTTCCTATAGCAAGAGATGTAATATCCAAATCCTTCCCATTCCAATCTTGAGACACTTCCTATAACATGAGATGTGATATCCAACTCCTTCCCATTCCAACCTGAGATCCTTCCTATAGCATGAGAAGGGATATCCAACTCCTTCCCAATCCAATCCTGAGACCCTTCCGATAGCAGAGATGTGATATCTCAATGCTTCTAATACGAAACCTGAGACCCGTCCTAAAACATGAGATGTGAGATACAAATCCTTCCCCTTCCAAACCTGAGACCTTTCCTTTAGCATGAGATGTGATATCCAACTCCTTCCCATTCCAAACCCGAGACCCTTCCTATAGCATGAGATTTTATATCTTAATGCTTCTAAAACCAAACCTGACAACCATCCTATAACATGTGAAATCCAAATCCTTCCCTTTCCAAACCTGAGACCCTTCCGATAGCATATGTGATATCTCAATGCTTCTAAAACCAAACATGAGAACCATCCTATAACATTAGATGTGAAATCCAGATCCTTCCGTTTCCAATCCTGAGACCGTTCCTATAGCTTGAGATGTGATATCAAACTTCTTCCCATTCCAATCCTGAGATAGCTTGAGATGTGATATCCAACTCCATCCCATTCCAATCCTGAGACCCTTCCGATAGCATGAGATGTGATATCTCAATGCTTCTAATATCAAAACTGAGACCCTCCCTATAGTATGAGATGTGATATCTAAGTCCTTCCCATTCCTATCCTGAGACCCTTCCGAGAGCAGAGATGTGATATCTCAATGCTTATACCAAACCTGATGACCCTTCCTATGGCATGAGATGTGATATCCAACTGCTTCCCATTCCAATCCTGAGACCCTTCCTATAACATGAGATGTGATATCCAACTCCTTCCCATTCCAATCCTGAGACTCTTCCTGTAGCATGAGATGTGATATCTCAATGCTTCTAATACCAAACATGGGACCAGTCATATAGCATGAGATATGATATCCAAATCCTTCCCCTTCCAAACCTGAGACCCTTCCTTTAGCATGAGATGTGATATCCAACTCCTTCCCATTCCAACCTGCGATCCTTCCTATAGCATGAGAAGGGATATCCAACTCCTTCCCAATCCAATCCTGAGACCCTTCCAATAGCAGAGATGTGATATCTCAATGCTTATACCAAACCTGAGACCCTTCCTATGGCATGAGATGTGATATCCAACTCCTTCCCATTCCAATCCTGAGACCCTTCCTATAGCATGAGATGTGATATCTCAATGCTTCTACCAAAACTGAGACCCTTCCTTTAGCATCAGATGTGATATCCAACTCCTTCCCATTCCAATCCTGAGACCCTTCTGATAGCATGAGATGTGATATCTCAATGCCTCTAATACCAAACCTGAGATCCTACCTCTAACATGAAATGTGATATCCAACTCCTTCCCCTTCCAACCCTGAGAGCCTTCCTATAGAATGCGATGTTATTTCCAAGTCCTTCCCATTCCAATCCTGAGACCCTTCCTATAAAATGAGATGTGATATCCAACTCCTTCCCATTCCAACCTTAGACCCTTCCTATAGCATGAGATGGGATATCCAACTCCTTCCAAATCCAATCCTGATACCCTTCCAATAGCATGAGATGTGATATCCCAATGCCTCTACAAAACCTGAGACCCATACCATGGCATGAGATGTGATATCAAACTCCTTCCCATTCCAATCCTGAGACCCTTCCTATAGCTTGAGATTTGATATCCAACTCCTTCCCATTCCAATTCTGAGACCCGTCCTATACCATGAGACTTGATATTTCAATGCTTCTAATACCAAACCTGAGACCGGTCCTATAACATGAGATGTGATATCCAAATCCTTCCCCTTCCAACCTTAGACCCTTCCAATAGCAGAGATGTTATATCTCAATGCTTATACCAAACCTGTGACCCTTCCTATGGCATGAGATGTCATATACAACTCCTTCCGATTCCAATCCTGAGACCCTTCCTATAGCATGAGATGGGATATCTCAATGCTTATACCAAACCTGAGACCCTTCCTATAGCATGAGATGTGATATCCAACTACTTCCCATTCCAATCCTGAGACCCTTCATATAGCTTGAGATGTGATATCTCAATGCTTCTAATACCAAACCTGAGATCCTTCCTATAACATGAGGTGTGATATCAAACTCCTTCCCATTCCAAACCTTTGCTTCTATCAAACCTGAGACCCTTCCTTTAGCATGAGATGTGATATCCAACTCCTTCCCATTCCAATCCTGAGACCCTTCCTATAACATGAGACGTGATATCCAACTCCTTCCCATTCCAAACCTTTGCTTCTATCAAACCTGAGACCCTTCCTTTAGCATGAGATGTGATATCCAACTCCTTCCCATTCCAATCCTGAGACCCGTCCTAAAACATGAGATGTGAGATCCAAATCCTTCCCCTTCCAAACCTGAGACCTTTCCTTTAGCATGAGAAGTGATATCCAACTCCTTCCCATTCCAAACCTGAGACCCTTCCTATAGCATGAGATGTTATATCTTAATGCTTCTAAAACCAAACCTGAGAACCATCCTATAACATGTGAAATCCAAATCCTTCCATTTTTAAACCTGAGACCCTTCCGATAGCATGAGATGTGATATCTCAATGCTTCGAAAACCAAACATGAGAACCATCCTATAACATGAGATGTGAAATCCAGATCCTTCCCTTTCCAAACATGAGACCCTTCCTATAGCTTGAGATTTGATATCAAACTCCTTCCCATTCCAATTCTGAGACCCTTCCTATACCATGAGATGTGATATCTCAATGCTTCTAATACCAAACCTGAGACCCGTCCTAAAACATGAGATGTGAGATCCTAATCCTTCCCCTTCCAAACCTGAGACCATTCCTAAAGCTTGAGATGTGATATCAAACTCCTTCCCATTCCAATCCTGAGATAGCTTGAGATGTGATATCCAACTCCATCCCATTCCAATCCTGAGACCCTTCTGATAGCATGAGATATGATATCACAATGCTTCTAATATCAAAACTGAGACCCTCCCTATAGTATGAGATGTGATATCTAAGTCCTTCCCATTCCTATCCTGAGACCCTTCCGATAGCAGAGATGTGATATCTCAATGCTTATACCAAACCTGATGACCCTTCCTATGGCATGAGATGTGATATCCAACTCCTTCCCATTCCAAACCTCAGACCCTTCCGATAGCATGAGATGAGATATCTCAATGCTTCTAAAACCAAACATGAGAACCATCCTATAACATGAGATGTGAAATCCAAATCCTTCCCTTCCCAAACCTGAGAGCCTCCCTATAGCATGAGATGTGATATCCAAGTCCTTCCCATTCCAATCCTGAGACCCTTCCTATAGCATGAGAAGTGATATCTCAATGCTTATACCAAACCTGAGACCCTTCCTATAGCATGAGATGTGATATCCAACTCCTTCCCATTCCAATCCTGAGACCCTTCCTATAGCATGAGATGTGATATCTCAATGCTTCTACCAAAACTGAGACCCTTCCTTTAGCATCAGATGTGATATCCAACGCCTTCCCATTCCAATCCTGAGACCCTTCCTATAGCATGAGATGTGATATCTCAATGCTTCTAATACCAAACCTGAGATCCTTCCTATAACATGAGATGCGATATCCAACTCCTTCCCATTCCAATCCTGAGACCCTTCCTATAGCATGAGATGTGATATCTCAATGCTTCTAAAACCAAACCTGAGATCCTTCCTATAACATGAGATGTGATATCCAAATCCTTCCCCTTCCAAACCTGAGACCCTCCCTTTAGCATGAGATGTGATATCCAACTCCTTCCCATTCCAATCCTGAAACCCTTCCTATAGCATGAGATGTGATATCCAACTCCTTCCCATTCCAATCCTGAGACCCTTCCTATAGCATGAGATGTGATATCCAACTCCTTCACATTCCAACCTGAGACCCTTCCTATAGCATGAGATGGGATATCCAACTCCTTCCAAATCCAATCCTGATACCCTTCCATGAGATGTGATATCCCAATGCTTCTACAAAACCTGAGACCCATACCATGGCATGAGATGTGATATCAAACTCCCGTCCTATACCATGAGACTTGATATCTCAATGCTTCTAATACCAAACCTGAGACCGGTCCAATAACATGAAATGTGATATCCAAATCCTTCCCCTTCCAAACCTTAGACCCTTCCTTTATCATGAGATGTGATATCCAAGTCCTTCCCATGCCATTCCTGAGACCCTTCCTATAGCCTGAGATGTGATATCTCAATGCTTCTAATACCAAACCTGAGACCTTTCCTATAACATGAATTGTAATATCCAAGTCCTTCCCATTCCAATCCTGAGACCCTTCCGATAGCAGAGATGTGATATCTCAATGCTTATACCAAACCTGAGACCCTTCCTATAACATGAGATGTGATATCCAAATCCTTCCCCTTCCAAACCTTAGACCCTCCCTTTAGCATGAGATGTGATATCCAACTCCTTCCCATTCCAATCCTGAGACCCTTCTGATAGCATGAGATGTGACATCTCAATGCCTCTAATACCAAACCTGAGATCCTACCTCTAACATGAAATGTGATATCCAACTCCTTCCCCTTCCAACCCTGAGAGCCTTCCTATAGAATGAGATGTTATATCCAAGTCCTTCCCATTCCAATCCTGAGACCCTTCCTATAACATGAGATGTGATATCCAACTCCTTCCCATTCCAACCTTAGACCCTTCCTATAGCATGAGATGGGATATCCAACTCCTTCCAAATCCAATCCTGATACCCTTCCGATAGCATGAGATGTGATATCCCAATGCCTCTACAAAACCTCAGACCCATACCATGGCATGAGATGTGATATCAAACTCCTTCCCATTCCAATCATGAGACGCTTCCTATAGCTTGAGATGTGATATCCAACTCCTTCCCATTCCAATTCTGAGACCCGTCCTATACCATGAGTCTTGATATTTCAATGCTTCTAATACCAAACCTGAGACCGGTCCTATAACATGAGATGTGATATCCAAATCCTTCCCCTTCCAAACCTGAGACCCTTCCTATAGCAGAGATGTGATATCTCAATGCTTATACCAAACCTGTGACCCTTCCTATGGCATGAGATGTCATATACAACTCCTTCCGATTCCAATCCTGAGACCCTTCCTATAGCATGTGATGGGATATCTCAATGCATATACCAAACCTGAGACCCTTCCTATAGCATGAGATGTGATATCCAACTCCTTCCCATTCCAATCCTGAGACCCTTCATATAGCATGAGATGTGATATCTCAATGCTTCTAATACCAAACCTGAGATCCTTCCTATAACATGAGACGTGATATCCAACTCCTTCCCATTCCAAACCTTTGCTTCTATCAAACCTGAGACCCTTCCTTTAGCATGAGATGTGATATCTCAATGCTTCTACCAAAACTGAGACCCTTCCTTTAGCATCAGATGTGATATCCAACTCCTTCCCATTCCAATCCTGAGACCCTTCCTATAGCATGAGATGTGATATCTCAATGCTTCTAAAACCAAACCTGAGATCCTTCCTATAACATGAGATGTGATATCCAAATCCTTCCGCTTCCAAACCTGAGACCCTCCCTTTAGCATGAGATGTGATATCCAACTCCTTCCCATTCCAATCCTGAGACCCTTCCTATAGCATGAGATGTGATATCTCAATGCTTCTACCAAAACTGACACCCTTCCTTTAGCATCAGATGTGATATCCAACTCCTTCCCATTCCAATTCTGAGACCCTTCCTATAGCATGAGATGTGATATCCAACTCCTTCCCATTCCAACCTGAGACCCTTCCTACAGCATGAGATGGGATATCCAACTCCTTCCAAATCCAATCCTGATACCCTTCCATGATATGTGATATCCCAATGCTTCTACAAAACCTGAAACCCATACCATGGCATGAGATGTGATATCAAACTCCCGTCCTATACCATGAGACTTGATATCTCAATGCTTCTAATACCAAACCTGAGACCGGTCCAATAACATGAGATGTGATATCCAAATCCTTCCCCTTCCAAACCTTAGACCCTTCCTTTATCATGAGATGTGATATCCAAGTCATTCCCATGCCATTCCTGAGACCCTTCCTATAGCCTGAGATGTGATATCTCAATGCTTCTAATACCAAACCTGAGACCCTTCCAATAACATGAGATGTGATATCCAAGTGCTTCCCATTCCAATCCTGAAACCCTTCCTAAAGCATGAGATGTGATATCTCAATGCTTCTAATACCAAACCTGAGACCCTTCCAATAACATGAGATGTGATATCCAAGTGCTTCCCATTCCAATCCTGAGACCCTTCCGATAGCAGAGATGTAATATCTCAATGCTTATACCAAACCTGAGACCCTTCCGATAGCATGAGATGTGATATCTCAATGCTTCTAATACCAACCTGAGATCCTTCCTATAACATGAGATGTGATATCCAAATCCTTCCCCTTCCAAACCTTAGACCCTCCCTTTAGCATGAGATGTGATATCCAACTCCTTCCCATTCCAATCCTGAGACCCTTCTGATAGCATGAGATGTGATATCTCAATGCCTCTAATACCAAACCTGAGATCCTACCTCTAACATGAAATGTGATATCCAACTCCTTCCCCTTCCAACCCTGAGAGCCTTCCTATAGAATGAGATGTTATATCCAAGTCCTTCCCATTCCAATCCTGAGACCCTTCCTATAAAATGAGATGTGATATCCAACTCCTTCCCATTCCAACCTTAGACCCTTCCTATAGCCTGAGATGGGATATCCAACTCCTTCCAAATCCAATCCTGATACCCTTCCGATAGCATGAGATGTGATATCCCAATGCCTCTACAAAACCTGAGACCCATACCATGGCATGAGATGTGATATCAAACTCCTTCCCATTCCAATCCTGAGACCCTTCCTATAGCTTGAGATTTGATATCCAACTCCTTCCCATTCCAATTCTGAGACCCGTCCTATACCATGAGACTTGATATTTCAATGCTTCTAATACCAAACCTGAGACGGTCCTATAACATGAGATGTGATATCCAAATCCTTCCCCTTCCAAACCTTAGACCCTTCCTATAGCAGAGATGTTATATCTCAATGCTTATACCAAACCTGTGACCCTTCCTATGGCATGAGATGTCATATACAACTCCTTCCGATTCCAATCCTGAGACCCTTCCTATAGCATGAGATGGGATATCTCAATGCTTATACCAAACCTGAGACCCTTCCTATAGCATGAATTGTGATATCCAACTACTTCCCATTCCAATCCTGAGACCCTTCATATAGCATGAGATGTGATATCTCAATGCTTCTAATACCAAACCTGAGATCCTTCCTATAACATGAGGTGTGATATCAAACTCCTTCCCATTCCAAACCTTTGCTTCTATCAAACCTGAGACCCTTCCTTTAGCATGAGATGTGATATCCAACTCCTTCCCATTCCAATCCTGAGACCCTTCCTATAACATGAGACGTGATATCCAACTCCTTCCCATTCCAAACCTTTGCTTCTATCAAACCTGAGACCCTTCCTTTAGCATGAGATGTGATATCCAACTCCTTCCCATTCCAATCCTGAGACCCGTCCTAAAACATGAGATGTGAGATCCAAATCCTTCCCCTTCCAAACCCGAGACCTTTCCTTTAGCATGAGAAGTGATATCCAACTCCTTCCCATTCCAAACCTGAGTCCCTTCCTATAGCATGAGATGTTATATCTTAATGCTTCTAAAACCAAACCTGAGAACCATCCTATAACATGTGAAATCCAAATCCTTCCCTTTCTAAACCTGAGACCCTTCCGATAGCATGAGATGTGATATCTCAATGCTTCGAAAACCAAACATGAGAACTATCCTTTAACATGAGATGTGAAATCCAGATCCTTCCCTTTCCAAACATGAGACCCTTCCTATAGCTTGAGATTTGATATCAAACTCCTTCCCATTCCAATCCTGAGACCCTTCCTATACCATGAGATGTGATATCTCAATGCTTCTAATAGCAAACCTGAGACCCGTCCTAAAACATGAGATGTGAGATCCTAATCCTTCCCCTTCCAAACCTGAGACCATTCCTATAGCTTGAGATGTGATATCAAACTCCTTCCCATTCCAATCCTGAGATAGCTTGAGATGTGATATCCAACTCCATCCCATTCCAATCCTGAGACTCTTCTGATAGCATGAGATATGATATCTCAATGCTTCTAATATCAAAACTGAGACCCTCCCTATAGTATGAGATGTGATATCTAAGTCCTTCCCATTCCTATCCTGAGACCCTTCCGATAGCAGAGATGTGATATCTCAATGCTTATACCAAACCTGATGACCCTTCCTATGGCATGAGATGTGATATCCAACTCCTTCCCATTCCAAACCTGAGACCCTTCCGATAGAATGAGATGTTATATCCAAGTCCTTCCCATTCCAATCCTGAGACCCTTCCTATAACATGAGATGTGATATCCAACTCCTTCCCATTCCAACCTTAGACCCTTCCTATAGCATGAGATGGGATATCCAACTCCTTCCAAATCCAATCCTGATACCCTTCCGATAGCATGAGATGTGATATCCCAATGCCTCTACAAAACCTCAGACCCATACCATGGCATGAGATGTGATATCAAACTCCTTCCCATTCCAATCATGAGACGCTTCCTATAGCTTGAGATGTGATATCCAACTCCTTCCCATTCCAATTCTGAGACCCGTCCTATACCATGAGTCTTGATATTTCAATGCTTCTAATACCAAACCTGAGACCGGTCCTATAACATGAGATGTGATATCCAAATCCTTCCCCTTCCAAACCTGAGACCCTTCCTATAGCAGAGATGTGATATCTCAATGCTTATACCAAACCTGTGACCCTTCCTATGGCATGAGATGTCATATACAACTCCTTCCGATTCCAATCCTGAGACCCTTCCTATAGCATGTGATGGGATATCTCAATGCATATACCAAACCTGAGACCCTTCCTATAGCATGAGATGTGATATCCAACTCCTTCCCATTCCAATCCTGAGACCCTTCATATAGCATGAGATGTGATATCTCAATGCTTCTAATACCAAACCTGAGATCCTTCCTATAACATGAGACGTGATATCCAACTCCTTCCCATTCCAAACCTTTGCTTCTATCAAACCTGAGACCCTTCCTTTAGCATGAGATGTGATATCCAACTCCTTCCCATTCCAATCCTGAGACCCTTCCTATAGCATGAGATGTGATATCTCAATGCTTCTACCAAAACTGAGACCCTTCCTTTAGCATCAGATGTGATATCCAACTCCTTCCCATTCCAATCCTGAGACCCTTCCTATAGCATGAGATGTGATATCTCAATGCTTCTAATACCAAACCTGAGATCCTTCCTATAACATGAGATGCGATATCCAACTCCTTCCCATTCCAATCCTGAGACCCTTCCTATAGCATGAGATGTGATATCTCAATGCTTCTAAAACCAAACCTGAGATCCTTCCTATAACATGAGATGTGATATCCAAATCCTTCCCCTTCCAAACCTGAGACCCTCCCTTTAGCATGAGATGTGATATCCAACTCCTTCCCATTCCAATCCTGAGACCCTTCCTATAGCATGAGATGTGATATCTTAATGCTTCTACAAAAACTGACACCCTTCCTTTAGCATCAGATGTGATATCCAACTCCTTCCCATTCCAATTCTGAGACCCTTCCTATAGCATGAGATGTGATATCCAACTCCTTCCCATTCCAACCTGAGACCCTTCCTATAGCATGAGATGGGATATCCAACTCCTTCCAAATCCAATCCTGATACCCTTCCATGATATGTGATATCCCAATGCTTCTACAAAACCTGAAACCCATACCATGGCATGAGATGTGATATCAAACTCCCGTCCTATACCATGAGACTTGATATCTCAATGCTTCTAATACAAAACCTGAGACCGGTCCAATAACATGAGATGTGATATCCAAATCCTTCCCCTTCCAAACCTTAGACCCTTCCTTTATCATGAGATGTGATATCCAAGTCATTCCCATGCCATTCCTGAGACCCTTCCTATAGCCTGAGATGTGATATCTCAATGCTTCTAATACCAAACCTGAGACCCTTCCAATAACATGAGATGTGATATCCAAGTGCTTCCCATTCCAATCCTGAAACCCTTCCTAAAGCATGAGATGTGATATCTCAATGCTTCTAATACCAAACCTGAGACCTTTCCTATAACATGAATTGTAATATCCAAGTCCTTCCCATTCCAATCCTGAGACCCTTCCGATAGCAGAGATGTAATATCTCAATGCTTATACCAAACCTGAGACCCTTCCGATAGCATGAGATGTGATATCTCAATGCTTCTAATACCAAACCTGAGATCCTTCCTATAACATGAGATGTGATATCCAAATCCTTCCCCTTCCAAACCTCAGACCCTCCCTTTAGCATGAGATGTGATATCCAGCTCCTTCCCATTCCAATCCTGAGACCCTTCTGATAGCATGAGATGTGATATCTCAATGCCTCTAATACCAAACCTGAGATCCTACCTCTAACATGAAATGTGATATCCAACTCCTTCCCCTTCCAACCCTGAGAGCCTTCCTATAGAATGAGATGTTATATCCAAGTCCTTCCCATTCCAATCCTGAGACCCTTCCTATAAAATGAGATGTGATATCCAACTCCTTCCCATTCCAACCTTAGACCCTTCCTATAGCATGAGATGGGATATCCAACTCCTTCCAAATCCAATCCTGATACCCTTCCGATAGCATGAGATGTGATATCCCAATGCCTCTACAAAACCTGAGACCCATACCATGGCATGAGATGTGATATCAAACTCCTTCCCATTCCAATCCTGAGACCCTTCCTATAGCTTGAGATTTGATATCCAACTCCTTCCCATTCCAATTCTGAGACCCGTCCTATACCATGAGACTTGATATTTCAATGCTTCTAATACCAAACCTGAGACGGTCCTATAACATGAGATGTGATATCCAAATCCTTCCCCTTCCAAACCTTAGACCCTTCCTATAGCAGAGATGTTATATCTCAATGCTTATACCAAACCTGTGACCCTTCCTATGGCATGAGATGTCATATACAACTCCTTCCGATTCCAATCCTGAGACCCTTCCTATAGCATGAGATGGGATATCTCAATGCTTATACCAAACCTGAGACCCTTCCTATAGCATGAATTGTGATATCCAACTACTTCCCATTCCAATCCTGAGACCCTTCATATAGCATGAGATGTGATATCTCAATGCTTCTAATACCAAACCTGAGATCCTTCCTATAACATGAGGTGTGATATCAAACTCCTTCCCATTCCAAACCTTTGCTTCTATCAAACCTGAGACCCTTCCTTTAGCATGAGATGTGATATCCAACTCCTTCCCATTCCAATCCTGAGACCCTTCCTATAACATGAGACGTGATATCCAACTCCTTCCCATTCCAAACCTTTGCTTCTATCAAACCTGAGACCCTTCCTTTAGCATGAGATGTGATATCCAACTCCTTCCCATTCCAATCCTGAGACCCGTCCTAAAACATGAGATGTGAGATCCAAATCCTTCCCCTTCCAAACCCGAGACCTTTCCTTTAGCATGAGAAGTGATATCCAACTCCTTCCCCTTCCAAACCTGAGTCCCTTCCTATAGCATGAGATGTTATATCTTAATGCTTCTAAAACCAAACCTGAGAACCATCCTATAACATGTGAAATCCAAATCCTTCCCTTTCTAAACCTGAGACCCTTCCGATAGCATGAGATGTGATATCTCAATGCTTCGAAAACCAAACATGAGAACTATCCTTTAACATGAGATGTGAAATCCAGATCCTTCCCTTTCCAAACATGAGACCCTTCCTATAGCTTGAGATTTGATATCAAACTCCTTCCCATTCCAATCCTGAGACCCTTCCTATACCATGAGATGTGATATCTCAATGCTTCTAATACCAAACCCGAGACCCGTCCTAAAACATGAGATGTGAGATCCTAATCCTTCCCCTTCCAAACCTGAGACCATTCCTATAGCTTGAGATGTGATATCAAACTCCTTCCCATTCCAATCCTGAGATAGCTTGAGATGTGATATCCAACTCCATCCCATTCCAATCCTGAGACTCTTCTGATAGCATGAGATATGATATCTCAATGCTTCTAATATCAAAACTGAGACCCTCCCTATAGTATGAGATGTGATATCTAAGTCCTTCCCATTCCTATCCTGAGACCCTTCCGATAGCAGAGATGTGATATCTCAATGCTTATACCAAACCTGATGACCCTTCCTATGGCATGAGATGTGATATCCAACTCCTTCCCATTCCAAACCTGAGACCCTTCCGATAGCATGAGATGAGATATCTCAATGCTTCTAAAACCAAACATGAGAACCATCCTATAACATGAGATGTGAAATCCAAATCCTTCCCTTCCCAAACCTGAGAGCCTCCCTATAGCATGAGATGTGATATCCAAGTCCTTCCCATTCCAATCCTGAGACCCTTCCTATAGCATGAGAAGTGATATCTCAATGCTTATACCAAACCTGAGACCCTTCCTATAGCATGAGATGTGATATCCAACTCCTTCCCATTCCAATCCTGAGACCCTTCCTATAGCATGAGATATGATATCTCAATGCTTCTACCAAAACTGAGACCCTTCCTTTAGCATCAGATGTGATATCCAACTCCTTCCCATTCCAATCCTGAGACCCTTCCTATAGCATGGGATGTGATATCTCAATGCTTCTAATACCAAACCTGAGATCCTTCCTATAACATGAGATGCGATATCCAACTCCTTCCCATTCCAATCCTGAGACCCTTCCTATAGCATGAGATGTGATATCTCAATGCTTCTAAAACCAAACCTGAGATCCTTCCTATAACATGAGATGTGATATCCAAATCCTTCCCCTTCCAAACCTGAGACCCTCCCTTTAGCATGAGATGTGATATCCAACTCCTTCCCATTCCAATCCTGAGACCCTTCCTATAGCATGAGATGTGATATCTCAATGCTTCTACCAAAACTGACACCCTTCCTTTAGCATCAGATGTGATATCCAACTCCTTCCCATTCCAATCCTGAGACCCTTCCTATAGCATGAGATGTGATATCCAACTCCTTCCCATTCCAACCTGAGACCCTTCCTATAGCATGAGATGGGATATCCAACTCCTTCCAAATCCAATCCTGATACCCTTCCATGAGATGTGATATCCCAATGCTTCTACAAAACCTGAGACCCATACCATGGCATGAGATGTGATATCAAACTCCCGTCCTATACCATGAGACTTGATATCTCAATGCTTCTAATACCAAACCTGAGACCGGTCCAATAACATGAGATGTGATATCCAAATCCTTCCCCTTCCAAACCTTAGACCCTTCCTTTATCATGAGATGTGATATCCAAGTCCTTCCCATGCCATTCCTGAGACCCTTCCGATAGCCTGAGATGTGATATCTCAATGCTTCTAATACCAAACCTGAGACCCTTCCAATAACATGAGATGTGATATCCAAGTCCTTCCCCTTCCAATCCTGAAACCCTTCCTAAAGCATGAGATGTGATATCTCAATGCTTCTAATACCAAACCTGAGACCTTTCCTATAACATGAATTGTAATATCCAAGTCCTTCCCATTCCAATCCTGAGACCCTTCCGATAGCAGAGATGTGATATCTCAATGCTTATACCAAACCTGAGACCCTTCCTATAACATGAGATGTGATATCCAAATCCTTCCCCTTCCAAACCTTAGACCCTCCCTTTAGCATGAGATGTGATATCCAACTCCTTCCCATTCCAATCCTGAGGCCCTTCTGATAGCATGAGATGTGACATCTCAATGCCTCTAATACCAAACCTGAGATCCTACCTCTAACATGAAATGTGATATCCAACTCCTTCCCCTTCCAACCCTGAGAGCCTTCCTATAGAATGAGATGTTATATCCAAGTCCTTCCCATTCCAATCCTGAGACCCTTCCTATAACATGAGATGTGATATCCAACTCCTTCCCATTCCAACCTTAGACCCTTCCTATAGCATGAGATGGGATATCCAACTCCTTCCAAATCCAATCCTGATACCCTTCCGATAGCATGAGATGTGATATCCCAATGCCTCTACAAAACCTCAGACCCATACCATGGCATGAGATGTGATATCAAACTCCTTCCCATTCCAATCATGAGACGCTTCCTATAGCTTGAGATGTGATATCCAACTCCTTCCCATTCCAATTCTGAGACCCGTCCTATACCATGAGACTTGATATTTCAATGCTTCTAATACCAAACCTGAGACCGGTCCTATAACATGAGATGTGATATCCAAATCCTTCCCCTTCCAAACCTGAGACCCTTCCTATAGCAGAGATGTGATATCTCAATGCATATACCAAACCTGTGACCCTTCCTATGGCATGAGATGTCATATACAACTCCTTCCGATTCCAATCCTGAGACCCTTCCTATAGCATGTGATGGGATATCCCAATGCATATACCAAACCTGAGACCCTTCCTATAGCATGGGATGTGATATCTAACTCCTTCCCATTCCAATCCTGAGACCCTTCATATAGCATGAGGTGTGATATCTCAATGCTTCTAATACCAAACCTGAGATCCTTCCTATAACATGAGACGTGATATCCAACTCCTTCCCATTCCAAACCTTTGCTTCTATCAAACCTGAGACCCTTCCTTTAGCATGAGATGTGATATCCAACTCCTTCCCATTCCAATCCTGAGACCCTTCCTATAGCATGAGATGTGATATCTCAATGCTTCTACCAAAACTGAGACCCTTCCTTTAGCATCAGATGTGATATCCAACTCCTTCCCATTCCAATCCTGAGACCCTTCCTATAGCATGAGATGTTATATCTCAATGCTTCTAATACCAAACCTGAGATCCTTCCTATAACATGAGATGCAATATCCAACTCCTTCCCATTCCAATCCTGAGACCCTTCCTATAGCATGAGATGTGATATCTCAATGCTTCTAAAACCAAACCTGAGATCCTTCCTATAACATGAGATGTGATATCCAAATCCTTCCCCTTCCAAACCTGAGACCCTCCCTTTAGCATGAGATGTGATATCCAACTCCTTCCCATTCCAATCCTGAGACCCTTCCTATAGCATGAGATGTGATATCTCAATGCTTCTACCAAAACTGACACCCTTCCTTTACCATCAGATGTGATATCCAACTCCTTCCCATTCCAATCCTGAGACCCTTCCTATAGCATGAGATGTGATATCCAACTCCTTCCCATTCCAACCTGAGACCCTTCCTATAGCATGAGATGGGATATCCAACTCCTTCCAAATCCAATCCTGATACCCTTCCATGAGATGTGATATCCCAATGCTTCTACAAAACCTGAGACCCATACCATGGCATGAGATGTGATATCAAACTCCCGTCCTATACCATGAGACTTGATATCTCAATGCTTCTAATACCAAACCTGAGACCGGTCCAATAACATGAGATGTGATATCCAAATCCTTCCCCTTCCAAACCTTAGACCCTTCCTTTATCATGAGATGTGATATCCAAGTCATTCCCATGCCATTCCTGAGACCCTTCCTATAGCCTGAGATGTGATATCTCAATGCTTCTAATACCAAACCTGAGACCCTTCCAATAACATGAGATGTGATATCCAAGTCCTTCCCATTCCAATCCTGAAACCCTTCCTAAAGCATGAGATGTGATATCTCAATGCTTCTAATACCAAACCTGAGACCTTTCCTATAACATGAATTGTAATATCCAAGTCCTTCCCATTCCAATCCTGAGACCCTTCCGATAGCAGAGATGTGATATCTCAATGCTTATACCAAACCTGAGACCCTTCCTATAACATGAGATGTGATATCCAAATCCTTCCCCTTCCAAACCTTAGACCCTCCCTTTAGCATGAGATGTGATATCCAACTCCTTCCCATTCCAATCCTGAGACCCTTCTGATAGCATGAGATGTGACATCTCAATGCCTCTAATACCAAACCTGAGATCCTACCTCTAACATGAAATGTGATATCCAACTCCTTCCCCTTCCAACCCTGAGAGCCTTCCTATAGAATGAGATGTTATATCCAAGTCCTTCCCATTCCAATCCTGAGACCCTTCCTATAACATGAGATGTGATATCCAACTCCTTCCCATTCCAACCTTAGACCCTTCCTATAGCATGAGATGGGATATCCAACTCCTTCCAAATCCAATTCTGATACCCTTCCGATAGCATGAGATGTGATATCCCAATGCCTCTACAAAACCTCAGACCCATACCATGGCATGAGATGTGATATCAAACTCCTTCCCATTCCAATCATGAGACGCTTCCTATAGCTTGAGATGTGATATCCAACTCCTTCCCATTCCAATTCTGAGACCCGTCCTATACCATGAGACTTGATATTTCAATGCTTCTAATACCAAACCTGAGACCGGTCCTATAACATTAGATGTGATATCCAAATCCTTCCCCTTCCAAACCTGAGACCCTTCCTATAGCAGAGATGTGATATCTCAATGCTTATACCAAACCTGTGACCCTTCTTATGGCATGAGATGTCATATACAACTCCTTCCCATTCCAATCCTGAGACCCTTCCTATAGCATGTGATGGGATATCTCAATGCATATACCAAACCTGAGACCCTTCCTATAGCATGAGATGTGATATCCAACTCCTTCCCATTCCAATCCTGAGACCCTTCATATAGCATGAGATGTGATATCTCAATGCTTCTAATACCAAACCTGAGATCCTTCCTATAACATGAGACGTGATATCCAACTCCTTCCCATTCCAAACCTTTGCTTCTTTCAAACCTGAGACCCTTCCTTTAGCATGAGATGTGATATCCAACTCCTTCCCATTCCTATACTGAGACCCTTCCTATAACATGAGACGTGATATCCAACTCCTTCCCATTCCAAACCTTTGCCTCTATCAAACCTGAGACCCTTCCTTTAGCATGAGATGTGATATCCAACTCCTTCCCATTCCAATCCTGAGACTCTTCCTATAGCATGAGATGTGATAGCTCAATGCTTCTAAAACCAAACATGAGAACCATCCTATAACATGAGATGTGAAATCCAAATCATTCCCTTTCCAAACCTGAGACCCTTCCTATAGCTTCAGATGTGATATCAAACTCCTTCCCATTCAATGTGATATCCAACTCCTTCCCATTCCAATCCTGAGACCCTTCCTATACCTTGAGATGTGATATCTCAATGCTTCTAATACCAAACCTGAGACCCGTCCTAAAACATGAGATGTGAGATCCAAATCCTTCCCCTTCCAAACCTGAGACCTTTCCTTTAACATGAGATGTCATATCCAACTCCTTCCCATTCCAAACCTGAGGCCCTTCCTATAGCATGAGATGTTATATCTTAATGCTTCTAAAACCAAACCTGAGAACCATCCTATAACATGTGAAATCCAAATCCTTCCCTTTCTAAACCTGAGACCCTTCCGATAGCATGAGATGTGATATCTCAATGCTTCGAAAACCAAACATGAGAACCATCCTATAACATGAGATGTGAAATCCAGATCCTTCCCTTTCCAAACCTGAGACCCTTCTTATAGCTTGAGGTGTGATATTAAACTCCTTCCCATTCCAATCCTGAGATAGCTTGAGATGTGATATCCAACTCCTTCCGATTCCAATCCTGAGACCCTTCCTATATCATGAGATGTGATATCTCAATGCTTCTAATACCAAACCTGAGACCCGTCCTAAAACATGAGATGTGAGATCCTAATCCTTCCCCTTCCAAACCTGGAACCTTTCCTATAGCTTGAGATGTGATATCAAACTCCTTCCCATTCCAATCCTGAGATAGCTTGAGATGTGATATCCAACTCCATCCCATTCCAATCCTGAGACCCTTCTGATAGCATGAGATATGATATCTCAATGCTTCTAATATCAAAACTGAGACCCTCCCTATAGTATGAGATGTGATATCTAAGTCCTTCCCATTCCTATCCTGAGACCCTTCCGATAGCAGAGATGTGATATCTCAATGCTTATACCAAACCTGATGACCCTTCCTATTGCATGAGATGTGATATCCAACTCCTTCCCATTTCAATCCTGAGTTCCTTCCTATAACATGAGAAGTGATATCCAACTCCTTCCCATTCCAATCCTGAGACTCTTCCTATAGCATGAGATGTGATATCCAAATCCTTCCCCTTCCAAACCTGAGACCCTTCCTTTAGCATGAGATGTGATATCCAACTCCTTCCCATTCCAATCCTGAGACCCTTCTGATAGCATGAGATGTGACATCTCAATGCCTCTAATACCAAACCTGAGATCCTACCTCTAACATGAAATGTGATATCCAACTCCTTCCCCTTCCAACCCTGAGAGCCTTCCTATAGAATGAGATGTTATATCCAAGTCCTTCCCATTCCAATCCTGAGACCCTTCCTATAACATGAGATGTGATATCCAACTCCTTCCCATTCCAACCTTAGACCCTTCCTATAGCATGAGATGGGATATCCAACTCCTTCCAAATCCAATCCTGATACCCTTCCGATAGCATGAGATGTGATATCCCAATGCCTCTACAAAACCTCAGACCCATACCATGGCATGAGATGTGATATCAAACTCCTTCCCATTCCAATCATGAGACGCTTCCTATAGCTTGAGATGTGATATCCAACTCCTTCCCATTCCAATTCTGAGACCCGTCCTATACCATGAGACTTGATATTTCAATGCTTCTAATATCAAACCTGAGACCGGTCCTATAACATGAGATGTGATATCCAAATCCTTCCCCTTCCAAACCTGAGACCCTTCCTATAGCAGAGATGTGATATCTCAATGCTTATACCAAACCTGTGACCCTTCCTATGGCATGAGATGTCATATACAACTCCTTCCCATTCCAATCCTGAGACCCTTCCTATAGCATGTGATGGGATATCTCAATGCATATACCAAACCTGAGACCCTTCCTATAGCATGAGATGTGATATCCAACTCCTTCCCATTCCAATCCTGAGACCCTTCATATAGCATGAGATGTGATATCTCAATGCTTCTAATACCAAACCTGAGATCCTTCCTATAACATGAGACGTGATATCCAACTCCTTCCCATTCCAAACCTTTGCTTCTATCAAACCTGAGACCCTTCCTTTAGCATGAGATGTGATATCCAACTCCTTCCCATTCCTATACTGAGACCCTTCCTATAACATGAGACGTGATATCCAACTCCTTCCCATTCCAAACCTTTGCTTCTATCAAACCTGAGACCCTTCCTTTAGCATGAGATGTGATATCCAACTCCTTCCCATTCCAATCCTGAGACTCTTCCTATAGCATGAGATGTGATAGCTCAATGCTTCTAAAACCAAACATGAGAACCATCCTATAACATGAGATGTGAAATCCAAATCATTCCCTTTCCAAACCTGAGACCCTTCCTATAGCTTCAGATGTGATATCAAACTCCTTCCCATTCAATGTGATATCCAACTCCTTCCCATTCCAATCCTGAGACCCTTCCTATACCTTGAGATGTGATATCTCAATGCTTCTAATACCAAACCTGAGACCCGTCCTAAAACATGAGATGTGAGATCCAAATCCTTCCCCTTCCAAACCTGGGACCTTTCCTTTAACATGAGATGTCATATCCAACTCCTTCCCATTCCAAACCTGAGGCCCTTCCTATAGCATGAGATGTTATATCTTAATGCTTCTAAAACCAAACCTGAGAACCATCCTATAACATGTGAAATCCAAATCCTTCCCTTTCTAAACCTGAGACCCTTCCGATAGCATGAGATGTGATATCTCAATGCTTCGAAAACCAAACATGAGAACCATCCTATAACATGAGATGTGAAATCCAGATCCTTCCCTTTCCAAACCTGAGACCCTTCCTATAGCTTGAGGTGTGATATCAAACTACTTCCCATTCCAATCCTGAGATAGCTTGAGATGTGATATCCAACTCCTTCCGATTCCAATCCTGAGACCCTTCCTATATCATGAGATGTGATATCTCAATGCTTCTAATACCAAACCTGAGACCCGTCCTAAAACATGAGATGTGAGATCCTAATCCTTCCCCTTCCAAACCTGAGACCTTTCCTATAGCTTGAGATGTGATATCAAACTCCTTCCCATTCCAATCCTGAGATAGCTTGAGATGTGATATCCAACTCCATCCCATTCCAATCCTGAGACCCTTCCGATAGCATGAGATATGATATCTCAATGCTTCTAATATCAAAACTGAGACCCTCCCTATAGTATGAGATGTGATATCTAAGTCCTTCCCATTCCTATCCTGAGACCCTTCCGATAGCAGAGATGTGATATCTCAATGCTTATACCAAACCTGATGACCCTTCCTATTGCATGAGATGTGATATCCAACTCCTTCCCATTTCAATCCTGAGTTCCTTCCTATAACATGAGAAGTGATATCCAACTCCTTCCCATTCCAATCCTGAGACTCTTCCTATAGCATGAGATGTGATATCCAAATCCTTCCCCTTCCAAACCTGAGACCCTTCCTTTAGCATGAGATGTGATATCCAAATCCTTCCCATTCCAATCCTGAAACCCTTCCTATAGCATGAGATGTGATATCTCAATGTTTCTAATAAAAAACATGAGACCTTCCTATAGCAAGAGATGTGATATCCAAATCCTTCCCAGTCAAATCCTGAGACCATTCCTATAATGAGATGTGATATCCAACTCTTTCCCATTCCAACCTGAGACCCTTCCTATAGCATGAGAAGGGATATCCAACTCGTTCCCATTCCAATCCTGAGACCCTTCCTATACCATGAGGTGTGATATCTCAATGCTGCTAATACCAAACCTGGGACCCGTCCTATAACATGAGATATGATATCCAAATCCTTCCCCTTCCAAACCTGAGACCCTTCCTTTAGCATGAGATGTGATATCCAAATCCTTCCCATTCCAATCCTCAAACCCTTCCTATAGCATGAGATGTGATATCTCAATGGTTCTAATAAAAAACTCGAGACCCTTCCTATAGCAAGAGATGTAATATCCAAATCCTTCCCATTCCAATCTTGAGACACTTCCTATAACATGAGATGTGATATCCAACTCCTTCCCATTCCAACCTGAGATCCTTCCTATACCATGAGAAGGGATATCCACTCCTTCCCAATCCAATCCTGAGACCCTTCCGATAGCAGAGATGTGATATCTCAATGCTTCTAATACGAAACCTGAGACCCGTCCTAAAACATGAGATGTGAGATACAAATCCTTCCCCTTCCAAACCTGAGACCTTTCCTTTAGCATGAGATGTGATATCCAACTCCTTCCCATTCCAAACCCGAGACCCTTCCTATAGCATGAGATTTTATATCTTAATGCTTCTAAAACCAAACCTGACAACCATCCTATAACTTGTGAAATCCAAATCCTTCCCTTTCCAAACCTGAGACCCTTCCGATAGCATATGTGATATCTCAATGCTTCTAAAACCAAACATGAGAACCATCCTATAACATTAGATGTGAAATCCAGATCCTTCCGTTTCCAATCCTGAGACCGTTCCTATAGCTTGAGATGTGATATCAAAATTCTTCCCATTCCAATCCTGAGATAGCTTGAGATGTGATATCCAACTCCATCCCATTCCAATCCTGAGACCCTTCCGATAGCATGAGATGTGATATCTCAATGCTTCTAATATCAAAACTGAGACCCTCCCTACAGTATGAGATGTGATATCTAAGTCCTTCCCATTCCTATCCTGAGACCCTTCCGAGAGCAGAGATGTGATATCTCAATGCTTATACCAAACCTGATGACCCTTCCTATGGCATGAGATGTGATATCCAACTGCTTCCCATTCCAATCCTGAGACCCTTCCTATAACATGAGATGTGATATCCAACTCCTTCCCATTCCAATCCTGAGACTCTTCCTGTAGCATGAGATGTGATATCTCAATGCTTCTAATACCAAACATGGGACCAGTCATATAGCATGAGATATGATATCCAAATCCTTCCCCTTCCAAACCTGAGACCCTTCCTTTAGCATGAGATGTGATATCCAACTCCTTCCCATTCCAACCTGCGATCCTTCCTATAGCATGAGAAGGGATATCCAACTCCTTCCCAATCCAATCCTGAGACCCTTCCAATAGCAGAGATGTGATATCTCAATGCGTCTATTAAACCTGAGACTCTTCCTTTAGCATGAGATGTGATATCCAAATCCTTCACATTCCAATCCTGAGACCCTTCCTATAGCATATGTGATATCTCAATGCTTCTAAAACCAAACATGAGAACCATCCTATAACATGAGATGTGAAATCCAAATCCTTCCCTTCCCAAATCTGAGACCCTTCTTATAGCTTGAGATGTGATATCTCAATGCTTCTAATACCAAACCTGAGACCCGTCCTAAAACATGAGATGTGAGATCCAAATCCTTCCCCTTCCAAACCTGACACCTTTCCTTTAGCATGAGATGTGATATCCAACTCCTTCCCATTCCAATCCTGAGACCCTTCCTATAGCATGAGATGTGATATCTCAATGCGTCTATTAAACCTGAGACTCTTCCTTTAGCATGAGATGTGATATCCAAATCCTTCACATTCCAATCCTGAGACCCTTCCTATAGCATATGTGATATCTCAATGCTTCTAAAACCAAACATGAGAACCATCCTATAACATGAGATGTGAAATCCAAATCCTTCCCTTCATAAATCTGAGACCCTTCTTATAGCTTGAGATGTGATATCTCAATGCTTCTAATACCAAACCTGAGACCCGTCCTAAAACATGAGATGTGAGATCCAAATCCTTCCCCTTCCAAACCTGACACCTTTCCTTTAGCATGAGATGTGATATCCAACTCCTTCCCATTCCAATCCTGAGACCCTTCTGATAGCATGAGATGTGATATCTCAATGCTTCTAATATCAAACCTGAGAACCTCCCTATAGCATGAGATGTGATATCCAACTCCTTCCAATTCCAATACTGAGACCCTTCCAATAGCATATGTGATATCTCAATGCTTCTAATATCAAAACTGAGACCCTCCCTATAGCATGAGATGTGATATCCAACTCCTTCCCATTCCAATCCTGAGACTATTCCTATAACATGAGATGTGATATCTCTATGCTTCTAATAGCAAACCTGAGGCCCTTCCCGTAGTATATGTGATATCCAACTCCTTCCCATTCCAAACCTGTGACCCTTCCTGTAGCATGAAATGTGATTTCTCACCCCTTCCAATACCAAACCCGAGACCATTCCCACAGCCTGAGATTTGTAATCTCATTTCTTCCAATACCAAACCCGAGACCCTTCCGATAGGATGAGATTTACTATCTCACTCCTTAAAATAGCAAACTCGAGTCCCTTCCTAAAGGATGTGATTTGATTTCTCAGTGCTTCTAATGCCAAACCTGAGACCCTCCGTATAACAAGAGATATATCCAACTCCTTCCCATTCCAATACTGAGACTCTTCCGATAGCATGAGATGTGATATCTCAATGCTTCTAATACCAAACCTGAGACCCGTCCTAAAACATGAGATGTGAGATCCTAATCCTTCCCCTTCCAAACCTGAGACCATTCCTATAGCTTGAGATGTGATATCAAACTCCTTCCCATTCCAATCCTGAGATAGCTTGAGATGTGATATCCAACTCCATCCCATTCCAATCCTGAGACTCTTCTGATAGCATGAGATATGATATCTCAATGCTTCTAATATCAAAACTGAGACCCTCCCTATAGTATGAGATGTGATATCTAAGTCCTTCCCATTCCTATCCTGAGACCCTTCCGATAGCAGAGATGTGATATCTCAATGCTTATACCAAACCTGATGACCCTTCCTATGGCATGAGATGTGATATCCAACTCCTTCCCATTCCAAACCTGAGACCCTTCCGATAGCATGAGATGAGATATCTCAATGCTTCTAAAACCAAACATGAGAACCATCCTATAACATGAGATGTGAAATCCAAATCCTTCCCTTCCCAAACCTGAGAGCCTCCCTATAGCATGAGATGTGATATCCAAGTCCTTCCCATTCCAATCCTGAGACCCTTCCTATAGCATGAGATGTGATATCCAACTCCTTCCCATTCCAATCCTGAGACCCTTCCTATAGCATGAGATGTGATATCTCAATGCTTCTACCAAAACTGAGACCCTTCCTTTAGCATCAGATGTGATATCCAACTCCTTCCCATTCCAATCCTGAGACCCTTCCTATAGCATGAGATGTGATATCTCAATGCTTCTAATACCAAACCTGAGATCCTTCCTATAACATGAGATGCGATATCCAACTCCTTCCCATTCCAATCCTGAGACCCTTCCTATAGCATGAGATGTGATATCTCAATGCTTCTAAAACCAAACCTGAGATCCTTCCTATAACATGAGATGTGATATCCAAATCCTTCCCCTTCCAAACCTGAGACCCTCCCTTTAGCATGAGATGTGATATCCAACTCCTTCCCATTCCAATCCTGAGACCCTTCCTATAGCATGAGATGTGATATCTCAATGCTTCTACCAAAACTGACACCCTTCCTTTAGCATCAGATGTGATATCCAACTCCTTCCCATTCCAATCCTGAGACCCTTCCTATAGCATGAGATGTGATATCCAACTCCTTCCCATTCCAACCTGAGACCCTTCCTATAGCATGAGATGGGATATCCAACTCCTTCCAAATCCAATCCTGATACCCTTCCATGAGATGTGATATCCCAATGCTTCTACAAAACCTGAGACCCATACCATGGCATGAGATGTGATATCAAACTCCCGTCCTATACCATGAGACTTGATATCTCAATGCTTCTAATACCAAACCTGAGACCGGTCCAATAACATGAGATGTGATATCCAAATCCTTCCCCTTCCAAACCTTAGACCCTTCCTTTACCATGAGATGTGATATCCAAGTCCTTCCCATGCCATTCCTGAGACCCTTCCTATAGCCTGAGATGTGATATCTCAATGCTTCTAATACCAAACCTGAGACCCTTCCAATAACATGAGATGTGATATCCAAGTCCTTCCCATTCCAATCCTGAAACCCTTCCTAAAGCATGAGATGTGATATCTCAATGCTTCTAATACCACACCTGAGACCTTTCCTATAACATGAATTGTAATATCCAAGTCCTTCCCATTCCAATCCTGAGACCCTTCCGATAGCAGAGATGTGATATCTCAATGCTTATACCAAACCTGAGACCCTTCCTATAACATGAGATGTGATATCCAAATCCTTCCCCTTCCAAACCTTAGACCCTCCCTTTAGCATGAGATGTGATATCCAACTCCTTCCCATTCCAATCCTGAGACCCTTCTGATAGCATGAGATGTGACATCTCAATGCCTCTAATACCAAACCTGAGATCCTACCTCTAACATGAAATGTGATATCCAACTCCTTCCCCTTCCAACCCTGAGAGCCTTCCTATAGAATGAGATGTTATATCCAAGTCCTTCCCATTCCAATCCTGAGACCCTTCCTATAACATGAGATGTGATATCCAACTCCTTCCCATTCCAACCTTAGACCCTTCCTATAGCATGAGATGGGATATCCAACTCCTTCCAAATCCAATCCTGATACCCTTCCGATAGCATGAGATGTGATATCCCAATGCCTCTACAAAACCTCAGACCCATACCATGGCATGAGATGTGATATCCAAACTCCTTCCCATTCCAATCATGAGACGCTTCCTATAGCTTGAGATGTGATATCCAACTCCTTCCCATTCCAATTCTGAGACCCGTCCTATACCATGAGACTTGATATTTCAATGCTTCTAATACCAAACCTGAGACCGGTCCTATAACATGAGATGTGATATCCAAATCCTTCCCCTTCCAAACCTGAGACCCTTCCTATAGCAGAGATGTGATATCTCAATGCTTATACCAAACCTGTGACCCTTCCTATGGCATGAGATGTCATATACAACTCCTTCCCATTCCAATCCTGAGACCCTTCCTATAGCATGTGATGGGATATCTCAATGCATATACCAAACCTGAGACCCTTCCTATAGCATGAGATGTGATATCCAACTCCTTCCCATTCCAATCCTGAGACCCTTCATATAGCATGAGATGTGATATCTCAATGCTTCTAATACCAAACCTGAGATCCTTCCTATAACATGAGACGTGATATCCAACTCCTTCCCATTCCAAATCTTTGCTTCTATCAAACCTGAGACCCTTCCTTTAGCATGAGATGTGATATCCAACTCCTTCCCATTCCAATCCTGAGACTCTTCCTATAGCATGAGATGTGATAGCTCAATGCTTCTAAAACCAAACATGAGAACCATCCTATAACATGAGATGTGAAATCCAAATCATTCCCTTTCCAAACCTGAGACCCTTCCTATAGCTTCAGATGTGATATCAAACTCCTTCCCATTCAATGTGATATCCAACTCCTTCCCATTCCAATCCTGAGACCCTTCCTATACCTTGAGATGTGATATCTCAATGCTTCTAATACCAAACCTGAGACCCGTCCTAAAACATGAGATGTGAGATCCAAATCCTTCCCCTTCCAAACCTGAGACCTTTCCTTTAACATGAGATGTCATATCCAACTCCTTCCCATTCCAAACCTGAGGCCCTTCCTATAGCATGAGATGTTATATCTTAATGCTTCTAAAACCAAACCTGAGAACCATCCTATAACATGTGAAATCCAAATCCTTCCCTTTCTAAACCTGAGACCCTTCCGATAGCATGAGATGTGATATCTCAATGCTTCGAAAACCAAACATGAGAACCATCCTATAACATGAGATGTGAAATCCAGATCCTTCCCTTTCCAAACCTGAGACCCTTCCTATAGCTTGAGGTGTGATATCAAACTCCTTCCCATTCCAATCCTGAGATAGCTTGAGATGTGATATCCAACTCCTTCCGATTCCAATCCTGAGACCCTTCCTATATCATGAGATGTGATATCTCAATGCTTCTAATACCAAACCTGAGACCCGTCCTAAAACATGAGATGTGAGATCCTAATCCTTCCCCTTCCAAACCTGAGACCTTTCCTATAGCTTGAGATGTGATATCAAACTCCTTCCCATTCCAATCCTGAGATAGCTTGAGATGTGATATCCAACTCCATCCCATTCCAATCCTGAGACCCTTCCGATAGCATGAGATATGATATCTCAATGCTTCTAATATCAAAACTGAGACCCTCCCTATAGTATGAGATGTGATATCTAAGTCCTTCCCATTCCTATCCTGAGACCCTTCCGATAGCAGAGATGTGATATCTCAATGCTCATACCAAACCTGATGACCCTTCCTATTGCATGAGATGTGATATCCAACTCCTTCCCATTTCAATCCTGAGTTCCTTCCTATAACATGAGAAGTGATATCCAACTCCTTCCCATTCCAATCCTGAGACTCTTCCTATAGCATGAGATGTGATATCCAAATCCTTCCCCTTCCAAACCTGAGACCCTTCCTTTAGCATGAGATGTGATATCCAAATCCTTCCCATTCCAATCCTGAAACCCTTCCTATAGCATGAGATGTAATATCTCAATGTTTCTAATAAAAAACCTGAGACCTTCCTATAGCAAGAGATGTGATATCCAAATCCTTCCCAGTCAAATCCTGAGACCATTCCTATAATGATATGTGATATCCAACTCTTTCCCATTCCAACCTGAGACCCTTCCTATAGCATGAGAAGGGATATCCAACTCCTTCCCATTCCAATCCTGAGACCCTTCCTATACCATGAGATGTGATATCTCAATGCTGCTAATACCAAACCTGGGACCCGTCCTATAACATGAGATATGATATCCAAATCCTTCCCAATCCAATCCTGAGACCCTTCCGATAGCAGAGATGTGATATCTCAATGCTTCTAATACGAAACCTGAGACCCGTCCTAAAACATGAGATGTGAGATACAAATCCTTCCCCTTCCAAACCTGAGACCTTTCCTTTAGCATGAGATGTGATATCCAACTCCTTCCCATTCCAAACCCGAGACCCTTCCTATAGCATGAGATTTTATATCTTAATGCTTCTAAAACCAAACCTGACAACCATCCTATAGCATGTGAAATCCAAATCCTTCCCTTTCCAAACCTGAGACCCTTCCGATAGCATATGTGATATCTCAATGCTTCTAAAACCAAACATGAGAACCATCCTATAACATTAGATGTGAAATCCAGATCCTTCCGTTTCCAATCCTGAGACCGTTCCTATAGCTTGAGATGTGATATCAAACTTCTTCCCATTCCAATCCTGAGATAGCTTGAGATGTGATATCCAACTCCATCCCATTCCAATCCTGAGACCCTTCCGATAGCATGAGATGTGATATCTCAATGCTTCTAATATGAAAACTGAGACCCTCCCTATAGTATGAGATGTGATATCTAAGTCCTTCCCATTCCTATCCTGAGACCCTTCCGAGAGCAGAGATGTGATATCTCAATGCTTATACCAAACCTGATGACCCTTCCTATGGCATGAGATGTGATATCCAACTGCTTCCCATTCCAATCCTGAGACCCTTCCTATAACATGAGATGTGATATCCAACTCCTTCCCATTCCAATCCTGAGACTCTTCCTGTAGCATGAGATGTGATATCTCAATGCTTCTAATACCAAACATGGGACCAGTCATATAGCATGAGATATGATATCCAAATCCTTCCCCTTCCAAACCTGAGACCCTTCCTTTAGCATGAGATGTGATATCCAACTCCTTCCCATTCCAACCTGCGATCCTTCCTATAGCATGAGAAGGGATATCCAACTCCTTCCCAATCCAATCCTGAGACCCTTCCAATAGCAGAGATGTGATATCTCAATGCTTATACCAAACCTGAGACCCTTCCTATGGCATGAGATGTGATATCCAACTCCTTCCCATTCCAATCCTGAGACCCATCCTATAGCATGAGATGTGATATCTCAATGTGTCTATTAAACCTGAGACTCTTCCTTTAGCATGAGATGTGATATCCAAATCCTTCACATTCCAATCCCGAGACCCTTCCTATAGCATATGTGATATCTCAATGCTTCTAAAACCAAACATGAGAACCATCCTATAACATGAGATGTGAAATCCAAATCCTTCCCTTCCCAAATCTGAGACCCTTCTTATAGCTTGAGATGTGATATCTCAATGCTTCTAATACCAAACCTGAGACCCGTCCTAAAACATGAGATGTGAGATCCAAATCCTTCCCCTTCCAAACCTGACACCTTTCCTTTAGCATGAGATGTGATATCCAACTCCTTCCCATTCCAATCCTGAGACCCTTCTGATAGCATGAGATGTGATATCTCAATGCTTCTAATATCAAACCTGAGAACCTCCCTATAGCATGAGATGTGATATCCAACTCCTTCCAATTCCAATACTGAGACCCTTCCAATAGCATATGTGATATCTCAATGCTTCTAATATCAAAACTGAGACCCTCCCTATAGCATGAGATGTGATATCCAACTCCTTCCCATTCCAATCCTGAGACCCTTCTGATAGCATGAGATGTGACATCTCAATGCCTCTAATACCAAACCTGAGATCCTACCTCTAACATGAAATGTGATATCCAACTCCTTCCCCTTCCAACCCTGAGAGCCTTCCTATAGAATGAGATGTTATATCCAAGTCCTTCCCATTCCAAACCTGAGACCCTTCCTATAACATGAGATGTGATATCCAACTCCTTCCCATTCCAACCTTAGACCCTTCCTATAGCATGAGATGGGATATCCAACTCCTTCCAAATCCAATCCTGATACCCTTCCGATAGCATGAGATGTGATATCCCAATGCCTCTACAAAACCTCAGACCCATACCATGGCATGAGATGTGATATCAAACTCCTTCCCATTCCAATCATGAGACGCTTCCTATAGCTTGAGATGTGATATCCAACTCCTTCCCATTCCAATTCTGAGACCCGTCCTATACCATGAGACTTGATATTTCAATGCTTCTAATACCAAACCTGAGACCGGTCCTATAACATGAGATGTGATATCCAAATCCTTCCCCTTCCAAACCTGAGACCCTTCCTATAGCAGAGATGTGATATCTCAATGCTTATACCAAACCTGTGACCCTTCCTATGGCATGAGATGTCATATACAACTCCTTCCCATTCCAATCCTGAGACCCTTCCTATAGCATGTGATGGGATATCTCAATGCATATACCAAACCTGAGACCCTTCCTATAGCATGAGATGTGATATCCAACTCCTTCCCATTCCAATCCTGAGACCCTTCATATAGCATGAGATGTGATATCTCAATGCTTCTAATACCAAACCTGAGATCCTTCCTATAACATGAGACGTGATATCCAACTCCTTCCCATTCCAAACCTTTGCTTCTATCAAACCTGAGACCCTTCCTTTAGCATGAGATGTGATATCCAACTCCTTCCCATTCCTATACTGAGACCCTTCCTATAACATGAGACGTGATATCCAACTCCTTCCCATTCCAAACCTTTGCTTCTATCAAACCTGAGACCCTTCCTTTAGCATGAGATGTGATATCCAACTCCTTCCCATTCCAATCCTGAGACTCTTCCTATAGCATGAGATGTGATAGCTCAATGCTTCTAAAACCAAACATGAGAACCATCCTATAACATGAGATGTGAAATCCAAATCATTCCCTTTCCAAACCTGAGACCCTTCCTATAGCTTCAGATGTGATATCAAACTCCTTCCCATTCAATGTGATATCCAACTCCTTCCCATTCCAATCCTGAGACCCTTCCTATACCTTGAGATGTGATATCTCAATGCTTCTAATACCAAACCTGAGACCCGTCCTAAAACATGAGATGTGAGATCCAAATCCTTCCCCTTCCAAACCTGAGACCTTTCCTTTAACATGAGATGTCATATCCAACTCCTTCCCATTCCAAACCTGAGGCCCTTCCTATAGCACGAGATGTTATATCTTAATGCTTCTAAAACCAAACCTGAGAACCATCCTATAACATGTGAAATCCAAATCCTTCCCTTTCTAAACCTGAGACCCTTCCGATAGCATGAGATGTGATATCTCAATGCTTCGAAAACCAAACATGAGAACCATCCTATAACATGAGATGTGAAATCCAGATCCTTCCCTTTCCAAACCTGAGACCCTTCCTATAGCTTGAGGTGTGATATCAAACTCCTTCCCATTCCAATCCTGAGATAGCTTGAGATGTGATATCCAACTCCTTCCGATTCCAATCCTGAGACCCTTCCTATATCATGAGATGTGATATCTCAATGCTTCTAATACCAAACCTGAGACCCGTCCTAAAACATGAGATGTGAGATCCTAATCCTTCCCCTTCCAAACCTGAGACCTTTCCTATAGCTTGAGATGTGATATCAAACTCCTTCCCATTCCAATCCTGAGATAGCTTGAGATGTGATATCCAACTCCATCCCATTCCAATCCTGAGACCCTTCCGATAGCATGAGATATGATATCTCAATGCTTCTAATATAAAAACTGAGACCCTCCCTATAGTATGAGATGTGATATCTAAGTCCTTCCCATTCGTATCCTGAGACCCTTCCGATAGCAGAGATGTGATATCTCAATGCTTATACCAAACCTGATGACCCTTCCTATTGCATGAGATGTGATATCCAACTCCTTCCCATTTCAATCCTGAGTTCCTTCCTATAACATGAGAAGTGATATCCAACTCCTTCCCATTCCAATCCTGAGACTCTTCCTATAGCATGAGATGTGATATCCAAATCCTTCCCAATCCAATCCTGAAACCCTTCCTATAGCATGAGATGTGATATCTCAATGTTTCTAATAAAAAACCTGAGACCTTCCTATAGCAAGAGATGTGATATCCAAATCCTTCCCAGTCAAATCCTGAGACCATTCCTATAATGAGATGTGATATCCAACTCCTTCCCATTCCAATCCTGAGACCCTTCCTATACCATGAGATGTGATATCTCAATGCTGCTAATACCAAACCTGGGACCCGTCCTATAACATGAGATATGGTATCCAAATCCTTCCCCTTCCAAACCTGAGACCCTTCCTTTAGCATGAGATGTGATATCCAAATCCTTCCCATTCCAATCCTCAAACCCTTCCTATAGCATGAGATGTGATATCTCAATGTTTCTAATAAAAAACTCGAGACCCTTCCTATAGCAAGAGATGTAATATCCAAATCCTTCCCATTCCAATCTTGAGACACTTCCTATAACATGAGATGTGATATCCAACTCCTTCCCATTCCAACCTGAGATCCTTCCTATAGCATGAGAAGGGATATCCAACTCCTTCCCAATCCAATCCTGAGACCCTTCCGATAGCAGAGATGTGATATCTCAATGCTTCTAATACGAAACCTGAGACCCGTCCTAAAACATGAGATGTGAGATACAAATCCTTCCCCTTCCAAACCTGAGACCTTTCCTTTAGCATGAGATGTGATATCCAACTCCTTCCCATTCCAAACCCGAGACCCTTCCTATAGCATGAGATTTTATATCTTAATGCTTCTAAAACCAAACCTGACAACCATCCTATAACATGTGAAATCCAAATCCTTCCCTTTCCAAACCTGAGACCCTTCCGATAGCATATGTGATATCTCAATGCTTCTAATATCAAAACTGAGACCCTCCCTATAGTATGAGATGTGATATCTAAGTCCTTCCCATTCCTATCCTGAGACCCTTCCGAGAGCAGAGATGTGATATCTCAATGCTTATACCAAACCTGATGACCCTTCCTATGGCATGAGATGTGATATCCAACTGCTTCCCATTCCAATCCTGAGACCCTTCCTATAACATGAGATGTGATATCCCAACTCCTTCCCATTCCAATCCTGAGACTCTTCCTGTAGCATGAGATGTGATATCTCAATGCTTCTAATACCAAACATGGGACCAGTCATATAGCATGAGATATGATATCCAAATCCTTCCCCTTCCAAACCTGAGACCCTTCCTTTAGCATGAGATGTGATATCCAACTCCTTCCCATTCCAACCTGCGATCCTTCCTATAGCATGAGAAGGGATATCCAACTCCTTCCCAATCCAATCCTGAGACCCTTCCAATAGCAGAGATGTGATATCTCAATGCTTATACCAAACCTGAGACCCTTCCTATGGCATGAGATGTGATATCCAACTCCTTCCCATTCCAATCCTGAGACCCTTCCTATAGCATGAGATGTGATATCTCAATGCGTCTATTAAACCTGAGACTCTTCCTTTAGCATGAGATGTGATATCCAAATCCTTCACATTCCAATCCTGAGACCCTTCCTATAGCATATGTGATATCTCAATGCTTCTAAAACCAAACATGAGAACCATCCTATAACATGAGATGTGAAATCCAAATCCTTCCCTTCCCAAATCTGAGACCTTTCTTATAGCTTGAGATGTGATATCTCAAAGCTTCTAATACCAAACCTGAGACCCGTCCTAAAACATGAGATGTGAGATCCAAATCCTTCCCCTTCCAAACCTGTCACCTTTCCTTTAGCATGAGATGTGATATCCAACTCCTTCCCATTCCAATCCTGAGACCCTTCTGATAGCATGAGATGTGATATCTCAATGCTTCTAATATCAAACCTGAGAACCTCCCTATAGCATGAGATGTGATATCCAACTCCTTCCCATTCCAATCCTGAGACTATTCCTATAACATGAGATGTGATATCTCTATGCTTCTAATAGCAAACCTGAGGCCCTTCCCGTAGTATATGTGATATCCAACTCCTTCCCATTCCAAACCTGTGACCCTTCCTGTAGCATGAAATGTGATTTCTCACCCCTTCCAATACCAAACCCGAGACCATTCCCACAGCCTGAGATTTGTAATCTCATTTCTTCCAATACCAAACCCGAGACCCTTCCAATAGGATGAGATTTACTATCTCACTCCTTAAAATAGCAAACTCGAGTCCCTTCCTAAAGGATGTGATTTGATTTCTCAGTGCTTCTAATGCCAAACCTGAGACCCTCCGTATAACAAGAGATATATCCAACTCCTTCCCATTCCAATACTGAGACTCTTCCGATAGCATGAGATGTGATATCTCAATGCTTCTAATACCAAACCTGAGACCCGTCCTAAAACATGAGATGTGAGATCCTAATCCTTCCCCTTCCAAACCTGAGACCATTCCTATAGCTTGAGATGTGATATCAAACTCCTTCCCATTCCAATCCTGAGATAGCTTGAGATGTGATATCCAACTCCATCCCATTCCAATCCTGAGACTCTTCTGATAGCATGAGATATGATATCTCAATGCTTCTAATATCAAAACTGAGACCCTCCCTATAGTATGAGATGTGATATCTAAGTCCTTCCCATTCCTATCCTGAGACCCTTCCGATAGCAGAGATGTGATATCTCAATGCTTATACCAAACCTGATGACCCTTCCTATGGCATGAGATGTGATATCCAACTCCTTCCCATTCCAAACCTGAGACCCTTCCAATAGCATGAGATGAGATATCTCAATGCTTCTAAAACCAAACATGAGAACCATCCTATAACATGAGATGTGAAATCCAAATCCTTCCCTTCCCAAATCTGAGACCCTTCTTATAGCTTGAGATGTGATATCTCAATGCTTCTAATACCAAACCTGAGACCCGTCCTAAAACATGAGATGTGAGATGCAAATCCTTCCCCTTCCAAACCTGTCACCTTTCCTTTAGCATGAGATGTGATATCCAACTCCTTCCCATTCCAATCCTGAGACCCTTCTGATAGCATGAGATGTGATATCTCAATGCTTCTAATATCAAACCTGAGAACCTCCCTATAGCATGAGATGTGATATCCAACTCCTTCCAATTCCAATACTGAGACCCTTCCAATAGCTTATGTGATATCTCAATGCTTCTAATATCAAAACTGAGACCCTCCCTATAGCATGAGATGTGATATCCAACTCCTTCCCATTCCAATCCTGAGACTATTCCTATAACATGAGATGTGATATCTCTATGCTTCTAATAGCAAACCTGAGGCCCTTCCCGTAGTATATGTGATATCCAACTCCTTCCCATTCCAAACCTGTGACCCTTCCTGTAGCATGAAATGTGATTTCTCACCCCTTCCAATACCAAACCCGAGACCATTCCCACAGCTTGAGATTTGTAATCTCATTTCTTCCAATACCAAACCCGAGACCCTTCCGATAGGATGAGATTTACTATCTCACTCCTTAAAATAGCAAACTCGAGTCCCTTCCTAAAGGATATGATTTGATTTCTCAGTGCTTCTAATGCCAAACCTGAGACCCTCGGTATAACAAGAGATATATCCAACTCCTTCCCATTCCAATACTGAGACTCTTCCGATAGCATGAGATGTGATATCGCAATGCTTCTAATACCAAACCTGAGACCCGTCCTAAAACATGAGATGTGAGATCCTAATCCTTCCCCTTCCAAACCTGAGACCATTCCTATAGCTTGAGATGTGATATCAAACTCCTTCCCATTCCAATCCTGAGATAGCTTGAGATGTGACATCCAACTCCATCCCATTCCAATCCTGAGACTCTTCTGATAGCATGAGATATGATATCTCAATGCTTCTAATATCAAAACTGAGACCCTCCCTATAGTATGAGATGTGATATCTAAGTCCTTCCCATTCCTATCCTGAGACCCTTCCGATAGCAGAGATGTGATATCTCAATGCTTATACCAAACCTGATGACCCTTCCTATGGCATGAGATGTGATATCCAACTCCTTCGCATTCCAAACCTGAGACCCTTCCGATAGCATGAGATGAGATATCTCAATGCTTCTAAAACCAAACATGAGAACCATCCTATAACATGAGATGTGAAATCCAAATCCTTCCCTTCCCAAACCTGAGAGCCTCCCTATAGCATGAGATGTGATATCCAAGTCCTTCCCATTCCAATCCTGAGACCCTTCCTATAGCATGAGAAGTGATATCTCAATGCTTATACCAAACCTGAGACCCTTCCTATAGCATGAGATGTGATATCCAACTCCTTCCCATTCCAATCCTGAGACCCTTCCTATAGCATGAGATGTGATATCTCAATGCTTCTACCAAAACTGAGACCCTTCCTTTAGCATCAGATGTGATATCCAACTCCTTCCCATTCCAATCCTGAGACCCTTCCTATAGCATGAGATGTGATATCTCAATGCTTCTAATACCAAACCTGAGATCCTTCCTATAACATGAGATGCGATATCCAACTCCTTCCCATTCCAATCCTGAGACCCTTCCTATAGCATGAGATGTGATATCTCAATGCTTCTAAAACCAAACCTGAGATCCTTCCTATAACATGAGATGTGATATCCAAATCCTTCCCCTTCCAAAGCTGAGACCCTCCCTTTAGCATGAGATGTGATATCCAACTCCTTCCCATTCCAACCTGAGACCCTTCCTATAGCATGAGATGGGATATCCAACTCCTTCCAAATCCAATCCTGATACCCTTCCATGAGATGTGATATCCCAATGCTTCTACAAAACCTGAGACCCATACCATGGCATGAGATGTGATATCAAACTCCCGTCCTATACCATGAGACTTGATATCTCAATGCTTCTAATACCAAACCTGAGACCGGTCCAATAACATGAGATGTGATATCCAAATCCTTCCCCTTCCAAACCTTAGACCCTTCCTTTACCATGAGATGTGATATCCAAGTCCTTCCCATGCCATTCCTGAGACCCTTCCTATAGCCTGAGATGCGATATCTCAATGCTTCTAATACCAAACCTGAGACCCTTCCAATAACATGAGATGTGATATCCAAGTCCTTCCCATTCCAATCCTGAAACTCTTCCTAAAGCATGAGATGTGATATCTCAATGCTTCTAATACCAAACCTGAGACCTTTCCTATAACATGAATTGTAATATCCAAGTCCTTCCCATTCCAATCCTGAGACCCTTCCGATAGCAGAGATGTGATATCTCAATGCTTATACCAAACCTGAGACCCTTCCTATAACATGAGATGTGATATCCAAATCCTTCCCCTTCCAAACCTTAGACCCTCCCTTTAGCATGAGATGTGATATCCAACTCCTTCCCATTCCAATCCTGAGACCCTTCTTATAGCATGAGATGTGACATCTCAATGCCTCTAATACCAAACCTGAGATCCTACCTCTAACATGAAATGTGATATCCAACTCCTTCCCCTTCCAACCCTGAGAGCCTTCCTATAGAATGAGATGTTATATCCAAGTCCTTCCCATTCCAATCCTGAGACCCTTCCTATAACATGAGATGTGATATCCAACTCCTTCCCATTCCAACCTTAGACCCTTCCTATAGCATGAGATGGGATATCCAACTCCTTCCAAATCCAATCCTGATACCCTTCCGATAGCATGAGATGTGATATCCCAATGCCTCTACAAAACCTCAGACCCATACCATGGCATGAGATGTGATATCAAACTCCTTCCCATTCCAATCATGAGACGCTTCCTATAGCTTGAGATGTGATATCCAACTCCTTCCCATTCCAATCCTGAGACCCTTCATATAGCATGAGATTTGATATCTCAATGCTTCTAATACCAAACCTGAGACTGGTCCTATAACATGAGATGTGATATCCAAATCCGTCCCCTTCCAAACCTGAGACCCTTCCTATAGCAGAGATGTGATATCTCAATGCTTATACCAAACCTGTGACCCTTCCTATGGCATGAGATGTCATATACAACTCCTTCCCATTCCAATCCTGAGACCCTTCCTATAGCATGTGATGGGATATCTCAATGCATATACCAAACCTGAGACCCTTCCTATAGCATGAGATGTGATATCCAACTCCTTCCCATTCCAATCCTGAGACCCTTCATATAGCATGAGATGTGATATCTCAATGCTTCTAATACCAAACCTGAGATCCTTCCTATAACATGAGACGTGATATCCAACTCCTTCCCATTCCAAACCTTTGCTTCTATCAAACCTGAGACCCTTCCTTTAGCATGAGATGTGATATCCAACTCCTTCCCATTCCTATACTGAGACCCTTCCTATAACATGAGACGTGATATCCAACTCCTTCCCATTCCAAACCTTTGCTTCTATCAAACCTGAGACCCTTCCTTTAGCATGAGATGTGATATCCAACTCCTTCCCATTCCAATCCTGAGACTCTTCCTATAGCATGAGATGTGATAGCTCAATGCTTCTAAAACCAAACATGAGAACCATCCTATAACATGAGATGTGAAATCCAAATCATTCCCTTTCCAAACCTCAGACCCTTCCTATAGCTTCAGATGTGATATCAAACTCCTTCCCATTCAATGTGATATCCAACTCCTTCCCATTCCAATCCTGAGACCCTTCCTATACCTTGAGATGTGATATCTCAATGCTTCTAATACCAAACCTGAGACCCGTCCTAAAACATGAGATGTGAGATCCAAATCCTTCCCCTTCCAAACCTGAGACCTTTCCTTTAACATGAGATGTCATATCCAACTCCTTCCCATTCCAAACCTGAGGCCCTTCCTATAGCATGAGATGTTATATCTTAATGCTTCTAAAACCAAACCTGAGAACCATCCTATAACATGTGAAATCCAAATCCTTCCCTTTCTAAACCTGAGACCCTTCCGATAGCATGAGATGTGATATCTCAATGCTTCGAAAACCAAACATGAGAACCATCCTATAACATGAGATGTGAAATCCAGATCCTTCCCTTTCCAAACCTGAGAACCTTCCTATAGCTTGAGGTGTGATATCAAACTCCTTCCCATTCCAATCCTGAGATAGCTTGAGATGTGATATCCAACTCCTTCCGATTCCAATCCTGAGACCCTTCCTATATCATGAGATGTGATATCTCAATGCTTCTAATACCAAACCTGAGACCCGTCCTAAAACATGAGATGTGAGATCCTAATCCTTCCCCTTCCAAACCTGAGACCTTTCCTATAGCTTGAGATGTGATATCAAACTCCTTCCCATTCCAATCCTGAGATAGCTTGAGATGTGATATCCAACTCCATCCCATTCCAATCCTGAGACCCTTCCGATAGCATGAGATATGATATCTCAATGCTTCTAATATCAAAACTGAGACCCTCCCTATAGTATGAGATGTGATATCTAAGTCCTTCCCATTCCTATCCTGAGACCCTTCCGATAGCAGAGATGTGATATCTCAATGCTTATACCAAACCTGATGACCCTTCCTATTGCATGAGATGTGATATCCAACTCCTTCCCATTTCAATCCTGAGTTCCTTCCTATAACATGAGAAGTGATATCCAACTCCTTCCCATTCCAATCCTGAGACTCTTCCTATAGCATGAGATGAGATATCCAAATCCTTCCCCTTCCAAACCTGAGACCCTTCCTTTAGCATGAGATGTGATATCCAAATCCTTCCCATTCCAATCCTGAAACCCTTCCTATAGCATGAGATGTGATATCTCAATATTTCTAATAAAAAACCTGAGACCTTCCTATAGCAAGAGATGTGATATCCAAATCCTTCCCAGTCAAATCCTGAGACCATTCCTATAATGAGATGTGATATCCAACTCTTTCCCATTCCAACCTGAGACCCTTCCTATAGCATGAGAAGGGATATCCAACTCCTTCCCATTCCAATCCTGAGACCCTTCCTATACCATGAGATGTGATATCTCAATGCTGCTAATACCAAACCTGGGACCCGTCCTATAACATGAGATATGATATCCAAATCCTTCCCCTTCCAAACCTGAGACCCTTCCTTTAGCATGAGATGTGATATCCAAATCCTTCCCATTCCAATCCTCAAACCCTTCCTATAGCATGAGATGTGATATCTCAATGTTTCTAATAAAAAACTCGAGACCCTTCCTATAGCAAGAGATGTAATATCCAAATCCTTCCCATTCCAATCTTGAGACACTTCCTATAACATGAGATGTGATATCCAACTCCTTCCCATTCCAACCTGAGATCCTTCCTATAGCATGAGAAGGGATATCCAACTCCTTCCCAATCCAATCCTGAGACCCTTCCGATAGCAGAGATGTGATATCTCAATGCTTCTAATACGAAACCTGAGACCCGTCCTAAAACATGAGATGTGAGATACAAATCCTTCCCCTTTCAAACCTGAGACCTTTAGTTTAGCATGAGATGTGATATCCAACTCCTTCCCATTCCAAACCCGAGACCCTTCCTATAGCATGAGATTTTATATCTTAATGCTTCTAAAACCAAACCTGACAACCATCCTATAACATGTGAAATCCAAATCCTTCCCTTTCCAAACCTGAGACCCTTCCGATAGCATATGTGATATCTCAATGCTTCTAAAACCAAACATGAGAACCATCCTATAACATTAGATGTGAAATCCAGATCCTTCCGTTTCCAATCCTGAGACCGTTCCTATAGCTTGAGATGTGATATCAAACTTCTTCCCATTCCAATCCTGAGATAGCTTGAGATGTGATATCCAACTCCATCCCATTCCAATCCTGAGACCCTTCCGATAGCATGAGATGTGATATCTCAATGCTTCTAATATCAAAACTGAGACCCTCCCTATAGTATGAGATGTGATATCTAAGTCCTTCCCATTCCTATCCTGAGACCCTTCCGAGAGCAGAGATGTGATATCTCAATGCTTATACCAAACCTGATGACCCTTCCTATGGCATGAGATGTGATATCCAACTGCTTCCCATTCCAATCCTGAGACCCTTCCTATAACATGAGATGTGATATCCAACTCCTTCCCATTCCAATCCTGAGACTCTTCCTGTAGCATGAGATGTGATATCTCAATGCTTCTAATACCAAACATGGGACCAGTCATATAGCATGAGATATGATATCCAAATCCTTCCCCTTCCAAACCTGAGACCCTTCCTTTAGCATGAGATGTGATATCCAACTCCTTCCCATTCCAACCTGCGATCCTTCCTATAGCATGAGAAGGGATATCCAACTCCTTCCCAATCCAATCCTGAGACCCTTCCAATAGCAGAGATGTGATATCTCAATGCTTATACCAAACCTGAGACCCTTCCTATGGCATGAGATGTGATATCCAACTCCTTCCCATTCCAATCCTGAGACCCTTCCTATAGCATGAGATGTGATATCTCAATGCGTCTATTAAACCTGAGACTCTTCCTTTAGCATGAGATGTGATATCCAAATCCTTCACATTCCAATCCTGAGACCCTTCCTATAGCATATGTGATATCTCAATGCTTCTAAAACCAAACATGAGAACCATCCTATAACATGAGATGTGAAATCCAAATCCTTCCCTTCCCAAATCTGAGACCCTTCTTATAGCTTGAGATGTGATATCTCAATGCTTCTAATACCAAACCTGAGACCCGTCCTAAAACATGAGATGTGAGATCCAAATCCTTCCCCTTCCAAACCTGACACCTTTCCTTTAGCATGAGATGTGATATCCAACTCCTTCCCATTCCAATCCTGAGACCCTTCTGAAAGCATGAGATGTGATATCTCAATGCTTCTAATATCAAACCTGAGAACCTCCCTATAGCATGAGATGTGATATCCAACTCCTTCCAATTCCAATACTGAGACCCTTCCAATAGCATATGTGATATCTCAATGCTTCTAATATCAAAACTGAGACCCTCCCTATAGCATGAGATGTGATATCCAACTCCTTCCCATTCCAATCCTGAGACTATTCCTATAACTTGAGATGTGATATCTCTATGCTTCTAATAGCAAACCTGAGGCCCTTCCCGTAGTATATGTGATATCCAACTCCTTCCCATTCCAAACCTGTGACCCTTCCTGTAGCATGAAATGTGATTTCTCACCCCTTCCAATACCAAACCCGAGACCATTCCCACAGCCTGAGATTTGTAATCTCATTTCTTCCAATACCAAACCCGAGACCCTTCCGATAGGATGAGATTTACTATCTCACTCCTTAAAATAGCAAACTCAAGTCCCTTCCTAAAGGATGTGATTTGATTTCTCAGTGCTTCTAATGCCAAACCTGAGACCCTCCGTATAACAAGAGATATATCCAACTCCTTCCCATTCCAATACTGAGACTCTTCCGATAGCATGAGATGTGATATCTCAATGCTTCTAATACCAAACCTGAGACCCGTCCTAAAACATGAGATGTGAGATCCTAATCCTTCCCCTTCCAAACCTGAGACCATTCCTATAGCTCGAGATGTGATATCAAACTCCTTCCCATTCCAATCCTGAGATAGCTTGAGATGTGATATCCAACTCCATCCCATACCAATCCTGAGACTCTTCTGATAGCATGAGATATGATATCTCAATGCTTCTAATATCAAAACTGAGACCCTCCCTATAGTATGAGATGTGATATCTAAGTCCTTCCCATTCCTATCCTGAGACCCTTCCGATAGCAGAGATGTGATATCTCAATGCTTATACCAAACCTGATGACCCTTCCTATGGCATGAGATGTGATATCCAACTCCTTCCCATTCCAAACCTGAGACCCTTCCGATAGCATGAGATGAGATATCTCAATGCTTCTAAAACCAAACATGAGAACCATCCTATAACATGAGATGTGAAATCCAAATCCTTCCCTTCCCAAACCTGAGAGCCTCCCTATAGCATGAGATGTGATATCCAAGTCCTTCCCATTCCAATCCTGAGACCCTTCCTATAGCATGAGAAGTGATATCTCAATGCTTATACCAAACCTGAGACCCTTCCTATAGCATGAGATGTGATATCCAACTCCTTCCCATTCCAATCCTGAGACCCTTCCTATAGCATGAGATGTGATATCTCAATGCTTCTACCAAAACTGAGACCCTTCCTTTAGCATCAGATGTGATATCCAACTCCTTCCCATTCCAATCCTGAGACCCTTCCTATAGCATGAGATGTGATATCTCAATGCTTCTAATACCAAACCTGAGATCCTTCCTATAACATGAGATGTGATATCCAACTCCTTCCCATTCCAATCCTGAGACCCTTCCTATAGCATGAGATGTGATATCTCAATGCTTCTAAAACCAAACCTGAGATCCTTCCTATAACATGAGATGTGATATCCAAATCCTTCCCCTTCCAAACCTGAGACCCTCCCTTTAGCATGAGATGTGATATCCAACTCCTTCCCATTCCAATCCTGAGACCCTTCCTATAGCATGAGATGTGATATCTCAATGCTTCTACCAAAACTGACACCCTTCCTTTAGCATCGGATGTGATATCCAACTCCTTCGCATTCCAATCCTGAGACCCTTCCTATAGCATGAGATGTGATATCCAACTCCTTCCCATTCCAACCTGAGACCCTTCCTATAGCATGAGATGGGATATCCAACTCCTTCCAAATCCAATCCTGATACCCTTCCATGAGATGTGATATCCCAATGCTTCTACAAAACCTGAGACCCATACCATGGCATGAGATGTGATATCAAACTCCCGTCCTATACCATGAGACTTGATATCTCAATGCTTCTAATACCAAACCTGAGACCGGTCCAATAACATGAGATGTGATATCCAAATCCTTCCCCTTCCAAACCTTAGACCCTTCCTTTACCATGAGATGTGATATCCAAGTCCTTCCCATGCCATTCCTGAGACCCTTCCTATAGCCTGAGATGTGATATCTCAATGCTTCTAATACCAAACCTGAGACCCTTCCAATAACATGAGATGTGATATCCAAGTCCTTCCCATTCCAATCCTAAAACCCTTCCTAAAGCATGAGATGTGATATCTCAATGCTTCTAATACCAAACCTGAGACCTTTCCTATAACATGAATTGTAATATCCAAGTCCTTCCCCTTCCAAACCTTAGACCCTCCCTTTAGCATGAGATGTGATATCCAACTCCTTCCCATTCCAATCCTGAGACCCTTCTGATAGCATGAGATGTGACATCTCAATGCCTCTAATACCAAACCTGAGATCCTACCTCTAACATGAAATGTGATATCCAACTCCTTCCCCTTCCAACCCTGAGAGCCTTCCTATAGAATGAGATGTTATATCCAAGTCCTTCCCATTCCAATCCTGAGACCCTTCCTATAACATGAGATGTGATATCCAACTCCTTCCCATTCCAACCTTAGACCCTTCCTATAGCATGAGATGGGATATCCAACTCCTTCCAAATCCAATCCTGATACCCTTCCGATAGCATGAGATGTGATATCCCAATGCCTCTACAAAACCTCAGACCCGTACCATGGCATGAGATGTGATATCAAACTCCTTCCCATTCCAATCATGAGACGCTTCCTATAGCTTGAGATGTGATATCCAACTCCTTCCCATTCCAATTCTGAGACCCGTCCTATACCATGAGACTTGATATTTCAATGCTTCTAATACCAAACCTGTGACCTGTCCTATAACATGAGATGTGATATCCAAATCCTTCCCCTTCCAAACCTGAGACCCTTCCTATAGCAGAGATGTGATATCTCAATGCTTATACCAAACCTGTGACCCTTCCTATGGCATGAGATGTCATATACAACTCCTTCCCATTCCAATCCTGAGACCCTTCCTATAGCATGTGATGGGATATCTCAATGCATATACCAAACCTGAGACCCTTCCTATAGCATGAGATGTGATATCCAACTCCTTCCCATTCCAATCCTGAGACCCTTCATATAGCATGAGATGTGATATCTCAATGCTTCTAATACCAAACCTGAGATCCTTCCTATAACATGAGACGTGATATCCAACTCCTTCCCATTCCAAACCTTTGCTTCTATCAAACCTGAGACCCTTCCTTTAGCATGAGATGTGATATCCAACTCCTTCCCATTCCTATACTGAGACCCTTCCTATAACATGAGACGTGATATCCAACTCCTTCCCATTCCAAACCTTTGCTTCTATCAAACCTGAGACCCTTCCTTTAGCATGAGATGTGATATCCAACTCCTTCCCATTCCAATCCTGAGACTCTTCCTATAGCATGAGATGTGATAGCTCAATGCTTCTAAAACCAAACATGAGAACCATCCTATAACATGAGATGTGAAATCCAAATCATTCCCTTTCCAAACCTGAGACCCTTCCTATAGCTTCAGATGTGATATCAAACTCCTTCCCATTCAATGTGATATCCAACTCCTTCCCATTCCAATCCTGAGACCCTTCCTATACCTTGAGATGTGATATCTCAATGCTTCTAATACCAAACCTGAGACCCGTCCTAAAACATGAGATGTGAGATCCAAATCCTTCCCCTTCCAAACCTGAGACCTTTCCTTTAACATGAGATGTCATATCCAACTCCTTCCCATTCCAAACCTGAGGCCCTTCCTATAGCATAAGATGTTATATCTTAATGCTTCTAAAACCAAACCTGAGAACCATCCTATAACATGTGAAATCCAAATCCTTCCCTTTCTAAACCTGAGACCCTTCCGATAGCATGAGATGTGATATCTCAATGCTTCGAAAACCAAACATGAGAACCATCCTATAACATGAGATGTGAAATCCAGATCCTTCCCTTTCCAAACCTGAGACCCTTCCTATAGCTTGAGGTGTGATATCCAACTCCTTCCCATTCCAAACCCGAGACCCTTCCTATAGCATGAGATTTTATATCTTAATGCTTCTAAAACCAAACCTGACAACCATCCTATAACATGTGAAATCCAAATCCTTCCCTTTCCAAACCTGAGACCCTTCCGATAGCATATGTGATATCTCAATGCTTCTAAAACCAAACATGAGAACCATCCTATAACATTAGATGTGAAATCCAGATCCTTCCGTTTCCAATCCTGAGACCGTTCCTATAGCTTGAGATGTGATATCAAACTTCTTCCCATTCCAATCCTGAGATAGCTTGAGATGTGATATCCAACTCCATCCCATTCCAATCCTGAGACCCTTCCGATAGCATGAGATGTGATATCTCAATGCTTCTAATATCAAAACTGAGACCCTCCCTATAGTATGAGATGTGATATCTAAGTCCTTCCCATTCCTATCCTGAGACCCTTCCGAGAGCAGAGATGTGATATCTCAATGCTTATACCAAACCTGATGACCCTTCCTATGGCATGAGATGTGATATCCAACTGCTTCCCATTCCAATCCTGAGACCCTTCCTATAACATGAGATGTGATATCTAACTCCTTCCCATTCCAATCCTGAGACTCTTCCTGTAGCATGAGATGTGATATCTCAATGCTTCTAATACCAAACATGGGACCAGTCATATAGCATGAGATATGATATCCAAATCCTTCCCCTTCCAAACCTGAGACCCTTCCTTTAGCATGAGATGTGATATCCAAATCCTTCCCATTCCAACCTGCGATCCTTCCTATAGCATGAGATGTGATATCCAACTCCTTCCCATTCCAATCCTGAGACTATTCCTATAACTTGAGATGTGATATCTCTATGCTTCTAATAGCAAACCTGAGGCCCTTCCCGTAGTATATGTGATATCCAACTCCTTCCCATTCCAAACCTGTGACCCTTCCTGTAGCATGAAATGTGATTTCTCACCCCTTCCAATACCAAACCCGAGACCATTCCCACAGCCTGAGATTTGTAATCTCATTTCTTCCAATACCAAACCCGAGACCCTTCCGATAGGATGAGATTTACTATCTCACTCCTTAAAATAGCAAACTCAAGTCCCTTCCTAAAGGATGTGATTTGATTTCTCAGTGCTTCTAATGCCAAACCTGAGACCCTCCGTATAACAAGAGATATATCCAACTCCTTCCCATTCCAATACTGAGACTCTTCCGATAGCATGAGATGTGATATCTCAATGCTTCTAATACCAAACCTGAGACCCGTCCTAAAACATGAGATGTGAGATCCTAATCCTTCCCCTTCCAAACCTGAGACCATTCCTATAGCTCGAGATGTGATATCAAACTCCTTCCCATTCCAATCCTGAGATAGCTTGAGATGTGATATCCAACTCCATCCCATACCAATCCTGAGACTCTTCTGATAGCATGAGATATGATATCTCAATGCTTCTAATATCAAAACTGAGACCCTCCCTATAGTATGAGATGTGATATCTAAGTCCTTCCCATTCCTATCCTGAGACCCTTCCGATAGCAGAGATGTGATATCTCAATGCTTATACCAAACCTGATGACCCTTCCTATGGCATGAGATGTGATATCCAACTCCTTCCCATTCCAAACCTGAGACCCTTCCGATAGCATGAGATGAGATATCTCAATGCTTCTAAAACCAAACATGAGAACCATCCTATAACATGAGATGTGAAATCCAAATCCTTCCCTTCCCAAACCTGAGAGCCTCCCTATAGCATGAGATGTGATATCCAAGTCCTTCCCATTCCAATCCTGAGACCCTTCCTATAGCATGAGAAGTGATATCTCAATGCTTATACCAAACCTGAGACCCTTCCTATAGCATGAGATGTGATATCCAACTCCTTCCCATTCCAATCCTGAGACCCTTCCTATAGCATGAGATGTGATATCTCAATGCTTCTACCAAAACTGAGACCCTTCCTTTAGCATCAGATGTGATATCCAACTCCTTCCCATTCCAATCCTGAGACCCTTCCTATAGCATGAGATGTGATATCTCAATGCTTCTAATACCAAACCTGAGATCCTTCCTATAACATGAGATGTGATATCCAACTCCTTCCCATTCCAATCCTGAGACCCTTCCTATAGCATGAGATGTGATATCTCAATGCTTCTAAAACCAAACCTGAGATCCTTCCTATAACATGAGATGTGATATCCAAATCCTTCCCCTTCCAAACCTGAGACCCTCCCTTTAGCATGAGATGTGATATCCAACTCCTTCCCATTCCAATCCTGAGACCCTTCCTATAGCATGAGATGTGATATCTCAATGCTTCTACCAAAACTGACACCCTTCCTTTAGCATCGGATGTGATATCCAACTCCTTCGCATTCCAATCCTGAGACCCTTCCTATAGCATGAGATGTGATATCCAACTCCTTCCCATTCCAACCTGAGACCCTTCCTATAGCATGAGATGGGATATCCAACTCCTTCCAAATCCAATCCTGATACCCTTCCATGAGATGTGATATCCCAATGCTTCTACAAAACCTGAGACCCATACCATGGCATGAGATGTGATATCAAACTCCCGTCCTATACCATGAGACTTGATATCTCAATGCTTCTAATACCAAACCTGAGACCGGTCCAATAACATGAGATGTGATATCCAAATCCTTCCCCTTCCAAACCTTAGACCCTTCCTTTACCATGAGATGTGATATCCAAGTCCTTCCCATGCCATTCCTGAGACCCTTCCTATAGCCTGAGATGTGATATCTCAATGCTTCTAATACCAAACCTGAGACCCTTCCAATAACATGAGATGTGATATCCAAGTCCTTCCCATTCCAATCCTAAAACCCTTCCTAAAGCATGAGATGTGATATCTCAATGCTTCTAATACCAAACCTGAGACCTTTCCTATAACATGAATTGTAATATCCAAGTCCTTCCCCTTCCAAACCTTAGACCCTCCCTTTAGCATGAGATGTGATATCCAACTCCTTCCCATTCCAATCCTGAGACCCTTCTGATAGCATGAGATGTGACATCTCAATGCCTCTAATACCAAACCTGAGATCCTACCTCTAACATGAAATGTGATATCCAACTCCTTCCCCTTCCAACCCTGAGAGCCTTCCTATAGAATGAGATGTTATATCCAAGTCCTTCCCATTCCAATCCTGAGACCCTTCCTATAACATGAGATGTGATATCCAACTCCTTCCCATTCCAACCTTAGACCCTTCCTATAGCATGAGATGTGATATCCAACTCCTTCCAAATCCAATCCTGATACCCTTCCGATAGCATGAGATGTGATATCCCAATGCCTCTACAAAACCTCAGACCCGTACCATGGCATGAGATGTGATATCAAACTCCTTCCCATTCCAATCATGAGACGCTTCCTATAGCTTGAGATGTGATATCCAACTCCTTCCCATTCCAATTCTGAGACCCGTCCTATACCATGAGACTTGATATTTCAATGCTTCTAATACCAAACCTGTGACCTGTCCTATAACATGAGATGTGATATCCAAATCCTTCCCCTTCCAAACCTGAGACCCTTCCTATAGCAGAGATGTGATATCTCAATGCTTATACCAAACCTGTGACCCTTCCTATGGCATGAGATGTCATATACAACTCCTTCCCATTCCAATCCTGAGACCCTTCCTATAGCATGTGATGGGATATCTCAATGCATATACCAAACCTGAGACCCTTCCTATAGCATGAGATGTGATATCCAACTCCTTCCCATTCCAATCCTGAGACCCTTCATATAGCATGAGATGTGATATCTCAATGCTTCTAATACCAAACCTGAGATCCTTCCTATAACATGAGACGTGATATCCAACTCCTTCCCATTCCAAACCTTTGCTTCTATCAAACCTGAGACCCTTCCTTTAGCATGAGATGTGATATCCAACTCCTTCCCATTCCTATACTGAGACCCTTCCTATAACATGAGACGTGATATCCAACTCCTTCCCATTCCAAACCTTTGCTTCTATCAAACCTGAGACCCTTCCTTTAGCATGAGATGTGATATCCAACTCCTTCCCATTCCAATCCTGAGACTCTTCCTATAGCATGAGATGTGATAGCTCAATGCTTCTAAAACCAAACATGAGAACCATCCTATAACATGAGATGTGAAATCCAAATCATTCCCTTTCCAAACCTGAGACCCTTCCTATAGCTTCAGATGTGATATCAAACTCCTTCCCATTCAATGTGATATCCAACTCCTTCCCATTCCAATCCTGAGACCCTTCCTATACCTTGAGATGTGATATCTCAATGCTTCTAATACCAAACCTGAGACCCGTCCTAAAACATGAGATGTGAGATCCAAATCCTTCCCCTTCCAAACCTGAGACCTTTCCTTTAACATGAGATGTCATATCCAACTCCTTCCCATTCCAAACCTGAGGCCCTTCCTATAGCATAAGATGTTATATCTTAATGCTTCTAAAACCAAACCTGAGAACCATCCTATAACATGTGAAATCCAAATCCTTCCCTTTCTAAACCTGAGACCCTTCCGATAGCATGAGATGTGATATCTCAATGCTTCGAAAACCAAACATGAGAACCATCCTATAACATGAGATGTGAAATCCAGATCCTTCCCTTTCCAAACCTGAGACCCTTCCTATAGCTTGAGGTGTGATATCCAACTCCTTCCCATTCCAAACCCGAGACCCTTCCTATAGCATGAGATTTTATATCTTAATGCTTCTAAAACCAAACCTGACAACCATCCTATAACATGTGAAATCCAAATCCTTCCCTTTCCAAACCTGAGACCCTTCCGATAGCATATGTGATATCTCAATGCTTCTAAAACCAAACATGAGAACCATCCTATAACATTAGATGTGAAATCCAGATCCTTCCGTTTCCAATCCTGAGACCGTTCCTATAGCTTGAGATGTGATATCAAACTTCTTCCCATTCCAATCCTGAGATAGCTTGAGATGTGATATCCAACTCCATCCCATTCCAATCCTGAGACCCTTCCGATAGCATGAGATGTGATATCTCAATGCTTCTAATATCAAAACTGAGACCCTCCCTATAGTATGAGATGTGATATCTAAGTCCTTCCCATTCCTATCCTGAGACCCTTCCGAGAGCAGAGATGTGATATCTCAATGCTTATACCAAACCTGATGACCCTTCCTATGGCATGAGATGTGATATCCAACTGCTTCCCATTCCAATCCTGAGACCCTTCCTATAACATGAGATGTGATATCTAACTCCTTCCCATTCCAATCCTGAGACTCTTCCTGTAGCATGAGATGTGATATCTCAATGCTTCTAATACCAAACATGGGACCAGTCATATAGCATGAGATATGATATCCAAATCCTTCCCCTTCCAAACCTGAGACCCTTCCTTTAGCATGAGATGTGATATCCAAATCCTTCCCATTCCAACCTGCGATCCTTCCTATAGCATGAGAAGGGATATCCAACTCCTTCCCAATCCAATCCTGAGACCCTTCCAATAGCAGAGATGTGATATCTCAATGCTTATACCAAACCTGAGACCCTTCCCTTGGCATGAGATGTGATATCCAACTCCTTCACATTCCAATCCTGAGACCCTTCCTATAGCATATGTGATATCTCAATGCTTCTAAAACCAAACATGAGAACCATCCTATAACATGAGATGTGAAATCCAAATCCTTCCCTTCCCAAATCTGAGACTCTTCCGATAGCATGAGATGTGAACGCACGGACACAGTTCATACATGGGAACGCATCAGAATTCGCATTTACAAAAACGCGAGGTTGCTAGCTGTTTTTGCTAGTTTACAGCACGTTTCAATACGTCTAGCTGGTTACGGCTATATGTTGAATAATGGGTGTTATAAAGCATTCTGAGCACTGTGTATCTTGTGGAGCTCATTTGTTGATTTGAAGGCAGCGGGAAGAGGAGAGAAGGCAGGAAACACGCGTCTAAACCAGAGAGCTGGGAAACGAGTGCTTGCAACGCGAAACGGTGCAGGGAGCAGGGACCGAAAGGGAGAACTCCTCTGAGGAGGAACAGCTGGTAGTTAGCCTTCTTTGGAGATGAGAAATTGATTACCACGGGAGAGGATTGTTGAGAGGGTTACAGAGGGGGAGGTCTGAGATCAGAAAATCATGAGTATTCCCTGCAGTGTGTAGGGCCAGCGACATGAGTTGCAGATCTCGTAAAAGTCCGGGTCAGGAAGCATACAGGTTCATGTTGAATTCTCCAAGTAGGCGGAGTTGAGTGGTAGGAGGCTAGGATGGAGAAGTCCATCCACTGAGAGAGGAAGCAGGTAGGCAAATAGCCAGGGTGAGATAATTGCCGGGAAAGAGAGCATGCATGCAGACAAAGCATTCGTGAGAGGAGTCGGCCTGCAAAGGAAAGCAATTTACTACAGGAATCAAGGATACTCCCCCTCAAGAACGGTTGGATCTGGGCATGGAGAGGAACTTGTCATCAGGGAGGAAAGTGTCAAAGCTCGAGACCGCGCTGGCCGTCAACCATGTCTCGGGTAGACCAAGGACATCAAGGTCGGGTTCTTCCAGGAAATGGCAGATGTCAGATGAGTGTTTGACACTGAGTGAGAGTTGAGAGTGGGTAGGGGTACAAATCAGTAATCCCTGCAGAGGTGTAGAAGGAGCCTGACCTAGAGCAGATGAGGAAGGAGAGAGGAAAGGAAGCAGAAGAAGGGAGAGAAGAGACAGCAGTAGTGCATGATAAATCCGGGAGCTAGGAGTGGTGAGAAGGTTAGACGGGGAGGTCTGAGTCTCAGGATTGAAATGGGAAGTTCGATATCACATGTCATGCTATAGGAAGGGTCTCAGGATTGGTATTAGAAGCATTGGGATATCACATCTCATGCTATAGGGAGGTTCTCAGGTTTGATATTAGAAGCATTGAGATGTCATATCTCATGCTATCGGAAGGGTCTCAGGATTGGAATGGGAAGGAGTTGGATATCACATCTCATGCTAAAGGAAAGGTCTCAGGTTTGGAAGGGAAATGATTTGGATCTCACATCTCATGTTTTAGGACGGGTCTCAGGTTTGGTTTTAGAAGCATTGAGATATCACATATGGTATAATAAGGGTCTCGGGATTGGAATGGGAAGGAGTTGGATATCACATCTCAAGCTATCTCAGGATTGGAATGGGAAGGAGTTTGATATCACATCTCAAGCTATAGGAAGGGTCTCAGGATTGGAATGGTAATGAGTTGGATATCACATCTCATGCTATAGGAAGGTTCTCAGATTTGGTATAAGCATTGAGATATCACATCTCATGCTATAGGAAGGGCCTCAGGATTGGAATGGGAAGGAATTGTATATGACATCTCGGGCCATAGGAAGGGTCTCAGGTTTGGTATAAGCATTGAGATATCACATCTCTGCTATCGGATGGGTCTCAGGATAGGAATGGGAAGGAGTTGGATATCCCATCTCATGTTATAGGAAGGGTCTCAGGTTTGTTATTAGAAGCATTGAGATATCACATCTCATGCTATAGGAAGGGTCTCAGGATTGTAATGGGAAGAACTTGGATGTTACATCTCATGCTATAGGGAGGGTCTCAAGTTTGATATTACAAGCATTGAGATATCAAGTCTCATGGTATAGGAAGGGTCTCAGAATTGGAATGGGAAGGAGTTGGATATCACATCTCATGCCATAATATGGGTCTCAGGTTTGGTAGAAGCATTGGGATATCACATCTCATGCTATCGGAAGGGTATCAGTATTGGATTTGGAAGGAGTTGGATATCCCATTTCATGCTATAGGAAGGGTCTCAGGTTGGAATGGGAAGGAGTTGGATATCACATCTCATGTTATAGGAAGGGTCTCAGGATTGGAATGGGAAGGACTTGGATATCTTATCTCATGCTATAGGAAGGGTCTCAGGATTGGAATGGGAAGGAGTTTGATATCACATCTCATGCCATAGTATGGGTCTCAGGATTGGTAGAAGCATTGGGATATCACATCTCATGCTATCGGAAGGGTATCAGTATTGGATTTGGAAGGAGTTGGATATCCCATTTCATGCTATAGGAAGGGTCTCAGGTTGGAATGGGAAGGAGTTGGATATCACATCTCATGTTATAGGAAGGGTCTCAGGATTGGAATGGGAAGGACTTGGATATCATATCTCATGCTATAGGAAGGGTCTCATAATTGGAATGGGAAGGAGTTGGATATCACATCTCATGTTATAGGAAAGATCTCAGGTTTGGTATTAGAAACATTGAGACATCACATCTCATGTTATAGGAAGGGTCTCAGGATTGGAATGGGAAGAAGTTGGATATCACATCTCATGCTATAGGAAGGGTCTCAGGTTTGGTATAAGCATTGAGATATCACATCTCATGCTATAGGAAGGGTCTCAGGATTGGAATGGGAAGAAGTTGGATATCACATCTCATGCTATAGGAAGCATCTCAGATTTGGTATTAGAAGCATTGAGATATCACATCTCATGCTATAGGAATGGTCTCATGTTTGGAATGGGAATGAGTTGGATATCACATATGCTATAGGAAAGGTCTCAGCTTTGGAACGGGAAGGAGTTGGATATCACATCTCATGATATAGGAAGGGTCTCAGGTTTGGTATAAGCATTGAGATATCATATCTCTGCTATCGGAAGTGTCTCAGGATTGGAATGGGAAGGAGTTGGATATCCCATCTCATGTTATATGACGGGTCTCAGGTTTGTTATTAGAATCATTGAGATATCATATTGCATGCTGTAGGAAGGGTCTAAGGATTGGAATGGGAAGGACTTGGATATCACATCTCATGCTATAGATAGGCTCTCAGGTTTGGAAAGGGAAGGAGTTGGATATCACATTTCATGTTAGAGGAAGGATCTCAGGTTTGGTATTAGAGGCATTGAGATATCACATCTCATGCTATAGGAAGGGTCTCAGGTTTGGTATAAGCATTGAGATATCACATCTCATGCTATAGGAAGGGTCTCTGGATTGGAATGGAAGGAGTTGGATATCACATCTCGTTATAGGAAGGATCTCAGGTTTGGTATTAGAAGCATTGAGATATCACATCTCATGCTATAGGAAGGGTCTCAGGTTTGGTATAAGCATTGAGATATCACATCTCATGCTATAGGAAGGGTCTCAGGATTGGAATGGGAAGGAGTTGTATATGACATCTCATGCCGTAGGAAGGGTCTCAGGTTTGGTATAAGCATTGAGATATCACATCTTTGCAATCGTAAGGGTCTCAGGATTGGAATGGGAAGGAGTTGGATATCCCATCTCATGTTATAGGAAGAGTCTCAGGTTTGGTATTAGAAGCATTGAGATATCACATCTCATGCTATAGGAGGTGTCTCAGGATTGGAATGGGAAGGACTTGGATATCACATATGCTATAGGGAGGGTCTCAAGTTTGATATTAGAAGCATTGAGATATCACATCTCATGCTATAGGAGGTGTCTCAGGATTGGAATGGGAAGGACTTGGATATCACATATGCTATAGGGAGGGTCTCAGGTTTGATATTAGAAGCATTGAGATATCACATCTCATGCTATAGGAAGGGTCTCAGGATTGGAATGGGAAGGATTGGATATCACATCTCATGCTATAGGAAGGGTCTCAGGTTTGTTATAAGCAGTGAGATATCACATCTCATGATATCGGAAGGGTCTCAGGATTGGAATGGGAAGGAGCTGGATATCACATCTCATGATAAAGGAAGGGTCTAAGGTTTGGTATTAGAAGCATTGAGATATCACTTCTCATGCTATAGGAAGGGTCTCAGGATTGGAATGGGAAGGACTTGGATATCACATCTCATGCTATAGGGAGGGTCTCAAGTTTGATATTAGAAGCATTGAGATATCACATCTCATGATATCGGAAGGGTCTCAGGATTGGAATGGGAAGGATTTGGATATCACATCTCATGTTATAGGACGGGTCTCAGGTTTGGTATTAGAAGCATTGAGATATCAAGTCTCATGGTATAGGAAGGGTCTCCGAATTGGAATGGGAAGGAGTTGGATATCACATCTCAAGCTATAGGAAGGGTCTCAGGATTGGAATGGGAAGGAGTTTGATATCACATCTCATGCCATAGTATGGGTCTCAGGTTTGGTAGAAGCATTGGGATATCACATCTCATGCTATCGGAAGGGTATCAGTATTGGATTTGGAAGGAGTTGGATATCCCATCTCATGTTATAGGAAGGGTCTCAGGATTGGAATGGGAAGGACTTGGATATCATTTCTCATGCTATAGGAAGGGTCTCATAATTGGAATGGGAAGGAGTTGGATATCACATCTCATGTTATAGGAAAGATCTCAGGTTTGGTATTAGAAGCATTGAGACATCACATCTCATGTTATAGGAAGGGTCTCAGGATTGGAATGGGAAGAAGTTGGATATCACATCTCATGCTATAGGAAGGGTCTCAGGTTTGGTATAAGCATTGAGATATCACATCTCATGCTATAGGAAGGGTCTCAGGATTGGAATGGGAAGAAGTTGGATATCACATCTCATGCTATAGGAAGCATCTCAGATTTGGTATTAGAAGCATTGAGATATCACATCTCATGCTATCGGAAGGGTCTCAGGATTGGAATGGGAAGGAGTTGTATATGACATCTCATGCCGTAGGAAGGGTCTCAGGTTTGGTATAAGCATTGAGATATCACATCTTTGCAATCGAAAGGGTCTCAGGATTGGAATGGGAAGGAGTTGGATATCCCATCTCATGTTATAGGAAGAGTCTCAGGTTTGGTATTAGAAGCATTGAGACATCACATCTCATGTTATAGGAAGGGTCTCAGGATTGGAATGGGAAGAAGTTGGATATCACATCTCATGCTATAGGAAGGATCTCAGATTTGGTATTAGAAGCATTGAGATATCAAGTATCATGGTATAGGAAGGGTCTCAGAATTGGAATGGGAAGGAGTTGGATATCACATCTCAAGCTATAGGAAGGGTCTCAGGATTGGAATGGGAAGGAGTTTGATATCACATCTCATGCCATAGTATGGGTCTCAGGTTTGGTAGAAGCATTGGGATATCACATCTCATGCTATCGGAAGGGTATCAGTATTGGATTTGGAAGGAGTTGGATATCCCATCTCATGCTATAGGAAGGGTCTCAGGTTGGAATGGGAAGGAGTTGGATATCACATCTCATGTTATAGGAAGGGTCTCAGGATTGGAATGGGAAGGACTTGGATATCATATCTAATGCTATAGGAAGGGTCTCAGAATTGGAATGGGAAGGAGTTGGATGTCATCTCATGTTATAGGAAAGATCTCAGGTTTGGTATTAGAAGCATTGAGACATCACATCTCATGTTATAGGAAGGGTCTCAGGATTGGAATGGGAAGAAGTTGGATATCACATCTCATGCTATAGGAAGGGTCTCAGGTTTGGTATAAGCTTTGAGATATCACATCTCATGCTATAGGAAGGGTCTCAGGATTGGAATGGGAAGAAATTGGATATCACATCTCATGATAAAGGAAGGGTCTAAGGTTTGGTATTAGAAGCATTGAGATATCACTTCTCATGCTATAGGAAGGGTCTCAGGATTGGAATGGGAAGGACTTGGATATCACATCTCATGCTATAGGGAGGGTCTCAAGTTTGATATTAGAAGCATTGAGATATCACATCTCATGATATCGGAAGGGTCTCAGGATTGGAATGGGAAGGATTTGGATATCACATCTCATGTTATAGGACGGGTCTCAGGTTTGGTATTAGAAGCATTGAGACATCACATCTCATGTTATAGGAAGGGTCTCAGGATTGGAATGGGAAGAAGTTGGATATCACATCTCATGCTATAGGAAGGGTCTCAGGTTTGTTATAAGCAGTGAGATATCACATCTCATGATATCGGAAGGGTCTCAGGATTGGAATGGGAAGGAGCTGGATATCACATCTCATGATAAAGGAAGGGTCTAAGGTTTGGTATTAGAAGCATTGAGATATCACTTCTCATGCTATAGGAAGGGCCTCAGGATTGGAATGGGAAGAAGTTGGATATCACATCTCATGCTATAGGAAGGGTCTCAGGTTTGTTATAAGCATTGAGATATCAAGTCTCATGGTATAGGAAGGGTCTCAGAATTGGAATGGGAAGGAGTTGGATATCACATCTCAAGCTATAGGAAGGGTCTCAGGATTGGAATGGGAAGGAGTTTGATATCACATCTCATGCCATAGTATGGGTCTCAGGTTTGGTAGAAGCATTGGGATATCACATCTCACGCTATCGGAAGGGTATCAGTATTGGATTTGGAAGGAGTTGGATATCCCATCTCATGTTATAGGAAGGGTCTCAGGATTGGAATGGGAAGGACTTGGATATCATATCTCATGCTATAGGAAGGGTCTCATAATTGGAATGGGAAGGAGTTGGATATCACATCTCATGTTATAGGAAAGATCTCAGGTTTGGTATTAGAAGCATTGAGACATCACATCTCATGTTATAGGAAGGGTCTCAGGATTGGAATGGGAAGAAGTTGGATATCACATCTCATGCTATAGGAAGGGTCTCAGGTTTGGTATAAGCATTGAGATATCACATCTCATGCTATAGGAAGGGTCTCAGGATTGGAATGGGAAGAAGTTGGATATCACATCTCATGCTATAGGAAGCATCTCAGATTTGGTATTAGAAGCATTGAGATATCACATCTCATGCTATCGGAAGGGTCTCAGGATTGGAATGGGAAGGAGTTGTATATGACATCTCATGCCGTAGGAAGGGTCTCAGGTTTGGTATAAGCATTGAGATATCACATCTTTGCAATCGAAAGGGTCTCAGGATTGGAATGGGAAGGAGTTGGATATCCCATCTCATGTTATAGGAAGAGTCTCAGGTTTGGTATTAGAAGCATTGAGATATCACATCTCATGCATTAGGAAGTGTCTCAGGATTGGAATGGGAAGGACTTGGATATCACATGCTATAGGGAGGGTCTCAAGTTTGATATTAGAAGCATTGAGATATCACATCTCATGCTATAGGAAGGGTCTCAGGATTGGAATGGGAAGGATTGGATATCACATCTCATGCTATAGGAAGGGTCTCAGGTTTGTTATAAGCAGTGAGAAACATCTCATGCTATAGGAAGTGTCTCAGGATTGGAATGGGAAGGAGTTGGATATCACATCTCATGCTATAGGAAGGGTCTCAGGTTTGGTAGCATTGAGATATCACATCTCATGCTATAGGAATGGTCTCAGGATTGGAATGGGAAGAAGTTGGATATCACATCTCATGCTATAGGAAGGATCTCAGATTTGGTATTAGAAGCATTGAGATATCAAGTCTCATGGTATAGGAAGGGTCTCAGAATTGGAATGGGAAGGAGTTGGATATCACATCTCAAGCTATAGGAAGGGTCTCAGGATTGGAATGGGAAGGAGTTTGATATCACATCTCATGCCATAGTATGGGTCTCAGGTTTGGTAGAAGCATTGGGATATCACATCTCATGCTATCGGAAGGGTATCAGTATTGGATTTGGAAGGAGTTGGATATCCCATCTCATGCTATAGGAAGGGTCTCAGGTTGGAATGGGAAGGAGTTGGATATCACATCTCATGTTATAGGAAGGGTCTCAGGATTGGAATGGGAAGGACTTGGATATCATATCTAATGCTATAGGAAGGGTCTCAGAATTGGAATGGGAAGGAGTTGGATGTCATCTCATGTTATAGGAAAGATCTCAGGTTTGGTATTAGAAGCATTGAGACATCACATCTCATGTTATAGGAAGGGTCTCAGGATTGGAATGGGAAGGACTTGGATATCACATATGCTATAGGGAGGGTCTCAAGTTTGATATTAGAAGCATTGAGATATCACATCTCATGCTATAGGAAGGGTCTCAGGATTGGAATGGGAAGGATTGGATATCACATCTCATGCTATAGGAAGGGTCTCAGGTTTGTTATAAGCAGTGAGAAACATCTCATGCTATAGGAAGTGTCTCAGGATTGGAATGGGAAGGAGTTGGATATCACATCTCATGCCATAGTATGGGTCTCAGGTTTGGTAGAAGCATTGGGATATCACATCTCATGCTATCGGAAGGGTATCAGTATTGGATTTGGAAGGAGTTGGATATCCCATCTCATGCTAAAGGAAGGGTCTCGGGTTGGAATGGGAAGGAGTTGGATATCACATCTCATGTTATAGGAAGGGTTTCAGGATTGGAATGGGAAGGAGTTGGATATCACATCTCAAGCTATAGGAAGGGTCTCAGGATTGGAATGGGAAGGAGTTTGATATCACATCTCATGCCATAGTATGGGTCTCAGGTTTGGTAGAAGCATTGGGATATCACATCTCATGCTATCGGAAGGGTATCAGTATTGGATTTGGAAGGAGTTGGATATCCCATCTCATGTTATAGGAAGGGTCTCAGGATTGGAATGGGAAGGACTTGGATATCATATCTCATGCTATAGGAAGGGTCTCATAATTGGAATGGGAAGGAGTTGGATATCACATCTCATGTTATAGGAAAGATCTCAGGTTTGGTATTAGAAGCATTGAGACATCACATCTCATGTTATAGGAAGGGTCTCAGGATTGGAATGGGAAGAAGTTGGATATCACATCTCATGCTATAGGAAGGGTCTCAGGTTTGGTATAAGCATTGAGATATCACATCTCATGCTATAGGAAGGGTCTCAGGATTGGAATGGGAAGAAGTTGGATATCACATCTCATGCTATAGGAAGCATCTCAGATTTGGTATTAGAAGCATTGAGATATCACATCTCATGCTATCGGAAGGGTCTCAGGATTGGAATGGGAAGGAGTTGTATATGACATCTCATGCCGTAGGAAGGGTCTCAGGTTTGGTATAAGCATTGAGATATCACATCTTTGCAATCGAAAGGGTCTCAGGATTGGAATGGGAAGGAGTTGGATATCCCATCTCATGTTATAGGAAGAGTCTCAGGTTTGGTATTAGAAGCATTGAGATATCACATCTCATGCATTAGGAAGTGTCTCAGGATTGGAATGGGAAGGACTTGGATATCACATATGCTATAGGGAGGGTCTCAAGTTTGATATTAGAAGCATTGAGATATCACATCTCATGCTATAGGAAGGGTCTCAGGATTGGAATGGGAAGGATTGGATATCACATCTCATGCTATAGGAAGGGTCTCAGGTTTGTTATAAGCAGTGAGAAACATCTCATGCTATAGGAAGTGTCTCAGGATTGGAATGGGAAGGAGTTGGATATCACATCTCATGCTATAGGAAGGGTTTCAGGTTTGGTAGCATTGAGATATCACATCTCATGCTATAGGAAGGGTCTCAGGATTGGAATGGGAAGAAGTTGGATATCACATCTCATGCTATAGGAAGGATCTCAGATTTGGTATTAGAAGCATTGAGATATCAAGTCTCATGGTATAGGAAGGGTCTCAGAATTGGAATGGGAAGGAGTTGGATATCACATCTCAAGCTATAGGAAGGGTCTCAGGATTGGAATGGGAAGGAGTTTGATATCACATCTCATGCCATAGTATGGGTCTCAGGTTTGGTAGAAGCATTGGGATATCACATCTCATGCTATCGGAAGGGTATCAGTATTGGATTTGGAAGGAGTTGGATATCCCATCTCATGCTATAGGAAGGGTCTCAGGTTGGAATGGGAAGGAGTTGGATATCACATCTCATGTTATAGGAAGGGTCTCAGGATTGGAATGGGAAGGACTTGGATATCATATCTAATGCTATAGGAAGGGTCTCAGAATTGGAATGGGAAGGAGTTGGATGTCATCTCATGTTATAGGAAAGATCTCAGGTTTGGTATTAGAAGCATTGAGACATCACATCTCATGTTATAGGAAGGGTCTCAGGATTGGAATGGGAAGGACTTGGATATCACATATGCTATAGGGAGGGTCTCAAGTTTGATATTAGAAGCATTGAGATATCACATCTCATGCTATAGGAAGGGTCTCAGGATTGGAATGGGAAGGATTGGATATCACATCTCATGCTACAGGAAGGGTCTCAGGTTTGTTATAAGCAGTGAGAAACATCTCATGCTATAGGAAGTGTCTCAGGATTGGAATGGGAAGGAGTTGGATATCACATCTCATGCTATAGGAAGGGTCTCAGGTTTGGTAGCATTGAGATATCACATCTCATGCTATAGGAAGGGTCTCAGGATTGGAATGGGAAGAAGTTGGATATCACATCTCATGCTATAGGAAGGATCTCAGATTTGGTATTAGAAGCATTGAGATATCAAGTCTCATGGTATAGGAAGGGTCTCAGAATTGGAATGGGAAGGAGTTGGATATCAAATCTCAAGCTATAGGAAGGGTCTCAGGATTGGAATGGGAAGGAGTTTGATATCACATCTCATGCCATAGTATGGGTCTCAGGTTTGGTAGAAGCATTGGGATATCACATCTCATGCTATCGGAAGGGTATCAGTATTGGATTTGGAAGGAGTTGGATATCCCATCTCATGCTATAGGAAGGGTCTCAGGTTGGAATGGGAAGGAGTTGGATATCACATCTCATGTTATAGGAAGGGTCTCAGGATTGGAATGGGAAGGACTTGGATATCATATCTAATGCTATAGGAAGGGTCTCAGAATTGGAATGGGAAGGAGTTGGATGTCATCTCATGTTATAGGAAAGATCTCAGGTTTGGTATTAGAAGCATTGAGACATCACATCTCATGTTATAGGAAGGGTCTCAGGATTGGAATGGGAAGAAGTTGGATATCACATCTCATGCTATAGGAAGGGTCTCAGGTTTGGTATAAGCTTTGAGATATCACATCTCATGCTATAGGAAGGGTCTCAGGATTGGAATGGGAAGAAATTGGATATCACATCTCATGATAAAGGAAGGGTCTAAGGTTTGGTATTAGAAGCATTGAGATATCACTTCTCATGCTATAGGAAGGGTCTCAGGATTGGAATGGGAAGGACTTGGATATCACATCTCATGCTATAGGGAGGGTCTCAAGTTTGATATTAGAAGCATTGAGATATCACATCTCATGATATCGGAAGGGTCTCAGGATTGGAATGGGAAGGATTTGGATATCACATCTCATGTTATAGGACGGGTCTCAGGTTTGGTATTAGAAGCATTGAGACATCACATCTCATGTTATAGGAAGGGTCTCAGGATTGGAATGGGAAGAAGTTGGATATCACATCTCATGCTATAGGAAGGGTCTCAGGTTTGTTATAAGCAGTGAGATATCACATCTCATGATATCGGAAGGGTCTCAGGATTGGAATGGGAAGGAGCTGGATATCACATCTCATGATAAAGGAAGGGTCTAAGGTTTGGTATTAGAAGCATTGAGATATCACTTCTCATGCTATAGGAAGGGTCTCAGGATTGGAATGGGAAGTTCTTGGATATCACATCTCATGCTATAGGGAGGGTCTCAAGTTTGATATTAGAAGCATTGAGATATCACATCTCATGATATCGGAAGGGTCTCAGGATTGGAATGGGAAGGATTTGGATATCACATCTCATGTTATAGGACGGGTCTCAGGTTTGGTATTAGAAGCATTGAGATATCAAGTCTCATGGTATAGGAAGGGTCTCAGAATTGGAATGGGAAGGAGTTGGATATCACATCTCAAGCTATAGGAAGGGTCTCAGGATTGGAATGGGAAGGAGTTTGATATCACATCTCATGCCATAGTATGGGTCTCAGGTTTGGTAGAAGCATTGGGATATCACATCTCATGCTATCGGAAGGGTATCAGTATTGGATTTGGAAGGAGTTGGATATCCCATTTCATGCTATAGGAAGGGTCTCAGGTTGGAATGGGAAGGAGTTGGATATCACATTTCATGTTATAGGAAGGGTCTCAGGATTGGAATGGGAAGGACTTGGATATCATATCTCATGCTATAGGAAGGGTCTCATAATTGGAATGGGAAGGAGTTGGATATCACATCTCATGTTATAGGAAAGATCTCAGGTTTGGTATTAGAAGCATTGAGACATCACATCTCATGTTATAGGAAGGGTCTCAGGATTGGAATGGGAAGAAGTTGGATATCACATCTCATGCTATAGGAAGGGTCTCAGGTTTGGTATAAGCATTGAGATATCACATCTCATGCTATAGGAAGGGTCTCAGGATTGGAATGGGAAGAAGTTGGATATCACATCTCATGCTATAGGAAGCATCTCAGATTTGGTATTAGAAGCATTGAGATATCACATCTCATGCTATCGGAAGGGTCTCAGGATTGGAATGGGAAGGAGTTGTATATGACATCTCATGCCGTAGGAAGGGTCTCAGGTTTGGTATAAGAATTGAGATATCACATCTTTGCAATCGAATGGGTCTCAGGATTGGAATGGGAAGGAGTTGGATATCCCATCTCATGTTATAGGAAGAGTCTCAGGTTTGGTATTAGAAGCATTGAGATATCACATCTCATGCTATAGGAAGTGTCTCAGGATTGGAATGGGAAGGACTTGGATATCACATATGCTATAGGGAGGGTCTCAAGTTTGATATTAGAAGCATTGAGATATCACATCTCATGCTATAGGAAGGGTCTCAGGATTGGAATGGGAAGGATTGGATATCACATCTCATGCTATAGGAAGGGTCTCAGGTTTGTTATAAGCAGTGAGATACATCTCATGCTATAGGAAGTGTCTCAGGATTGGAATGGGAAGGAGTTGGATATCACATCTCATGCTATAGGAAGGGTCTCAGGTTTGGTAGCATTGAGATATCACATCTCATGCTATAGGAAGGGTCTCAGGATTGGAATGGGAAGAAGTTGGATATCCCATCCCATGTTATAGGACGGGTCTCTGGTTTGGTATTAGAATCATTGAGATATCACATCGCATGCTGTAGGAAGGGTCTAAGGATTGGAATGGGATGGACTTGGACATCACATCTCATGCTATAGGTAGGCTCTCAGGTTTGGTATAAGCATTGAGATATCACATCTCATGGTATAGGAAGGGTCTCAGGATTGGAATTGGACGGATTTGGATATCACATCTCATGCTATAGGAAGGGTCTCAGGTTTGGTATACGCATGGAGATATCACTTCTCATGCTATAGGAAGGGTCTCAGGATTGGAATGGGAAGGAGTTGGATATCACATCTCATGCTATAGGAAGGGTCTCTGATTTGGTATAAGCATTGAGATATCACATCTCATGCTATAGGAAGGGTCTCAGGATTGGAATTGGAAGGAGTTGTATATGACATCTCAGGCTATAGGAAGGGTCTCAGGTTTGGTATAAGCATTGAGATATCACATCTCTGCTATCGGAAGGGTCTCAGGATTGGAATGGGAAGGACTTGGATGTCACATCTCATGCTATAGGGAGGGTCTCAAGTTTGATATTAGAAGCATTGAGATAACAAATCTCATGATATCGGAAGGGTCTCAGGATTGGAATGGGAAGGAGTTGGATATCACATCTCATGATATAGGAAGGGTCTAAGGTTTGGAAGGGGAAGGATTTGGATATCACATCTCATGTTATAGGACGGGTCTCAGGTTTGGTATTAGAAGCATTGAGATATCAAGTCTCATGGTATAGGAAGGGTCTCAGAATTGGAATGGGAAGGAGTTGGATAACACATCTCAAGCTATAGGAAGGGTCTCAGGATTGGAATGGGAAGAAGTTTGATATCACATCTCATGCCATAGTATGGGTCTCAGGTTTGGTAGAAGCATTGGGATATCACATCTCATGCTATCGGAAGGGTATCAGTATTGGATTTGGAAGGAGTTGGATATCCCATCATGCTATAGGAAGGGTCTCAGGTTGGAATGGGAAGGAGTTGGATATCACATCTCATGTTATAGGAAGGGTCTCAGGATTGGAATGGGAAGGACTTGGATATCATATCTCATGCTATGGGAAGGCTCTCAGGTTTGGAAGGGGAAGGAGTTGGATATCACACCTCAAGCTATAGGAAGGGTCTCAGGTTTGGAATGGGAAGGAGTTGGATATCACATCTCAAGCTATAGGAAGAGTCTCAGGTTTGGTATAAGCATTGAGATATCACATCTCATGCTATAGGAAGGGTCTCAGAATTGGAATGGGAAGGAGTTGGATATCACATCTCATGTTATAGGAAAGATCTCAGGTTTGGTATTAGAAGCATTGAGACATCAAATCTCATGTTATAGGAAGGGTCTCAGGATTGGAATGGGAAGAAGTTGGATATCACATCTCATGCTATAGGAAGGGTCTCAGGTTTGGTATAAGCATTGAGATATCACATCTCATGCTATAGGAAGGGTCTCAGGATTGGAATGGGAAGGAGTTGTATATGACATCTCATGCCATAGGAAGGGTCTCAGGTTTGGTATAAGCATTGAGATATCACATCACATGCTATAGGAAGGGTCTCGGGATTGGAATGGGAAGGACTTGGATATCACATCTCATGCTATAGGCAGGGTCTCAGGTTTGGAAAGGGAAGGAGTTGGATATCACATTTCATGTTAGAGGTAGGATCTCAGGTTTGGTATTAGAGGCATTGAGATATCACATCTCATGCTATCAGAAGGGTCTCAGGATTGGAATGGGAAGGAGTTGGATATCACATCTCATGCTAAAGGGAGGGTCTCAGGTTTGGAAAGGGAAGGATTTGGATATCACATCTCATGTTATAGGAAGGATCTCAGGTTTGGTATTAGAAGCATTGAGATATCACATCTCATGCTATCGGAAGTATCTCAGGTTTGGTATTAGAGGCATTGAGATATCACATCTCATGCTATCATAAGAGTCTCAGGATTGGAATGGGAAGGAGTTGGATAGCACATCTCATGCTATAGGAAGTGTCTCAGGATTGGAATGGGAAGGAGTTGGATATCACATCTCATGTTATAGGAAGGATCTCAGGTTTGGTATTAGAAGCATTGAGATATCACTTCTCATGCTATAGGGAGGGTCTCAGGATTGGAATGGGAAGTATTTGGATATCACATCTCATGCTATAGGGAGGGTCTCAAGTTTGATATTAGAAGCATTGAGATATCACATCTCATGATATCGGAAGGGTCTCAGGATTGGAATGGGAAGGAGTTGGATATCACATCTCATGATAAAGGAAGGGTCTAAGGTTTGGTATTAGAAGCATTGAGATATCACTTCTCATGCTATAGGAAGGGTCTCAGGATTGGAATGGGAAGGACTTGGATATCACATCTCATGCTATAGGGAGGGTCTCAAGTTTGATATTAGAAGCATTGAGATATCACATCTCATGATATCGGAAGGGTCTCAGGATTGGAATGGGAAGGATTTGGATATCACATCTCATGTTATAGGACGGGTCTCAGGATTGGAATGGGAAGGAGTTTGATATCACATCTCATGCCATAGTATGGGTCTCAGGTTTGGTAGAAGCATTGGGATATCACATCTCATGCTATCGGAAGGGTATCAGTATTGGATTTGGAAGGAGTTGGATATCCCATCTCATGCTAAAGGAAGGGTCTCAGGTTGGAATGGGAAGGAGTTGGATATCACATCTCATGTTATAGGAAGGGTCTCAGGATTGGAATGGGAAGGAGTTGGATATCACATCTCAAGCTATAGGAAGGGTCTCAGGATTGGAATGGGAAGGAGTTTGATATCACATCTCATGCCATAGTATGGGTCTCAGGTTTGGTAGAAGCATTGGGATATCACATCTCATGCTATCGGAAGGGTATCAGTATTGGATTTGGAAGGAGTTGGATATCCCATCTCATGTTATAGGAAGGGTCTCAGGATTGGAATGGGAAGGACTTGGATATCATATCTCATGCTATAGGAAGGGTCTCATAATTGGAATGGGAAGGAGTTGGATATCACATCTCATGTTATAGGAAAGATCTCAGGTTTGTTATTAGAAGCATTGAGACATCACATCTCATGTTATAGGAAGGGTCTCAGGATTGGAATGGGAAGAAGTTGGATATCACATCTCATGCTATAGGAAGGGTCTCAGGTTTGGTATAAGCATTGAGATATCACATCTCATGCTATAGGAAGGGTCTCAGGATTGGAATGGGAAGAAGTTGGATATCACATCTCATGCTATAGGAAGCATCTCAGATTTGGTATTAGAAGCATTGAGATATCACATCTCATGCTATCGGAAGGGTCTCAGGATTGGAATGGGAAGGAGTTGTATATGACATCTCATGCCGTAGGAAGGGTCTCAGGTTTGGTATAAGCATTGAGATATCACATCTTTGCAATCGAAAGGGTCTCAGGATTGGAATGGGAAGGAGTTGGATATCCCATCTCATGTTATAGGAAGAGTCTCAGGTTTGGTATTAGAAGCATTGAGATATCACATCTCATCCTATAGGAAGTGTCTCAGGATTGGAATGGGAAGGACTTGAATATCACATATGCTATAGGGAGGGTCTCACGTTTGATATTAGAAGCATTGAGATATCACATCTCATGCTATAGGAAGGGTCTCAGGATTGGAATGGGAAGGATTGGATATCACATCTCATGCTATAGGAAGGGTCTCAGGTTTGTTATAAGCAGTGAGAAACATCTCATGCTATAGGAAGTGTCTCAGGATTGGAATGGGAAGGAGTTGGATATCACATCTCATGCTATAGGAAGGGTCTCAGGTTTGGTAGCATTGAGATATCACATCTCATGCTATAGGAAGGGTCTCAGGATTGGAATGGGAAGAAGTTGGATATCACATCTCATGCTATAGGAAGGATCTCAGATTTGGTATTAGAAGCATTGAGATATCAAGTCTCATGGTATAGGAAGGGTCTCAGAATTGGAATGGGAAGGAGTTGGATATCACAACACAAGCTATAGGAAGGGTATCAGTATTGGATTTGGAAGGAGTTGGATATCCCATCTCATGCTATAGGAAGGGTCTCAGGTTGGAATGGGAAGGAGTTGGATATCACATCTCATGTTATAGGAAGGGTCTCAGGATTGGAATGGGAAGGACTTGGATATCATATCTAATGATATAGGAAGGGTCTCAGAATTGGAATGGGAAGGAGTTGGATATCATCTCATGTTATAGGAAAGATCTCAGGTTTGGTATTAGAAGCATTGAGACATCACATCTCATGTTATAGGAAGGGTCTCAGGATTGGAATGGGAAGAAGTTGGATATCACATCTCATGCTATAGGAAGGGTCTCAGGTTTGGTATAAGCTTTGAGATATCACATCACATGCTATAGGAAGGGTTTCAGGATTGGAATGGGAAGAAGTTGGATATCACATCTCATGATAAAGGAAGGGTCTAAGGTTTGGTATTAGAAGCATTGAGATATCACTTCTCATGCTATAGGAAGGGTCTCAGGATTGGAATGGGAAGGACTTGGATATCACATCTCATGCTATAGGGAGGGTCTCAAGTTTGATATTAGAAGCATTGAGATATCACATCTCATGATATCGGAAGGGTCTCAGGATTGGAATGGGAAGGATTTGGATATCACATCTCATGTTATAGGACGGGTCTCAGGTTTGGTATTAGAAGCATTGAGACATCACATCTCATGTTATAGGAAGGGTCTCAGGATTGGAATGGGAAGAAGTTGGATATCACATCTCATGCTATAGGAAGGGTCTCAGGTTTGTTATAAGCAGTGAGATATCACATCTCATGATATCGGAAGAGTCTCAGGATTGGAATGGGAAGGAGCTGGATATCACATCTCATGATAAAGGAAGGGTCTAAGGTTTGGTATTAGAAGCATTGAGATATCACTTCTCATGCTATAGGAAGGGTCTCAGGATTGGAATGGGAAGGACTTGGATATCACATCTCATGCTATAGGGAGGGTCTCAAGTTTGATATTAGAAGCATTGAGATATCACATCTCATGATATCGGAAGGGTCTCAGGATTGGAATGGGAAGGATTTGGATATCACATCTCATGTTATAGGACGGGTCTCAGGTTTGGTATTAGAAGCATTGAGACATCACATCTCATGTTATAGGAAGGGTCTCAGGATTGGAATGGGAAGAAGTTGGATATCACATCTCATGCTATAGGAAGGGTCTCAGGTTTGTTATAAGCAGTGAGATATCACATCTCATGATATCGGAAGGGTCTCAGGATTGGAATGGGAAGGAGCTGGATATCACATCTCATGATAAAGGAAGGGTCTAAGGTTTGGTATTAGAAGCATTGAGATATCACTTCTCATGCTATAGGAAGGGTCTCAGGATTGGAATGGGAAGGTCTTGGATATCACATCTCATGCTATAGGGAGGGTCTCAAGTTTGATATTAGAAGCATTGAGATATCACATCTCATGATATCGGAAGGGTCTCAGGATTGGAATGGGAAGGATTTGGATATCACATCTCATGTTATAGGACGAGTCTCAGGTTTGGTATTAGAAGCATTGAGATATCAAGTCTCATGGTATAGGAAGGGTCTCAGAATTGGAATGGGAAGGAGTTGGATATCACATCTCAAGCTATAGGAAGGGTCTCAGGATTGGATTGGGAAGGAGTTTGATATCACATCTCATGCCATAGTATGGGTCTCAGGTTTGGTAGAAGCATTGGGATATCACATCTCATGCTATCGGAAGGGTATCAGTATTGGATTTGGAAGGAGTTGGATATCCCATTTCATGCTATAGGAAGGGTCTCAGGTTGGAATGGGAAGGAGTTGGATATCACATTTCATGTTATAGGAAGGGTCTCAGGATTGGAATGGGAAGGACTTGGATATCATATCTCATGCTATAGGAAGGGTCTCATAATTGGAATGGGAAGGAGTTGGATATCACATCTCATGTTATAGGAAAGATCTCAGGTTTGGTATTAGAAGCATTGAGACATCACATCTCATGTTATAGGAAGGGTCTCAGGATTGGAATGGGAAGAAGTTGGATATCACATCTCATGCTATAGGAAGGGTCTCAGGTTTGGTATAAGCATTGAGATATCACATCTCATGCTATAGGAAGGGTCTCAGGATTGGAATGGGAAGAAGTTGGATATCACATCTCATGCTATAGGAAGCATCTCAGATTTGGTATTAGAAGCATTGAGATATCACATCTCATGCTATAGGAAGTGTCTCAGGATTGGAATGGGAAGGACTTGGATATCACATATGCTATAGGGAGGGTCTCAGGTTTGGTATTAGAAGCATTGAGACATCAAATCTCATGTTATAGGAAGGGTCTCAGGATTGGAATGGGAAGAAGTTGGATATCACATCTCATGCTATAGGAAGGGTCTCAGGTTTGGTATAAGCATTGAGATATCACATCTCATGCTATAGGAAGGGTCTCAGGATTGGAATGGGAAGGAGTTGTATATGACATCTCATGCCATAGGAAGGGTCTCAGGTTTGGTATAAGCATTGAGATATCACATCACATGCTATAGGAAGGGTCTCGGGATTGGAATGGGAAGGACTTGGATATCACATCTCATGCTATAGGCAGGGTCTCAGGTTTGGAAAGGGAAGGAGTTGGATATCACATTTCATGTTAGAGGTAGGATCTCAGGTTTGGTATTAGAGGCATTGAGATATCACATCTCATGCTATCAGAAGGGTCTCAGGATTGGAATGGGAAGGAGTTGGATATCACATCTCATGCTAAAGGGAGGGTCTCAGGTTTGGAAAGGGAAGGATTTGGATATCACATCTCATGTTATAGGAAGGATCTCAGGTTTGGTATTAGAAGCATTGAGATATCACATCTCATGCTATCGGAAGTATCTCAGGTTTGGTATTAGAGGCATTGAGATATCACATCTCATGCTATCATAAGAGTCTCAGGATTGGAATGGGAAGGAGTTGGATAGCACATCTCATGCTATAGGAAGTGTCTCAGGATTGGAATGGGAAGGAGTTGGATATCACATCTCATGTTATAGGAAGGATCTCAGGTTTGGTATTAGAAGCATTGAGATATCACTTCTCATGCTATAGGGAGGGTCTCAGGATTGGAATGGGAAGTATTTGGATATCACATCTCATGCTATAGGGAGGGTCTCAAGTTTGATATTAGAAGCATTGAGATATCACATCTCATGATATCGGAAGGGTCTCAGGATTGGAATGGGAAGGAGTTGGATATCACATCTCATGATAAAGGAAGGGTCTAAGGTTTGGTATTAGAAGCATTGAGATATCACTTCTCATGCTATAGGAAGGGTCTCAGGATTGGAATGGGAAGGACTTGGATATCACATCTCATGCTATAGGGAGGGTCTCAAGTTTGATATTAGAAGCATTGAGATATCACATCTCATGATATCGGAAGGGTCTCAGGATTGGAATGGGAAGGATTTGGATATCACATCTCATGTTATAGGACGGGTCTCAGGATTGGAATGGGAAGGAGTTTGATATCACATCTCATGCCATAGTATGGGTCTCAGGTTTGGTAGAAGCATTGGGATATCACATCTCATGCTATCGGAAGGGTATCAGTATTGGTTTTGGAAGGAGTTGGATATCCCATCTCATGCTAAAGGAAGGGTCTCAGGTTGGAATGGGAAGGAGTTGGATATCACATCTCATGTTATAGGAAGGGTCTCAGGATTGGAATGGGAAGGAGTTGGATATCACATCTCAAGCTATAGGAAGGGTCTCAGGATTGGAATGGGAAGGAGTTTGATATCACATCTCATGCCATAGTATGGGTCTCAGGTTTGGTAGAAGCATTGGGATATCACATCTCATGCTATCGGAAGGGTATCAGTATTGGATTTGGAAGGAGTTGGATATCCCATCTCATGTTATAGGAAGGGTCTCAGGATTGGAATGGGAAGGACTTGGATATCATATCTCATGCTATAGGAAGGGTCTCATAATTGGAATGGGAAGGAGTTGGATATCACATCTCATGTTATAGGAAAGATCTCAGGTTTGTTATTAGAAGCATTGAGACATCACATCTCATGTTATAGGAAGGGTCTCAGGATTGGAATGGGAAGAAGTTGGATATCACATCTCATGCTATAGGAAGGGTCTCAGGTTTGGTATAAGCATTGAGATATCACATCTCATGCTATAGGAAGGGTCTCAGGATTGGAATGGGAAGAAGTTGGATATCACATCTCATGCTATAGGAAGCATCTCAGAATTGGTATTAGAAGCATTGAGATATCACATCTCATGCTATCGGAAGGGTCTCAGGATTGGAATGGGAAGGAGTTGTATATGACATCTCATGCCGTAGGAAGGGTCTCAGGTTTGGTATAAGCATTGAGATATCACATCTTTGCAATCGAAAGGGTCTCAGGATTGGAATGGGAAGGAGTTGGATATCCCATCTCATGTTATAGGAAGAGTCTCAGGTTTGGTATTAGAAGCATTGAGATATCACATCTCATGCTATAGGAAGTGTCTCAGGATTGGAATGGGAAGGACTTGAATATCACATATGCTATAGGGAGGGTCTCACGTTTGATATTAGAAGCATTGAGATATCACATCTCATGCTATAGGAAGGGTCTCAGGATTGGAATGGGAAGGATTGGATATCACATCTCATGCTATAGGAAGGGTCTCAGGTTTGTTATAAGCAGTGAGAAACATCTCATGCTATAGGAAGTGTCTCAGGATTGGAATGGGAAGGAGTTGGATATCACATCTCATGCTATAGGAAGGGTCTCAGGTTTGGTAGCATTGAGATATCACATCTCATGCTATAGGAAGGGTCTCAGGATTGGAATGGGAAGAAGTTGGATATCACATCTCATGCTATAGGAAGGATCTCAGATTTGGTATTAGAAGCATTGAGATATCAAGTCTCATGGTATAGGAAGGGTCTCAGAATTGGAATGGGAAGGAGTTGGATATCACATCACAAGCTATAGGAAGGGTATCAGTATTGGATTTGGAAGGAGTTGGATATCCCATCTCATGCTATAGGAAGGGTCTCAGGTTGGAATGGGAAGGAGTTGGATATCACATCTCATGTTATAGGAAGGGTCTCAGGATTGGAATGGGAAGGACTTGGATATCATATCTAATGATATAGGAAGGGTCTCAGAATTGGAATGGGAAGGAGTTGGATATCATCTCATGTTATAGGAAAGATCTCAGGTTTGGTATTAGAAGCATTGAGACATCACATCTCATGTTATAGGAAGGGTCTCAGGATTGGAATGGGAAGAAGTTGGATATCACATCTCATGCTATAGGAAGGGTCTCAGGTTTGGTATAAGCTTTGAGATATCACATCTCATGCTATAGGAAGGGTTTCAGGATTGGAATGGGAAGAAGTTGGATATCACATCTCATGATAAAGGAAGGGTCTAAGGTTTGGTATTAGAAGCATTGAGATATCACTTCTCATGCTATAGGAAGGGTCTCAGGATTGGAATGGGAAGGACTTGGATATCACATCTCATGCTATAGGGAGGGTCTCAAGTTTGATATTAGAAGCATTGAGATATCACATCTCATGATATCGGAAGGGTCTCAGGATTGGAATGGGAAGGATTTGGATATCACATCTCATGTTATAGGACGGGTCTCAGGTTTGGTATTAGAAGCATTGAGACATCACATCTCATGTTATAGGAAGGGTCTCAGGATTGGAATGGGAAGAAGTTGGATATCACATCTCATGCTATAGGAAGGGTCTCAGGTTTGTTATAAGCAGTGAGATATCACATCTCATGATATCGGAAGAGTCTCAGGATTGGAATGGGAAGGAGCTGGATATCACATCTCATGATAAAGGAAGGGTCTAAGGTTTGGTATTAGAAGCATTGAGATATCACTTCTCATGCTATAGGAAGGGTCTCAGGATTGGAATGGGAAGGACTTGGATATCACATCTCATGCTATAGGGAGGGTCTCAAGTTTGATATTAGAAGCATTGAGATATCACATCTCATGATATCGGAAGGGTCTCAGGATTGGAATGGGAAGGATTTGGATATCACATCTCATGTTATAGGACGGGTCTCAGGATTGCAATGGGAAGGAGTTTGATATCACATCTCATGCCATAGTATGGGTCTCAGGTTTGGTAGAAGCATTGGGATATCACATCTCATGCTATCGGAAGGGTATCAGTATTGGATTTGGAAGGAGTTGGATATCCCATCTCATGCTAAAGGAAGGGTCTCAGGTTGGAATGGGAAGGAGTTGGATATCACATCTCATGTTATAGGAAGGGTCTCAGGATTGGAATGGGAAGGAGTTGGATATCACATCTCAAGCTATAGGAAGGGTCTCAAGTTTGATATTAGAAGCATTGAGATATCACATCTCATGATATCGGAAGGGTCTCAGGATTGGAATGGGAAGGATTTGGATATCAAGTCTCATGGTATAGGAAGGGTCTCAGAATTGGAATGGGAAGGAGTTGGATATCACATCACAAGCTATAGGAAGGGTATCAGTATTGGATTTGGAAGGAGTTGGATATCCCATCTCATGCTATAGGAAGGGTCTCAGGTTGGAATGGGAAGGAGTTGGATATCACATCTCATGTTATAGGAAGGGTCTCAGGATTGGAATGGGAAGGACTTGGATATCATATCTAATGATATAGGAAGGGTCTCAGAATTGGAATGGGAAGGAGTTGGATATCATCTCATGTTATAGGAAAGATCTCAGGTTTGGTATTAGAAGCATTGAGACATCACATCTCATGTTATAGGAAGGGTCTCAGGATTGGAATGGGAAGAAGTTGGATATCACATCTCATGCTATAGGAAGGGTCTCAGGTTTGGTATAAGCTTTGAGATATCCCATCTCATGCTATAGGAAGGGTTTCAGGACTGGAATGGGAAGAAGTTGGATATCACATCTCATGATAAAGGAAGGGTCTAAGGTTTGGTATTAGAAGCATTGAGATATCACTTCTCATGCTATAGGAAGGGTCTCAGGATTGGAATGGGAAGGACTTGGATATCACATCTCATGCTATAGGGAGGGTCTCAAGTTTGATATTAGAAGCATTGAGATATCACATCTCATGATATCGGAAGGGTCTCAGGATTGGAATGGGAAGGATTTGGATATCACATCTCATGTTATAGGACGGGTCTCAGGTTTGGTATTAGAAGCATTGAGACATCACATCTCATGTTACAGGAAGGGTCTCAGGATTGGAATGGGAAGAAGTTGGATATCACATCTCATGCTATAGGAAGGGTCTCAGGTTTGTTATAAGCAGTGAGATATCACATCTCATGATATCGGAAGAGTCTCAGGATTGGAATGGGAAGGAGCTGGATATCACATCTCATGATAAAGGAAGGGTCTAAGGTTTGGTATTAGAAGCATTGAGATATCACTTCTCATGCTATAGGAAGGGTCTCAGGATTGGAATGGGAAGGACTTGGATATCACATCTCATGCTATAGGGAGGGTCTCAAGTTTGATATTAGAAGCATTGAGATATCACATCTCATGATATCGGAAGGGTCTCAGGATTGGAATGGGAAGGATTTGGATATCACATCTCATGTTATAGGACGGGTCTCAGGATTGGAATGGGAAGGAGTTTGATAGCACATCTCATGCCATAGTATGGGTCTCAGGTTTGGTAGAAGCATTGGGATATCACATCTCATGCTATCGGAAGGGTATCAGTATTGGATTTGGAAGGAGTTGGATATCCCATCTCATGCTAAAGGAAGGGTCTCAGGTTGGAATGGGAAGGAGTTGGATATCACATCTCATGTTATAGGAAGGGTCTCAGGATTGGAATGGGAAGGAGTTGGATATCACATCTCAAGCTATAGGAAGGGTCTCAAGTTTGATATTAGAAGCATTGAGATATCACATCTCATGATATCGGAAGGGTCTCAGGATTGGAATGGGAAGGATTTGGATATCAAGTCTCATGGTATAGGAAGGGTCTCAGAATTGGAATGGGAAGGAGTTGGATATCACATCACAAGCTATAGGAAGGGTATCAGTATTGGATTTGGAAGGAGTTGGATATCCCATCTCATGCTATAGGAAGGGTCTCAGGTTGGAATGGGAAGGAGTTGGATATCACATCTCATGTTATAGGAAGGGTCTCAGGATTGGAATGGGAAGGACTTGGATATCATATCTAATGATATAGGAAGGGTCTCAGAATTGGAATGGGAAGGAGTTGGATATCATCTCATGTTATAGGAAAGATCTCAGGTTTGGTATTAGAAGCATTGAGACATCACATCTCATGTTATAGGAAGGGTCTCAGGATTGGAATGGGAAGAAGTTGGATATCACATCTCATGCTATAGGAAGGGTCTCAGGTTTGGTATAAGCTTTGAGATATCACATCTCATGCTATAGGAAGGGTTTCAGGATTGGAATGGGAAGAAGTTGGATATCACATCTCATGATAAAGGAAGGGTCTAAGGTTTGGTATTAGAAGCATTGAGATATCACTTCTCATGCTATAGGAAGGGTCTCAGGATTGGAATGGGAAGGACTTGGATATCACATCTCATGCTATAGGGAGGGTCTCAAGTTTGATATTAGAAGCATTGAGATATCACATCTCATGATATCGGAAGGGTCTCAGGATTGGAATGGGAAGGATTTGGATATCACATCTCATGTTATAGGACGGGTCTCAGGTTTGGTATTAGAAGCATTGAGACATCACATCTCATGTTATAGGAAGGGTCTCAGGATTGGAATGGGAAGAAGTTGGATATCACATCTCATGCTATAGGAAGGGTCTCAGGTTTGTTATAAGCAGTGAGATATCACATCTCATGATATCGGAAGAGTCTCAGGATTGGAATGGGAAGGAGCTGGATATCACATCTCATGATAAAGGAAGGGTCTAAGGTTTGGTATTAGAAGCATTGAGATATCACTTCTCATGCTATAGGAAGGGTCTCAGGATTGGAATGGGAAGGACTTGGATATCACATCTCATGCTATAGGGAGGGTCTCAAGTTTGATATTAGAAGCATTGAGATATCACATCTCATGATATCGGAAGGGTCTCAGGATTGGAATGGGAAGGATTTGGATATCACATCTCATGTTATAGGACGGGTCTCAGGATTGGAATGGGAAGGAGTTTGATATCACATCTCATGCCATAGTATGGGTCTCAGGTTTGGTAGAAGCATTGGGATATCACATCTCATGCTATCGGAAGGGTATCAGTATTGGATTTGGAAGGAGTTGGATATCCCATCTCATGCTAAAGGAAGGGTCTCAGGTTGGAATGGGAAGGAGTTGGATATCACATCTCATGTTATAGGAAGGGTCTCAGGATTGGAATGGGAAGGAGTTGGATATCACATCTCAAGCTATAGGAAGGGTCTCAGGTTTGGTATAAGCATTGAGATATCACATCTCATGCTATAGGAAGGGTCTCAGAATTGGAATGGGAAGGAGTTGGATATCACATCTCATGTTATAGGAAAGATCTCAGGTTTGGTATTAGAAGCATTGAGACATCAAATCTCATGTTATAGGAAGGGTCTCAGGATTGGAATGGGAAGAAGTTGGATATCACATCTCATGCTATAGGAAGGGTCTCAGGTTTGGTATAAGCATTGAGATATCACATCTCATGCTATAGGAAGGGTCTCAGGATTGGAATGGGAAGGAGTTGTATATGACATCTCATGCCATAGGAAGGGTCTCAGGTTTGGTATAAGCATTGAGATATCACATCACATGCTATAGGAAGGGTCTCGGGATTGGAATGGGAAGGACTTGGATATCACATCTCATGCTATAGGCAGGGTCTCAGGTTTGGAAAGGGAAGGAGTTGGATATCACATTTCATGTTAGAGGTAGGATCTCAGGTTTGGTATTAGAGGCATTGAGATATCACATCTCATGCTATCAGAAGGGTCTCAGGATTGGAATGGGAAGGAGTTGGATATCACATCTCATGCTAAAGGGAGGGTCTCAGGTTTGGAAAGGGAAGGATTTGGATATCACATCTCATGTTATAGGAAGGATCTCAGGTTTGGTATTAGAAGCATTGAGATATCACTTCTCATGCTATAGGGAGGGTCTCAGGATTGGAATGGGAAGTATTTGGATATCACATCTCATGCTATAGGGAGGGTCTCAAGTTTGATATTAGAAGCATTGAGATATCACATCTCATGATATCGGAAGGGTCTCAGGATTGGAATGGGAAGGAGTTGGATATCACATCTCATGATAAAGGAAGGATCTAAGGTTTGATATTAGAAGCATTGAGATATCACTTCTCATGCTATAGGAAGGGTCTCAGGATTGGAATGGGAAGGACTTGGATATCACATCTCATGCTATAGGGAGGGTCTCAAGTTTGATATTAGAAGCATTGAGATATCACATCTCATGATATCGGAAGGGTCTCAGGATTGGAATGGGAAGGATTTGGATATCACATCTCATGTTATAGGACGGGTCTCAGGATTGGAATGGGAAGGAGTTTGATATCACATCTCATGCCATAGTATGGGTCTCAGGTTTGGTAGAAGCATTGGGATATCACATCTCATGCTATCGGAAGGGTATCAGTATTGGATTTGGAAGGAGTTGGATATCCCATCTCATGCTAAAGGAAGGGTCTCAGGTTGGAATGGGAAGGAGTTGGATATCACATCTCATGTTATAGGAAGGGTCTCAGGATTGGAATGGGAAGGAGTTGGATATCACATCTCAAGCTATAGGAAGGGTCTCAGGATTGGAATGGGAAGGAGTTTGATATCACATCTCATGCCATAGTATGGGTCTCAGGTTTGGTAGAAGCATTTGGATATCACATCTCATGCTATCGGAAGGGTATCAGTATTGGATTTGGAAGGAGTTGGATATCCCATCTCATGTTATAGGAAGGGTCTCAGGATTGGAATGGGAAGGACTTGGATATCATATCTCATGCTATAGGAAGGGTCTCATAATTGGAATGGGAAGGAGTTGGATATCACATCTCATGTTATAGGAAAGATCTCAGGTTTGGTATTAGAAGCATTGAGACATCACATCTCATGTTATAGGAAGGGTCTCAGGATTGGAATGGGAAGAAGTTGGATATCACATCTCATGCTATAGGAAGGGTCTCAGGTTTGGTATAAGCATTGAGATATCACATCTCATGCTATAGGAAGGGTCTCAGGATTGGAATGGGAAGAAGTTGGATATCACATCTCATGCTATAGGAAGCATCTCAGATTTGGTATTAGAAGCATTGAGATATCACATCTCATGCTATCGGAAGGGTCTCAGGATTGGAATGGGAAGGAGTTGTATATGACATATCATGCCGTAGGAAGGGTCTCAGGTTTGTTATAAGCAGTGAGATATCACATCTCATGATATCGGAAGGGTCTCAGGATTGGAATGGGAAGGAGCTGGATATCACATCTCATGATAAAGGAAGGGTCTAAGGTTTGGTATTAGAAGCATTGAGATATCACTTCTCATGCTATAGGAAGGGTCTCAGGATTGGAATGGGAAGGACTTGGATATCACATCTCATGCTATAGGGAGGTTCTCAAGTTTGATATTAGAAGCATTGAGATATCACATCTCATGATATCGGAAGGGTCTCAGGATTGGAATGGGAAGGATTTGGATATCACATCTCATGTTATAGGACGGGTCTCAGGATTGGAATGGGAAGGAGTTTGATATCACATCTCATGCCATAGTATGGGTCTCAGGTTTGGTAGAAGCATTGGGATATCACATCTCATGCTATAGGAAGGGTCTCAGGATTGGAATGGGAAGGACTTGGATATCCCATCTCATGCTATAGGGAGGGTCTCAAGTTTGATATTAGAAGCATTGAGATATCACATCTCATGATATCGGAAGGGTCTCAGGATTGGAATGGGAAGGATTTGGATATCACATCTCATGTTATAGGACGGGTCTCAGGTTTCGTATTAGAAGCATTGAGACATCACATCTCATGTTATAGGAAGGGTCTCAGGATTGGAATGGGAAGAAGTTGGATATCACATCTCATGCTATAGGAAGGGTCTCAGGTTTGTTATAAGCAGTGAGATATCACATCTCATGATATCGGAAGGGTCTCAGGATTGGAATGGGAAGGAGCTGGATATCACATCTCATGATAAAGGAAGGGTCTAAGGTTTGGTATTAGAAGCATTGAGATATCACTTCTCATGCTATAGGAAGGGTCTCAGGATTGGAATGGGAAGGACTTGGATATCACATCTCATGCTATAGGGAGGTTCTCAAGTTTGATATTAGAAGCATTGAGATATCACATCTCATGATATCGGAAGGGTCTCAGGATTGGAATGGGAAGGATTTGGATATCACATCTCATGTTATAGGACGGGTCTCAGGATTGGAATTGGAAGGAGTTTGATATCACATCTCATGCCATAGTATGGGTCTCAGGTTTGGTAGAAGCATTGGGATATCACATCTCATGCTATCGGAAGGGTATCAGTATTGGATTTGGAAGGAGTTGGATATCCCATCTCATGCTAAAGGAAGGGTCTCAGGTTGGAATGGGAAGGAGTTGGATATCACATCTCATGTTATAGGAAGGGTCTCAGGATTGGAATGGGAAGGAGTTGGATATCACATCTCAAGCTATAGGAAGGGTCTCAGGATTGGAATGGGAAGGAGTTTGATATCACATCTCATGCCATAGTATGGGTCTCAGGTTTGGTAGAAGCATTGGGATATCACATCTCATGCTATCGGAAGGGTATCAGTATTGGATTTGGAAGGAGTTGGATATCCCATCTCATGTTATAGGAAGGGTCTCAGGATTGGAATGGGAAGGACTTGGATATCATATCTCATGCTATAGGAAGGGTCTCATAATTGGAATGGGAAGGAGTTGGATATCACATCTCATGTTATAGGAAAGATCTCAGGTTTGGTATTAGAAGCATTGAGACATCACATCTCATGTTATAGGAAGGGTCTCAGGATTGGAATGGGAAGAAGTTGAATATCACATCTCATGCTATAGGAAGGGTCTCAGGTTTGGTATAAGCAGTGAGATATCACATCTCATGATATCGGAAGGGTCTCAGGATTGGAATGGGAAGGAGCTGGATATCACATCTCATGATAAAGGAAGGGTCTAAGGTTTGGTATTAGAAGCATTGAGATATCACTTCTCATGCTATAGGAAGGGTCTCAGGATTGGAATGGGAAGGACTTGGATATCACATCTCATGCTATAGGGAGGTTCTCAAGTTTGATATTAGAAGCATTGAGATATCACATCTCATGATATCGGAAGGGTCTCAGGATTGGAATGGGAAGGATTTGGATATCACATCTCATGTTATAGGACGGGTCTCAGGATTGGAATGGGAAGGAGTTGGATATCACATCTCATGTTATAGGAAGGGTCTCAGGATTGGAATGGGAAGGAGTTGGATATCACATCTCAAGCTATAGGAAGGGTCTCAGGATTGGAATGGGAAGGAGTTTGATATCACATCTCATGCCATAGTATGGGTCTCAGGTTTGGTAGAAGCATTGGGATATCACATCTCATGCTATCGGAAGGGTATCAGTATTGGATTTGGAAGGAGTTGGATATCCCATCTCATGTTATAGGAAGGGTCTCAGGATTGGAATGGGAAGGCCTTGGATATCATATCTCATGCTATAGGAAGGGTCTCATAATTGGAATGGGAAGGAGTTGGATATCACATCTCATGTTATAGGAAAGATCTCAGGTTTGGTATTAGAAGCATTGAGACATCACATCTCATGTTATAGGAAGGGTCTCAGGATTGGAATGGGAAGAAGTTGGATATCACATCTCATGCTATAGGAAGGGTCTCAGGTTTGGTATAAGCATTGAGATATCACATCTCATGCTATAGGAAGGGTCTCAGGATTGGAATGGGAAGAAGTTGGATATCACATCTCATGCTATAGGAAGCATCTCAGATTTGGTATTAGAAGCATTGAGATATCACATCTCATGCTATCGGAAGGGTCTCAGGATTGGAATGGGAAGGAGTTGTATATGACATCTCATGCCGTAGGAAGGGTCTCAGGTTTGGTATAAGCATTGAGATATCACATCTTTGCAATCGAAAGGGTCTCAGGATTGGAATGGGAAGGAGTTGGATATCCCATCTCATGTTATAGGAAGAGTCTCAGGTTTGGTATTAGAAGCATTGAGATATCACATCTCATGCTATAGGAAGTGTCTCAGGATTGGAATGGGAAGGACTTGGATATCACATATGCTATAGGGAGGGTCTCAAGTTTGATATTAGAAGCATTGAGATATCACATCTCATGCTATAGGAAGGGTCTCAGGATTGGAATGGGAAGGATTGGATATCACATCTCATGCTATAGGAAGGGTCTCAGGTTTGGTAGCATTGAGATATCACATCTCATGCTATAGGAAGGGTCTCAGGATTGGAATGGGAAGAAGTTGGATATCACATCTCATGCTATAGGAAGGATCTCAGATTTGGTATTAGAAGCATTGAGATATCAAGTCTCATGGTATAGGAAGGGTCTCAGAATTGGAATGGGAAGGAGTTGGATATCACATCTCAAGCTATAGGAAGGGTCTCAGGATTGGAATGGGAAGGAGTTTGATATCACATCTCATGCCATAGTATGGGTCTCAGGTTTGGTAGAAGCATTGGGATATCACATCTCATGCTATCGGAAGGGTATCAGTATTGGATTTGGAAGGAGTTGGATATCCCATCTCATGCTATAGGAAGGGTCTCAGGTTGGAATGGGAAGGAGTTGGATATCACATCTCATGTTATTGGAAGGGTCTCAGGATTGGAATGGGAAGGACTTGGATATCATATCTAATGCTATAGGAAGGGTCTCAGAATTGGAATGGGAAGGAGTTGGATATCATCTCATGTTATAGGAAAGATCTCAGGTTTGGTATTAGAAGCATTGAGACATCACATCTCATGTTATAGGAAGGGTCTCAGGATTGGAATGGGAAGAAGTTGGATATCACATCTCATGCTATAGGAAGGGTCTCAGGTTTGGTATAAGCTTTGAGATATCACATCTCATGCTATAGGAAGGGTCTCAGGATTGGAATCGGAAGAAGTTGGATATCACATCTCATGATAAAGGAAGGGTCTAAGGTTTGGTATTAGAAGCATTGAGATATCACTTCTCATGCTATAGGAAGGGTCTCAGGATTGGAATGGGAAGGACTCAGGTTCTCAGGTTTGGTTTTAGAAGCATTAAGATATAACATCTCATGCTATAGGAAGGGACTCAGGTTTGGAATGGGAAGGAGTTGGATATCACTTCTCATGCTAAAGGAAAGGTCTCGGGTTTGGAAGGGGAAGGATTTGGATCTCACATCTCATGTTTTAGGACGGGTCTCAGGATATCACATCTCATGTTATAGGAAGGATCTCAGGTTCGGTATAAGAAGCATTGAGATATCACATCTCATGCTATCGGAAGGGTCTCAGGTTTGGTATAAGCATTGAGATATCACATCTCTGCTATCGGAAGGGTCTCAGGATTGGAATGGGAAGGACTTGGATATCACAATTCATGTTATAGGAAGGGTCTCAGGTTTGGTATTAGAAGCATTGAGATATCACATCTCATGCTATAGGAAGGGTCTCAGGATTGGAATGGGAAGGACTTGGATATCACATCTCATGTTATAGGAAGGGTCTCAGGTTTGGTATTAGAAGCATTGAGATATCACATCTCATGCTATAGGAAGGGTCTCAGGAATGGAATGGGAAGGAGTTGGATATCACATCTCATGATAAAGGAAGGGTCTAAGGTTTGGAAGGGGAAGGATTTGGATATCACATCTCATGTTATTGGACTAGTCTCAGGTTTGGTATTAGAAGCATTCAGATATCAAGTCTCATGGTATAGGACGGGAGTTTGATATCACATCTCATGCCATGGTATGGGTTCTCATGTTTGGTTTTAGAAGCATTGAGCTATCACATCTCATGCTATAGGAAGAGTCTCAGGATTGGAATGGGAAGGAGTTGGATATCACATCTCATGCTAAAGGAAGGGTCTCAGGTTTGATAGAAGCAAAGGTTTTGAATGGGAAGGAGTTGGATATCACGTCTCATGTTATAGGAAGGGTCTCAGTATAGGAATGGGAAGGAGTTGGATATCACATCTCATGCTAAAGGAAGGGTCTCAGGTTTGAAAGAAGCAAAGGTTTGGAATGGGAAGGAGTTGGATATCACGTCTCATGTTATAGGAAGGATCTCAGGTTTGGTATTAGAAGCATTGAGATATCACATCTCATGCTATATGAAGGGTCTCAGGATTGGAATGGGAAGGAGTTGGATATCACATCTCATGCTATAGGAAGGGTCTCAGGTTTGGTATATGCATTGAGATATCCCATCACATGCTATAGGAAGGGTCTCAGGATTGGAATGGGAAGGAGTTGTATATGACATCTCATGCCATAAGAAGGGTCACAGGTTTGGTATAAGCATTGAGATATCACATCTCTGCTATAGGAAGGGTCTCAGGTTTGGAAGGGGAAGGATTTGGATATCACATCTAATGTTATAGGACCGGTCTCAGGTTTGGTATTAGAAGCATTGAAATATCAAGTCTCATGGTATAGGACGGGTCTCAGAATTGGAATGGGAAGGAGTTGGATATCACATCTCAAGCTATAGGAAGCGTCTCATGATTGGAATGGGAAGGAGTTTGATATCACATCTCATGCCATGGTATGGGTCTGAGGTTTTGTAGAGGCATTGGGATATCACATCTCATGCTATCGGAAGGGTATCAGAATTGGATTTGGAAGGAGTTGGATATCCCATCTCATGCTATAGGAAGGGTCTAAGGTTGGAATGGGAAGGAGTTGGATATCACATCTCATGTTATAGGAAGGGTCTCAGGATTGGAATGGGAAGGACTTGGATATAACATCTCATTCTATAGGAAGGCTCTCAGGGTTGGAAGGGGAAGGAGTTGGATATCACATTTCATGTTAGAGGTAGGATCTCAGGTTTGGTATTAGAGACATTGAGATGTCACATCTCATGCTATCAGAAGGGTCTCAGGATTGGAATGGGAAGGAGTTGGATATCACATCTCATGCTATAGGAAGGGTCTCAGGATTGGAATGGGAAGGAGTTGGATATCACATCTGATGGTAAAGGAAGGGTGTCAGTTTTGGTAGAAGCATTGAGATATCACATCTCATGCTATAGGAGGGGTCTCAGGATTGGAATGGGAAGGAGTTGGATATCACATCTCATGCTAAAGGGAGGGTCTCAGGTTTGGAAGGGGAAGGATTTGGATATCACATCTCATGTTATAGGAAGGATCTCAGGTTTGGTTTTAGAAGCATTGAGATATCACATCTCATGCTATAGGAAGGGTCTCAGGATTGGAATGGGAAGGAGTTGGATATTGCATCTCATGTTATAGGAAGGATCTCAGGTTTGGTATTAGAAGCATTGAGATATAACATCTCATGCTATAGGAAGGGTCTCAGGATTGGAATGGGAAGGAGTTGGATATCACATCTGATGCTAAAGGAAGGGTCTCAGTTTTGGTAGAAGCATTGAGATATCACATCTCATGCTATAGGAAGGGTCTCAGGATTGGAATGGGAAGGAGTTGGATATCACATCTCATGCTAAAGGAAGGGTCTCAGGTTTGATAGAAGCAAAGGTTTGGAATGGGAAGGAGTTGGATATCACGTCTCATGTTATAGGAAGGATCTCAGGTTTGGTATTAGAAGCATTGAGATATCACACCTCATGCTATATGAAGGGTCTCAGGATTGGAATGGGAAGGAGTTGGATATCACATCTCATGCTATAGGAAGGGTCTCAGGTTTGGTATATGCATTGAGATATCCCATCACATGCTATAGGAAGGGTCTCAGGATTGGAATCGGAAGGAGTTGTATATGACATCTCATGCCATAGGAAGGGTCACAGGTTTGGTATATGCATTGAGATATCACATCTCTGCTATAGGAAGGGTCTCAGGTTTGGAAGGATTTGGATATCACATCTCATGTTATAGGACCGGTCTCAGGTTTGGTATTAGAAGCATTGAAATATCAAGTCTCATGGTATAGGACGGGTCTCAGAATTGGAATGGGAAGGAGTTGGATATCACATCTCAAGCTATAGGAAGCGTCTCATGATTGGAATGGGAAGGAGTTTGATATCACATCTCATGCCATGGTATGGGTCTGAGGTTTTGTAGAGGCATTGGGATATCACATCTCATGCTATCGGAAGGGTATCAGGATTGGATTTGGAAGGAGTTGGATATCCCATCTCATGCTATAGGAAGGGTCTAAGGTTGGAATGGGAAGGAGTTGGATATCACATCTCATGTTATAGGAAGGGTCTCAGGATTGGAATGGGAAGGACTTGGATATAACATCTCATTCTATAGGAAGGCTCTCAGGGTTGGAAGGGGAAGGAGTTGGATATCACATTTCATGTTAGAGGTAGGATCTCAGGTTTGGTATTAGAGGCATTGAGATGTCACATCTCATGCTATCAGAAGGGCCTCAGGATTGGAATGGGAAGGAGTTGGATATCACATCTCATGCTAAAGGGAGGGTCTAAGGTTTGGAAGGGGAAGGATTTGGATATCACATCTCATGTTATAGGAAGGGTCTCAGGTTTGGTATAAGCATTGAGATATCACATCTCTGCTATCGGAAGGGTCTCAGGATTGGAATGGGAAGGACTTGGATATTACAATTCATGTTATAGGAAAGGTCTCAGGTTTGGTATTAGAAGCATTGAGATATCACATCTCATGCTTTAGGAAGGGTTTCAGGATTGGAAGGGGAAGGACTTGGATATCACATCTCATGTTATTGGAAGGGTCTCAGGTTTGGTATTAGAAGCATTGAGATATCACATCTCAGGCTATCGGAAGGGTCTCAGGAATGGCATGGGAAGGACTTGGATATCACATCTCATGATAAAGGAAGGGTCTAAGGTTTGGAAGGGGAAGGATTTGGATATCACATCTCATGTTATTGGACCGGTCTCAGGTTTGGTATTAGAAGCATTGAGATATCAAGTCTCATGGTATAGGACGGGAGTTTGATATCACATCTCATGCCATGGTATGGGTCTCAGGTTTTGTAGAAGCATTGGGATATCACATCTCATGGAAGGGTATCAGGATTGGATTTGGAAGGAGTTGGATATCCCATCTCATGCTATAGGAAGGGTCTCAGGTTGGAATGGGAAGGAGTTGGATATCACATCTCATGCTATAGGAAGGGTCTCAGGATTGGAATGGGAAGGAGTTGGATATCACATCTGATGCTAAAGGAAGGGTGTCAGTTTTGGTAGAAGCATTGAGATATCACATCTCATGCTATAGGAAGGGTCTCAGGATTGGAATGGGAAGGAGTTGGATATCACATCTCATGCTAAAGGGAGGGTCTCAGGTTTGGAAGGGGAAGGATTTGGATATCACATCTCATGTTATAGGAAGGATCTCAGGTTTAGTTTTAGATGCATTGAGATATCACATCTCATGCTATAGGAAGGGTCTCAGGATTGGAATGGGAAGGAGTTGGATATCGCATCTCATGTTATAGGAAGGATCTCAGGTTTGGTATTAGAAGCATTGAGATATCACATCTCATGCTATAGGAAGGGTCTCAGGATTGGAATGGGAAGGAGTTGGATATCACATCTGATGCTAAAGGAAGGGTCTCAGTTTTGGTAGAAGCATTGAGATATCACATCTCATGCTATAGGAAGGGTCTCAGGATTGGAATGGGAAGGAGTTGGATATCACATCTCATGCTATAGGAAGGGTCTCAGGTTTGGTATAAGCATTGAGATATCACTTCTCATGCTATAGGAAGGGTCTCAGGATTGGAATGGGAAGGACTTGGATATCACATCTCATGCTATAGGGAGGCTCTCAGGTTTGGGAAGGGAAGGATTTGGATTTCACATCTCATGTTATAGGATGGTTCTCATGTTTGGTTTTAGAAGCATTGAGATATCTCATCTCATGCTATCGGAAGGGTCTCAGGTTTGGAATGGGAAGGAGTTGGATATCACATCTCATGCCATAGGAAGGGTCATCAGGTTTGGTATAAGCATTGAGATATCACATCTCTGCTATCTGAAGGGTCTCAGGATAGGAATGGGAAGGACTTAGATATCACATCTCATACTATAGGGAGGGTCTCAGTTTTGATATTAGAAGCATTGAGATATCATATCTCATGCTATCAGAAGAGTCTCAGGATTGGAATGGGATGGAGTTGGATATCACATCTCAAGCTATCTCAGGATTGGAATGGGAAGGAGTTTGATATCACATCTCAAGCTATAGGAATGGTCTCAGGTTTGGAAGGGGAAGGATTAGGATCTCACATCTCATGTTTTAGGACGGGTCTCAGGTTTGGTATTAGAAGTATTGAGATATCACATCTCATGGTATAGGAAGGGTCTCAGGATTGGAATGGGAAGGAGTTTGATATCAAATCTCAAGCTATAGGAAGGGTCTCATGTTTGGAAAGGGAAGGATCTGGATTTCACATCTCATGTTAAAGGATAGTTCTCATGTTTGGTTTTCGAAGCATTGAGATATCACATCTCATGCTATCGGAAGGGTCTCAGGTTTAGAAAGGGAAGGATTTGGATTTCACATGTTATAGGATGGTTCTCAGGTTTGGTTTTAGAAGCATTAAGATATAACATCTCATGCTATAGGAAGGGACTCAGGTTTGGAATGGGAAGGAGTTGGATATCACTTCTCATGCTAAAGGAAAGGTCTCGGGTTTGGAAGGGGAAGGATTTGGATCTCACATCTCATGTTTTAGGACGGGTCTCAGGATTGGAATGGGAAGGAGTTGGATATCACATCTCATGCTAAAGGAAGGGTCTCAGGTTTGATAGAAGCAAAGGTTTGGAATGGGAAGGAGTTGGATATCACGTCTCATGTTATAGGAAGGGTCTCAGGATTGGAATGGGAAGGAGTTGGATATCACATCTCATGCTAAAGGAAGGGTCTCAGGTTTGATAGAAGCAAAGGTTTGGAATGGGAAGGAGTTTGATATCACACCTCATGTTATAGGAAGGATCTCAGGTTTGGTATTAGAAGCATTGAGATATCACATCTCATGCTATATGAAGGGTCTCAGGATTGGAATGGGAAGTAGTTGGATATCACAATTCATGCTATAGGAAGGGTCTCAGGTTTGGTATAAGCATTGAGATATCCCATCTCATGCTATAGGAAGGGTCTCAGGATTGGAATCGGAAGGAGTTGTATATGACATCTCATGCCATAGGAAGGGTCACAGGTTTGGTATAAGCATTGAGATATAACATCTCTGCTATAGGAAGGGTCTAAGGTTTGGAAGGGGAAGGATTTGGATATCACATCTCATGTTATAGGACCGTCTCAGGTTTGGTATTAGAAGCATTGAAATATCAAGTCTCATGGTATAGGACGGGTCTCAGAATTGGAATGGGAAGGAGTTGGATATCAAATCTCAAGCTATAGGAAGGGTCTCAGGATTGGAATGGGAAGGAGTTTGATATCACATCTCATGCCATGGTATGGGTCTCAGGTTTTGTAGAGGCATTGGGATATCACATCTCATGCTATCGGAAGGGTATCAGGATTGGATTTGGAAGGAGTTGGATATCCCATCTCATGCTATAGGAAGGGTCTAAGGTTGGAATGGGAAGGAGTTGGATATCACATCTCATTTTATAGGAAGGGTCTCAGGATTGGAATGGGAAGGACTTGGATATAACATCTCATTCTATAGGAAGGCTCTCAGGGTTGGAAGGGGAAGGAGTTGGATATCACATTTCATGTTAGAGGTAGGATCTCAGGTTTGGTATTAGAGGCATTGAGATATCACATCTCATGCTATCAGAAGGGTCTCAGGATTGGAATGGGAAGGAGTTGGATATCACATCTCATGCTAAAGGGAGGGTCTAAGGTTTGGAAGGGGAAGGATTTGGATATCACATCTCATGTTATAGGAAGGATCTCAGGTTTGGTATTAGAAGCATTGAGATATCACATCTCATGCTATCGGAAGGGTCTCAGGTTTGGTATAAGCATTGAGATATTACATCTCTGCTATCGGAAGGGTCTCAGGATTGGAATGGGAAGGACTTGGATATTACAATTCATGTTATAGGAAAGGTCTCAGGTTTGGTATTAGAAGCATTGAGATATCACATCTCATGCTTTAGGAAGGGTTTCAGGATTGGAATGGGAAGCACTTGGATATCACATCTCATGTTATTGGAAGGGTCTCAGGTTTGGTATTAGAAGCATTGAGATATCACATCTCAGGCTATAGGAAGGGTCTCAGGAATGGCATGGGAATGACTTGGATATCACATCTCATGATAAAGGAAGGGTCTAAGGTTTGGAAGGGGAAGGATTTGGATATCACATCTCATGTTATTGGACCGGTCTCAGGTTTGGTATTAGAAGCATTGAGATATCAAGTCTCATGGTATAGGACGGGAGTTTGATATCACATCTCATGCCATGGTATGGGTCTCAGGTTTTGTAGAAGCATTGGGATATCACATATCATGGAAGGGTATCAGGATTGGATTTGGAAGGAGTTGGATATCCCATCTCATGCTATAGGAAGGGTCTCAGGTTGGAATGGGAAGGAGTTGGATATCACATCTCATGCTATAGGAAGGGTCTCAGAATTGGAATGGGAAGGAGTTGGATATCACATCTGATGCTAAAGGAAGGGTGTCAGTTTTGGTAGAAGCATTGAGATATCACATCTCATGCTATAGGAAGGGTCTCAGGATTGGAATGGGAAGGAGTTGGATATCACATCTCATGCTAAAGGGAGGGTCTCAGGTTTGGAAGGGGAAGGATTTGGATATCACATCTCATGTTATAGGAAGGATCTCAGGTTTGGTTTTAGAAGCATTGAGATATCACATCTCATGCTATAGGAAGGGTCTCAGGATTGGAATGGGAAGGAGTTGGATATCGCATCTCATGTTATAGGAAGGATCTCAGGTTTGGTATTAGAAGCATTGAGATATCACATCTCATGCTATAGGAAGGGTCTCAGGATTGGAATGGGAAGGAGTTGGATATCACATCTGATGCTAAAGGAAGGGTCTCAGTTTTGGTAGAAGCATTGAGATATCACATCTCATGCTATAGGAAGGGTCTCAGGATTGGAATGGGAAGGAGTTGGATATCACATCTCATGCTAAAGGAAGGGTCTCAGGTTTGATAGAAGCAAAGGTTTGGAATGGGAAGGAGTTGGATATCACGTCTCATGTTATAGGAAGGATCTCAGGTTTGGTATTAGAAGCATTGAGATATCACATCTCATGCTATATGAAGGGTCTCAGGATTGGAATGGGAAGGAGTTGGATATCACATCTCATGCTATAGGAAGGGTCTCAGGTTTGGTATATGCATTGAGATATCCCATCACATGCTATAGGAAGGGTCTCAGGATTGGAATCGGAAGGAGTTGTATATGACATCTCATGCCATAGGAAGGGTCACAGGTTTGGTATAAGCATTGATATATCACATCTCTGCTATAGGAAGGGTCTCAGGTTTGGAAGGGGAAGGATTTGGATATCACATCTCATGTTATAGGACCGGTCTCAGGTTTGGTATTAGAAGCATTGAAATATCAAGACTCATGGTATAGGACGGGTCTCAGAATTGGAATGGGAAGGAGTTGGATATCACATCTCAAGCTATAGGAAGCGTCTCATGATTGGAATGGGAAGGAGTTTGATATCACATCTCATGCCATGGTATGGGTCTGAGGTTTTGTAGAGGCATTGGGATATCACATCTCATGCTATCGGAAGGGTATCAGGATTGGATTTGGAATGAGTTGGATATCCCATCTCATGCTATAGGAAGGGTCTAAGGTTGGAATGGGAAGGAGTTGGATATCACATCTCATGTTATAGGAAGGGTCTCAGGATTGGAATGGGAAGGACTTGGATATAACATCTCATTCTATCGGAAGGGTCTCAGGTTTGGAATGGGAAGGAGTTGGATATCACATCTCATGCCATAGGAAGGGTCATCAGGTTTGGTATAAGCATTGAGATATCACATCTCTGCTATCGGAAGGGTCTCAGGATAGGAATGGGAAGGACTTAGATATCACATCTCATACTATAGGGAGGGTCTCAGTTTTGATATTAGAAGCATTGAGATATCATATCTCATGCTATCAGAAGAGTCTCAGGATTGGAATGGGATGGAGTTGGATATCACATCTCAAGCTATCTCAGGATTGGAATGGGAAGGAGTTTGATATCACATCTCAAGCTATAGGAATGGTCTCAGGTTTGGAAGGGGAAGGATTAGGATCTCACATCTCATGTTTTAGGACGGGTCTCAGGTTTGGTATTAGAAGCATTGAGATATCACATCTCATGGTATAGGAAGGGTCTCAGGATTGGAATGGGAAGGAGTTTGATATCAAATCTCAAGCTATAGGAAGGGTCTCATGTTTGGAAAGGGAAGGATCTGGATTTCACATCTCATGTTAAAGGATAGTTCTCATGTTTGGTTTTCGAAGCATTGAGATATCACATCTCATGCTATCGGAAGGGTCTCAGGTTTAGAAAGGGAAGGATTTGGATTTCACATGTTATAGGATGGTTCTCAGGTTTGGTTTTAGAAGCATTAAGATATAACATCTCATGCTATAGGAAGGGACTCAGGTTTGGAATGGGAAGGAGTTGGATATCACTTCTCATGCTAAAGGAAAGGTCTCGGGTTTGGAAGGGGAAGGATTTGGATCTCACATCTCATGTTTTAGGACGGGTCTCAGGATTGGAATGGGAAGGAGTTGGATATCACATCTCATGCTAAAGGAAGGGTCTCAGGTTTGATAGAAGCAAAGGTTTGGAATGGGAAGGAGTTGGATATCACGTCTCATGTTATAGGAAGGGTCTCAGGATTGGAATGGGAAGGAGTTGGATATCACATCTCATGCTAAAGGAAGGGTCTCAGGTTTGATAGAAGCAAAGGTTTGGAATGGGAAGGAGTTTGATATCACACCTCATGTTATAGGAAGGATCTCAGGTTTGGTATTAGAAGCATTGAGATATCACATCTCATGCTATATGAAGGGTCTCAGGATTGGAATGGGAAGTAGTTGGATATCACAATTCATGCTATAGGAAGGGTCTCAGGTTTGGTATAAGCATTGAGATATCCCATCTCATGCTATAGGAAGGGTCTCAGGATTGGAATCGGAAGGAGTTGTATATGACATCTCATGCCATAGGAAGGGTCACAGGTTTGGTATAAGCATTGAGATATAACATCTCTGCTATAGGAAGGGTCTAAGGTTTGGAAGGGGAAGGATTTGGATATCACATCTCATGTTATAGGACCGTCTCAGGTTTGGTATTAGAAGCATTGAAATATCAAGTCTCATGGTATAGGACGGGTCTCAGAATTGGAATGGGAAGGAGTTGGATATCAAATCTCAAGCTATAGGAAGGGTCTCAGGATTGGAATGGGAAGGAGTTTGATATCACATCTCATGCCATGGTATGGGTCTCAGGTTTTGTAGAGGCATTGGGATATCACATCTCATGCTATCGGAAGGGTATCAGGATTGGATTTGGAAGGAGTTGGATATCCCATCTCATGCTATAGGAAGGGTCTAAGGTTGGAATGGGAAGGAGTTGGATATCACATCTCATTTTATAGGAAGGGTCTCAGGATTGGAATGGGAAGGACTTGGATATAACATCTCATTCTATAGGAAGGCTCTCAGGGTTGGAAGGGGAAGGAGTTGGATATCACATTTCATGTTAGAGGTAGGATCTCAGGTTTGGTATTAGAGGCATTGAGATATCACATCTCATGCTATCAGAAGGGTCTCAGGATTGGAATGGGAAGGAGTTGGATATCACATCTCATGCTAAAGGGAGGGTCTGAGGTTTGGAAGGGGAAGGATTTGGATATCACATCTCATGTTATAGGAAGGATCTCAGGTTTGGTATTAGAAGCATTGAGATATCACATCTCATGCTATCGGAAGGGTCTCAGGTTTGGTATAAGCATTGAGATATTACATCTCTGCTATCGGAAGGGTCTCATGATTGGAATGGGAAGGACTTGGATATTACAATTCATGTTATAGGAAAGGTCTCAGGTTTGGTATTAGAAGCATTGAGATATCACATCTCATGCTTTAGGAAGGGTTTCAGGATTGGAATGGGAAGCACTTGGATATCACATCTCATGTTGTTGGAAGGGTCTCAGGTTTGGTATTAGAAGCATTGAGATATCACATCTCAGGCTATAGGAAGGGTCTCAGGAATGGCATGGGAATGACTTGGATATCACATCTCATGATAAAGGAAGGGTCTAAGGTTTGGAAGGGGAAGGATTTGGATATCACATCTCATGTTATTGGACCGGTCTCAGGTTTGGTATTAGAAGCATTGAGATATCAAGTCTCATGGTATAGGACGGGAGTTTGATATCACATCTCATGCCATGGTATGGGTTTCAGGTTTTGTAGAAGCATTGGGATATCACATATCATGGAAGGGTATCAGGATTGGATTTGGAAGGAGTTGGATATCCCATCTCATTCTGTAGGAAGGGTCTCAGGTTAGAATGGGAAGGAGTTGGATATCACATCTCATGCTATAGGAAGGGTCTCAGAATTGGAATGGGAAGGAGTTGGATATCACATCTGATGCTAAAGGAAGGGTGTCAGTTTTGGTAGAAGCATTGAGATATCACATCTCATGCTATAGGAAGGGTCTCAGGATTGGAATGGGAAGGAGTTGGATATCACATCTCATGCTAAAGGGAGGGTCTCAGGTTTGGAAGGGGAAGGATTTGGATATCACATCTCATGTTATAGGAAGGATCTCAGGTTTGGTTTTAGAAGCATTGAGATATCACATCTCATGCTATAGGAAGGGTCTCAGGATTGGAATGGGAAGGAGTTGGATATCGCATCTCATGTTATAGGAAGGATCTCAGGTTTGGTATTAGAAACATTGAGATATCACATCTCATGCTATAGGAAGGGTCTCAGGATTGGAATGGGAAGGAGTTGGATATCACATCTGATGCTAAAGGAAGGGTCTCAGTTTTGGTAGAAGCATTGAGATATCACATCTCATGCTAAAGGAAGGGTCTCAGGTTTGATAGAAGCAAAGGTTTGGAATGGGAAGGAGTTGGATATCACGTCTCATGTTATAGGAAGGATCTCAGGTTTGGTATTAGAAGCATTGAGATATCACATCTCATGCTATATGAAGGGTCTCAGGATTGGAATGGGAAGGAGTTGGATATCACATCTCATGCTATAGGAAGGGTCTCAGGTTTGGTATATGCATTGAGATATCCCATCACATGCTATAGGAAGGGTCTCAGGATTGGAATCGGAAGGAGTTGTATATGACATCTCATGCTATAGGAAGGGTCACAGGTTTGGTATAAGCATTGAGATATCACATCTCTGCTATAGGAAGGGTCTCAGGTTTGGAAGGGGAAGGATTTGGATATCACATCTCATGTTATAGGACCGGTCTCAGGTTTGGTATTAGAAGCATTGAAATATCAAGACTCATGGTATAGGACGGGTCTCAGAATTGGAATGGGAAGGAGTTGGATATCACATCTCAAGCTATAGGAAGCGTCTCATGATTGGAATGGGAAGGAGTTTGATATCACATCTCATGCCATGGTATGGGTCTGAGGTTTTGTAGAGGCATTGGGATATCACATCTCATGCTATCGGAAGGGTATCAGGATTGGATTTGGAAGGAGTTGGATATCCCATCTCATGCTATAGGAAGGGTCTAAGGTTGGAATGGGAAGGAGTTGGATATCACATCTCATGTTATAGGAAGGGTCTCAGGATTGGAATGGGAAGGACTTGGATATAACATCTCATTCTATAGGAAGGCTCTCAGGGTTGGAAGGGGAAGGAGTTGGATATCACATTTCATGTTAGAGGTAGGATCTCAGGTTTGGTATTAGAGGCATTGAGATGTCACATCTCATGCTATCAGAAGGGTCTCAGGATTGGAATTGGAAGGAGTTGGATATCACATCTCATGCTAAAGGGAGGGTCTAAGGTTTGGAAGGGGAAGGATTTGGATATCACATCTCATGTTATAGGAAGGGTCTCAGGTTTGGTATAAGCATTGAGATATCACATCTCTGCTATCGGAAGGGTCTCAGGATTGGAATGGGAAGGACTTGGATATTACAATTCATGTTATAGGAAAGGTCTCAGGTTTGGTATTAGAAGCATTGAGATATCACATCTCAGGCTATAGGAAGGGTCTCAGGAATGGCATGGGAAGGACTTGGATATCACATCTCATGATAAAGGAAGGGTCTAAGGTTTGGAAGGGGAAGGATTTGGATATCACATCTTATGTTATTGGACCGGTCTCAGGTTTGGTATTAGAAGCATTGAGATATCAAGTCTCATGGTATAGGACGGGAGTTTGATATCACATCTCATGCCATGGTATGGGTCTCAGGTTTTGTAGAAGCATTGGGATATCACATCTCATGGAAGGGTATCAGGATTGGATTTGGAAGGAGTTGGATATCCCATCTCATGCTATAGGAAGGCTCTCAGGTTGGAATGTGAAGGAGTTGGATATCACATCTCATGCTATAGGAAGGGTCTCAGGATTGGAATGGGAAGGAGTTGGATATCACATCTGATGCTAAAGGAAGGGTGTCAGTTTTGGTAGAAGCATTGAGATATCACATCTCATGCTATAGGAAGGGTTTCAGGATTGGAATGGGAAGGAGTTGGATATCACATCTCATGCTAAAGGGAGGGTCTCAGGTTTGGAAGGGGAAGGATTTGGATATCACATCTCATGTTATAGGAAGGATCTCAGGTTTGGTTTTAGAAGCATTGAGATATCACATCTTATGCTATAGGAAGGGTCTCAGGATTGGAATGGGAAGGAGTTGGATATCGCATCTCATGTTATAGGAAGGATCTCAGGTTTGGTATTAGAAGCATTGAGATATCACATCTCATGCTATAGGAAGGGTCTCAGGATTGGAATGGGAAGGAGTTGGATATCACATCTGATGCTAAAGGAAGGGTCTCAGTTTTGGTAGAAGCATTGAGATATCACATCTCATGCTATAGGAAGGGTCTCAGGATTGGAATGGGAAGGAGTTGGATATCACATCTCATGCTATAGGAAGGGTCTCAGGTTTGGTATAAGCATTGAGTTATCACTTCTCATGCTATAGGAAGGGTCTCAGGATTGGAATGGGAAGGACTTGGATATCACATCTCATGCTATAGGGAGGCTCTCAGGTTTGGGAAGGGAAGGATTTGGATTTCACATCTCATGTTATAGGATGGTTCTCATGTTTGGTTTTAGAAGCATTGAGATATCTCATCTCATGCTATCGGAAGGGTCTGAGGTTTGGAATGGGAAGGAGTTGGATATCACATCTCATGCCATAAGAAGGGTCATCAGGTTTGGTATAAGCATTGAGATATCACATCTCTGCTATCGGAAGGGTCTCAGGATAGGAATGGGAAGGACTTAGATATCACATCTCATACTATAGGGAGGGTCTCAGTTTTGATATTAGAAGCATTGAGATATCATATCTCATGCTATCAGAAGGGTCTCAGGATTGGAATGGGATGGAGTTGGATATCACATCTCAAGCTATCTCAGGATTGGAATGGGAAGGAGTTTGATATCACATCTCAAGCTATAGGAATGGTCTCAGGTTTGGAAGGGGAAGGATTAGGATCTCACATCTCATGTTTTAGGACGGGTCTCAGGTTTGGTATTAGAAGCATTGAGATATCACATCTCATGGTATAGGAAGGGTCTCAGAATTGGAATGGGAAGGAGTTTGATATCAAATCTCAAGCTATAGGAAGGGTCTCATGTTTGGAAAGGGAAGGATCTGGATTTCACATCTCATGTTATAGGATGGTTCTCATGTTTGGTTTTCGAAGCATTGAGATATCACATCTCATGCTATCGGAAGGGTCTCAGGTTTAAAAATGGAAGGATTTGGATTTCACATGTTATAGGATGGTTCTCAGGTTTGGTTTTAGAAGCATTAAGATATAACATCTCATGCTATAGGAAGGGTCTCAGGTTTGGAATGGGAAGGAGTTGGATATCACTTCTCATGCTAAAGGAAAGGTCTCAGGTTTGGAAGGGGAAGGATTTGGATCTCACATCTCATGTTTTAGGACGGGTCTCAGGATTGGAATGGGAAGGAGTTGGATATCACATCTCATGCTAAAGGAAGGGTCTCAGGTTTGATAGAAGCAAAGGTTTGGAATGGGAAGGAGTTGGATATCACGTCTCATGTTATAGGAAGGGTCTCAGGATTGGAATGGGAAGGAGTTGGATATCACATCTCATGCTAAAGGAAGGGTCTCAGGTTTGATAGAAGCAAAGGTTTGGAATGGGAAGGAGTTTGATATCACACCTCATGTTATAGGAAGGATCTCAGGTTTGGTATTAGAAGCATTGAGATATCACATCTCAAGCTATATGAAGGGTCTCAGGATTGGAATGGGAAGTAGTTGGATATCACATCTCATGCTATAGGAAGGGTCTCAGGTTTGGTATAAGCATTGAGATATCCCATCTCATGCTATAGGAAGGGTCTCAGGATTGGAATCGGAAGGAGTTGTATATGACATCTCATGCCATAGGAAGGGTCACAGGTTTGGTATAAGCATTGAGATATAACATCTCTGCTATAGGAAGGGTCTAAGGTTGGAAGGGGAAGGATTTGGATATCACATCTCATGTTATAGGACCGGTCTCAGGTTTGGTATTAGAAGCATTGAAATATCAAGTCTCATGGTATAGGACGGGTCTCAGAATTGGAATGGGAAGGAGTTGGATATCAAATCTCAAGCTATAGGAAGGGTCTCAGGATTGGAATGGGAAGGAGTTTGATATCACATCTCATGCCATGGTATGGGTCTCAGGTTTTGTAGAGGCATTGGGATATCACATCTCATGCTATTGGAAGGGTATCAGGATTGGATTTGGAAGGAGTTGGATATCCCATCTCATGCTATAGGAAGGGTCTAAGGTTGGAATGGGAAGGAGTTGGATATCACATCTCATTTTATAGGAAGGGTCTCAGGATTGGAATGGGAAGGACTTGGAAATAACATCGCATTCTATAGGAAGGCTCTCAGGGTTGGAAGGGGAAGGAGTTGGATATCACATTTCATGTTAGAGGTAGGATCTCAGGTTTGGTATTAGAGGCATTGAGATATCACATCTCATGCTATCAGAAGGGTCTCAGGATTGGAATGGGAAGGAGTTGGATATCACATCTCATGCTAAAGGGAGGGTCTAAGGTTTGGAAGGGGAAGGATTTGGATATCACATCTCATGTTATAGGAAGGATCTCAGGTTTGGTATTAGAAGCATTGAGATATCACATCTCATGCTATCGGAAGGGTCTCAGTTTTGGTATAAGCATTGAGATATCACATCTCTGCTATCGGAAGGGTCTCAGGATTGGAATGGGAAGGACTTGGATATTGCAATTCATGTTATAGGAAAGGTCTCAGGTTTGGTATTAGAAGCATTGAGATATCACAGCTCATGCTATAGGAAGGGTTTCAGGATTGGAATGGGAAGGACTTGGATATCACATCTCATGTTATAGGAAGGGTCTCAGGTTTGGTATTAGAAGCATTGAGATATCACATCTCATGCTATAGGAAGGGTCTCAGGAATGGCATGGGAAGGACTTGGATATCACATCTCATGATAAAGGAAGGGTCGAAGGTTTGGAAGGGGAAGGATTTGGATATCACATCTCATGTTATTGGACCGGTCTCAGGTTTGGTATTAGAAGCATTGAGATATCAAGTCTCAAGGTATAGGACGGGAGTTTGATATCACATCTCATGCCATGGTATGGGTCTCAGGTTTTGTAGAAGCATTGGGATATCACATCTCATGGAAGGGTATCAGGATTGGATTTGGAAGGAGTTGGATATCCCATCTCATGCTATAGGAAGGCTCTCAGGTTTGGTATTAGAAGCATTGAGATATCACATCTCATGCTATAGGAAGGGTATCAGGATTTGAATGGGAAGGAGTTGGATATCACATCTCATGCTAAAGGAAGGGTCTCAGTTTTGGTAGAAGCATTGAGATATCACATCTCATGCTATAGGAAGGGTCTCAGGATTGGAATTTGAAGGAGTTGGATATCACATCTCATGCTAAAGGGAGGGTCTCAGGTTTGGAAGGGGAAGGATTTGGATATCACATCTCATGTTATAGGAAGGATCTCAGGTTTGGTATTAGAAGCATTGAGATATCACATCTCATGCTATAGGAAGGGTCTCAGGATTGGAATGGGAAGGAGTTGGATATCGCATCTCATGTTATAGGAAGGATCTCAGGTTTGGTATTAGAAGCATTGAGATATCACATCACATGCTATAGGAAGGGTCTCAGGATTGGAATGGGAAGGAGTTGGATATCACATCTGATGCTAAAGGAAGGGCCTCAGTTTTGGAAGAAGCATTGAGATATCACATCTCATGCTATAGGAAGGGTCTCAGGATTGGAATGGGAAGGAGTTGGATATCACATCTCATGCTATAGGAAGGGTCTCAGGTTTGGTAGAAGCATTGAGATATCAAGTCTCATGGTGTAGGACGGGTCTCAGAATTGGAATGGGAAGGAGTTGGATATCACATCTCAAGCTATAGGAAGGCTCTCAGGGTTGGAAGGGGAAGGAGTTGGATATCACATTTCATGTTAGAGGTAGGATCTCAGGTTTGGTATTAGAGGCATTGAGATGTCACATCTCATGCTATCAGAAGGGTCTCAGGATTGGAATGGGAAGAAGTTGGATATCACATCTCATGCTAAAGGGAGGGTCTAAGGTTTGGAAGGGGAAGGATTTGGATATCACATCTCATGTTATAGGAAGGATCTCAGGTTTGGTATTAGAAGCATTGAGATATCACATCTCCTGCTATCGGAAGGGTCTCAGGTTTGGTATAAGCATTGAGATATCACATTTCTGCTATCGGAAGGGTCTCAGGATTGGAATGGGAAGGACTTGGATATTACAATTCATGTTATAGGAAAGGTCTCAGGTTTGGTATTACAAGCATTGAGATATCACATCTCATGCTATAGGAAGGGTTTCAGGATTGGAATGGGAAGGACTTGGATATCACATCTCATGTTATTGGAAGGGTCTCAGGTTTGGTATTAGAAGCATTGAGATATCACATCTCATGCTATCGGAAGGGTCTCAGGATTGGAATCGGAAGGAGTTGGATATCACGTCTCATGCTATAGGAAGGGTCTCAGGTTTGGAACGGGAAGGAGTTGGATAGCACATCTCATGCTAAAGGGAGGGTCTCAGGTTTGGAAGGGGAAGGATTTGGATATCACATCACATGTTATAGGAAGGATCTCAGGTTTGGTATTAGAAGCATTGAGATATCACATCTCATGCTATCGGAAGGGTCTCAGGATTGGAATCGGAAGGAGTTGGATATCACATCTCATGCTATAGGAAGGGTCTCAGGTTTGGAACGGGAAGGAGTTGGATATCACATCTCATGTTATTGGAAGAGTCTCAGGTTTGGTATAAGCATTGAGATATCACATCTCTGCAATCGGAAGTGTCTCAGGATTGGGATGGGAAGGAGTTGGATATCACATCTCATGCTATAGGAAGGGTCTCAGGAATGGCATGGGAAGGACTTGGATATCACATCTCATGATAAAGGAAGGGTCTAAGGTTTGGAAGGGGAAGGATTTGGATATCACATCTCATGTTATTGGACCGGTCTCAGGTTTGGTATTAGAAGCATTGAGATATCAAGTCTCATGGTATAGGACGGGAGTTTGATATCACATCTTATGCCATGGTATGGGTCTCAGGTTTTGAAGAAGCATTGGGATATCACATCTCATGGAAAGGTATCAGGATTGGATTTGGAAGGAGTTGGATATCCCATCTCATGCTATAGGAAGGGTCTCAGGTTGGAATGGGAAGGAGTTGGATATCACATCTCATGTTATAGGAAGGATCTCAGGATTGGAATGGGAAGGACTTGGATATCACATCTCATGCTATAGGAAGGGTCTCAGGATTGGAATGGGAAGGAGTTAGATATCACATCTGATGCTAAAGGAAGGGTCTCAGTTTTGGTAGAAGCAAAGGTTTGGAATGGGAAGGAGTTGGATATCATGTCTCATGTTATAGGAAGGGTCTCAGGATTGGAATGGGAAGGAGTTGGATATCACATCTCTTGCTAAAGGAAGGGTCTCAGGTTTGATAGAAGCAAAGGTTTGGAATGGGAAGGAGTTTGATATCACACCTCATGTTATAGGAAGGATCTCAGGTTTGGTATTAGAAGCATTGAGATATCACATCTCATGCTATATGAAGGGTCTCAGGATTGGAATGGGAAGGAGTTGGATATCACATCCCATGCTATAGGAAGGGTCTCAGGTTTGGTATAAGCATTGAGATATCCCATCTCATGCTATAGGAAGCGTCTCAGGATTGGAATCAGAAGGAGTTGTATATGACATCTCATGCCATAGGAAGGGTCACAGGTTTGGTATAAGCATTGAGATATCACATCTCTGCTATAGGAAGGGTCTAAGGTTTGGAAGGGGAAGGATTTGGATATCACATCTCATGTTATAGGACCGGTCTCAGGTTTGGTATTAGAAGCATTGAAATATCAAGTCTCATGGTATAGGACGGGTCTCAGAATTGGAATGGGAAGGAGTTGGATATCACATCTCAAGCTATAGGAAGGGTCTCAGGATTGGAATGGGAAGGAGTTTGAAATCACATCTCATGCCATGGTATGGGTCTCAGGTTTTGTAGAGGCATTGGGATATCACATCTCATGCTATCGGAAGGGTATCAGGATTGGATTTGGAAGGAGTTGGATATCCCATCTCATGCTATAGGAAGGGTCTAAGGTTGGAATGGGAAGGAGTTGGATATCACATCTCATGTTATAGGAAGGGTCTCAGGATTGGAATGGGAAGGACTTGGATATAACATCTCATTCTATAGGAAGGCTCTCAGGGTTGGAAGGGGAAGGAGTTGGATATCACATTTCATGTTAGAGGTAGGATCTCAGGTTTGGTATTAGAGGCATTGAGATATCACATCTCATGCTATCAGATGGGTCTCAGGATTGGAATGGGAAGGAGTTGGATATCACATCTCATGCTAAAGGGAGGGTCTAAGGTTTGGAAGGGGAAGGATTTGGATATCACATCTCATGTTATAGGAAGGATCTCAGGTTTGGTATTAGAAGCATTGAGATATCACATCTCATGCTATCGGAAGGGTCTCGGGTTTGGTATAAGCATTGCGATATCACATCTCTGCTATCGGAAGGGTCTCAGGATTGGAATGGGAAGGACTTGGATATTACAATTCATGTTATAGGAAAGGTCTCAGGTTTGGTATTAGAAGCATTGAGATATCACATCTCATGCTATAGGAAGGGTTTCAGGATTGGAATGGGAAGGACTTGGATATCACATCTCGTGTTATAGGAAGGGTCTCAGGTTTGGTATTAGAAGCATTGAGATATCACATTTCATGCTATAGGAAGGGTCTCTGGAATGGCATGGGAAGGACTTGGATATCACATCTCATGATAAAGGAAGGGTCTAAGGTTTGGAAGGGGAAGGATTTGGATATCACATCTCATGTTATTGGACCGGTCTCAGGTTTGGTATTAGAAGCATTGAGATATCAAGTCTCATGGTATAGGATGGGAGTTTGATATCACATCTCATGGTATGGGTCTCAGGTTTTGTAGAAGCATTGGGATATCGCATCTCATGGAAGGGTATCAGGATTGGACTTGGAAGGAGTTGGATATCCCATCTCATGCTATAGGAAGGGTCTCAGGTTGGAATGGGAAGGAGTTGGATATCACATCTCATGTTATAGGAAGGATCTCAGGATTGGAATGGGAAGGACTTGGATATCACATCTCATGCTGTAGGAAGGCTCTCAGGTTTGGTATTAGAAGCATTGAGATATCACATCTCATACTATAGGAAGGGTCTCAGGATTGGAATGGGAAGGAGTTGGATATCGCATCTCATGTTATAGGAAGGATCTCAGGTTTGGGATTAGAAGCATTGAGATGTCACATCTCATGCTATAGGAAGGGTCTCAGGATTTGAATGGGAAGGAGTTGGATATCACATCTGATGCTAAAGGAAGGGTCTCAGTTTTGGTAGAAGCATTGAGATATCACATCTCATGCTATAGGAAGGGTCTCAGGATTGGAACGGGAAGGAGTTGGATATCACATCTCATGCTAAAGGGAGGGTCTCAGGTTTGGAAGGGTAAGGATTTGGATATCACATCTCATGTTATAGGAAGGATCTCAGGTTTGGTATCAGAAGCATTGAGATATCACATCTCATGCTATAGGAAGGGTCTCAGGATTGGAATGGGAAGGAGTTGGATATTGCATCTCATGTTATAGGAAGGATCTCAGGTTTGGTATTAGAAGCATTGAGATATCACATCACATGCTATAAGAAGGGTCTCAGGATTGGAATGGGAAGGAGTTGGATATCACATCTGATGCTAAAGGAAGGGCCTCAGTTTTGGTAGAAGCATTGAGATATCATATCTCATGCTATAGGAAGAGTCTCAGGATTGGAATGGGAAGGAGTTGGATATCACATCTCATGCTATAGGAAGGGTCTCAGGTTTGGTAGAAGCATTGAGATATGAAGTCTCATGGTATAGGACGGGTCTCAGAATTGGAATGGGAAGGAGTTGGATATCACATCTCAAGCTATAGGAAGGGTCTCAGGATTGGAATGGGAAGGAGTTTGATATCACATCTCATGCCATGGTATGGGTCTCAGGTTTTGTAGAGGCATTGGGATATCACATCTCATGCTATCGAAAGGGTATCAGGATTGGATTTGGAAGGAGTTGGATATCCCATCTCATGCTATAGGAAGGGTCTAAGGTTGTAATGGGAAGGAGTTGGATATCACATCTCATGTTATAGGAAGGGTCTCAGGATTGGAATGGGAAGGACTTGGATATAACATCTCATTCTATAGGAAGGCTCTCAGGGTTGGAAGGCGAAGGAGTTGGATATCACATTTCATGTTAGAGGTAGGATCTCAGGTTTGGTATTAGAGGCATTGAGATATCACATCTCATGCTATCAGAAGGGTCTCAGGATTGGAATGGGAAGGAGTTGGATATCACATCTCATGCTAAAGGGAGGGTCTAAGGTTTGGAAGGGGAAGGATTTGGATATCACATCTCATGTTATAGGAAGGATCTCAGGTTTGGTATTAGAAGCATTGAGATATCACATCTCATGCTATCGGAAGGGTCTCAGGTTTGGTATAAGCATTGAGATATCACATCTCTGCTATCGGAAGGGTCTCAGGATTGGGATGGGAAGGACTTGGATATTACAATTCATGTTATAGGAAAGGTCTCAGGTTTGGTATTAGAAGCATTGAGATATCACAGCTCATGCTATAGGAAGGGTTTCAGGATTGGAATGGGAAGGACTTGGATATCACATCTCATGTTATAGGAAGGGTCTCAGGTTTGGTATTAGAAGCATTGAGATATCACATCTCATGCTATAGGAAGGGTCTTAGGAATGGCATGGGAAGGACTTGGATATCACATCTCATGATAAAGGAAGGGTCTAAGGTTTGGAAGGGGAAGGATTTGGATATCACATCTCATGTTATTGGACCGGTCTCAGGTTTGGTATTAGAAGCATTGAGATATCAAGTCTCATGGTATAGGACGGGAGTTTGATATCACATCTCATGCCATGGTATGGGTCTCAGGTTTTGTAGAAGCATTGGGATATCACATCTCATGGAAGGGTATCAGGATTGGATTTGGAAGGAGTTGGATATCCCATCTCATGCTATAGGAAGGGTCTCAGGTTGGAATGGGAAGGAGTTGGATATCACATCTCATGTTATAGGAAGGATCTCAGGATTGGAATGGGAAGGACTTGGATATCACATCTCATGCTGTAGGAAGGCTCTCAGGTTTGGTATTAGAAGCATTGAGATATCACATCTCATACTATAGGAAGGGTCTCAGGATTGGAATGGGAAGGAGTTGGATATCGCATCTCATGTTATAGGAAGGATCTCAGGTTTGGTATTAGAAGCATTGAGATGTCACATCTCATGCTATAGGAAGGGTCTCAGGATTTGAATGGGAAGGAGTTGGATATCACATCTCATGCTAAAGGAAGGGTCTCAGTTTTGGTAGAAGCATTGAGATATCACATCTCATGCTATAGGAAGGGTCTCAGGATTGGAATGGGAAGGAGTTGGATATCACATCTCATGCTAAAGGGAGGGTCTCAGGTTTGGAAGGGGAAGGATTTGGATATCACATCTCATGTTATAGGAAGGATCTCAGGTTTGGTATTAGAAGCATTGAGATATCACATCTCATGCTATAGGAAGGGTCTCAGGATTGGAATGGGAAGGAGTTGGATATCGCATCTCATGTTATAGGAAGGATCTCAGGTTTGGTATTAGAAGCATTGAGATATCACATCACATGCTATAGGAAGTGTCTCAGGATTGGAATGGGAAGGATTTGGATATCACATCTGATGCTAAAGGAAGGGCCTCAGTTTTGGTAGAAGCATTGAGATATCACATCTCATGCTATAGGAAGGGTCTCAGGATTGGAATGGGAAGGAGTTGGATATCACATCTCATGCTATAGGAAGGGTCTCAGGTTTGGTAGAAGCATTGAGATATGAAGTCTCATGGTATAGGACGGGTCTCAGAATTGGAATGGGAAGGAGTTGGATATCACATCTCAAGCTATAGGAAGGGTCTCAGGATTGGAATGGGAAGGAGTTTGATATCACATCTCGTGCCATGGTATGGGTCTCAGGTTTTGTAGAGGCATTGGGATATCACATCTCATGCTATCGGAAGGGTATCAGGATTGGATTTGGAAGCAGTTGGATATCCCATCTCATGCTATAGGAAGGGTCTAAGGTTGTAATGGGAAGGAGTTGGATATCACATCTCATGTTATAGGAAGGGTCTCAGGATTGGAATGGGAAGGACTTGGATATAACATCTCATTCTATAGGAAGGCTCTCAGGGTTGGAAGGGGAAGGAGTTGGATATCACATTTCATGTTAGAGGTAGGATCTCAGGTTTGGTAATAGAGGCATTGAGATATCACATCTCATGCTATCAGAAGGGTCTCAGGATTGGAATGGGAAGGAGTTGGATATCACATCTCATGCTAAAGGGAGGGTCTAAGGTTTGGAAGGGGAAGGATTTGGATATCACATCTCATGTTATAGGAAGGATCTCAGGTTTGGTATTAGAAGCATTGAGATATCACATCTCATGCTATCGGAAGGGTCTCAGGTTTGGTATAAGCATTGAGATATCACATCTCTGCTATCGGAAGGGTCTCAGGATTGGAATGGGAAGGACTTGGATATTACAATTCATGTTATAGGAAAGGTCTCAGGTTTGGTATTAGAAGCATTGAGATATCACATCTCATGCTATAGGAAGGGTTTCAGGATTGGAATGGGAAGGACTTGGATATCACATCTCATGTTATAGGAAGGGTCTCAGGTTTGGTATTAGAAGCATTGAGATATCACATCTCATGCTATAGGAAGGGTCTCAGGAATGGCATGGGAAGGACTTGGATATCACATCTCATGATAAAGGAAGGGTCTTAAGTTTGGAAGGGGAAGATTTGGATATCACATCTCATGTTATTGGACCGGTCTCAGGTTTGGTATTAGAAGCATTGAGATATCAAGTCTCATGGTATAGGACGGGAGTTTGATATCACATCTCATGCCATGGTATGGGTCTCAGGTTTTGTAGAAGCATTGGGATATCACATCTCATGGAAGGGTATCAGGATTGGATTTGGAAGGAGTTGGATATCCCATCTCATGCTATAGGAAGGGTCTCAGGTTGGAATGGGAAGGAGTTGGATATCACATCTCATGTTATAGGAAGGATCTCAGGATTGGAATGGGAAGGACTTGGATATCACATCTCATGCTGTAGGAAGGCTCTCAGGTTTGGTATTAGAAGCATTGAGATATCACATCTCATGCTATAGGAAGGGTCTCAGGATTGGAATGGGAAGGACTTGGATATCACATCTGATGCTAAAGGAAGGGCCTCAGTTTTGGTAGAAGCATTGAGATATCACATCTCATGCTATAGGAAGGGTCTCAGGATTGGAATGGGAAGGAGTTGGATATCACATCTCAAGCTATAGGAAGGGTCTTAGGATTGGAATGGGAAGGAGTTGGATATCACATCTCAAGCTATAGGAAGGGTCTCATGATTGGAATGGGAAGGAGTTTGATATCACATCTCGTGCCATGGTATGGGTCTCAGGTTTTGTAGAGGCATTGGGATATCACATCTCATGCTATCGGAAGGGTATCAGGATTGGATTTGGAAGGAGTTGGATATCCCATCTCATGCTATAGGAAGGGTCTAAGGTTGTAATGGGAAGGAGTTGGATATCACATCTCATGTTATAGGAAGGGTCTCAGGATTGGAATTCGAAGGACTTGGATATAACATCTCATTCTATAGGAAGGCTCTCAGGGTTGGAAGGGGAAGGAGTTGGATATCACATTTCATGTTAGAGGTAGGATCTCAGGTTTGGTAATAGAGGCATTGAGATATCACATCTCATGCTATCAGAAGGGTCTCAGGATTGGAATGGGAAGGAGTTGGATATCACATCTCATGCTAAAGGGAGGGTCTAAGGTTTGGAAGGGGAAGGATTTGGATATCACATCTCATGTTATAGGAAGGATCTCAGGTTTGGTATTAGAAGCATTGAGATATCACATCTCTGCTATCGGAAGGGTCTCAGGATTGGAATGGGAAGGACTTGGATATTACAATTCATGTTATAGGAAAGGTCTCAGGTTTGGTATTATAAGCATTGAGATATCACATCTCATGCTATAGGAAGGGTTTCAGGATTGGAATGGGAAGGACTTGGATATCACATCTCATGTTATAGGAAGGGTCTCAGGTTTGGTATTAGAGGCATTGAGATATCACATCTCATGCTATAGGAAGGGTCTCAGGAATGGCATGGGAAGGACTTGGATATCACATCTCATGATAAAGGAAGGGTCTTAGGTTTGGAAGGGGAAGATTTGGATATCACATCTCATGTTATTGGACCGGTCTCAGGTTTGGTATTAGAAGCATTGAGATATCAAGTCTCATGGTATAGGACGGGAGTTTGATATCACATCTCATGCCATGGTATGGGTCTCAGGTTTTGTAGAAGCATTGGGATATCACATCTCATGGAAGGGTATCAGGATTGGATTTGGAAGGAGTTGGATATCCCATCTCATGCTATAGGAAGGGTCTCAGGTTGGAATGGGAAGGAGTTGGATATCACATCTCATGTTATAGGAAGGATCTCAGGATTGGAATGGGAAGGACTTGGATATCACATCTCATGCTGTAGGAAGGCTCTCAGGTTTGGTATTAGAAGCATTGAGATATCACATCTCATACTATAGGAAGGGTCTCAGGATTGGAATGGGAAGGAGTTGGATATCGCATCTCATGTTATAGGAAGGATCTCAGGTTTGGTATTAGAAGCATTGAGATGTCACATCTCATGCTATAGGAAGGGTCTCAGGATTTGAATGGGAAGGAGTTGGATATCACATCTGATGCTAAAGGAAGGGTCTCAGTTTTGGTAGAAGCATTGAGATATCACATCTCATGCTATAGGAAGGGTCTCAGGATTGGAATGGGAAGGAGTTGGATATCACATCTCATGCTAAAGGGAGGGTCTCAGGTTTGGAAGGGGAAGGATTTGGATATCACATCTCATGTTATAGGAAGGATCTCAGGTTTGGTATTAGAAGCATTGAGATATCACATCTCATGCTATAGGAAGGGTCTCAGGATTGGAATGGGAAGGAGTTGGATATCGCATCTCATGTTATAGGAAGGATCTCAGGTTTGGTATTAGAAGCATTGAGATATCACATCACATGCTATAGGAAGGGTCTCAGGATTGGAATGGGAAGGAGTTGGATATCACATCTGATGCTAAAGGAAGGGCCTCAGTTTTGGTAGAAGCATTGAGATATCACATCTCATGCTATAGGAAGGGTCTCAGGATTGGAATGGGAAGGAGTTGGATATCACATCTCATGCTATAGGAAGGGTCTCCGGTTTGGTAGAAGCATTGAGATATGAAGTCTCATGGTATAGGACGTGTCTCAGAATTGGAATGGGAAGGAGTTGGATATCACATCTCAAGCTATAGGAAGGGTCTCAGGATTGGAATGGGAAGGAGTTTGATATCACATCTCGTGCCATGGTATGGGTCTCAGGTTTTGTAGAGGCATTGGGATATCACATCTCATGCTATCGGAAGGGTATCAGGATTGGATTTGGAAGGAGTTGGATATCCCATCTCATGCTATAGGAAGGGTCTAAGGTTGTAATGGGAAGGAGTTGGATATCACATCTCATGTTATAGGAAGGGTCTCAGGATTGGAATGGGAAGGACTTGGATATAACATCTCATTCTATAGGAAGGCTCTCAGGGTTGGAAGGGGAAGGAGTTGGATATCACATTTCATGTTAGAGGTAGGATCTCAGGTTTGGTAATAGAGGCATTGAGATATCACATCTCATGCTATCAGAAGGGTCTCAGGATTGGAATGGGAAGGAGTTGGATATCACATCTCATGCTAAACGGAGGGTCTAAGGTTTGGAAGGGGAAGGATTTGGATATCACATCTCATGTTATAGGAAGGATCTCAGGTTTGGTATTAGAAGCATTGAGATATCACATCTCATGCTATCGGAAGGGTCTCAGGTTTGGTATAAGCATTGAGATATCACATCTCTGCTATCGGAAGGGTCTCAGGATTGGAATGGGAAGGACTTGAATATTACAATTCATGTTATAGGAAAGGTCGCAGGTTTGGTATTAGAAGCATTGAGATATCACATCTCATGCTATAGGAAGGGTTTCAGGATTGGAATGGGAAGGACTTGGATATCACATCTCATGTTATAGGAAGGGTCTCAGGTTTGGTATTAGAAGCATTGAGATATCACATCTCATGCTATAGGAAGGGTCTCAGGAATGGCATGGGAAGGACTTGGATATCACATCTCATGATAAAGGAAGGGTCTTAGGTTTGGAAGGGGAAGATTTGGATATCACATCTCATGTTATTGGACCGGTCTCAGGTTTGGTATTAGAAGCATTGAGATATCAAGTCTCATGGTATAGGACGGGAGTTTGATATCACATCTCATGCCATGGTATGGGTCTCAGGTTTTGTAGAAGCATTGGGATATCACATCTCATGGAAGGGTATCAGGATTGGATTTGGAAGGAGTTGGATATCCCATCTCATGCTATAGGAAGGGTCTCAGGTTGGAATGGGAAGGAGTTGGATATCACATCTCATGTTATAGGAAGGATCTCAGGATTGGAATGGGAAGGACTTGGATATCACATCTCATGCTGTAGGAAGGCTCTCAGGTTTGATATTAGAAGCATTGAGATATCACATCTCATGCTATAGGAAGGGTCTCAGGATTGGAATGGGAAGGACTTGGATATCACATCTGATGCTAAAGGAAGGGCCTCAGTTTTGGTAGAAGCATTGAGATATCACATCTCATGCTATAGGAAGGGTCTCAGGATTGGAATGGGAAGGAGTTGGATATCACATCTCATGCTATAGGAAGGGTCTCAGCTTTGGTAGAAGCATTGAGATATGAAGTCTCATGGTATAGGACGGGTCTCAGAATTGGAATGGGAAGGAGTTGGATATCACATCTCAAGCTATAGGAAGGGCCTCAGGATTGGAATGGGAAGGAGTTTGATATCACATCTCGTGCCATGGTATGGGTCTCAGGTTTTGTAGAGGCATTGGGATATCACATCTCATGCTATCGGAAGGGTATCAGGATTGGAATGGGAAGGAGTTGGATATCACATCTCATGCTAAAGGGAGGGTCTGAGGTTTGGAAGGGGAAGGATTTGGATATCACATCTCATGTTATAGGAAGGATCTCAGGTTTGGTATTAGAAGCATTGAGATATCACATCTCATGCTATCGGAAGGGTCTCAGGTTTGGTATAAGCATTGAGATATTACATCTCTGCTATCGGAAGGGTCTCATGATTGGAATGGGAAGGACTTGGATATTACAATTCATGTTATAGGAAAGGTCTCAGGTTTGGTATTAGAAGCATTGAGATATCACATCTCATGCTTTAGGAAGGGTTTCAGGATTGGAATGGGAAGCACTTGGATATCACATCTCATGTTGTTGGAAGGGTCTCAGGTTTGGTATTAGAAGCATTGAGATATCACATCTCAGGCGTTAGGAAGGGTCTCAGGAATGGCATGGGAATGACTTGGATATCACATCTCATGATAAAGGAAGGGTCTAAGGTTTGGAAGGGGAAGGATTTGGATATCACATCTCATGTTATTGGACCGGTCTCAGGTTTGGTATTAGAAGCATTGAGATATCAAGTCTCATGGTATAGGACGGGAGTTTGATATCACATCTCATGCCATGGTATGGGTTTCAGGTTTTGTAGAAGCATTGGGATATCACATATCATGGAAGGGTATCAGGATTGGATTTGGAAGGAGTTGGATATCCCATCTCATTCTGTAGGAAGGGTCTCAGGTTAGAATGGGAAGGAGTTGGATATCACATCTCATGCTATAGGAAGGGTCTCAGAATTGGAATGGGAAGGAGTTGGATATCACATCTGATGCTAAAGGAAGGGTGTCAGTTTTGGTAGAAGCATTGAGATATCACATCTCATGCTATAGGAAGGGTCTCAGGATTGGAATGGGAAGGAGTTGGATATCACATCTCATGCTAAAGGGAGGGTCTCAGGTTTGGAAGGGGAAGGATTTGGATATCACATCTCATGTTATAGGAAGGATCTCAGGTTTGGTTTTAGAAGCATTGAGATATCACATCTCATGCTATAGGAAGGGTCTCAGGATTGGAATGGGAAGGAGTTGGATATCGCATCTCATGTTATAGGAAGGATCTCAGGTTTGGTATTAGAAACATTGAGATATCACATCTCATGCTATAGGAAGGGTCTCAGGATTGGAATGGGAAGGAGTTGGATATCACATCTGATGCTAAAGGAAGGGTCTCAGTTTTGGTAGAAGCATTGAGATATCACATCTCATGCTAAAGGAAGGGTCTCAGGTTTGATAGAAGCAAAGGTTTGGAATGGGAAGGAGTTGGATATCACGTCTCATGTTATAGGAAGGATCTCAGGTTTGGTATTAGAAGCATTGAGATATCACATCTCATGCTATATGAAGGGTCTCAGGATTGGAATGGGAAGGAGTTGGATATCACATCTCATGCTATAGGAAGGGTCTCAGGTTTGGTATATGCATTGAGATATCCCATCACATGCTATAGGAAGGGTCTCAGGATTGGAATCGGAAGGAGTTGTATATGACATCTCATGCTATAGGAAGGGTCACAGGTTTGGTATAAGCATTGAGATATCACATCTCTGCTATAGGAAGGGTCTCAGGTTTGGAAGGGGAAGGATTTGGATATCACATCTCATGTTATAGGACCGGTCTCAGGTTTGGTATTAGAAGCATTGAAATATCAAGACTCATGGTATAGGACGGGTCTCAGAATTGGAATGGGAAGGAGTTGGATATCACATCTCAAGCTATAGGAAGCGTCTCATGATTGGAATGGGAAGGAGTTTGATATCACATCTCATGCCATGGTATGGGTCTGAGGTTTTGTAGAGGCATTGGGATATCACATCTCATGCTATCGGAAGGGTATCAGGATTGGATTTGGAAGGAGTTGGATATCCCATCTCATGCTATAGGAAGGGTCTAAGGTTGGAATGGGAAGGAGTTGGATATCACATCTCATGTTATAGGAAGGGTCTCAGGATTGGAATGGGAAGGACTTGGATATAACATCTCATTCTATAGGAAGGCTCTCAGGGTTGGAAGGGGAAGGAGTTGGATATCACATTTCATGTTAGAGGTAGGATCTCAGGTTTGGTATTAGAGGCATTGAGATGTCACATCTCATGCTATCAGAAGGGTCTCAGGATTGGAATGGGAAGGAGTTGGATATCACATCTCATGCTAAAGGGAGGGTCTAAGGTTTGGAAGGGGAAGGATTTGGATATCACATCTCATGTTATAGGAAGGGTCTCAGGTTTGGTATAAGCATTGAGATATCACATCTCTGCTATCGGAAGGGTCTCAGGATTGGAATGGGAAGGACTTGGATATTACAATTCATGTTATAGGAAAGGTCTCAGGTTTGGTATTAGAAGCATTGAGATATCACATCTCAGGCTATAGGAAGGGTCTCAGGAATGGCATGGGAAGGACTTGGATATCACATCTCATGATAAAGGAAGGGTCTAAGGTTTGGAAGGGGAAGGATTTGGATATCACATCTTATGTTATTGGACCGGTCTCAGGTTTGGTATTAGAAGCATTGAGATATCAAGTCTCATGGTATAGGACGGGAGTTTGATATCACATCTCATGCCATGGTATGGGTCTCAGGTTTTGTAGAAGCATTGGGATATCACATCTCATGGAAGGGTATCAGGATTGGATTTGGAAGGAGTTGGATATCCCATCTCATGCTATAGGAAGGCTCTCAGGTTGGAATGTGAAGGAGTTGGATATCACATCTCATGCTATAGGAAGGGTCTCAGGATTGGAATGGGAAGGAGTTGGATATCACATCTGATGCTAAAGGAAGGGTGTCAGTTTTGGTAGAAGCATTGAGATATCACATCTCATGCTATAGGAAGGGTTTCAGGATTGGAATGGGAAGGAGTTGGATATCACATCTCATGCTAAAGGGAGGGTCTCAGGTTTGGAAGGGGAAGGATTTGGATATCACATCTCATGTTATAGGAAGGATCTCAGGTTTGGTTTTAGAAGCATTGAGATATCACATCTTATGCTATAGGAAGGGTCTCAGGATTGGAATGGGAAGGAGTTGGATATCGCATCTCATGTTATAGGAAGGATCTCAGGTTTGGTATTAGAAGCATTGAGATATCACATCTCATGCTATAGGAAGGGTCTCAGGATTGGAATGGGAAGGAGTTGGATATCACATCTGATGCTAAAGGAAGGGTCTCAGTTTTGGTAGAAGCATTGAGATATCACATCTCATGCTATAGGAAGGGTCTCAGGATTGGAATGGGAAGGAGTTGGATATCACATCTCATGCTATAGGAAGGGTCTCAGGTTTGGTATAAGCATTGAGTTATCACTTCTCATGCTATAGGAAGGGTCTCAGGATTGGAATGGGAAGGACTTGGATATCACATCTCATGCTATAGGGAGGCTCTCAGGTTTGGGAAGGGAAGGATTTGGATTTCACATCTCATGTTATAGGATGGTTCTCATGTTTGGTTTTAGAAGCATTGAGATATCTCATCTCATGCTATCGGAAGGGTCTGAGGTTTGGAATGGGAAGGAGTTGGATATCACATCTCATGCCATAAGAAGGGTCATCAGGTTTGGTATAAGCATTGAGATATCACATCTCTGCTATCGGAAGGGTCTCAGGATAGGAATGGGAAGGACTTAGATATCACATCTCATACTATAGGGAGGGTCTCAGTTTTGATATTAGAAGCATTGAGATATCATATCTCATGCTATCAGAAGGGTCTCAGGATTGGAATGGGATGGAGTTGGATATCACATCTCAAGCTATCTCAGGATTGGAATGGGAAGGAGTTTGATATCACATCTCAAGCTATAGGAATGGTCTCAGGTTTGGAAGGGGAAGGATTAGGATCTCACATCTCATGTTTTAGGACGGGTCTCAGGTTTGGTATTAGAAGCATTGAGATATCACATCTCATGGTATAGGAAGGGTCTCAGAATTGGAATGGGAAGGAGTTTGATATCAAATCTCAAGCTATAGGAAGGGTCTCATGTTTGGAAAGGGAAGGATCTGGATTTCACATCTCATGTTATAGGATGGTTCTCATGTTTGGTTTTCGAAGCATTGAGATATCACATCTCATGCTATCGGAAGGGTCTCAGGTTTAAAAATGGAAGGATTTGGATTTCACATGTTATAGGATGGTTCTCAGGTTTGGTTTTAGAAGCATTAAGATATAACATCTCATGCTATAGGAAGGGTCTCAGGTTTGGAATGGGAAGGAGTTGGATATCACTTCTCATGCTAAAGGAAAGGTCTCAGGTTTGGAAGGGGAAGGATTTGGATCTCACATCTCATGTTTTAGGACGGGTCTCAGGATTGGAATGGGAAGGAGTTGGATATCACATCTCATGCTAAAGGAAGGGTCTCAGGTTTGATAGAAGCAAAGGTTTGGAATGGGAAGGAGTTGGATATCACGTCTCATGTTATAGGAAGGGTCTCAGGATTGGAATGGGAAGGAGTTGGATATCACATCTCATGCTAAAGGAAGGGTCTCAGGTTTGATAGAAGCAAAGGTTTGGAATGGGAAGGAGTTTGATATCACACCTCATGTTATAGGAAGGATCTCAGGTTTGGTATTAGAAGCATTGAGATATCACATCTCAAGCTATATGAAGGGTCTCAGGATTGGAATGGGAAGTAGTTGGATATCACATCTCATGCTATAGGAAGGGTCTCAGGTTTGGTATAAGCATTGAGATATCCCATCTCATGCTATAGGAAGGGTCTCAGGATTGGAATCGGAAGGAGTTGTATATGACATCTCATGCCATAGGAAGGGTCACAGGTTTGGTATAAGCATTGAGATATAACATCTCTGCTATAGGAAGGGTCTAAGGTTGGAAGGGGAAGGATTTGGATATCACATCTCATGTTATAGGACCGGTCTCAGGTTTGGTATTAGAAGCATTGAAATATCAAGTCTCATGGTATAGGACGGGTCTCAGAATTGGAATGGGAAGGAGTTGGATATCAAATCTCAAGCTATAGGAAGGGTCTCAGGATTGGAATGGGAAGGAGTTTGATATCACATCTCATGCCATGGTATGGGTCTCAGGTTTTGTAGAGGCATTGGGATATCACATCTCATGCTATTGGAAGGGTATCAGGATTGGATTTGGAAGGAGTTGGATATCCCATCTCATGCTATAGGAAGGGTCTAAGGTTGGAATGGGAAGGAGTTGGATATCACATCTCATTTTATAGGAAGGGTCTCAGGATTGGAATGGGAAGGACTTGGAAATAACATCGCATTCTATAGGAAGGCTCTCAGGGTTGGAAGGGGAAGGAGTTGGATATCACATTTCATGTTAGAGGTAGGATCTCAGGTTTGGTATTAGAGGCATTGAGATATCACATCTCATGCTATCAGAAGGGTCTCAGGATTGGAATGGGAAGGAGTTGGATATCACATCTCATGCTAAAGGGAGGGTCTAAGGTTTGGAAGGGGAAGGATTTGGATATCACATCTCATGTTATAGGAAGGATCTCAGGTTTGGTATTAGAAGCATTGAGATATCACATCTCATGCTATCGGAAGGGTCTCAGTTTTGGTATAAGCATTGAGATATCACATCTCTGCTATCGGAAGGGTCTCAGGATTGGAATGGGAAGGACTTGGATATTGCAATTCATGTTATAGGAAAGGTCTCAGGTTTGGTATTAGAAGCATTGAGATATCACAGCTCATGCTATAGGAAGGGTTTCAGGATTGGAATGGGAAGGACTTGGATATCACATCTCATGTTATAGGAAGGGTCTCAGGTTTGGTATTAGAAGCATTGAGATATCACATCTCATGCTATAGGAAGGGTCTCAGGAATGGCATGGGAAGGACTTGGATATCACATCTCATGATAAAGGAAGGGTCGAAGGTTTGGAAGGGGAAGGATTTGGATATCACATCTCATGTTATTGGACCGGTCTCAGGTTTGGTATTAGAAGCATTGAGATATCAAGTCTCAAGGTATAGGACGGGAGTTTGATATCACATCTCATGCCATGGTATGGGTCTCAGGTTTTGTAGAAGCATTGGGATATCACATCTCATGGAAGGGTATCAGGATTGGATTTGGAAGGAGTTGGATATCCCATCTCATGCTATAGGAAGGCTCTCAGGTTTGGTATTAGAAGCATTGAGATATCACATCTCATGCTATAGGAAGGGTATCAGGATTTGAATGGGAAGGAGTTGGATATCACATCTCATGCTAAAGGAAGGGTCTCAGTTTTGGTAGAAGCATTGAGATATCACATCTCATGCTATAGGAAGGGTCTCAGGATTGGAATTTGAAGGAGTTGGATATCACATCTCATGCTAAAGGGAGGGTCTCAGGTTTGGAAGGGGAAGGATTTGGATATCACATCTCATGTTATAGGAAGGATCTCAGGTTTGGTATTAGAAGCATTGAGATATCACATCTCATGCTATAGGAAGGGTCTCAGGATTGGAATGGGAAGGAGTTGGATATCGCATCTCATGTTATAGGAAGGATCTCAGGTTTGGTATTAGAAGCATTGAGATATCACATCACATGCTATAGGAAGGGTCTCAGGATTGGAATGGGAAGGAGTTGGATATCACATCTGATGCTAAAGGAAGGGCCTCAGTTTTGGAAGAAGCATTGAGATATCACATCTCATGCTATAGGAAGGGTCTCAGGATTGGAATGGGAAGGAGTTGGATATCACATCTCATGCTATAGGAAGGGTCTCAGGTTTGGTAGAAGCATTGAGATATCAAGTCTCATGGTGTAGGACGGGTCTCAGAATTGGAATGGGAAGGAGTTGGATATCACATCTCAAGCTATAGGAAGGCTCTCAGGGTTGGAAGGGGAAGGAGTTGGATATCACATTTCATGTTAGAGGTAGGATCTCAGGTTTGGTATTAGAGGCATTGAGATGTCACATCTCATGCTATCAGAAGGGTCTCAGGATTGGAATGGGAAGAAGTTGGATATCACATCTCATGCTAAAGGGAGGGTCTAAGGTTTGGAAGGGGAAGGATTTGGATATCACATCTCATGTTATAGGAAGGATCTCAGGTTTGGTATTAGAAGCATTGAGATATCACATCTCCTGCTATCGGAAGGGTCTCAGGTTTGGTATAAGCATTGAGATATCACATTTCTGCTATCGGAAGGGTCTCAGGATTGGAATGGGAAGGACTTGGATATTACAATTCATGTTATAGGAAAGGTCTCAGGTTTGGTATTACAAGCATTGAGATATCACATCTCATGCTATAGGAAGGGTTTCAGGATTGGAATGGGAAGGACTTGGATATCACATCTCATGTTATTGGAAGGGTCTCAGGTTTGGTATTAGAAGCATTGAGATATCACATCTCATGCTATCGGAAGGGTCTCAGGATTGGAATCGGAAGGAGTTGGATATCACGTCTCATGCTATAGGAAGGGTCTCAGGTTTGGAACGGGAAGGAGTTGGATAGCACATCTCATGCTAAAGGGAGGGTCTCAGGTTTGGAAGGGGAAGGATTTGGATATCACATCACATGTTATAGGAAGGATCTCAGGTTTGGTATTAGAAGCATTGAGATATCACATCTCATGCTATCGGAAGGGTCTCAGGATTGGAATCGGAAGGAGTTGGATATCACATCTCATGCTATAGGAAGGGTCTCAGGTTTGGAACGGGAAGGAGTTGGATATCACATCTCATGTTATTGGAAGAGTCTCAGGTTTGGTATAAGCATTGAGATATCACATCTCTGCAATCGGAAGTGTCTCAGGATTGGGATGGGAAGGAGTTGGATATCACATCTCATGCTATAGGAAGGGTCTCAGGAATGGCATGGGAAGGACTTGGATATCACATCTCATGATAAAGGAAGGGTCTAAGGTTTGGAAGGGGAAGGATTTGGATATCACATCTCATGTTATTGGACCGGTCTCAGGTTTGGTATTAGAAGCATTGAGATATCAAGTCTCATGGTATAGGACGGGAGTTTGATATCACATCTTATGCCATGGTATGGGTCTCAGGTTTTGAAGAAGCATTGGGATATCACATCTCATGGAAAGGTATCAGGATTGGATTTGGAAGGAGTTGGATATCCCATCTCATGCTATAGGAAGGGTCTCAGGTTGGAATGGGAAGGAGTTGGATATCACATCTCATGTTATAGGAAGGATCTCAGGATTGGAATGGGAAGGACTTGGATATCACATCTCATGCTATAGGAAGGGTCTCAGGATTGGAATGGGAAGGAGTTAGATATCACATCTGATGCTAAAGGAAGGGTCTCAGTTTTGGTAGAAGCAAAGGTTTGGAATGGGAAGGAGTTGGATATCATGTCTCATGTTATAGGAAGGGTCTCAGGATTGGAATGGGAAGGAGTTGGATATCACATCTCTTGCTAAAGGAAGGGTCTCAGGTTTGATAGAAGCAAAGGTTTGGAATGGGAAGGAGTTTGATATCACACCTCATGTTATAGGAAGGATCTCAGGTTTGGTATTAGAAGCATTGAGATATCACATCTCATGCTATATGAAGGGTCTCAGGATTGGAATGGGAAGGAGTTGGATATCACATCCCATGCTATAGGAAGGGTCTCAGGTTTGGTATAAGCATTGAGATATCCCATCTCATGCTATAGGAAGCGTCTCAGGATTGGAATCAGAAGGAGTTGTATATGACATCTCATGCCATAGGAAGGGTCACAGGTTTGGTATAAGCATTGAGATATCACATCTCTGCTATAGGAAGGGTCTAAGGTTTGGAAGGGGAAGGATTTGGATATCACATCTCATGTTATAGGACCGGTCTCAGGTTTGGTATTAGAAGCATTGAAATATCAAGTCTCATGGTATAGGACGGGTCTCAGAATTGGAATGGGAAGGAGTTGGATATCACATCTCAAGCTATAGGAAGGGTCTCAGGATTGGAATGGGAAGGAGTTTGAAATCACATCTCATGCCATGGTATGGGTCTCAGGTTTTGTAGAGGCATTGGGATATCACATCTCATGCTATCGGAAGGGTATCAGGATTGGATTTGGAAGGAGTTGGATATCCCATCTCATGCTATAGGAAGGGTCTAAGGTTGGAATGGGAAGGAGTTGGATATCACATCTCATGTTATAGGAAGGGTCTCAGGATTGGAATGGGAAGGACTTGGATATAACATCTCATTCTATAGGAAGGCTCTCAGGGTTGGAAGGGGAAGGAGTTGGATATCACATTTCATGTTAGAGGTAGGATCTCAGGTTTGGTATTAGAGGCATTGAGATATCACATCTCATGCTATCAGATGGGTCTCAGGATTGGAATGGGAAGGAGTTGGATATCACATCTCATGCTAAAGGGAGGGTCTAAGGTTTGGAAGGGGAAGGATTTGGATATCACATCTCATGTTATAGGAAGGATCTCAGGTTTGGTATTAGAAGCATTGAGATATCACATCTCATGCTATCGGAAGGGTCTCGGGTTTGGTATAAGCATTGCGATATCACATCTCTGCTATCGGAAGGGTCTCAGGATTGGAATGGGAAGGACTTGGATATTACAATTCATGTTATAGGAAAGGTCTCAGGTTTGGTATTAGAAGCATTGAGATATCACATCTCATGCTATAGGAAGGGTTTCAGGATTGGAATGGGAAGGACTTGGATATCACATCTCGTGTTATAGGAAGGGTCTCAGGTTTGGTATTAGAAGCATTGAGATATCACATTTCATGCTATAGGAAGGGTCTCTGGAATGGCATGGGAAGGACTTGGATATCACATCTCATGATAAAGGAAGGGTCTAAGGTTTGGAAGGGGAAGGATTTGGATATCACATCTCATGTTATTGGACCGGTCTCAGGTTTGGTATTAGAAGCATTGAGATATCAAGTCTCATGGTATAGGATGGGAGTTTGATATCACATCTCATGGTATGGGTCTCAGGTTTTGTAGAAGCATTGGGATATCGCATCTCATGGAAGGGTATCAGGATTGGACTTGGAAGGAGTTGGATATCCCATCTCATGCTATAGGAAGGGTCTCAGGTTGGAATGGGAAGGAGTTGGATATCACATCTCATGTTATAGGAAGGATCTCAGGATTGGAATGGGAAGGACTTGGATATCACATCTCATGCTGTAGGAAGGCTCTCAGGTTTGGTATTAGAAGCATTGAGATATCACATCTCATACTATAGGAAGGGTCTCAGGATTGGAATGGGAAGGAGTTGGATATCGCATCTCATGTTATAGGAAGGATCTCAGGTTTGGGATTAGAAGCATTGAGATGTCACATCTCATGCTATAGGAAGGGTCTCAGGATTTGAATGGGAAGGAGTTGGATATCACATCTGATGCTAAAGGAAGGGTCTCAGTTTTGGTAGAAGCATTGAGATATCACATCTCATGCTATAGGAAGGGTCTCAGGATTGGAACGGGAAGGAGTTGGATATCACATCTCATGCTAAAGGGAGGGTCTCAGGTTTGGAAGGGTAAGGATTTGGATATCACATCTCATGTTATAGGAAGGATCTCAGGTTTGGTATCAGAAGCATTGAGATATCACATCTCATGCTATAGGAAGGGTCTCAGGATTGGAATGGGAAGGAGTTGGATATTGCATCTCATGTTATAGGAAGGATCTCAGGTTTGGTATTAGAAGCATTGAGATATCACATCACATGCTATAAGAAGGGTCTCAGGATTGGAATGGGAAGGAGTTGGATATCACATCTGATGCTAAAGGAAGGGCCTCAGTTTTGGTAGAAGCATTGAGATATCATATCTCATGCTATAGGAAGAGTCTCAGGATTGGAATGGGAAGGAGTTGGATATCACATCTCATGCTATAGGAAGGGTCTCAGGTTTGGTAGAAGCATTGAGATATGAAGTCTCATGGTATAGGACGGGTCTCAGAATTGGAATGGGAAGGAGTTGGATATCACATCTCAAGCTATAGGAAGGGTCTCAGGATTGGAATGGGAAGGAGTTTGATATCACATCTCATGCCATGGTATGGGTCTCAGGTTTTGTAGAGGCATTGGGATATCACATCTCATGCTATCGAAAGGGTATCAGGATTGGATTTGGAAGGAGTTGGATATCCCATCTCATGCTATAGGAAGGGTCTAAGGTTGTAATGGGAAGGAGTTGGATATCACATCTCATGTTATAGGAAGGGTCTCAGGATTGGAATGGGAAGGACTTGGATATAACATCTCATTCTATAGGAAGGCTCTCAGGGTTGGAAGGCGAAGGAGTTGGATATCACATTTCATGTTAGAGGTAGGATCTCAGGTTTGGTATTAGAGGCATTGAGATATCACATCTCATGCTATCAGAAGGGTCTCAGGATTGGAATGGGAAGGAGTTGGATATCACATCTCATGCTAAAGGGAGGGTCTAAGGTTTGGAAGGGGAAGGATTTGGATATCACATCTCATGTTATAGGAAGGATCTCAGGTTTGGTATTAGAAGCATTGAGATATCACATCTCATGCTATCGGAAGGGTCTCAGGTTTGGTATAAGCATTGAGATATCACATCTCTGCTATCGGAAGGGTCTCAGGATTGGGATGGGAAGGACTTGGATATTACAATTCATGTTATAGGAAAGGTCTCAGGTTTGGTATTAGAAGCATTGAGATATCACAGCTCATGCTATAGGAAGGGTTTCAGGATTGGAATGGGAAGGACTTGGATATCACATCTCATGTTATAGGAAGGGTCTCAGGTTTGGTATTAGAAGCATTGAGATATCACATCTCATGCTATAGGAAGGGTCTTAGGAATGGCATGGGAAGGACTTGGATATCACATCTCATGATAAAGGAAGGGTCTAAGGTTTGGAAGGGGAAGGATTTGGATATCACATCTCATGTTATTGGACCGGTCTCAGGTTTGGTATTAGAAGCATTGAGATATCAAGTCTCATGGTATAGGACGGGAGTTTGATATCACATCTCATGCCATGGTATGGGTCTCAGGTTTTGTAGAAGCATTGGGATATCACATCTCATGGAAGGGTATCAGGATTGGATTTGGAAGGAGTTGGATATCCCATCTCATGCTATAGGAAGGGTCTCAGGTTGGAATGGGAAGGAGTTGGATATCACATCTCATGTTATAGGAAGGATCTCAGGATTGGAATGGGAAGGACTTGGATATCACATCTCATGCTGTAGGAAGGCTCTCAGGTTTGGTATTAGAAGCATTGAGATATCACATCTCATACTATAGGAAGGGTCTCAGGATTGGAATGGGAAGGAGTTGGATATCGCATCTCATGTTATAGGAAGGATCTCAGGTTTGGTATTAGAAGCATTGAGATGTCACATCTCATGCTATAGGAAGGGTCTCAGGATTTGAATGGGAAGGAGTTGGATATCACATCTCATGCTAAAGGAAGGGTCTCAGTTTTGGTAGAAGCATTGAGATATCACATCTCATGCTATAGGAAGGGTCTCAGGATTGGAATGGGAAGGAGTTGGATATCACATCTCATGCTAAAGGGAGGGTCTCAGGTTTGGAAGGGGAAGGATTTGGATATCACATCTCATGTTATAGGAAGGATCTCAGGTTTGGTATTAGAAGCATTGAGATATCACATCTCATGCTATAGGAAGGGTCTCAGGATTGGAATGGGAAGGAGTTGGATATCGCATCTCATGTTATAGGAAGGATCTCAGGTTTGGTATTAGAAGCATTGAGATATCACATCACATGCTATAGGAAGTGTCTCAGGATTGGAATGGGAAGGATTTGGATATCACATCTGATGCTAAAGGAAGGGCCTCAGTTTTGGTAGAAGCATTGAGATATCACATCTCATGCTATAGGAAGGGTCTCAGGATTGGAATGGGAAGGAGTTGGATATCACATCTCATGCTATAGGAAGGGTCTCAGGTTTGGTAGAAGCATTGAGATATGAAGTCTCATGGTATAGGACGGGTCTCAGAATTGGAATGGGAAGGAGTTGGATATCACATCTCAAGCTATAGGAAGGGTCTCAGGATTGGAATGGGAAGGAGTTTGATATCACATCTCGTGCCATGGTATGGGTCTCAGGTTTTGTAGAGGCATTGGGATATCACATCTCATGCTATCGGAAGGGTATCAGGATTGGATTTGGAAGCAGTTGGATATCCCATCTCATGCTATAGGAAGGGTCTAAGGTTGTAATGGGAAGGAGTTGGATATCACATCTCATGTTATAGGAAGGGTCTCAGGATTGGAATGGGAAGGACTTGGATATAACATCTCATTCTATAGGAAGGCTCTCAGGGTTGGAAGGGGAAGGAGTTGGATATCACATTTCATGTTAGAGGTAGGATCTCAGGTTTGGTAATAGAGGCATTGAGATATCACATCTCATGCTATCAGAAGGGTCTCAGGATTGGAATGGGAAGGAGTTGGATATCACATCTCATGCTAAAGGGAGGGTCTAAGGTTTGGAAGGGGAAGGATTTGGATATCACATCTCATGTTATAGGAAGGATCTCAGGTTTGGTATTAGAAGCATTGAGATATCACATCTCATGCTATCGGAAGGGTCTCAGGTTTGGTATAAGCATTGAGATATCACATCTCTGCTATCGGAAGGGTCTCAGGATTGGAATGGGAAGGACTTGGATATTACAATTCATGTTATAGGAAAGGTCTCAGGTTTGGTATTAGAAGCATTGAGATATCACATCTCATGCTATAGGAAGGGTTTCAGGATTGGAATGGGAAGGACTTGGATATCACATCTCATGTTATAGGAAGGGTCTCAGGTTTGGTATTAGAAGCATTGAGATATCACATCTCATGCTATAGGAAGGGTCTCAGGAATGGCATGGGAAGGACTTGGATATCACATCTCATGATAAAGGAAGGGTCTTAAGTTTGGAAGGGGAAGATTTGGATATCACATCTCATGTTATTGGACCGGTCTCAGGTTTGGTATTAGAAGCATTGAGATATCAAGTCTCATGGTATAGGACGGGAGTTTGATATCACATCTCATGCCATGGTATGGGTCTCAGGTTTTGTAGAAGCATTGGGATATCACATCTCATGGAAGGGTATCAGGATTGGATTTGGAAGGAGTTGGATATCCCATCTCATGCTATAGGAAGGGTCTCAGGTTGGAATGGGAAGGAGTTGGATATCACATCTCATGTTATAGGAAGGATCTCAGGATTGGAATGGGAAGGACTTGGATATCACATCTCATGCTGTAGGAAGGCTCTCAGGTTTGGTATTAGAAGCATTGAGATATCACATCTCATGCTATAGGAAGGGTCTCAGGATTGGAATGGGAAGGACTTGGATATCACATCTGATGCTAAAGGAAGGGCCTCAGTTTTGGTAGAAGCATTGAGATATCACATCTCATGCTATAGGAAGGGTCTCAGGATTGGAATGGGAAGGAGTTGGATATCACATCTCAAGCTATAGGAAGGGTCTTAGGATTGGAATGGGAAGGAGTTGGATATCACATCTCAAGCTATAGGAAGGGTCTCATGATTGGAATGGGAAGGAGTTTGATATCACATCTCGTGCCATGGTATGGGTCTCAGGTTTTGTAGAGGCATTGGGATATCACATCTCATGCTATCGGAAGGGTATCAGGATTGGATTTGGAAGGAGTTGGATATCCCATCTCATGCTATAGGAAGGGTCTAAGGTTGTAATGGGAAGGAGTTGGATATCACATCTCATGTTATAGGAAGGGTCTCAGGATTGGAATTCGAAGGACTTGGATATAACATCTCATTCTATAGGAAGGCTCTCAGGGTTGGAAGGGGAAGGAGTTGGATATCACATTTCATGTTAGAGGTAGGATCTCAGGTTTGGTAATAGAGGCATTGAGATATCACATCTCATGCTATCAGAAGGGTCTCAGGATTGGAATGGGAAGGAGTTGGATATCACATCTCATGCTAAAGGGAGGGTCTAAGGTTTGGAAGGGGAAGGATTTGGATATCACATCTCATGTTATAGGAAGGATCTCAGGTTTGGTATTAGAAGCATTGAGATATCACATCTCTGCTATCGGAAGGGTCTCAGGATTGGAATGGGAAGGACTTGGATATTACAATTCATGTTATAGGAAAGGTCTCAGGTTTGGTATTATAAGCATTGAGATATCACATCTCATGCTATAGGAAGGGTTTCAGGATTGGAATGGGAAGGACTTGGATATCACATCTCATGTTATAGGAAGGGTCTCAGGTTTGGTATTAGAGGCATTGAGATATCACATCTCATGCTATAGGAAGGGTCTCAGGAATGGCATGGGAAGGACTTGGATATCACATCTCATGATAAAGGAAGGGTCTTAGGTTTGGAAGGGGAAGATTTGGATATCACATCTCATGTTATTGGACCGGTCTCAGGTTTGGTATTAGAAGCATTGAGATATCAAGTCTCATGGTATAGGACGGGAGTTTGATATCACATCTCATGCCATGGTATGGGTCTCAGGTTTTGTAGAAGCATTGGGATATCACATCTCATGGAAGGGTATCAGGATTGGATTTGGAAGGAGTTGGATATCCCATCTCATGCTATAGGAAGGGTCTCAGGTTGGAATGGGAAGGAGTTGGATATCACATCTCATGTTATAGGAAGGATCTCAGGATTGGAATGGGAAGGACTTGGATATCACATCTCATGCTGTAGGAAGGCTCTCAGGTTTGGTATTAGAAGCATTGAGATATCACATCTCATACTATAGGAAGGGTCTCAGGATTGGAATGGGAAGGAGTTGGATATCGCATCTCATGTTATAGGAAGGATCTCAGGTTTGGTATTAGAAGCATTGAGATGTCACATCTCATGCTATAGGAAGGGTCTCAGGATTTGAATGGGAAGGAGTTGGATATCACATCTGATGCTAAAGGAAGGGTCTCAGTTTTGGTAGAAGCATTGAGATATCACATCTCATGCTATAGGAAGGGTCTCAGGATTGGAATGGGAAGGAGTTGGATATCACATCTCATGCTAAAGGGAGGGTCTCAGGTTTGGAAGGGGAAGGATTTGGATATCACATCTCATGTTATAGGAAGGATCTCAGGTTTGGTATTAGAAGCATTGAGATATCACATCTCATGCTATAGGAAGGGTCTCAGGATTGGAATGGGAAGGAGTTGGATATCGCATCTCATGTTATAGGAAGGATCTCAGGTTTGGTATTAGAAGCATTGAGATATCACATCACATGCTATAGGAAGGGTCTCAGGATTGGAATGGGAAGGAGTTGGATATCACATCTGATGCTAAAGGAAGGGCCTCAGTTTTGGTAGAAGCATTGAGATATCACATCTCATGCTATAGGAAGGGTCTCAGGATTGGAATGGGAAGGAGTTGGATATCACATCTCATGCTATAGGAAGGGTCTCCGGTTTGGTAGAAGCATTGAGATATGAAGTCTCATGGTATAGGACGTGTCTCAGAATTGGAATGGGAAGGAGTTGGATATCACATCTCAAGCTATAGGAAGGGTCTCAGGATTGGAATGGGAAGGAGTTTGATATCACATCTCGTGCCATGGTATGGGTCTCAGGTTTTGTAGAGGCATTGGGATATCACATCTCATGCTATCGGAAGGGTATCAGGATTGGATTTGGAAGGAGTTGGATATCCCATCTCATGCTATAGGAAGGGTCTAAGGTTGTAATGGGAAGGAGTTGGATATCACATCTCATGTTATAGGAAGGGTCTCAGGATTGGAATGGGAAGGACTTGGATATAACATCTCATTCTATAGGAAGGCTCTCAGGGTTGGAAGGGGAAGGAGTTGGATATCACATTTCATGTTAGAGGTAGGATCTCAGGTTTGGTAATAGAGGCATTGAGATATCACATCTCATGCTATCAGAAGGGTCTCAGGATTGGAATGGGAAGGAGTTGGATATCACATCTCATGCTAAACGGAGGGTCTAAGGTTTGGAAGGGGAAGGATTTGGATATCACATCTCATGTTATAGGAAGGATCTCAGGTTTGGTATTAGAAGCATTGAGATATCACATCTCATGCTATCGGAAGGGTCTCAGGTTTGGTATAAGCATTGAGATATCACATCTCTGCTATCGGAAGGGTCTCAGGATTGGAATGGGAAGGACTTGAATATTACAATTCATGTTATAGGAAAGGTCTCAGGTTTGGTATTAGAAGCATTGAGATATCACATCTCATGCTATAGGAAGGGTTTCAGGATTGGAATGGGAAGGACTTGGATATCACATCTCATGTTATAGGAAGGGTCTCAGGTTTGGTATTAGAAGCATTGAGATATCACATCTCATGCTATAGGAAGGGTCTCAGGAATGGCATGGGAAGGACTTGGATATCACATCTCATGATAAAGGAAGGGTCTTAGGTTTGGAAGGGGAAGATTTGGATATCACATCTCATGTTATTGGACCGGTCTCAGGTTTGGTATTAGAAGCATTGAGATATCAAGTCTCATGGTATAGGACGGGAGTTTGATATCACATCTCATGCCATGGTATGGGTCTCAGGTTTTGTAGAAGCATTGGGATATCACATCTCATGGAAGGGTATCAGGATTGGATTTGGAAGGAGTTGGATATCCCATCTCATGCTATAGGAAGGGTCTCAGGTTGGAATGGGAAGGAGTTGGATATCACATCTCATGTTATAGGAAGGATCTCAGGATTGGAATGGGAAGGACTTGGATATCACATCTCATGCTGTAGGAAGGCTCTCAGGTTTGATATTAGAAGCATTGAGATATCACATCTCATGCTATAGGAAGGGTCTCAGGATTGGAATGGGAAGGACTTGGATATCACATCTGATGCTAAAGGAAGGGCCTCAGTTTTGGTAGAAGCATTGAGATATCACATCTCATGCTATAGGAAGGGTCTCAGGATTGGAATGGGAAGGAGTTGGATATCACATCTCATGCTATAGGAAGGGTCTCAGCTTTGGTAGAAGCATTGAGATATGAAGTCTCATGGTATAGGACGGGTCTCAGAATTGGAATGGGAAGGAGTTGGATATCACATCTCAAGCTATAGGAAGGGCCTCAGGATTGGAATGGGAAGGAGTTTGATATCACATCTCGTGCCATGGTATGGGTCTCAGGTTTTGTAGAGGCATTGGGATATCACATCTCATGCTATCGGAAGGGTATCAGGATTGGATTTGGAGGAGTTGGATATCCCATCTCATGCTATAGGAAGGGTCTAAGGTTGTAATGGGAAGGAGTTGGATATCACATCTCATGTTATAGGAAGGGTCTCAGGATTGGAATTCGAAGGACTTGGATATAACATCTCATTCTATAGGAAGGCTCTCAGGGTTGGAAGGGGAAGGAGTTGGATATCACATTTCATGTTAGAGGTAGGATCTCAGGTTTGGTAATAGAGGCATTGAGATATCACATCTCATGCTATCAGAAGGGTCTCAGGATTGGAATGGGAAGGAGTTGGATATCACATCTCATGCTAAAGGGAGGGTCTAAGGTTTGGAAGGGGAAGGATTTGGATATCACATCTCATGTTATAGGAAGGATCTCAGGTTTGGTATTAGAAGCATTGAGATATCACATCTCATGCTATCGGAAGGGTCTCAGGTTTGGTATAAGCATTGAGATATCACATCTCTGCTATCGGAAGGGTCTCAGGATTGGAATGGGAAGGACTTGGATATTACAATTCATGTTATAGGAAAGGTCTCAGGTTTGGTATTAGAAGCATTGAGATATCACATCTCATGCTATAGGAAGGGTTTCAGGATTGGAATGGGAAGGACTTGGATATCACATCTCATGTTATAGGAAGGGTCTCAGGTTTGGTATTAGAAGCATTGAGATATCACATCTCATGCTATAGGAAGGGTCTCAGGAATGGCATGGGAAGGACTTGGATATCACATCTCATGATAAAGGAAGGGTCTTAGGTTTGGAAGGGGAAGATTTGGATATCACATCTCATGTTATTGGACCGGTCTCAGGTTTGGTATTAGAAGCATTGAGATATCAAGTCTCATGGTATAGGACGGGAGTTTGATATCACATCTCATGCCATGGTATGGGTCTCAGGTTTTGTAGAAGCATTGGGATATCACATCTCATGGAAGGGTATCAGGATTGGATTTGGAAGGGGTTTGATATCCCATCTCATGCTATAGGAAGGGTCTCAGGTTGGAATGGGAAGGAGTTGGATATCACATCTCATGTTATAGGAAGGATCTCAGGATTGGAATGGGAAGGACTTGGATATCACATCTCATGCTGTAGGAAGGCTCTCAGGTTTGGTATTAGAAGCATTGAGATATCACATCTCATGCTATAGGAAGGGTCACAGGATTGGAATGGGAAGGACTTGGATATCACATCTCATGCTGTAGGAAGGCTCCCAGGTTTGGTATTAGAAGCATTGAGATATCACATCTCATGCTGCAGGAAGAGTCTCAGGATTGGAATGGGAAGGAGTTGGATATCACGTCTCATGTTATAGGAAGGGTCTCAGGATTGTAATGGGAAGCAGTTGGATATCACATCTCATGCCATAGGAAGGGTCATCAGGTTTGGTATGCTAAAGGGAGGGTCTCAGGTTTGGAAGGGGAAGGATTTGGATATCACATCACATGTTATAGGAAGGATCTCAGGTTTGGTATTAGAAGCATTGAGATATCACATCTCATGCTATCGGAAGGGTCTCAGGATTGGAATGGGAAGGAGTTGGATATCACATCTCATGCTATAGGAAGGGTCTCAGGTTTGGAACGGGAAGGAGTTGTATATCACATCTCATGTTATAGGAAGAGTCTCAGGTTTGGTATAAGCATTGAGATATCACATCTCTGCAATCGGAAGTGTCTCAGGATTGGGATGGGAAGGAGTTGGATATCACATCTCATGCTATAGGAAGGGTCTCAGGTTTGGAACGGGAAGGAGTTGGATATCCCATCTCATGTTATAAGACTGGTCTCAGGTTTGGTATTAGAAGCATTGAGATATCACATCGCATGCTGTAGGAAGGGTCTCAGGTTTGGAATGGGAAGGAATTGGATATCACATCTCATGTCATAGGAAGGATCTCAGGTTTGGTATTAGAAGCATTGAGATATCACATCTCATGCTATAGGAATGGTCTCAGGATTGGAATGGGAAGGAGTTGGATATTACATTCTTGCTATAGGAAGGGTCTCATGTTTGGAATGGGAAGGAGTTGGATATCACATATGCTATAGGAAGGATCTAAGGTTTGGTATAAGCATTGAGATATCACATATCTGCTATCGGAAGTGTCTCAGGTTGGAATGGGAAGGAGTTGGATATCACATCTCATGTTATAGGAAGGGTCTCAGGATTGGAATGGGAAGGACTTGGATATCATATCTCATGCTATAGGAAGGCTCTCAGGTTTGGAAGGGGAAGGAGTTGGATATCATATTTCATGTTAGAGGAAGGATCTTAGGTTTGGTACTAGAGGCATTGAGATATCACATCTCATTCTATAGGAAGGCTCTCAGGGTTGGAAGGGGAAGGAGTTGGATATCACATTTCATGTTAGAGGTAGGATCTCAGGTTTGGTAATAGAGGCATTGAGATATCACATCTCATGCTATCAGAAGGGTCTCAGGATTGGAATGGGAAGGAGTTGGATATCACATCTCATGCTAAAGGGAGGGTCTAAGGTTTGGAAGGGGAAGGATTTGGATATCACATCTCATGTTATAGGAAGGATCTCAGGTTTGGTATTAGAAGCATTGAGATATCACATCTCATGCTATCGGAAGGGTCTCAGGTTTGGTATAAGCATTGAGATATCACATCTCTGCTATCGGAAGGGTCTCAGGATTGGAATGGGAAGGACTTGGATATTACAATTCATGTTATAGGAAAGGTCTCAGGTTTGGTATTAGAAGCATTGAGATATCACATCTCATGCTATAGGAAGGGTTTCAGGATTGGAATGGGAAGGACTTGGATATCACATCTCATGTTATAGGAAGGGTCTCAGGTTTGGTATTAGAAGCATTGAGATATCACATCTCATGCAATAGGAAGGGTCTCAGGAATGGCATGGGAAGGACTTGGATATCACATCTCATGATAAAGGAAGGGTCTTAGGTTTGGAAGGGGAAGATTTGGATATCACATCTCATGTTATTGGACCGGTCTCAGGTTTGGTATTAGAAGCATTGAGATATCAAGTCTCATGGTATAGGACGGGAGTTTGATATCACATCTCATGCCATGGTATGGGTCTCAGGTTTTGTAGAAGCATTGGGATATCACATCTCATGGAAGGGTATCAGGATTGGATTTGGAAGGAGTTTGATATCCCATCTCATGCTATAGGAAGGGTCTCAGGTTGGAATGGGAAGGAGTTGGATATCACATCTCATGTTATAGGAAGGATCTCAGGATTGGAATGGGAAGGACTTGGATATCACATCTCATGCTGTAGGAAGGCTCTCAGGTTTGGTATTAGAAGCATTGAGATATCACATCTCATGCTATAGGAAGGGTCACAGGATTGGAATGGGAAGGACTTGGATATCACATCTCATGCTGTAGGAAGGCTCCCAGGTTTGGTATTAGAAGCATTGAGATATCACATCTCATGCTGCAGGAAGAGTCTCAGGATTGGAATGGGAAGGAGTTGGATATCACGTCTCATGTTATAGGAAGGGTCTCAGGATTGTAATGGGAAGCAGTTGGATATCACATCTCATGCCATAGGAAGGGTCATCAGGTTTGGTATGCTAAAGGGAGGGTCTCAGGTTTGGAAGGGGAAGGATTTGGATATCACATCACATGTTATAGGAAGGATCTCAGGTTTGGTATTAGAAGCATTGAGATATCACATCTCATGCTATCGGAAGGGTCTCAGGATTGGAATGGGAAGGAGTTGGATATCACATCTCATGCTATAGGAAGGGTCTCAGGTTTGGAACGGGAAGGAGTTGTATATCACATCTCATGTTATAGGAAGAGTCTCAGGTTTGGTATAAGCATTGAGATATCACATCTCTGCAATCGGAAGTGTCTCAGGATTGGGATGGGAAGGAGTTGGATATCACATCTCATGCTATAGGAAGGGTCTCAGGATTGGAACGGGAAGGAGTTGGATATCCCATCTCATGTTATAAGACTGGTCTCAGGTTTGGTATTAGAAGCATTGAGATATCACATCGCATGCTGTAGGAAGGGTCTCAGGTTTGGAATGGGAAGGAATTGGATATCACATCTCATGTCATAGGAAGGATCTCAGGTTTGGTATTAGAAGCATTGAGATATCACATCTCATGCTATAGGAATGGTCTCAGGATTGGAATGGGAAGGAGTTGGATATTACATTCTTGCTATAGGAAGGGTCTCATGTTTGGAATGGGAAGGAGTTGGATATCACATATGCTATAGGAAGGATCTCAGGTTTGGTATAAGCATTGAGATATCACATATCTGCTATCGGAAGTGTCTCAGGTTGGAATGGGAAGGAGTTGGATATCACATCTCATGTTATAGGAAGGGTCTCAGGATTGGAATGGGAAGGACTTGGATATCATATCTCATGCTATAGGAAGGCTCTCAGGTTTGGAAGGGGAAGGAGTTGGATATCATATTTCATGTTAGAGGAAGGATCTTAGGTTTGGTACTAGAGGCATTGAGATATCACATCTCATGCTATAGGAAGGGTCTCAGGATTGGAATGGGGAGGAGTTGGATATCACTTCTCAAGCTATAGGAAGGGTCTCAGTTTTGGTATAAGCATTGAGATATCACATCTCATGCTATAGGAAGGGTCTCAGGATTGGAATGGGAAGGAGTTGGATATCACATCTCATGTTATAGGAAAGATCTCAGGTTTGGTATTAGAAGCATTGAGACATCACATCTCATGTTATAGGAAGGGTCTCAGGATTGGAATGGGAAGAAGTTGGATATCACATCTCATGCTATAGGAAGGGTCTCAGGTTTGGTATAAGCATTGAGATATCACATCTCATGCTATAGGAAGGGTCTCATGATTGGAATGGGAAGGAGTTGTATATGACATCTCATGCCATAGGAAGGGTCTCAGGTTTGGTATAAGCATTGAGATATCACATCACATGCTATAGGAAGGGTCTCAGGATTGGAATGGGAAGAAGTTGGATATCACATTCCATGCTATAGGAAGGGTCTCAGGTTTGGAATGGGAAGGAGTTGGATATCACATCTCATGTTATAGGAAAGATCTCAGGTTTGCTATTAGAGGCATTGAGACATCAAATCTCATGTTATAGGAAGGGTCTCAGGATTGTAATGGGAAGAAGTTGGATATCACATCTCATGCTATAGGAAGGGTCTCAGGTTTGGTATAAGCATTGAGCTATCACATCTCATGCTATAGGAAGGGTCTCAGGATTGGAATGGTAAGGACTTGGATATCACATCTCATGCTATAGGCAGGGTCTCAGGTTTGGACAGGGAAGGAGTTGGATATTACATTTCATGTTAGAGGTACGATCTCATGTTTGGTATTAGAGGTATTGAGATATCACATCTCATGCTATATGAAGGGTCTCAGGATTGGAATGGGAAGGAGTTGGATATCACATCTCATGTTATAGGAAGGATCTCAGGTTTGGTATTAGAAGCATTGAGATATCACATCTCATGCTATCGGAAGGGTCTCAGGATTGGAATGGGAAGGAGTTGGATATCACATCTGATGCTATAGGAAGGATCTCAGGTTTGGAACGGGAAGGAGTTGGATATCACATCTCATGTTATAGGAAGAGTCTCAGGTTTGGTATAAGGATTGAGATATCACATCTCTGCAATCGGAAGTGTCTCAGGATTGGGATGGGAAGGAGTTGGATATCACATCTCATGCTATAGGAAGGGTCTCAGGTTTGGAACGGGAAGGAGTTGGATATCCCATCTCATGTTATGAGACTGGTCTCAGGTTTGGTATGAGAAGCATTGAGATATCACATCGCATGCTATAGGAAGGGTCTCATGTTTGGAATGGGAAGGAGTTGGATATCACATATGCTATAGGAAGGGTCTCAGGTTTGGTATAAGCATTGAGATATCACATCTCTGCTATCGGAAGTGTCTCAGGATTGGAATGGGAAGGAGTTGGATATCCCATCTCATGTTATAGGACGGGTCTCAGGTTTGTTATTAGAATCATTGTGATATCATATTGCATGCTGTAGAAGGGTATAAGGATTGGAATGGGAAGCACTTGGATATCACATCTCATGCTATAGGTAGGCTCTCAGGTTTGGAAAGGGAAGGAGTTGGATATTACATTTCATGTTAGAGGAAGGATCTCAGGTTTGGTATTAGAGGCATTGAAATATCACAACTCCTGCTATAGGAAGGGTCTCAGGATTGGAATGGGAAGGAGTTGGATATCACATCTCATGCTATAGCAAGGGTCTCAGGTTTGGTATAAGCATTGAGATATCACATCTCATGCTATAGGAAGGGTCTCAGGATTGGAATGGGAAAGAGTTGGATATCACATCTCATGTTATAGGAATGATCTCAGGTTTGGTATTAGAAGCATTGAGACATCACATCTCATGCTATAGGAAGGGTCTCAGGATTGGAATGGGAAGGAGTTGGATATCACATCTCATGCTATAGGAAGGGTCTCAGGTTTGGTATAAACATTGAGATATCACATCTCATGCTATAGGAAGGGTCTCAGGATTGGAATGGGAAGGAGTTGGATATCACATCTCATGCTATAGGAAGGGTCTCAGGTTTGGTATAAACATTGAGATATCACATCTCATGCCATAGGAAGGGTCTCACGTTTGGTATAAGCATTGAGATATCACACCTCTGCTATTGGAAGGGTCTCAGGATTGGAATGGGAAGGAGTTGGATATCCCATCTCATGTTATAGGAAGAGTCTCAGGTTTGGTATTAGAAGCATTGAGATATCACATCTCATGCTATAGGAAGTGTCTCAGGATTGGAATGGGAAGGACTTGGATATCACATCTCATGCTATAGGGAGGGTCTCAAGTTTGATATTAGAAGCATTGAGATATCACATCTCATGCTATAGGAAGGGTCTCAGGATTGGAATGGGAAGGAGTTGGATATCACATCTCATGCTATAGGAAGGGTCTCAGGTTTGGTATAAGCAGTGAGATATCACATCTCATGCTATAGGAAGTGTCTCAGGATTGGAATGGGAAGGAGTTGGATATCACAAATCATGTTATAGGAAGGATTTCAGGTTTGGTATAAGCATTGAGATATCACATCTCCACTATCGGAAGGGTGTCAGGATTGGAATGGGAAGGAGTTGGATATTCCCATCTCATGTTATAGGAAGGGTCTCAGGTTTGGTATTAGAAGCATTGAGATATCACATCTTATGCTATAGGAAGGGACTCAAGTTTGATATTAGAAGCATTGAGATATCACATCTCATGCTATAGGAAGTGTCTCTCGATTGGAATGGGAAGGACTTGGATATCACATCTCATGCTATAGGGAGGGTCTCAAGTTTGATATTAGAAGCATTGAGATATCACATCTCATGATATCGGAAGGGTCTCAGGATTGGAATGGGAAGGAGTTGGATATCACATCTCATGGTAAAGGAAGGGTCTAAGGTTTGGAAGGGGAAGGATTTGGATATCACATCTCATGCCATAGGAAGGGTCTCAGGTTTGGTATAAGCATTGAGATATCACATCTCTGCTATCGGAAGGGTCTCAGGATTGGATTGGGAAGGAGTTGGATATCCCTTCTCATGCTATAGGAAGGGGCTCAGGTTGGAATGGGAAGGAGTTGGATATCACATCTCATGTTATAGGAAGGGTTTCAGGATTGGAATGGGTAGGATTTGGATATCACATCTCTTGCTATAGGAAGGGTCTCAGGTTTGGAAGGGGAAGGATTTGGATATCATATCTCATGTTATAGGACGGGTCCCAGGTTTGGTATTAGAAGCATTGAGATATCACATCTCATGGTATAGGAAGGGTCTCAGGGTTGGAATGGGAAGGAGTTGGATATCACACCTCATCCAACAGGAAGGGTCTCAGGTTTGGAATGGGAAGGAATTGGATATCACATCTCATGTTATAGGAAGGATCTCAGGTTTGGTTTTAGAAGCATTGAGATATCACATCTCATGCTATAGGAAGGGTCTCAGGATTGGAATGTGAAGGATTTGGCTATCACATCTCATGCTAAAGGAAGGGTCTCAGGTTTGGTAGAAGCATTAAGATATCACATCTCATGCTATAGGAAGGGTCTCAGGATTTGAATGGCAAGGAGTTGGATATCACATCTCATGCCATAGGAAGGGTCTCAGGTTTGGTATAAGCATTGAGATATCACATCTCTGCTATCAGAAGGGTCTCAGGATTGGATTGGGAAGGAGTTGGATATCCCTTCTCATGCTATAGGAAGGGTGTCAGGTTGGAATGGGAAGGAGTTGGATATCACATCTCATGTTACAGGAAGGGTCTCAGGATTGGAATGGGAAGGATGTGGATATCACATCTCTTGCTATAGGAAGAGTCTCAGGTTTTTTATTAGAAACATTGAGATATCACATCTCATGCTATAGGAAGGGTTTCAGGATTGGAATGGGAAGGATTTGGATATCACATCTCATGCTAAAGGAAGGGTCTCAGGTTTGGAAGGGGAAGGATTTGGATATCATATCTCATGTTATAGGACGGGTCCCAGGTTTGGTATTAGAAGCATTGAGATATCACATCTCATGGTATAGGAAGGGTCTCAGGGTTGGAATGGGAAGGAGTCGGATATCACACCTTATCCAATAGGAAGGGTCTCAGGTTTGGAATGGGAAGGAATTGGATATCACATCTCATGTTATAGGAAGGATCTCAGGTTTGTATTAGAAGCATTGAGATATCACATCTCGTGCTATTGGAAGGGTCTCAGGATTGGAATGTGAAGGGTTTGGATATCACATCTCATGCTAAAGGAAGGGTCTCAGGTTTGGTAGAAGCATTAAGATATCACATCTCATGCTATAGGAAGGGTCTCAGGATTTGAATGGCAAGGAGTTGGATATCACATCACATGCCATAGGAAGGGTCTCGGGTTTGGTATAAGCATTGAGATATCACATCTCTGCTATCGGAAGGGTCTCAGGATTGAATTTGGAAGGAGTTGGATATCCCTTCTCATGCTATAGGAAGGGTCTCAGGTTGGAATGGGAAGGATTTGGATATCACATCTCTTGCTATAGGAAGGGTCTCAGGATTGGAATGGGAAGGATTTGGATATCACATCTCATGTCATAGGAAGGATCTCAGGTTTGGTATTAGAAGCATTGATATATCACATCTCATGCTATAGGAATGGTCTCAGGATTGGAATGGGTAGGAGTTGGATATTACATTCTTGCTATAGGAAGGGTCTCATGTTTGGAATGGGAAGGAGTTGGATATCACATATGCTATAGGAAGTGTCTCAGGTTTGGAACGGGAAGGAGTTGGATATCACTTCTCATGTTATAGGAAGGGTCTCAGGATTGGAATGGGAAGGAGTTGGATATCACATCTCATGCTATAGGAAGGGTCTCAGATTTGGTATAAGCATTGAGATATCACACCTCATGCTATAGGAAGGGTCTCAGGATTGGAATGGGAAGGAGTTTGATATCACATCTCATGCTATAGGAAGGGTCTCAGATTTGGTATAAGCATTGAGATATCACACCTCATGCTATAGGAAGGGTCTCAGGATTGGTATAAGCATTGAGATATCACATCTCTGCTATCGGAAGGGTCTCAGGATTGGAATGGGAAGGAGTTGGATATCCCATCTCATGTTATAGGAAGGGTCTCAGGTTTGGTATTAGAAGCATTGAGATATCACATCTCATCCAATAGGAAGGGTCTCAGGTTTGGAATGGGAAGGAATTGGATATCACATCTCATGTTATAGGAAGGATCTCAGGTTTGGTATTAGAAGCATTGAGATATCACATCTCATGCTATAGGAAGGGTCTCAGGATTGGAATGTGAAGGACTTGGATATCACATCTCATTCTAAAGGAAGGGTCTCAGGTTTGGTAGAAGCATTAAGATATCACATCTCATGCTATAGGAAGGGCCTCAGGATTTGAATGGCAAGGAGTTGGATATCACATCTCATGCCATAGGAAGGGTCTCAGGTTTGGTATAAGCATTGAGATATCAAATCTCTGCTATCGGAAGGGTCTCAGGATTGGATTGGGAAGGAGTTGGATATCACTTCTCATGCTATAGGAAGGGTGTCAGGTTGGAATGGGAAGGAGTTGGATATCACATCTCATGTTACAGGAAGGGTCTCAGAATTGGAATGTGAAGGATTTGGATATCATATCTCATGTTATAGGACGGGTCCCAGGTTTGGTATTAGAAGCATTGAGATATCACATCCCATGGTATAGGAAGGGTCTCAGGATTGGAATGGGAGGAGCTGGATATCACATCTCATGCTAAAGGAAGGGTTTCAGGATTGTAATGGGAAGGATTTGGATATCACATCTCATGCTAAAGGAAGGGTCTCAGGTTTGGAAGGGGAAGGATTTGGATATCATATCTCATGTTATAGGACGGGTCCCAGGTTTGGTATTAGAAGCATTGAGATATCACATCCCATGGTATAGGAAGGGTCTCAGGATTGGAATGGGAGGAGCTGGATATCACATCTCATGCTAAAGGAAGGGTCTCAGGTTTGGAAGGGGAAGGATTTGGATATCACATCTCATGTTATAGGAAGGGTCTCAGGTTTGCTATTAGAAGCATTGAGATATCACATCTCATGCTATAGGAAGTGTCTCAGGATTGGAATGGGAAGGAGTTGGATATCACATCTCATGCTATAGGAAGGGTTTCAGGTTTGGTAGAAGCATTGAGATATCACATCTCATGCTATAGGAAGAGTCTCAGGTTTTGGATGGGAAGGATTTGGATATCATATCTCATGTTATAGGACGGGTCCCAGGTTTGGTATTAGAAGCATTGAGATATCACATCTCTGCTATCGGAAGGGTCTCAGGATTGAATTTGGAAGGAGTTGGATATCCCTTCTCATGCTATAGGAAGGGTCTCAGGTTGGAATGGGAAGGATTTGGATATCACATCTCTTGCTATAGGAAGGGTCTCAGGATTGGAATGGGAAGGATTTGGATATCACATCTCATGTCATAGGAAGGATCTCAGGTTTGGTATTAGAAGCATTGATATATCACATCTCATGCTATAGGAATGGTCTCAGGATTGGAATGGGTAGGAGTTGGATATTACATTCTTGCTATAGGAAGGGTCTCATGTTTGGAATGGGAAGGAGTTGGATATCACATATGCTATAGGAAGTGTCTCAGGTTTGGAACGGGAAGGAGTTGGATATCACTTCTCATGTTATAGGAAGGGTCTCAGGATTGGAATGGGAAGGAGTTGGATATCACATCTCATGCTATAGGAAGGGTCTCAGATTTGGTATAAGCATTGAGATATCACACCTCATGCTATAGGAAGGGTCTCAGGATTGGAATGGGAAGGAGTTTGATATCACATCTCATGCTATAGGAAGGGTCTCAGATTTGGTATAAGCATTGAGATATCACACCTCATGCTATAGGAAGGGTCTCAGGATTGGTATAAGCATTGAGATATCACATCTCTGCTATCGGAAGGGTCTCAGGATTGGAATGGGAAGGAGTTGGATATCCCATCTCATGTTATAGGAAGGGTCTCAGGTTTGGTATTAGAAGCATTGAGATATCACATCTCATCCAATAGGAAGGGTCTCAGGTTTGGAATGGGAAGGAATTGGATATCACATCTCATGTTATAGGAAGGATCTCAGGTTTGGTATTAGAAGCATTGAGATATCACATCTCATGCTATAGGAAGGGTCTCAGGATTGGAATGTGAAGGACTTGGATATCACATCTCATTCTAAAGGAAGGGTCTCAGGTTTGGTAGAAGCATTAAGATATCACATCTCATGCTATAGGAAGGGCCTCAGGATTTGAATGGCAAGGAGTTGGATATCACATCTCATGCCATAGGAAGGGTCTCAGGTTTGGTATAAGCATTGAGATATCAAATCTCTGCTATCGGAAGGGTCTCAGGATTGGAATGGGAAGGAGTTAGATATCACATCTGATGCTAAAGGAAGGGTCTCAGTTTTGGTAGAAGCAAAGGTTTGGAATGGGAAGGAGTTGGATATCATGTCTCATGTTATAGGAAGGGTCTCAGGATTGGAATGGGAAGGAGTTGGATATCACATCTCTTGCTAAAGGAAGGGTCTCAGGTTTGATAGAAGCAAAGGTTTGGAATGGGAAGGAGTTTGATATCACACCTCATGTTATAGGAAGGATCTCAGGTTTGGTATTAGAAGCATTGAGATATCACATCTCATGCTATATGAAGGGTCTCAGGATTGGAATGGGAAGGAGTTGGATATCACATCCCATGCTATAGGAAGGGTCTCAGGTTTGGTATAAGCATTGAGATATCCCATCTCATGCTATAGGAAGCGTCTCAGGATTGGAATCAGAAGGAGTTGTATATGACATCTCATGCCATAGGAAGGGTCACAGGTTTGGTATAAGCATTGAGATATCACATCTCTGCTATAGGAAGGGTCTAAGGTTTGGAAGGGGAAGGATTTGGATATCACATCTCATGTTATAGGACCGGTCTCAGGTTTGGTATTAGAAGCATTGAAATATCAAGTCTCATGGTATAGGACGGGTCTCAGAATTGGAATGGGAAGGAGTTGGATATCACATCTCAAGCTATAGGAAGGGTCTCAGGATTGGAATGGGAAGGAGTTTGAAATCACATCTCATGCCATGGTATGGGTCTCAGGTTTTGTAGAGGCATTGGGATATCACATCTCATGCTATCGGAAGGGTATCAGGATTGGATTTGGAAGGAGTTGGATATCCCATCTCATGCTATAGGAAGGGTCTAAGGTTGGAATGGGAAGGAGTTGGATATCACATCTCATGTTATAGGAAGGGTCTCAGGATTGGAATGGGAAGGACTTGGATATAACATCTCATTCTATAGGAAGGCTCTCAGGGTTGGAAGGGGAAGGAGTTGGATATCACATTTCATGTTAGAGGTAGGATCTCAGGTTTGGTATTAGAGGCATTGAGATATCACATCTCATGCTATCAGATGGGTCTCAGGATTGGAATGGGAAGGAGTTGGATATCACATCTCATGCTAAAGGGAGGGTCTAAGGTTTGGAAGGGGAAGGATTTGGATATCACATCTCATGTTATAGGAAGGATCTCAGGTTTGGTATTAGAAGCATTGAGATATCACATCTCATGCTATCGGAAGGGTCTCGGGTTTGGTATAAGCATTGCGATATCACATCTCTGCTATCGGAAGGGTCTCAGGATTGGAATGGGAAGGACTTGGATATTACAATTCATGTTATAGGAAAGGTCTCAGGTTTGGTATTAGAAGCATTGAGATATCACATCTCATGCTATAGGAAGGGTTTCAGGATTGGAATGGGAAGGACTTGGATATCACATCTCGTGTTATAGGAAGGGTCTCAGGTTTGGTATTAGAAGCATTGAGATATCACATTTCATGCTATAGGAAGGGTCTCTGGAATGGCATGGGAAGGACTTGGATATCACATCTCATGATAAAGGAAGGGTCTAAGGTTTGGAAGGGGAAGGATTTGGATATCACATCTCATGTTATTGGACCGGTCTCAGGTTTGGTATTAGAAGCATTGAGATATCAAGTCTCATGGTATAGGATGGGAGTTTGATATCACATCTCATGGTATGGGTCTCAGGTTTTGTAGAAGCATTGGGATATCGCATCTCATGGAAGGGTATCAGGATTGGACTTGGAAGGAGTTGGATATCCCATCTCATGCTATAGGAAGGGTCTCAGGTTGGAATGGGAAGGAGTTGGATATCACATCTCATGTTATAGGAAGGATCTCAGGATTGGAATGGGAAGGACTTGGATATCACATCTCATGCTGTAGGAAGGCTCTCAGGTTTGGTATTAGAAGCATTGAGATATCACATCTCATACTATAGGAAGGGTCTCAGGAATGGCATGGGAAGGACTTGGATATCACATCTCATGATAAAGGAAGGGTCTTAGGTTTGGAAGGGGAAGATTTGGATATCACATCTCATGTTATTGGACCGGTCTCAGGTTTGGTATTAGAAGCATTGAGATATCAAGTCTCATGGTATAGGACGGGAGTTTGATATCACATCTCATGCCATGGTATGGGTCTCAGGTTTTGTAGAAGCATTGGGATATCACATCTCATGGAAGGGTATCAGGATTGGATTTGGAAGGAGTTGGATATCCCATCTCATGCTATAGGAAGGGTCTCAGGTTGGAATGGGAAGGAGTTGGATATCACATCTCATGTTATAGGAAGGATCTCAGGATTGGAATGGGAAGGACTTGGATATCACATCTCATGCTGTAGGAAGGCTCTCAGGTTTGGTATTAGAAGCATTGAGATATCACATCTCATACTATAGGAAGGGTCTCAGGATTGGAATGGGAAGGAGTTGGATATCGCATCTCATGTTATAGGAAGGATCTCAGGTTTGGTATTAGAAGCATTGAGATGTCACATCTCATGCTATAGGAAGGGTCTCAGGATTTGAATGGGAAGGAGTTGGATATCACATCTGATGCTAAAGGAAGGGTCTCAGTTTTGGTAGAAGCATTGAGATATCACATCTCATGCTATAGGAAGGGTCTCAGGATTGGAATGGGAAGGAGTTGGATATCACATCTCATGCTAAAGGGAGGGTCTCAGGTTTGGAAGGGGAAGGATTTGGATATCACATCTCATGTTATAGGAAGGATCTCAGGTTTGGTATTAGAAGCATTGAGATATCACATCTCATGCTATAGGAAGGGTCTCAGGATTGGAATGGGAAGGAGTTGGATATCGCATCTCATGTTATAGGAAGGATCTCAGGTTTGGTATTAGAAGCATTGAGATATCACATCACATGCTATAGGAAGGGTCTCAGGATTGGAATGGGAAGGAGTTGGATATTACAATTCATGTTATAGGAAAGGTCTCAGGTTTGGTATTAGAAGCATTGAGATATCACATCTCATGCTATAGGAAGGGTTTCAGGATTGGAATGGGAAGGACTTGGATATCACATCTCATGTTATAGGAAGGGTCTCAGGATTGGAATGGGAAGGACTTGGATATCACATCTCATGCTGTAGGAAGGCTCTCAGGTTTGGTATTAGAAGCATTGAGATATCACATCTCATACTATAGGAAGGGTCTCAGGATTGGAATGGGAAGGAGTTGGATATCGCATCTCATGTTATAGGAAGGATCTCAGGTTTGGTATTAGAAGCATTGAGATGTCACATCTCATGCTATAGGAAGGGTCTCAGGATTTGAATGGGAAGGAGTTGGATATCACATCTCATGCTAAAGGAAGGGTCTCAGTTTTGGTAGAAGCATTGAGATATCACATCTCATGCTATAGGAAGGGTCTCAGGATTGGAATGGGAAGGAGTTGGATATCACATCTCATGCTAAAGGGAGGGTCTCAGGTTTGGAAGGGGAAGGATTTGGATATCACATCTCATGTTATAGGAAGGATCTCAGGTTTGGTATTAGAAGCATTGAGATATCACATCTCATGCTATAGGAAGGGTCTCAGGATTGGAATGGGAAGGAGTTGGATATCGCATCTCATGTTATAGGAAGGATCTCAGGTTTGGTATTAGAAGCATTGAGATATCACATCACATGCTATAGGAAGTGTCTCAGGATTGGAATGGGAAGGATTTGGATATCACATCTGATGCTAAAGGAAGGGCCTCAGTTTTGGTAGAAGCATTGAGATATCACATCTCATGCTATAGGAAGGGTCTCAGGATTGGAATGGGAAGGAGTTGGATATCACATCTCATGCTATAGGAAGGGTCTCAGGTTTGGTAGAAGCATTGAGATATGAAGTCTCATGGTATAGGACGGGTCTCAGAATTGGAATGGGAAGGAGTTGGATATCACATCTCAAGCTATAGGAAGGGTCTCAGGATTGGAATGGGAAGGAGTTTGATATCACATCTCGTGCCATGGTATGGGTCTCAGGTTTTGTAGAGGCATTGGGATATCACATCTCATGCTATCGGAAGGGTATCAGGATTGGATTTGGAAGCAGTTGGATATCCCATCTCATGCTATAGGAAGGGTCTAAGGTTGTAATGGGAAGGAGTTGGATATCACATCTCATGTTATAGGAAGGGTCTCAGGATTGGAATGGGAAGGACTTGGATATAACATCTCATTCTATAGGAAGGCTCTCAGGGTTGGAAGGGGAAGGAGTTGGATATCACATTTCATGTTAGAGGTAGGATCTCAGGTTTGGTAATAGAGGCATTGAGATATCACATCTCATGCTATCAGAAGGGTCTCAGGATTGGAATGGGAAGGAGTTGGATATCACATCTCATGCTAAAGGGAGGGTCTAAGGTTTGGAAGGGGAAGGATTTGGATATCACATCTCATGTTATAGGAAGGATCTCAGGTTTGGTATTAGAAGCATTGAGATATCACATCTCATGCTATCGGAAGGGTCTCAGGTTTGGTATAAGCATTGAGATATCACATCTCTGCTATCGGAAGGGTCTCAGGATTGGAATGGGAAGGACTTGGATATTACAATTCATGTTATAGGAAAGGTCTCAGGTTTGGTATTAGAAGCATTGAGATATCACATCTCATGCTATAGGAAGGGTTTCAGGATTGGAATGGGAAGGACTTGGATATCACATCTCATGTTATAGGAAGGGTCTCAGGTTTGGTATTAGAAGCATTGAGATATCACATCTCATGCTATAGGAAGGGTCTCAGGAATGGCATGGGAAGGACTTGGATATCACATCTCATGATAAAGGAAGGGTCTTAGGTTTGGAAGGGGAAGATTTGGATATCACATCTCATGTTATTGGACCGGTCTCAGGTTTGGTATTAGAAGCATTGAGATATCAAGTCTCTTGGTATAGGACGGGAGTTTGATATCACATCTCATGCCATGGTATGGGTCTCAGGTTTTGTAGAAGCATTGGGATATCACATCTCATGGAAGGGTATCAGGATTGGATTTGGAAGGAGTTGGATATCCCATCTCATGCTATAGGAAGGGTCTCAGGTTGGAATGGGAAGGAGTTGGATATCACATCTCATGTTATAGGAAGGATCTCAGGATTGGAATGGGAAGGACTTGGATATCACATCTCATGCTGTAGGAAGGCTCTCAGGTTTGGTATTAGAAGCATTGAGATATCACATCTCATGCTATAGGAAGGGTCTCAGGATTGGAATGGGAAGGACTTGGATATCACATCTGATGCTAAAGGAAGGGCCTCAGTTTTGGTAGAAGCATTGAGATATCACATCTCATGCTATAGGAAGGGTCTCAGGATTGGAATGGGAAGGAGTTGGATATCACATCTCAAGCTATAGGAAGGGTCTTAGGATTGGAATGGGAAGGAGTTGGATATCACATCTCAAGCTATAGGAAGGGTCTCATGATTGGAATGGGAAGGAGTTTGATATCACATTTCGTGCCATGGTATGGGTCTCAGGTTTTGTAGAGGCATTGGGATATCACATCTCATGCTATCGGAAGGGTATCAGGATTGGATTTGGAAGGAGTTGGATATCCCATCTCATGCTATAGGAAGGGTCTAAGGTTGTAATGGGAAGGAGTTGGATATCACATCTCATGTTATAGGAAGGGTCTCAGGATTGGAATTCGAAGGACTTGGATATAACATCTCATTCTATAGGAAGGCTCTCAGGGTTGGAAGGGGAAGGAGTTGGATATCACATTTCATGTTAGAGGTAGGATCTCAGGTTTGGTAATAGAGGCATTGAGATATCACATCTCATGCTATCAGAAGGGTCTCAGGATTGGAATGGGAAGGAGTTGGATATCACATCTCATGCTAAAGGGAGGGTCTAAGGTTTGGAAGGGGAAGGATTTGGATATCACATCTCATGTTATAGGAAGGATCTCAGGTTTGGTATTAGAAGCATTGAGATATCACATCTCTGCTATCGGAAGGGTCTCAGGATTGGAATGGGAAGGACTTGGATATTACAATTCATGTTATAGGAAAGGTCTCAGGTTTGGTATTATAAGCATTGAGATATCACATCTCATGCTATAGGAAGGGTTTCAGGATTGGAATGGGAAGGACTTGGATATCACATCTCATGTTATAGGAAGGGTCTCAGGTTTGGTATTAGAGGCATTGAGATATCACATCTCATGCTATAGGAAGGGTCTCAGGAATGGCATGGGAAGGACTTGGATATCACATCTCATGATAAAGGAAGGGTCTTAGGTTTGGAAGGGGAAGATTTGGATATCACATCTCATGTTATTGGACCGGTCTCAGGTTTGGTATTAGAAGCATTGAGATATCAAGTCTCATGGTATAGGACGGGAGTTTGATATCACATCTCATGCCATGGTATGGGTCTCAGGTTTTGTAGAAGCATTGGGATATCACATCTCATGGAAGGGTATCAGGATTGGATTTGGAAGGAGTTGGATATCCCATCTCATGCTATAGGAAGGGTCTCAGGTTGGAATGGGAAGGAGTTGGATATCACATCTCATGTTATAGGAAGGATCTCAGGATTGGAATGGGAAGGACTTGGATATCACATCTCATGCTGTAGGAAGGCTCTCAGGTTTGGTATTAGAAGCATTGAGATATCACATCTCATACTATAGGAAGGGTCTCAGGATTGGAATGGGAAGGAGTTGGATATCGCATCTCATGTTATAGGAAGGATCTCAGGTTTGGTATTAGAAGCATTGAGATGTCACATCTCATGCTATAGGAAGGGTCTCAGGATTTGAATGGGAAGGAGTTGGATATCACATCTGATGCTAAAGGAAGGGTCTCAGTTTTGGTAGAAGCATTGAGATATCACATCTCATGCTATAGGAAGGGTCTCAGGATTGGAATGGGAAGGAGTTGGATATCACATCTCATGCTAAAGGGAGGGTCTCAGGTTTGGAAGGGTAAGGATTTGGATATCACATCTCATGTTATAGGAAGGATCTCAGGTTTGGTATTAGAAGCATTGAGATATCACATCTCATGCTATAGGAAGGGTCTCAGGATTGGAATGGGAAGGAGTTGGATATCGCATCTCATGTTATAGGAAGGATCTCAGGTTTGGTATTAGAAGCATTGAGATATCACATCACATGCTATAGGAAGGGTCTCAGGATTGGAATGGGAAGGAGTTGGATATCACATCTGATGCTAAAGGAAGGGCCTCAGTTTTGGTAGAAGCATTGAGATATCACATCTCATGCTATAGGAAGGGTCTCAGGATTGGAATGGGAAGGAGTTGGATATCACATCTCATGCTATAGGAAGGGTCTCCGGTTTGGTAGAAGCATTGAGATATGAAGTCTCATGGTATAGGACGTGTCTCAGAATTGGAATGGGAAGGAGTTGGATATCACATCTCAAGCTATAGGAAGGGTCTCAGGATTGGAATGGGAAGGAGTTTGATATCACATCTCGTGCCATGGTATGGGTCTCAGGTTTTGTAGAGGCATTGGGATATCACATCTCATGCTATCGGAAGGGTATCAGGATTGGATTTGGAAGGAGTTGGATATCCCATCTCATGCTATAGGAAGGGTCTAAGGTTGTAATGGGAAGGAGTTGGATATCACATCTCATGTTATAGGAAGGGTCTCAGGATTGGAATGGGAAGGACTTGGATATAACATCTCATTCTATAGGAAGGCTCTCAGGGTTGGAAGGGGAAGGAGTTGGATATCACATTTCATGTTAGAGGTAGGATCTCAGGTTTGGTAATAGAGGCATTGAGATATCACATCTCATGCTATCAGAAGGGTCTCAGGATTGGAATGGGAAGGAGTTGGATATCACATCTCATGCTAAACGGAGGGTCTAAGGTTTGGAAGGGGAAGGATTTGGATATCACATCTCATGTTATAGGAAGGATCTCAGGTTTGGTATTAGAAGCATTGAGATATCACATCTCATGCTATCGGAAGGGTCTCAGGTTTGGTATAAGCATTGAGATATCACATCTCTGCTATCGGAAGGGTCTCAGGATTGGAATGGGAAGGACTTGAATATTACAATTCATGTTATAGGAAAGGTCTCAGGTTTGGTATTAGAAGCATTGAGATATCACATCTCATGCTATAGGAAGGGTTTCAGGATTGGAATGGGAAGGACTTGGATATCACATCTCATGTTATAGGAAGGGTCTCAGGTTTGGTATTAGAAGCATTGAGATATCACATCTCATGCTATAGGAAGGGTCTCAGGAATGGCATGGGAAGGACTTGGATATCACATCTCATGATAAAGGAAGGGTCTTAGGTTTGGAAGGGGAAGATTTGGATATCACATCTCATGTTATTGGACCGGTCTCAGGTTTGGTATTAGAAGCATTGAGATATCAAGTCTCATGGTATAGGACGGGAGTTTGATATCACATCTCATGCCATGGTATGGGTCTCAGGTTTTGTAGAAGCATTGGGATATCACATCTCATGGAAGGGTATCAGGATTGGATTTGGAAGGAGTTGGATATCCCATCTCATGCTATAGGAAGGGTCTCAGGTTGGAATGGGAAGGAGTTGGATATCACATCTCATGTTATAGGAAGGATCTCAGGATTGGAATGGGAAGGACTTGGATATCACATCTCATGCTGTAGGAAGGCTCTCAGGTTTGATATTAGAAGCATTGAGATATCACATCTCATGCTATAGGAAGGGTCTCAGGATTGGAATGGGAAGGACTTGGATATCACATCTGATGCTAAAGGAAGGGCCTCAGTTTTGGTAGAAGCATTGAGATATCACATCTCATGCTATAGGAAGGGTCTCAGGATTGGAATGGGAAGGAGTTGGATATCACATCTCATGCTATAGGAAGGGTCTCAGCTTTGGTAGAAGCATTGAGATATGAAGTCTCATGGTATAGGACGGGTCTCAGAATTGGAATGGGAAGGAGTTGGATATCACATCTCAAGCTATAGGAAGGGCCTCAGGATTGGAATGGGAAGGAGTTTGATATCACATCTCGTGCCATGGTATGGGTCTCAGGTTTTGTAGAGGCATTGGGATATCACATCTCATGCTATCGGAAGGGTATCAGGATTGGATTTGGAGGAGTTGGATATCCCATCTCATGCTATAGGAAGGGTCTAAGGTTGTAATGGGAAGGAGTTGGATATCACATCTCATGTTATAGGAAGGGTCTCAGGATTGGAATTCGAAGGACTTGGATATAACATCTCATTCTATAGGAAGGCTCTCAGGGTTGGAAGGGGAAGGAGTTGGATATCACATTTCATGTTAGAGGTAGGATCTCAGGTTTGGTAATAGAGGCATTGAGATATCACATCTCATGCTATCAGAAGGGTCTCAGGATTGGAATGGGAAGGAGTTGGATATCACATCTCATGCTAAAGGGAGGGTCTAAGGTTTGGAAGGGGAAGGATTTGGATATCACATCTCATGTTATAGGAAGGATCTCAGGTTTGGTATTAGAAGCATTGAGATATCACATCTCATGCTATCGGAAGGGTCTCAGGTTTGGTATAAGCATTGAGATATCACATCTCTGCTATCGGAAGGGTCTCAGGATTGGAATGGGAAGGACTTGGATATTACAATTCATGTTATAGGAAAGGTCTCAGGTTTGGTATTAGAAGCATTGAGATATCACATCTCATGCTATAGGAAGGGTTTCAGGATTGGAATGGGAAGGACTTGGATATCACATCTCATGTTATAGGAAGGGTCTCAGGTTTGGTATTAGAAGCATTGAGATATCACATCTCATGCTATAGGAAGGGTCTCAGGAATGGCATGGGAAGGACTTGGATATCACATCTCATGATAAAGGAAGGGTCTTAGGTTTGGAAGGGGAAGATTTGGATATCACATCTCATGTTATTGGACCGGTCTCAGGTTTGGTATTAGAAGCATTGAGATATCAAGTCTCATGGTATAGGACGGGAGTTTGATATCACATCTCATGCCATGGTATGGGTCTCAGGTTTTGTAGAAGCATTGGGATATCACATCTCATGGAAGGGTATCAGGATTGGATTTGGAAGGAGTTTGATATCCCATCTCATGCTATAGGAAGGGTCTCAGGTTGGAATGGGAAGGAGTTGGATATCACATCTCATGTTATAGGAAGGATCTCAGGATTGGAATGGGAAGGACTTGGATATCACATCTCATGCTGTAGGAAGGCTCTCAGGTTTGGTATTAGAAGCATTGAGATATCACATCTCATGCTATAGGAAGGGTCACAGGATTGGAATGGGAAGGACTTGGATATCACATCTCATGCTGTAGGAAGGCTCCCAGGTTTGGTATTAGAAGCATTGAGATATCACATCTCATGCTGCAGGAAGAGTCTCAGGATTGGAATGGGAAGGAGTTGGATATCACGTCTCATGTTATAGGAAGGGTCTCAGGATTGTAATGGGAAGCAGTTGGATATCACATCTCATGCCATAGGAAGGGTCATCAGGTTTGGTATGCTAAAGGGAGGGTCTCAGGTTTGGAAGGGGAAGGATTTGGATATCACATCACATGTTATAGGAAGGATCTCAGGTTTGGTATTAGAAGCATTGAGATATCACATCTCATGCTATCGGAAGGGTCTCAGGATTGGAATGGGAAGGAGTTGGATATCACATCTCATGCTATAGGAAGGGTCTCAGGTTTGGAACGGGAAGGAGTTGTATATCACATCTCATGTTATAGGAAGAGTCTCAGGTTTGGTATAAGCATTGAGATATCACATCTCTGCAATCGGAAGTGTCTCAGGATTGGGATGGGAAGGAGTTGGATATCACATCTCATGCTATAGGAAGGGTCTCAGGATTGGAACGGGAAGGAGTTGGATATCCCATCTCATGTTATAAGACTGGTCTCAGGTTTGGTATTAGAAGCATTGAGATATCACATCGCATGCTGTAGGAAGGGTCTCAGGTTTGGAATGGGAAGGAATTGGATATCACATCTCATGTCATAGGAAGGATCTCAGGTTTGGTATTAGAAGCATTGAGATATCACATCTCATGCTATAGGAATGGTCTCAGGATTGGAATGGGAAGGAGTTGGATATTACATTCTTGCTATAGGAAGGGTCTCATGTTTGGAATGGGAAGGAGTTGGATATCACATATGCTATAGGAAGGATCTCAGGTTTGGTATAAGCATTGAGATATCACATATCTGCTATCGGAAGTGTCTCAGGTTGGAATGGGAAGGAGTTGGATATCACATCTCATGTTATAGGAAGGGTCTCAGGATTGGAATGGGAAGGACTTGGATATCATATCTCATGCTATAGGAAGGCTCTCAGGTTTGGAAGGGGAAGGAGTTGGATATCATATTTCATGTTAGAGGAAGGATCTTAGGTTTGGTACTAGAGGCATTGAGATATCACATCTCATGCTATAGGAAGGGTCTCAGGATTGGAATGGGGAGGAGTTGGATATCACTTCTCAAGCTATAGGAAGGGTCTCAGTTTTGGTATAAGCATTGAGATATCACATCTCATGCTATAGGAAGGGTCTCAGGATTGGAATGGGAAGGAGTTGGATATCACATCTCATGTTATAGGAAAGATCTCAGGTTTGGTATTAGAAGCATTGAGACATCACATCTCATGTTATAGGAAGGGTCTCAGGATTGGAATGGGAAGAAGTTGGATATCACATCTCATGCTATAGGAAGGGTCTCAGGTTTGGTATAAGCATTGAGATATCACATCTCATGCTATAGGAAGGGTCTCATGATTGGAATGGGAAGGAGTTGTATATGACATCTCATGCCATAGGAAGGGTCTCAGGTTTGGTATAAGCATTGAGATATCACATCACATGCTATAGGAAGGGTCTCAGGATTGGAATGGGAAGAAGTTGGATATCACATTCCATGCTATAGGAAGGGTCTCAGGTTTGGAATGGGAAGGAGTTGGATATCACATCTCATGTTATAGGAAAGATCTCAGGTTTGCTATTAGAGGCATTGAGACATCAAATCTCATGTTATAGGAAGGGTCTCAGGATTGTAATGGGAAGAAGTTGGATATCACATCTCATGCTATAGGAAGGGTCTCAGGTTTGGTATAAGCATTGAGCTATCACATCTCATGCTATAGGAAGGGTCTCAGGATTGGAATGGTAAGGACTTGGATATCACATCTCATGCTATAGGCAGGGTCTCAGGTTTGGACAGGGAAGGAGTTGGATATTACATTTCATGTTAGAGGTACGATCTCATGTTTGGTATTAGAGGTATTGAGATATCACATCTCATGCTATATGAAGGGTCTCAGGATTGGAATGGGAAGGAGTTGGATATCACATCTCATGTTATAGGAAGGATCTCAGGTTTGGTATTAGAAGCATTGAGATATCACATCTCATGCTATCGGAAGGGTCTCAGGATTGGAATGGGAAGGAGTTGGATATCACATCTGATGCTATAGGAAGGATCTCAGGTTTGGAACGGGAAGGAGTTGGATATCACATCTCATGTTATAGGAAGAGTCTCAGGTTTGGTATAAGGATTGAGATATCACATCTCTGCAATCGGAAGTGTCTCAGGATTGGGATGGGAAGGAGTTGGATATCACATCTCATGCTATAGGAAGGGTCTCAGGTTTGGAACGGGAAGGAGTTGGATATCCCATCTCATGTTATGAGACTGGTCTCAGGTTTGGTATGAGAAGCATTGAGATATCACATCGCATGCTATAGGAAGGGTCTCATGTTTGGAATGGGAAGGAGTTGGATATCACATATGCTATAGGAAGGGTCTCAGGTTTGGTATAAGCATTGAGATATCACATCTCTGCTATCGGAAGTGTCTCAGGATTGGAATGGGAAGGAGTTGGATATCCCATCTCATGTTATAGGACGGGTCTCAGGTTTGTTATTAGAATCATTGTGATATCATATTGCATGCTGTAGAAGGGTATAAGGATTGGAATGGGAAGCACTTGGATATCACATCTCATGCTATAGGTAGGCTCTCAGGTTTGGAAAGGGAAGGAGTTGGATATTACATTTCATGTTAGAGGAAGGATCTCAGGTTTGGTATTAGAGGCATTGAAATATCACAACTCCTGCTATAGGAAGGGTCTCAGGATTGGAATGGGAAGGAGTTGGATATCACATCTCATGCTATAGCAAGGGTCTCAGGTTTGGTATAAGCATTGAGATATCACATCTCATGCTATAGGAAGGGTCTCAGGATTGGAATGGGAAAGAGTTGGATATCACATCTCATGTTATAGGAATGATCTCAGGTTTGGTATTAGAAGCATTGAGACATCACATCTCATGCTATAGGAAGGGTCTCAGGATTGGAATGGGAAGGAGTTGGATATCACATCTCATGCTATAGGAAGGGTCTCAGGTTTGGTATAAACATTGAGATATCACATCTCATGCTATAGGAAGGGTCTCAGGATTGGAATGGGAAGGAGTTGGATATCACATCTCATGCTATAGGAAGGGTCTCAGGTTTGGTATAAACATTGAGATATCACATCTCATGCCATAGGAAGGGTCTCACGTTTGGTATAAGCATTGAGATATCACACCTCTGCTATTGGAAGGGTCTCAGGATTGGAATGGGAAGGAGTTGGATATCCCATCTCATGTTATAGGAAGAGTCTCAGGTTTGGTATTAGAAGCATTGAGATATCACATCTCATGCTATAGGAAGTGTCTCAGGATTGGAATGGGAAGGACTTGGATATCACATCTCATGCTATAGGGAGGGTCTCAAGTTTGATATTAGAAGCATTGAGATATCACATCTCATGCTATAGGAAGGGTCTCAGGATTGGAATGGGAAGGAGTTGGATATCACATCTCATGCTATAGGAAGGGTCTCAGGTTTGGTATAAGCAGTGAGATATCACATCTCATGCTATAGGAAGTGTCTCAGGATTGGAATGGGAAGGAGTTGGATATCACAAATCATGTTATAGGAAGGATTTCAGGTTTGGTATAAGCATTGAGATATCACATCTCCACTATCGGAAGGGTGTCAGGATTGGAATGGGAAGGAGTTGGATATTCCCATCTCATGTTATAGGAAGGGTCTCAGGTTTGGTATTAGAAGCATTGAGATATCACATCTTATGCTATAGGAAGGGACTCAAGTTTGATATTAGAAGCATTGAGATATCACATCTCATGCTATAGGAAGTGTCTCTCGATTGGAATGGGAAGGACTTGGATATCACATCTCATGCTATAGGGAGGGTCTCAAGTTTGATATTAGAAGCATTGAGATATCACATCTCATGATATCGGAAGGGTCTCAGGATTGGAATGGGAAGGAGTTGGATATCACATCTCATGGTAAAGGAAGGGTCTAAGGTTTGGAAGGGGAAGGATTTGGATATCACATCTCATGCCATAGGAAGGGTCTCAGGTTTGGTATAAGCATTGAGATATCACATCTCTGCTATCGGAAGGGTCTCAGGATTGGATTGGGAAGGAGTTGGATATCCCTTCTCATGCTATAGGAAGGGGCTCAGGTTGGAATGGGAAGGAGTTGGATATCACATCTCATGTTATAGGAAGGGTTTCAGGATTGGAATGGGTAGGATTTGGATATCACATCTCTTGCTATAGGAAGGGTCTCAGGTTTGGAAGGGGAAGGATTTGGATATCATATCTCATGTTATAGGACGGGTCCCAGGTTTGGTATTAGAAGCATTGAGATATCACATCTCATGGTATAGGAAGGGTCTCAGGGTTGGAATGGGAAGGAGTTGGATATCACACCTCATCCAATAGGAAGGGTCTCAGGTTTGGAATGGGAAGGAATTGGATATCACATCTCATGTTATAGGAAGGATCTCAGGTTTGGTTTTAGAAGCATTGAGATATCACATCTCATGCTATAGGAAGGGTCTCAGGATTGGAATGTGAAGGATTTGGCTATCACATCTCATGCTAAAGGAAGGGTCTCAGGTTTGGTAGAAGCATTAAGATATCACATCTCATGCTATAGGAAGGGTCTCAGGATTTGAATGGCAAGGAGTTGGATATCACATCTCATGCCATAGGAAGGGTCTCAGGTTTGGTATAAGCATTGAGATATCACATCTCTGCTATCAGAAGGGTCTCAGGATTGGATTGGGAAGGAGTTGGATATCCCTTCTCATGCTATAGGAAGGGTGTCAGGTTGGAATGGGAAGGAGTTGGATATCACATCTCATGTTACAGGAAGGGTCTCAGGATTGGAATGGGAAGGATGTGGATATCACATCTCTTGCTATAGGAAGAGTCTCAGGTTTTTTATTAGAAACATTGAGATATCACATCTCATGCTATAGGAAGGGTTTCAGGATTGGAATGGGAAGGATTTGGATATCACATCTCATGCTAAAGGAAGGGTCTCAGGTTTGGAAGGGGAAGGATTTGGATATCATATCTCATGTTATAGGACGGGTCCCAGGTTTGGTATTAGAAGCATTGAGATATCACATCTCATGGTATAGGAAGGGTCTCAGGGTTGGAATGGGAAGGAGTCGGATATCACACCTTATCCAATAGGAAGGGTCTCAGGTTTGGAATGGGAAGGAATTGGATATCACATCTCATGTTATAGGAAGGATCTCAGGTTTGTATTAGAAGCATTGAGATATCACATCTCGTGCTATTGGAAGGGTCTCAGGATTGGAATGTGAAGGGTTTGGATATCACATCTCATGCTAAAGGAAGGGTCTCAGGTTTGGTAGAAGCATTAAGATATCACATCTCATGCTATAGGAAGGGTCTCAGGATTTGAATGGCAAGGAGTTGGATATCACATCACATGCCATAGGAAGGGTCTCGGGTTTGGTATAAGCATTGAGATATCACATCTCTGCTATCGGAAGGGTCTCAGGATTGAATTTGGAAGGAGTTGGATATCCCTTCTCATGCTATAGGAAGGGTCTCAGGTTGGAATGGGAAGGATTTGGATATCACATCTCTTGCTATAGGAAGGGTCTCAGGATTGGAATGGGAAGGATTTGGATATCACATCTCATGTCATAGGAAGGATCTCAGGTTTGGTATTAGAAGCATTGATATATCACATCTCATGCTATAGGAATGGTCTCAGGATTGGAATGGGTAGGAGTTGGATATTACATTCTTGCTATAGGAAGGGTCTCATGTTTGGAATGGGAAGGAGTTGGATATCACATATGCTATAGGAAGTGTCTCAGGTTTGGAACGGGAAGGAGTTGAATATCACTTCTCATGTTATAGGAAGGGTCTCAGGATTGGAATGGGAAGGAGTTGGATATCACATCTCATGCTATAGGAAGGGTCTCAGATTTGGTATAAGCATTGAGATATCACACCTCATGCTATAGGAAGGGTCTCAGGATTGGAATGGGAAGGAGTTTGATATCACATCTCATGCTATAGGAAGGGTCTCAGATTTGGTATAAGCATTGAGATATCACACCTCATGCTATAGGAAGGGTCTCAGGATTGGTATAAGCATTGAGATATCACATCTCTGCTATCGGAAGGGTCTCAGGATTGGAATGGGAAGGAGTTGGATATCCCATCTCATGTTATAGGAAGGGTCTCAGGTTTGGTATTAGAAGCATTGAGATATCACATCTCATCCAATAGGAAGGGTCTCAGGTTTGGAATGGGAAGGAATTGGATATCACATCTCATGTTATAGGAAGGATCTCAGGTTTGGTATTAGAAGCATTGAGACATCACATCTCATGCTATAGGAAGGGTCTCAGGATTGGAATGTGAAGGACTTGGATATCACATCTCATTCTAAAGGAAGGGTCTCAGGTTTGGTAGAAGCATTAAGATATCACATCTCATGCTATAGGAAGGGCCTCAGGATTTGAATGGCAAGGAGTTGGATATCACATCTCATGCCATAGGAAGGGTCTCAGGTTTGGTATAAGCATTGAGATATCAAATCTCTGCTATCGGAAGGGTCTCAGGATTGGATTGGGAAGGAGTTGGATATCACTTCTCATGCTATAGGAAGGGTGTCAGGTTGGAATGGGAAGGAGTTGGATATCACATCTCATGTTACAGGAAGGGTCTCAGAATTGGAATGTGAAGGATTTGGATATCATATCTCATGTTATAGGACGGGTCCCAGGTTTGGTATTAGAAGCATTGAGATATCACATCCCATGGTATAGGAAGGGTCTCAGGATTGGAATGGGAGGAGCTGGATATCACATCTCATGCTAAAGGAAGGGTTTCAGGATTGTAATGGGAAGGATTTGGATATCACATCTCATGCTAAAGGAAGGGTCTCAGGTTTGGAAGGGGAAGGATTTGGATATCATATCTCATGTTATAGGACGGGTCCCAGGTTTGGTATTAGAAGCATTGAGATATCACATCCCATGGTATAGGAAGGGTCTCAGGATTGGAATGGGAGGAGCTGGATATCACATCTCATGCTAAAGGAAGGGTCTCAGGTTTGGAAGGGGAAGGATTTGGATATCACATCTCATGTTATAGGAAGGGTCTCAGGTTTGCTATTAGAAGCATTGAGATATCACATCTCATGCTATAGGAAGTGTCTCAGGATTGGAATGGGAAGGAGTTGGATATCACATCTCATGCTATAGGAAGGGTTTCAGGTTTGGTAGAAGCATTGAGATATCACATCTCATGCTATAGGAAGAGTCTCAGGTTTTGGATGGGAAGGATTTGGATATCATATCTCATGTTATAGGACGGGTCCCAGGTTTGGTATTAGAAGCATTGAGATATCACATCTCTGCTATCGGAAGGGTCTCAGGATTGAATTTGGAAGGAGTTGGATATCCCTTCTCATGCTATAGGAAGGGTCTCAGGTTGGAATGGGAAGGATTTGGATATCACATCTCTTGCTATAGGAAGGGTCTCAGGATTGGAATGGGAAGGATTTGGATATCACATCTCATGTCATAGGAAGGATCTCAGGTTTGGTATTAGAAGCATTGATATATCACATCTCATGCTATAGGAATGGTCTCAGGATTGGAATGGGTAGGAGTTGGATATTACATTCTTGCTATAGGAAGGGTCTCATGTTTGGAATGGGAAGGAGTTGGATATCACATATGCTATAGGAAGTGTCTCAGGTTTGGAACGGGAAGGAGTTGGATATCACTTCTCATGTTATAGGAAGGGTCTCAGGATTGGAATGGGAAGGAGTTGGATATCACATCTCATGCTATAGGAAGGGTCTCAGATTTGGTATAAGCATTGAGATATCACACCTCATGCTATAGGAAGGGTCTCAGGATTGGAATGGGAAGGAGTTTGATATCACATCTCATGCTATAGGAAGGGTCTCAGATTTGGTATAAGCATTGAGATATCACACCTCATGCTATAGGAAGGGTCTCAGGATTGGTATAAGCATTGAGATATCACATCTCTGCTATCGGAAGGGTCTCAGGATTGGAATGGGAAGGAGTTGGATATCCCATCTCATGTTATAGGAAGGGTCTCAGGTTTGGTATTAGAAGCATTGAGATATCACATCTCATCCAATAGGAAGGGTCTCAGGTTTGGAATGGGAAGGAATTGGATATCACATCTCATGTTATAGGAAGGATCTCAGGTTTGGTATTAGAAGCATTGAGATATCACATCTCATGCTATAGGAAGGGTCTCAGGATTGGAATGTGAAGGACTTGGATATCACATCTCATTCTAAAGGAAGGGTCTCAGGTTTGGTAGAAGCATTAAGATATCACATCTCATGCTATAGGAAGGGCCTCAGGATTTGAATGGCAAGGAGTTGGATATCACATCTCATGCCATAGGAAGGGTCTCAGGTTTGGTATAAGCATTGAGATATCAAATCTCTGCTATCGGAAGGGTCTCAGGATTGGATTGGGAAGGAGTTGGATATCACTTCTCATGCTATAGGAAGGGTGTCAGGTTGGAATGGGAAGGAGTTGGATATCACATCTCATGTTACAGGAAGGGTCTCAGAATTGGAATGTGAAGGATTTGGATATCATATCTCATGTTATAGGACGGGTCCCAGGTTTGGTATTAGAAGCATTGAGATATCACATCCCATGGTATAGGAAGGGTCTCAGGATTGGAATGGGAGGAGCTGGATATCACATCTCATGCTAAAGGAAGGGTTTCAGGATTGTAATGGGAAGGATTTGGATATCACATCTCATGCTAAAGGAAGGGTCTCAGGTTTGGAAGGGGAAGGATTTGGATATCATATCTCATGTTATAGGACGGGTCCCAGGTTTGGTATTAGAAGCATTGAGATATCACATCCCATGGTATAGGAAGGGTCTCAGGATTGGAATGGGAGGAGCTGGATATCACATCTCATGCTAAAGGAAGGGTCTCAGGTTTGGAAGGGGAAGGATTTGGATATCACATCTCATGTTATAGGAAGGGTCTCAGGTTTGCTATTAGAAGCATTGAGATATCACATCTCATGCTATAGGAAGTGTCTCAGGATTGGAATGGGAAGGAGTTGGATATCACATCTCATGCTATAGGAAGGGTTTCAGGTTTGGTAGAAGCATTGAGATATCACATCTCATGCTATAGGAAGAGTCTCAGGTTTTGGATGGGAAGGATTTGGATATCATATCTCATGTTATAGGACGGGTCCCAGGTTTGGTATTAGAAGCATTGAGATATCACATCTCTGCTATCGGAAGGGTCTCAGGATTGGATTGGGAAGGAGTTGGATATCCCTTCTCATGCTATAGGAAGGGTCTCAGGTTGGAATGGGAAGGATTTGGATATCACATCTCTTGCTATAGGAAGGGTCTCAGGATTGGAATGGGAAGGATTTGGATATCACATCTCATGTCATAGGAAGGATCTCAGGTTTGGTATTAGAAGCATTGATATATCACATCTCATGCTATAGGAATGGTCTCAGGATTGGAATGGGTAGGAGTTGGATATTACATTCTTGCTATAGGAAGGGTGTCATGTTGGAATGGGAAGGAGTTGGATATCACATATGCTATAGGAAGTGTCTCAGGTTTGGAACGGGAAGGAGTTGGATATCACATCTCATGTTATAGGAAGGATCTCAGGATTGGAATGGGAAGGAGTTGGATATCACATCTCATGCTATAGGAAGGGTCTCAGATTTGGTATAAGCATTGAGATATCACACCTCATGCTATAGGAAGGGTCTCAGGATTGGAATGGGAAGGAGTTTGATATCACATCTCATGCTATAGGAAGGGTCTCAGATTTGGTATAAGCATTGAGATATCACACCTCATGCTATAGGAAGGGTCTCAGGATTGGTATAAGCATTGAGATATCACATCTCTGCTATCGGAAGGGTCTCAGGATTGGAATGGGAAGGAGTTGGATATCCCATCTCATGTTATAGGAAGGGTCTCAGGTTTGGTATTAGAAGCATTGAGATATCACATCTCATCCAATAGGAAGGGTCTCAGGTTTGGAATGGGAAGGAATTGGATATCACATCTCATGTTATAGGAAGGATCTCAGGTTTGGTATTAGAAGCATTGAGATATCACATCTCATGCTATAGGAAGGGTCTCAAGATTGGAATGTGAAGGACTTGGATATCACATCTCATTCTAAAGGAAGGGTCTCAGGTTTGGTAGAAGCATTAAGATATCACATCTCATGCTATAGGAAGGGTCTCAGGATTTGAATGGCAAGGAGTTGGATATCACATCTCATGCCATAGGAAGGGTCTCAGGTTTGCTATAAGCATTGAGATATCAAATCTCTGCTATCGGAAGGGTCTCAGGATTGGATTGGGAAGGAGTTGGATATCACTTCTCATGCTATAGGAAGGGTGTCAGGTTGGAATGGGAAGGAGTTGGATATCACATCTCATGTTACAGGAAGGGTCTCAGGATTGGAATGGGAAGGATGTGGATATCACATCTCTTGCTATAGGAAGAGTCTCAGGTTCTTTATTAGAAACATTGAGATATCACATCTCATGCTATAGGAAGGGTTTTAGGATTGTAATGGGAAGGATTTGGATATCACATCTCATGCTAAAGGAAGGGTCTCAGGTTTGGAAGGGGAAGGATTTGGATATCATATCTCATGTTATAGGACGGGTCCCAGGTTTGGTATTAGAAGCATTGAGATATCACATCCCATGGTATAGGAAGGGTCTCAGGATTGGAATGAATGGGAGGAGCTGGATATCACATCTCATGCTAAAGGAAGGGTCTCAGGTTTGGAAGGGGAAGGATTTGGATATCACATCTCATGTTATAGGACGGGTCTCAGGTTTGCTATTAGAAGCATTGAGATATCACATCTCATGCTATAGGAAGTGTCTCAGGATTGGAATGGGAAGGAGTTGGATATCACATCTCATGCTATAGGAAGGGTTTCAGGTTTGGTAGAAGCATTGAGATATCACATCTCATGCTATAGGAAGAGTCTCAGGTTTTGGATGGGAAGGATTTGGATATCATATCTCATGTTATAGGACGGGTCCCAGGTTTGGTATTAGAAGCATTGAGATATCACATCTCTGCTATCGGAAGGGTCTCAGGATTGGATTGGGAAGGAGTTGGATATCCCTTCTCATGCTATAGGAAGGGTCTCAGGTTGGAATGGGAAGGATTTGGATATCACATCTCTTGCTATAGGAAGGGTCTCAGGATTAGAATGGGAAGGATTTGGATATCACATCTCATGTCATAGGAAGGATCTCAGGTTTGGTATTAGAAGCATTGATATATCACATCTCATGCTATAGGAATGGTCTCAGGATTGGAATGGGTAGGAGTTGGATATTACATTCTTGCTATAGGAAGGGTCTCAGGATTGGAATGTGAAGGAATTGGATATCACATCTCATGCTAAAGGAAGGGTCTCAGGTTTGGAATGGGAAGGAGTTGGATATGACATCTCTTGTTATAGGGAGGGTCTCAGGATTTGAATGGCAAGGAGTTGGATATCACATCTCATGCCATAGGAAGGGTCTCAGGTTTGGTATAAGCATTGGGATATCACACCTCATGCTATAGGAAGGGTCTCAGGATTGGAATGGGAAGGAGTTGGATATCACATATCATGCTATAGGAAGGGTCTCAGATTTGGTATAAGCATTGAGATATCACACCTCATGCTATAGGAAGGGTCTCAGGATTGGTATAAGCATTGAGATATCACATCTCTGCTATCGGAAGGGTCTCAGGATTGGAATGGGAAGGAGTTGGATATCCCATCTCATGTTATAGGAAGGATCTCAGGTTTGGTATTAGAAGCATTGAGATATCACATCTCATGCTATAGGAAGGGTCTCAGGAATGGAATGGGAAGGACTTGGATGTCACATCTCATGCTCTAGGGAGGGTCTCAAGTTTGATATTAGAAGCATTGAGATAACAAATCTCATGATATCGGAAGGGTCTCAGGATTGGAATGGGAAGGAGTTGGATATCACATCTCATGATGAAGGACGGGTCTAAGGTTTGGAATGGGAAGGACTTGGATGTCACAACTCATGCTCTAGGGAGGGTCTCAAGTTTGATATTAGAAGCATTGAGATAACAAATCTCATGATATCGGAAGGGTCTCAGGATTGGAATGGGGAGGAGTTGGATATCACATCTCATGTTATAGGAAGGATCTCAGGTTTGTATTAGAAGCATTGAGATATCACATCTCATGCTATTGGAAGGGTCTCAGGATTGGAATGTGAAGGGTTTGGATATCACATCTCATGCTAAAGGAAGGGTCTCAGGTTTGGTAGAAGCATTAAGATATCACATCTCATGCTATAGGAAGGGTCTCAGGATTTGAATGGCAAGGAGTTGGATATCACATCACATGCCATAGGAAGGGTCTCGGGTTTGGTATAAGCATTGAGATATCACATCTCTGCTATCGGAAGGGTCTCAGGATTGGATTTGGAAGGAGTTGGATATCCCTTCTCATGCTATAGGAAGGGTCTCAGGTTGGAATGGGAAGGATTTGGATATCACATCTCTTGCTATAGGAAGGGTCTCAGGATTGGAATGGGAAGGATTTGGATATCACATCTCATGTCATAGGAAGGATCTCAGGTTTGGTATTAGAAGCATTGATATATCACATCTCATGCTATAGGAATGGTCTCAGGATTGGAATGGGTAGGAGTTGGATATTACATTCTTGCTATAGGAAGGGTCTCATGTTTGGAATGGGAAGGAGTTGGATATCACATATGCTATAGGAAGTGTCTCAGGTTTGGAACGGGAAGGAGTTGGATATCACATCTCATGTTATAGGAAGGGTCTCAGGATTGGAATGGGAAGGAGTTGGATATCACATCTCATGCTATAGGAAGGGTCTCAGATTTGGTATAAGCATTGAGATATCACACCTCATGCTATAGGAAGGGTCTCAGGATTGGAATGGGAAGGAGTTTGATATCACATCTCATGCTATAGGAAGGGTCTCAGATTTGGTATAAGCATTGAGATATCACACCTCATGCTATAGGAAGGGTCTCAGGATTGGTATAAGCATTGAGATATCACATCTCTGCTATCGGAAGGGTCTCAGGATTGGAATGGGAAGGAGTTGGATATCCCATCTCATGTTATAGGAAGGGTCTCAGGTTTGGTATTAGAAGCATTGAGATATCACATCTCATCCAATAGGAAGGGTCTCAGGTTTGGAATGGGAAGGAATTGGATATCACATCTCATGTTATAGGAAGGATCTCAGGTTTGGTATTAGAAGCATTGAGATATCACATCTCATGCTATAGGAAGGGTCTCAGGATTGGAATGTGAAGGACTTGGATATCACATCTCATTCTAAAGGAAGGGTCTCAGGTTTGGTAGAAGCATTAAGATATCACATCTCATGCTATAGGAAGGGTCTCAGGATTTGAATGGCAAGGAGTTGGATATCACATCTCATGCCATAGGAAGGGTCTCAGGTTTGGTATAAGCATTGAGATATCAAATCTCTGCTATCGGAAGGGTCTCAGGATTGGATTGGGAAGGAGTTGGATATCACTTCTCATGCTATAGTCAGGGTGTCAGGTTGGAATGGGAAGGAGTTGGATATCACATCTCATGTTACAGGAAGGGTCTCAGGATTGGAATGTGAAGGATTTGGATATCATATCTCATGTTATAGGACGGGTCCCAGGTTTGGTATTAGAAGCATTGAGATATCACATCCCATGGTATAGGAAGGGTCTCAGGATTGGAATGGGAGGAGCTGGATATCACATCTCATGCTAAAGGAAGGGTTTCAGGATTGTAATGGGAAGGATTTGGATATCACATCTCATGCTAAAGGAAGGGTCTCAGGTTTGGAAGGGGAAGGATTTGGATATCATATCTCATGTTATAGGACGGGTCCCAGGTTTGGTATTAGAAGCATTGAGATATCACATCCCATGGTATAGGAAGGGTCTCAGGATTGGAATGGGAGGAGCTGGATATCACATCTCATGCTAAAGGAAGGGTCTCAGGTTTGGAAGGGGAAGGATTTGGATATCACATCTCATGTTATAGGACGGGTCTCAGGTTTGCTATTAGAAGCATTGAGATATCACATCTCATGCTATAGGAAGTGTCTCAGGATTGGAATGGGAAGGAGTTGGATATCACATCTCATGCTATAGGAAGGGTTTCAGGTTTGGTAGAAGCATTGAGATATCACATCTCATGCTATAGGAAGAGTCTCAGGTTTTGGATGGGAAGGATTTGGATATCATATCTCATGTTATAGGACGGGTCCCAGGTTTGGTATTAGAAGCATTGAGATATCACATCTCTGCTATCGGAAGGGTCTCAGGATTGGATTGGGAAGGAGTTGGATATCCCTTCTCATGCTATAGGAAGTTTCTCAGGTTGGAATGGGAAGGATTTGGATATCACATCTCTTGCTATAGGAAGGGTCTCAGGATTGGAATGGGAAGGATTTGGATATCACATCTCATGTCATAGGAAGGATCTCAGGTTTGGTATTAGACGCATTGATATATCACATCTCATGCTATAGGAATGGTCTCAGGATTGGAATGGGTAGGAGTTGGATATTACATTCTTGCTATAGGAAGGGTCTCAGGATTGGAATGTGAAGGAATTGGATATCACATCTCATGCTAAAGGAAGGGTCTCAGGTTTGGAATGGGAAGGAGTTGGATATGACATCTCTTGTTATAGGGAGGGTCTCAGGATTTGAATGGCAAGGATTTGGATATCACATCTCATGCCATAGGAAGGGTCTCAGGTTTGGTATAAGCATTGGGATATCACACCTCATGCTATAGGAAGGGTCTCAGGATTGGAATGGGAAGGAGTTGGATATCACATATCATGCTATAGGAAGGGTCTCAGATTTGGTATAAGCATTGAGATATCACACCTCATGCTATAGGAAGGGTCTCAGGATTGGTATAAGCATTGAGATATCACATCTCTGCTATCGGAAGGGTCTCAGGATTGGAATGGGAAGGAGTTGGATATCCCATCTCATGTTATAGGAAGGATCTCAGGTTTGGTATTAGAAGCATTGAGATATCACATCTCATGCTATAGGAAGGGTCTCAGGAATGGAATGGGAAGGACTTGGATGTCACATCTCATGCTCTAGGGAGGGTCTCAAGTTTGATATTAGAAGCATTGAGATAACAAATCTCATGATATCGGAAGGGTCTCAGGATTGGAATGGGAAGGAGTTGGATATCACATCTCATGATGAAGGACGGGTCTAAGGTTTGGAATGGGAAGGACTTGGATGTCACATCTCATGCTCTAGGGAGGGTCTCAAGTTTGATATTAGAAGCATTGAGATAACAAATCTCATGATATCGGAAGGGTCTCAGGATTGGAATGGGGAGGAGTTGGATATCACATCTCATGTTATAGGAAAGATCTCAGGTTTGGTATTAGAAGCAGTGAGACATCACATCTCATGTTATAGGAAGGGTCTCATGATTGGAATGGGAAGAAGTTGGATATCACATCTCATGCTATAGGAAGGGTCTCAGCTTTGGTATAAGCATTGAGATATCACATCTCATGCTATAGGAAGGGTCTCAGGTTTGGAATGGGAAGGAGTTGTATATGACATCTCATACCATAGGAAGGGTCTCAGGTTTGGTATAAGCATTGAGATATTACATCACATGCTATAGGAAGGGTCTCAGGATTGGAATGGGAAGGACTTGGATATCACATCTCATGCTATAGGCAGGGTCTCAGGTCTGGAAGGGGGAGGATTTGGATATCACATCTCATGTTTTAGGAAGGATCTCAGGTTTGGTATTAGAAGCATTGAGATATCACATCTCATGCTATCGGAAGTATCTCAGGTTTGGAATGGGAAGGAGTTGGATATCACATCTCATGCTATAGGAAGGGTCTCAGGTTTGGTATAAGCATTGAGATATCACATCTCATGCTATAGGAAGGGTCTCAGGATTGGAATGGGAAGGAGTTGGATATCACATCTCATGTTATAGGAAGGATCTCAGGTTTGGTATTAGAAGCATTGAGACATCACATCTCATGCTATAGGAAGGGTCTCAGGATTGGAATGGGAAGGAGTTGGATATCACATCTCATGCTATAGGAAGGGTCTCAGGTTTGGTATAAACATTGAGATATCACATCTCATGCCATAGGAAGGGTCTCACGTTTGGTATAAGCATTGAGATATCACACCTCTGCTATTGGAAGGGTCTCAGGATTGGAATGGGAAGGAGTTGGATATCCCATCTCATGTTATAGGAAGAGTCTCAGGTTTGGTATTAGAAGCATTGAGATATCACATCTCATGCTATAGGGAGTGTCTCAGGATTGGAATGGGAAGGACTTGGATATCACATCTCATGCTATAGGGAGGATCTCAAGTTTGATATTAGAAGCATATAGATATCACATCTCATGCTATAGGAAGGGTCTCAGGATTGGAATGGGAAGGAGTTGGATATCACATCTCATGCTATAGGAAGGGTCTCAGGTTTGGTATAAGCAGTGAGATATCACATCTCATGCTGTAGGAAGTGTCTCAGGATTGGAATGGGAAGGAGTTGGATATCACAAATCATGTTATAGGAAGGATTTCAGGTTTGGTATAAGCATTGAGATATCACATCTCCACTATCGGAAGGGTGTCAGGATTGGAATGGGAAGGAGTTGGATATTCCCATCTCATGTTATAGGAAGGGTCTCAGGTTTGGTATTAGAAGCATTGAGATATCACATCTTATGCTATAGGAAGGGACTCAAGTTTGATATTAGAAGCATTGAGATATCACATCTCATGCTATAGGAAGTGTCTCTCGATTGGAATGGGAAGGACTTGGATATCACATCTCATGCTATAGGGAGGGTCTCAAGTTTGATATTAGAAGCATTGAGATATCACATCTCATGATATCGGAAGGGTCTCAGGATTGGAATGGGAAGGAGTTGGATATCACATCTCATGGTAAAGGAAGGGTCTAAGGTTTGGAAGGGGAAGGATTTGGATATCACATCTCATGCCATAGGAAGGGTCTCAGGTTTGGTATAAGCATTGAGATATCACATCTCTGCTATCGGAAGGGTCTCAGGATTGGATTGGGAAGGAGTTGGATATCCCTTCTCATGCTATAGGAAGGGGCTCAGGTTGGAATGGGAAGGAGTTGGATATCACATCTCATGTTATAGGAAGGGTTTCAGGATTGGAATGGGTAGGATTTGGATATCACATCTCTTGCTATAGGAAGGGTCTCAGGTTTGGAAGGGGAAGGATTTGGATATCATATCTCATGTTATAGGACGGGTCCCAGGTTTGGTATTAGAAGCATTGAGATATCACATCTCATGGTATAGGAAGGGTCTCAGGGTTGGAATGGGAAGGAGTTGGATATCACACCTCATCCAATAGGAAGGGTCTCAGGTTTGGAATGGGAAGGAATTGGATATCACATCTCATGTTATAGGAAGGATCTCAGGTTTGGTTTTAGAAGCATTGAGATATCACATCTCATGCTATAGGAAGGGTCTCAGGATTGGAATGTGAAGGATTTGGCTATCACATCTCATGCTAAAGGAAGGGTCTCAGGTTTGGTAGAAGCATTAAGATATCACATCTCATGCTATAGGAAGGGTCTCAGGATTTGAATGGCAAGGAGTTGGATATCACATCTCATGCCATAGGAAGGGTCTCAGGTTTGGTATAAGCATTGAGATATCACATCTCTGCTATCAGAAGGGTCTCAGGATTGGATTGGGAAGGAGTTGGATATCCCTTCTCATGCTATAGGAAGGGTGTCAGGTTGGAAGGGGAAGGATTTGGATATCACATCTCATGTTATAGGAAGGGTCTCAGGTTTGCTATTAGAAGCATTGAGATATCACATATCATGCTATAGGAAGTGTCTCAGGATTGGAATGGGAAGGAGTTGGATATCACATCTCATGCTATAGGAAGGGTTTCAGGTTTGGTAGAAGCATTGAGATATCACATCTCATGCTATAGGAAGAGTCTCAGGTTTTGGATGGGAAGGATTTGGATATCATATCTCATGTTATAGGACGGGTCCCAGGTTTGGTATTAGAAGCATTGAGATATCACATCTCTGCTATCGGAAGGGTCTCAGGATTGGATTGGGAAGGAGTTGGATATCCCTTCTCATGCTATAGGAAGGGTCTCAGGTTGGAATGGGAAGGATTTGGATATCACATCTCTTGCTATAGGAAGGGTCTCAGGATTGGAATGGGAAGGATTTGGATATCACATCTCATGTCATAGGAAGGATCTCAGGTTTGGTATTAGAAGCATTGATATATCACATCTCATGCTATAGGAATGGTCTCAGGATTGGAATGGGTAGGAGTTGGATATTACATTCTTGCTATAGGAAGGGTGTCATGTTTGGAATGGGAAGGAGTTGGATATCACATATGCTATAGGAAGTGTCTCAGGTTTGGAACGGGAAGGAGTTGGATATCACATCTCATGTTATAGGAAGGATCTCAGGATTGGAATGGGAAGGAGTTGGATATCACATCTCATGCTATAGGAAGGGTCTCAGATTTGGTATAAGCATTGAGATATCACACCTCATGCTATAGGAAGGGTCTCAGGATTGGAATGGGAAGGAGTTTGATATCACATCTCATGCTATAGGAAGGGTCTCAGATTTGGTATAAGCATTGAGATATCACACCTCATGCTATAGGAAGGGTCTCAGGATTGGTATAAGCATTGAGATATCACATCTCTGCTATCGGAAGGGTCTCAGGATTGGAATGGGAAGGAGTTGGATATCCCATCTCATGTTATAGGAAGGGTCTCAGGTTTGGTATTAGAAGCATTGAGATATCACATCTCATCCAATAGGAAGGGTCTCAGGTTTGGAATGGGAAGGAATTGGATATCACATCTCATGTTATAGGAAGGATCTCAGGTTTGGTATTAGAAGCATTGAGATATCACATCTCATGCTATAGGAAGGGTCTCAAGATTGGAATGTGAAGGACTTGGATATCACATCTCATTCTAAAGGAAGGGTCTCAGGTTTGGTAGAAGCATTAAGATATCACATCTCATGCTATAGGAAGGGTCTCAGGATTTGAATGGCAAGGAGTTGGATATCACATCTCATGCCATAGGAAGGGTCTCAGGTTTGCTATAAGCATTGAGATATCAAATCTCTGCTATGGGAAGGGTCTCAGGATTGGATTGGGAAGGAGTTGGATATCACTTCTCATGCTATAGGAAGGGTGTCAGGTTGGAATGGGAAGGAGTTGGATATCACATCTCATGTTACAGGAAGGGTCTCAGGATTGGAATGGGAAGGATGTGGATATCACATCTCTTGCTATAGGAAGAGTCTCAGGTTCTTTATTAGAAACATTGAGATATCACATCTCATGCTATAGGAAGGGTTTCAGGATTGTAATGGGAAGGATTTGGATATCACATCTCATGCTAAAGGAAGGGTCTCAGGTTTGGAAGGGGAAGGATTTGGATATCATATCTCATGTTATAGGACGGGTCCCAGGTTTGGTATTAGAAGCATTGAGATATCACATCCCATGGTATAGGAAGGGTCTCAGGATTGGAATGGGAGGAGCTGGATATCACATCTCATGCTAAAGGAAGGGTCTCAGGTTTGGAAGGGGAAGGATTTGGATATCACATCTCATGTTATAGGACGGGTCTCAGGTTTGCTATTAGAAGCATTGAGATATCACATCTCATGCTATAGGAAGTGTCTCAGGATTGGAATGGGAAGGAGTTGGATATCACATCTCATGCTATAGGAAGGGTTTCAGGTTTGGTAGAAGCATTGAGATATCACATCTCATGCTATAGGAAGAGTCTCAGGTTTTGGATGGGAAGGATTTGGATATCATATCTCATGTTATAGGACGGGTCCCAGGTTTGGTATTAGAAGCATTGAGATATCACATCTCTGCTATCGGAAGGGTCTCAGGATTGGATTGGGAAGGAGTTGGATATCCCTTCTCATGCTATAGGAAGGGTCTCAGGTTGGAATGGGAAGGATTTGGATATCACATCTCTTGCTATAGGAAGGGTCTCAGGATTAGAATGGGAAGGATTTGGATATCACATCTCATGTCATAGGAAGGATCTCAGGTTTGGTATTAGAAGCATTGATATATCACATCTCATGCTATAGGAATGGTCTCAGGATTGGAATGGGTAGGAGTTGGATATTACATTCTTGCTATAGGAAGGGTCTCAGGATTGGAATGTGAAGGAATTGGATATCACATCTCATGCTAAAGGAAGGGTCTCAGGTTTGGAATGGGAAGGAGTTGGATATGACATCTCTTGTTATAGGGAGGGTCTCAGGATTTGAATGGCAAGGAGTTGGATATCACATCTCATGCCATAGGAAGGGTCTCAGGTTTGGTATAAGCATTGGGATATCACACCTCATGCTATAGGAAGGGTCTCAGGATTGGAATGGGAAGGAGTTGGATATCACATATCATGCTATAGGAAGGGTCTCAGATTTGGTATAAGCATTGAGATATCACACCTCATGCTATAGGAAGGGTCTCAGGATTGGTATAAGCATTGAGATATCACATCTCTGCTATCGGAAGGGTCTCAGGATTGGAATGGGAAGGAGTTGGATATCCCATCTCATGTTATAGGAAGGATCTCAGGTTTGGTATTAGAAGCATTGAGATATCACATCTCATGCTATAGGAAGGGTCTCAGGAATGGAATGGGAAGGACTTGGATGTCACATCTCATGCTCTAGGGAGGGTCTCAAGTTTGATATTAGAAGCATTGAGATAACAAATCTCATGATATCGGAAGGGTCTCAGGATTGGAATGGGAAGGAGTTGGATATCACATCTCATGATGAAGGACGGGTCTAAGGTTTGGAATGGGAAGGACTTGGATGTCACAACTCATGCTCTAGGGAGGGTCTCAAGTTTGATATTAGAAGCATTGAGATAACAAATCTCATGATATCGGAAGGGTCTCAGGATTGGAATGGGGAGGAGTTGGATATCACATCTCATGTTATAGGAAGGATCTCAGGTTTGTATTAGAAGCATTGAGATATCACATCTCATGCTATTGGAAGGGTCTCAGGATTGGAATGTGAAGGGTTTGGATATCACATCTCATGCTAAAGGAAGGGTCTCAGGTTTGGTAGAAGCATTAAGATATCACATCTCATGCTATAGGAAGGGTCTCAGGATTTGAATGGCAAGGAGTTGGATATCACATCACATGCCATAGGAAGGGTCTCGGGTTTGGTATAAGCATTGAGATATCACATCTCTGCTATCGGAAGGGTCTCAGGATTGGATTTGGAAGGAGTTGGATATCCCTTCTCATGCTATAGGAAGGGTCTCAGGTTGGAATGGGAAGGATTTGGATATCACATCTCTTGCTATAGGAAGGGTCTCAGGATTGGAATGGGAAGGATTTGGATATCACATCTCATGTCATAGGAAGGATCTCAGGTTTGGTATTAGAAGCATTGATATATCACATCTCATGCTATAGGAATGGTCTCAGGATTGGAATGGGTAGGAGTTGGATATTACATTCTTGCTATAGGAAGGGTCTCATGTTTGGAATGGGAAGGAGTTGGATATCACATATGCTATAGGAAGTGTCTCAGGTTTGGAACGGGAAGGAGTTGGATATCACATCTCATGTTATAGGAAGGGTCTCAGGATTGGAATGGGAAGGAGTTGGATATCACATCTCATGCTATAGGAAGGGTCTCAGATTTGGTATAAGCATTGAGATATCACACCTCATGCTATAGGAAGGGTCTCAGGATTGGAATGGGAAGGAGTTTGATATCACATCTCATGCTATAGGAAGGGTCTCAGATTTGGTATAAGCATTGAGATATCACACCTCATGCTATAGGAAGGGTCTCAGGATTGGTATAAGCATTGAGATATCACATCTCTGCTATCGGAAGGGTCTCAGGATTGGAATGGGAAGGAGTTGGATATCCCATCTCATGTTATAGGAAGGGTCTCAGGTTTGGTATTAGAAGCATTGAGATATCACATCTCATCCAATAGGAAGGGTCTCAGGTTTGGAATGGGAAGGAATTGGATATCACATCTCATGTTATAGGAAGGATCTCAGGTTTGGTATTAGAAGCATTGAGATATCACATCTCATGCTATAGGAAGGGTCTCAGGATTGGAATGTGAAGGACTTGGATATCACATCTCATTCTAAAGGAAGGGTCTCAGGTTTGGTAGAAGCATTAAGATATCACATCTCATGCTATAGGAAGGGTCTCAGGATTTGAATGGCAAGGAGTTGGATATCACATCTCATGCCATAGGAAGGGTCTCAGGTTTGGTATAAGCATTGAGATATCAAATCTCTGCTATCGGAAGGGTCTCAGGATTGGATTGGGAAGGAGTTGGATATCACTTCTCATGCTATAGTCAGGGTGTCAGGTTGGAATGGGAAGGAGTTGGATATCACATCTCATGTTACAGGAAGGGTCTCAGGATTGGAATGTGAAGGATTTGGATATCATATCTCATGTTATAGGACGGGTCCCAGGTTTGGTATTAGAAGCATTGAGATATCACATCCCATGGTATAGGAAGGGTCTCAGGATTGGAATGGGAGGAGCTGGATATCACATCTCATGCTAAAGGAAGGGTTTCAGGATTGTAATGGGAAGGATTTGGATATCACATCTCATGCTAAAGGAAGGGTCTCAGGTTTGGAAGGGGAAGGATTTGGATATCATATCTCATGTTATAGGACGGGTCCCAGGTTTGGTATTAGAAGCATTGAGATATCACATCCCATGGTATAGGAAGGGTCTCAGGATTGGAATGGGAGGAGCTGGATATCACATCTCATGCTAAAGGAAGGGTCTCAGGTTTGGAAGGGGAAGGATTTGGATATCACATCTCATGTTATAGGACGGGTCTCAGGTTTGCTATTAGAAGCATTGAGATATCACATCTCATGCTATAGGAAGTGTCTCAGGATTGGAATGGGAAGGAGTTGGATATCACATCTCATGCTATAGGAAGGGTTTCAGGTTTGGTAGAAGCATTGAGATATCACATCTCATGCTATAGGAAGAGTCTCAGGTTTTGGATGGGAAGGATTTGGATATCATATCTCATGTTATAGGACGGGTCCCAGGTTTGGTATTAGAAGCATTGAGATATCACATCTCTGCTATCGGAAGGGTCTCAGGATTGGATTGGGAAGGAGTTGGATATCCCTTCTCATGCTATAGGAAGTTTCTCAGGTTGGAATGGGAAGGATTTGGATATCACATCTCTTGCTATAGGAAGGGTCTCAGGATTGGAATGGGAAGGATTTGGATATCACATCTCATGTCATAGGAAGGATCTCAGGTTTGGTATTAGACGCATTGATATATCACATCTCATGCTATAGGAATGGTCTCAGGATTGGAATGGGTAGGAGTTGGATATTACATTCTTGCTATAGGAAGGGTCTCAGGATTGGAATGTGAAGGAATTGGATATCACATCTCATGCTAAAGGAAGGGTCTCAGGTTTGGAATGGGAAGGAGTTGGATATGACATCTCTTGTTATAGGGAGGGTCTCAGGATTTGAATGGCAAGGAGTTGGATATCACATCTCATGCCATAGGAAGGGTCTCAGGTTTGGTATAAGCATTGGGATATCACACCTCATGCTATAGGAAGGGTCTCAGGATTGGAATGGGAAGGAGTTGGATATCACATATCATGCTATAGGAAGGGTCTCAGATTTGGTATAAGCATTGAGATATCACACCTCATGCTATAGGAAGGGTCTCAGGATTGGTATAAGCATTGAGATATCACATCTCTGCTATCGGAAGGGTCTCAGGATTGGAATGGGAAGGAGTTGGATATCCCATCTCATGTTATAGGAAGGATCTCAGGTTTGGTATTAGAAGCATTGAGATATCACATCTCATGCTATAGGAAGGGTCTCAGGAATGGAATGGGAAGGACTTGGATGTCACATCTCATGCTCTAGGGAGGGTCTCAAGTTTGATATTAGAAGCATTGAGATAACAAATCTCATGATATCGGAAGGGTCTCAGGATTGGAATGGGAAGGAGTTGGATATCACATCTCATGATGAAGGACGGGTCTAAGGTTTGGAATGGGAAGGACTTGGATGTCACATCTCATGCTCTAGGGAGGGTCTCAAGTTTGATATTAGAAGCATTGAGATAACAAATCTCATGATATCGGAAGGGTCTCAGGATTGGAATGGGGAGGAGTTGGATATCACATCTCATGTTATAGGAAAGATCTCAGGTTTGGTATTAGAAGCAGTGAGACATCACATCTCATGTTATAGGAAGGGTCTCATGATTGGAATGGGAAGAAGTTGGATATCACATCTCATGCTATAGGAAGGGTCTCAGCTTTGGTATAAGCATTGAGATATCACATCTCATGCTATAGGAAGGGTCTCAGGTTTGGAATGGGAAGGAGTTGTATATGACATCTCATACCATAGGAAGGGTCTCAGGTTTGGTATAAGCATTGAGATATTACATCACATGCTATAGGAAGGGTCTCAGGATTGGAATGGGAAGGACTTGGATATCACATCTCATGCTATAGGCAGGGTCTCAGGTCTGGAAGGGGGAGGATTTGGATATCACATCTCATGTTTTAGGAAGGATCTCAGGTTTGGTATTAGAAGCATTGAGATATCACATCTCATGCTATCGGAAGTATCTCAGGTTTGGAATGGGAAGGAGTTGGATATCACATCTCATGCTATAGGAAGGGTCTCAGTTTTGGTATAAGCATTGAGATATCACATCTCATGCTATAGGAAGGGTCTCAGGATTGGAATGGGAAGGAGTTGGATATCACATCTCATGTTATAGGAAGGATCTCAGGTTTGGTATTAGAAGCATTGAGACATCACATCTCATGCTATAGGAAGGGTCTCAGGATTGGAATGGGAAGGAGTTGGATATCACATCTCATGCTATAGGAAGGGTCTCAGGTTTGGTATAAACATTGAGATATCACATCTCATGCTATAGGAAGGGTCTCAGGATTGGAATGGGAAGGAGTTGGATATCACATCTCATGCTATAGGAAGGGTCTCAGGTTTGGTATAAACATTGAGATATCACATCTCATGCCATAGGAAGGGTCTCACGTTTGGTATAAGCATTGAGATATCACACCTCTGCTATTGGAAGGGTCTCAGGATTGGAATGGGAAGGAGTTGGATATCCCATCTCATGTTATAGGAAGAGTCTCAGGTTTGGTATTAGAAGCATTGAGATATCACATCTCATGCTATAGGGAGTGTCTCAGGATTGGAATGGGAAGGACTTGGATATCACATCTCATGCTATAGGGAGGGTCTCAAGTTTGATATTAGAAGCATTGAGATATCACATCTCATGCTATAGGAAGGGTCTCAGGATTGGAATGGGAAGGAGTTGGATATCACATCTCATGCTATAGGAAGGGTCTCAGGTTTGGTATAAGCAGTGAGATATCACATCTCATGCTGTAGGAAGTGTCTCAGGATTGGAATGGGAAGGAGTTGGATATCACAAATCATGTTATAGGAAGGATTTCAGGTTTGGTATAAGCATTGAGATATCACATCTCCACTATCGGAAGGGTGTCAGGATTGGAATGGGAAGGAGTTGGATATTCCCATCTCATGTTATAGGAAGGGTCTCAGGTTTGGTATTAGAAGCATTGAGATATCACATCTTATGCTATAGGAAGGGACTCAAGTTTGATATTAGAAGCATTGAGATATCACATCTCATGCTATAGGAAGTGTCTCTCGATTGGAATGGGAAGGACTTGGATATCACATCTCATGCTATAGGGAGGGTCTCAAGTTTGATATTAGAAGCATTGAGATATCACATCTCATGATATCGGAAGGGTCTCAGGATTGGAATGGGAAGGAGTTGGATATCACATCTCATGGTAAAGGAAGGGTCTAAGGTTTGGAAGGGGAAGGATTTGGATATCACATCTCATGCCATAGGAAGGGTCTCAGGTTTGGTATAAGCATTGAGATATCACATCTCTGCTATCGGAAGGGTCTCAGGATTGGATTGGGAAGGAGTTGGATATCCCTTCTCATGCTATAGGAAGGGGCTCAGGTTGGAATGGGAAGGAGTTGGATATCACATCTCATGTTATAGGAAGGGTTTCAGGATTGGAATGGGTAGGATTTGGATATCACATCTCTTGCTATAGGAAGGGTCTCAGGTTTGGAAGGGGAAGGATTTGGATATCATATCTCATGTTATAGGACGGGTCCCAGGTTTGGTATTAGAAGCATTGAGATATCACATCTCATGGTATAGGAAGGGTCTCAGGGTTGGAATGGGAAGGAGTTGGATATCACACCTCATCCAATAGGAAGGGTCTCAGGTTTGGAATGGGAAGGAATTGGATATCACATCTCATGTTATAGGAAGGATCTCAGGTTTGGTTTTAGAAGCATTGAGATATCACATCTCATGCTATAGGAAGGGTCTCAGGATTGGAATGTGAAGGATTTGGCTATCACATCTCATGCTAAAGGAAGGGTCTCAAGTTTGATATTAGAAGCATTGAGATATCACATCTCATGATATCGGAAGGGTTTCAGGATTGGAATGGGTAGGATTTGGATATCACATCTCTTGCTATAGGAAGGGTCTCAGGTTTGGAAGGGGAAGGATTTGGATATCATATCTCATGTTATAGGACGGGTCCCAGGTTTGGTATTAGAAGCATTGAGATATCACATCTCATGGTATAGGAAGGGTCTCAGGGTTGGAATGGGAAGGAGTTGGATATCACACCTCATCCAATAGGAAGGGTCTCAGGATTGGAATGTGAAGGATTTGGCTATCACATCTCATGCTAAAGGAAGGGTCTCAGGTTTGGTAGAAGCATTAAGATATCACATCTCATGCTATAGGAAGGGTCTCAGGATTTGAATGGCAAGGAGTTGGATATCACATCTCATGCCATAGGAAGGGTCTCAGGTTTGGTATAAGCATTGAGATATCACATCTCTGCTATCAGAAGGGTCTCAGGATTGGATTGGGAAGGAGTTGGATATCCCTTCTCATGCTATAGGAAGGGTGTCAGGTTGGAATGGGAAGGAGTTGGATATCACATCTCATGTTACAGGAAGGGTCTCAGGATTGGAATGGGAAGGATGTGGATATCACATCTCTTGCTATAGGAAGAGTCTCAGGTTTTTTATTAGAAACATTGAGATATCACATCTCATGCTATAGGAAGGGTTTCAGGATTGGAATGGGAAGGATTTGGATATCACATCTCATGCTAAAGGAAGGGTCTCAGGTTTGGAAGGGGAAGGATTTGGATATCATATCTCTTGCTATAGGAAGAGTCTCAGGTTTTTTATTAGAAACATTGAGATATCACATCTCATGCTATAGGAAGGGTTTCAGGATTGGAATGGGAAGGATTTGGATATCACATCTCATGCTAAAGGAAGGGTCTCAGGTTTGGAAGGGGAAGGATTTGGATATCATATCTCATGTTATAGGACGGGTCCCAGGTTTGGTATTAGAAGCATTGAGATATCACATCTCATGGTATAGGAAGGGTCTCAGGGTTGGAATGGGAAGGAGTTGGATATCACACCTTATCCAATAGGAAGGGTCTCAGGTTTGGAATGGGAAGGAATTGGATATCACATCTCATGTTATAGGAAGGATCTCAGGTTTGTATTAGAAGCATTGAGATATCACATCTCATGCTATTGGAAGGGTCTCAGGATTGGAATGTGAAGGGTTTGGATATCACATCTCATGCTAAAGGAAGGGTCTCAGGTTTGGTAGAAGCATTAAGATATCACATCTCATGCTATAGGAAGGGTCTCAGGATTTGAATGGCAAGGAGTTGGATATCACATCACATGCCATAGGAAGGGTCTCGGGTTTGGTATAAGCATTGAGATATCACATCTCTGCTATCGGAAGGGTCTCAGGATTGGATTGGGAAGGAGTTGGATATCCCTTCTCATGCTATAGGAATGGTCTCAGGTTGGAATGGGAAGGATTTGGATATCACATCTCTTGCTATAGGAAGGGTCTCAGGATTGGAATGGGAAGGATTTGGATATCACATCTCATGTCATAGGAAGGATCTCAGGTTTGGTATTAGAAGCATTGATATATCACATCTCATGCTATAGGAATGGTCTCAGGATTGGAATGGGTAGGAGTTGGATATTACATTCTTGCTATAGGAAGGGTCTCATGTTTGGAATGGGAAGGAGTTGGATATCACATATGCTATAGGAAGTGTCTCAGGTTTGGAACGGGAAGGAGTTAGATATCACATCTCATGTTATAGGAAGGGTCTCAGGATTGGAATGGGAAGGAGTTGGATATCACATCTCATGCTATAGGAAGGGTCTCAGATTTGGTATAAGCATTGAGATATCACACCTCATGCTATAGGAAGGGTCTCAGGATTGGAATGGGAAGGAGTTTGATATCACATCTCATGCTATAGGAAGGGTCTCAGATTTGGTATAAGCATTGAGATATCACACCTCATGCTATAGGAAGGGTCTCAGGATTGGTATAAGCATTGAGATATCACATCTCTGCTATCGGAAGGGTCTCAGGATTGGAATGGGAAGGAGTTGGATATCCCATCTCATGTTATAGGAAGGGTCTCAGGTTTGGTATTAGAAGCATTGAGATATCACATCTCATCCAATAGGAAGGGTCTCAGGTTTGGAATGGGAAGGAATTGGATATCACATCTCATGTTATAGGAAGGATCTCAGGTTTGGTATTAGAAGCATTGAGATATCACATCTCATGCTATAGGAAGGGTCTCAGGATTGGAATGTGAAGGACTTGGATATCACATCTCATTCTAAAGGAAGAGTCTCAGGTTTGGTAGAAGCATTAAGATATCACATCTCATGCTATAGGAAGGGTCTCAGGATTTGAATGGCAAGGAGTTGGATATCACATCTCATGCCATAGGAAGGGTCTCAGGTTTGGTATAAGCATTGAGATATCAAATCTCTGCTATCGGAAGGGTCTCAGGATTGGATTGGGAAGGAGTTGGATATCACTTCTCATGCTATAGGAAGGGTGTCAGGTTGGAATGGGAAGGAGTTGGATATCACATCTCATGTTACAGGAAGGGTCTCAGGATTGGAATGTGAAGGATTTGGATATCATATCTCATGTTATAGGTCGGGTCCCAGGTTTGGTATTAGAAGCATTGAGATATCACATCCCATGGTATAGGAAGGGTCTCAGGATTGGAATGGGAGGAGCTGGATATCACATCTCATGCTAAAGGAAGGGTTTCAGGATTGTAATGGGAAGGATTTGGATATCACATCTCATGCTAAAGGAAGGGTCTCAGGTTTGGAAGGGGAAGGATTTGGATATCATATCTCATGTTATAGGACGGGTCCCAGGTTTGGTATTAGAAGCATTGAGATATCACATCCCATGGTATAGGAAGGGTCTCAGGATTGGAATGGGAGGAGCTGGATATCACATCTCATGCTAAAGGAAGGGTCTCAGGTTTGGAAGGGGAAGGATTTGGATATCACATCTCATTTTATAGGACGGGTCTCAGGTTTGCTATTAGAAGCATTGAGATATCACATCTCATGCTATAGGAAGTGTCTCAGGATTGGAATGGGAAGGAGTTGGATATCACATCTCATGCTATAGGAAGGGTTTCAGGTTTGGTAGAAGCATTGAGATATCACATCTCATGCTATAGGAAGAGTCTCAGGTTTTGGATGGGAAGGATTTGGATATCATATCTCATGTTATAGGACGGGTCCCAGGTTTGGTATTAGAAGCATTGAGATATCACATCTCTGCTATCGGAAGGGTCTCAGGATTGGATTGGGAAGGAGTTGGATATCCCTTCTCATGCTATAGGAAGGGTCTCAGGTTGGAATGGGAAGGATTTGGATATCACATCTCTTGCTATAGGAAGGGTCTCAGGATTGGAATGGGAAGGATTTGGATATCACATCTCATGTCATAGGAAGGATCTCAGGTTTGGTATTAGAAGCATTGATATATCACATCTCATGCTATAGGAATGGTCTCAGGATTGGAATGGGTAGGAGTTGGATATTACATTCTTGCTATAGGAAGGGTGTCATGTTTGGAATGGGAAGGAGTTGGCTATCACATATGCTATAGGAAGTGTCTCAGGTTTGGAACGGGAAGGAGTTGGATATCACATCTCATGTTATAGGAAGGATCTCAGGATTGGAATGGGAAGGAGTTGGATATCACATCTCATGCTATAGGAAGGGTCTCAGATTTGGTATAAGCATTGAGATATCACACCTCATGCTATAGGAAGGGTCTCAGGATTGGAATGGGAAGGAGTTTGATATCACATCTCATGCTATAGGAAGGGTCTCAGATTTGGTATAAGCATTGAGATATCACACCTCATGCTATAGGAAGGGTCTCAGGATTGGTATAAGCATTGAGATATCACATCTCTGCTATCGGAAGGGTCTCAGGATTGGAATGGGAAGGAGTTGGATATCCCATCTCATGTTATAGGAAGGGTCTCAGGTTTGGTATTAGAAGCATTGAGATATCACATCTCATCCAATAGGAAGGGTCTCAGGTTTGGAATGGGAAGGAATTGGATATCACATCTCATGTTATAGGAAGAGTCTCAGGTTCTTTATTAGAAACATTGAGATATCACATCTCATGCTATAGGAAGGGTTTCAGGATTGTAATGGTAAGGATTTGGATATCACATCTCATGCTAAAGGAAGGGTCTCAGGTTTGGAAGGGGAAGGATTTGGATATCATATCTCATGTTATAGGACGGGTCCCAGGTTTGGTATTAGAAGCATTGAGATATCACATCCCATGGTATAGGAAGGGTCTCAGGATTGGAATGGGAGGAGCTGGATATCACATCTCATGCTAAAGGAAGGGTCTCAGGTTTGGAAGGGGAAGGATTTGGATATCACATCTCATGTTATAGGACGGGTCTCAGGTTTGCTATTAGAAGCATTGAGATATCACATCTCATGCTATAGGAAGTGTCTCAGGATTGGAATGGGAAGGAGTTGGATATCACATCTCATGCTATAGGAAGGGTTTCAGGTTTGGTAGAAGCATTGAGATATCACATCTCATGCTATAGGAAGAGTCTCAGGTTTTGGATGGGAAGGATTTGGATATCATATCTCATGTTATAGGACGGGTCCCAGGTTTGGTATTAGAAGCATTGAGATATCACATCTCTGCTATCGGAAGGGTCTCAGGATTGAAATGGGAAGGATTTGGATATCACATCTCATGTCATAGGAAGGATCTCAGATTTGGTATTAGAAGCATTGATATATCACATCTCATGCTATAGGAATGGTCTCAGGATTGGAATGGGTAGGAGTTGGATATTACATTCTTGCTATAGGAAGGGTCTCAGGATTGGAATGTGAAGGAATTGGATATCACATCTCATGCTAAAGGAAGGGTCTCAGGTTTGGAATGGGAAGGAGTTGGATATGACATCTCTTGTTATAGGGAGGGTCTCAGGATTTGAATGGCAAGGAGTTGGATATCACATCTCATGCCATAGGAAGGGTCTCAGGTTTGGTATAAGCATTGGGATATCACACCTCATGCTATAGGAAGGGTCTCAGGATTGGAATGGGAAGGAGTTGGATATCACATATCATGCTATAGGAAGGGTCTCAGATTTGGTATAAGCATTGAGATATCACACCTCATGCTATAGGAAGGGTCTCAGGGTTGGTATAAGCATTGAGATATCACATCTCTGCTATCGGAAGGGTCTCAGGATTGGAATGGGAAGGAGTTGGATATCCCATCTCATGTTATAGGAAGGATCTCAGGTTTGGTATTAGAAGCATTGAGATATCACATCTCATGCTATAGGAAGGGTCTCAGGAATGGAATGGGAAGGACTTGGATGTCACATCTCATGCTCTAGGGAGGGTCTCAAGTTTGATATTAGAAGCATTGAGATAACAAATCTCATGATATCGGAAGGGTCTCAGGATTGGAATGGGAAGGACTTGGATGTCACATCTCATGCTCTAGGGAGGGTCTCAAGTTTGATATTAGAAGCATTGAGATAACAAATCTCATGATATCGGAAGGGTCTCAGGATTGGAATGGGGAGGAGTTGGATATCACATCTCATGTTATAGGAAAGATCTCAGGTTTGGTATTAGAAGCAGTGAGACATCACATCTCATGTTATAGGAAGGGTCTCATGATTGGAATGGGAAGAAGTTGGATATCACATATCATGCTATAGGAAGGGTCTCAGCTTTGGTATAAGCATTGAGATATCACATCTCATGCTATAGGAAGGGTCTCAGGTTTGGAATGGGAAGGAGTTGTATATGACATCTCATACCATAGGAAGGGTCTCAGGTTTGGTATAAGCATTGAGATATTACATCACATGCTATAGGAAGGGTCTCAGGATTGGAATGGGAAGGACTTGGATATCACATCTCATGCTATAGGCAGGGTCTCAGGTCTGGAAGGGGGAGGATTTGGATATCACATCTCATGTTTTAGGAAGGATCTCAGGTTTGGTATTAGAAGCATTGAGATATCACATCTCATGCTATCGGAAGTATCTCAGGTTTGGTATTAGAGGCATTGAGATATCACATCTCATGCTATCATAAGGGTCTCAGGATTGGAATGGGAAGGAGTTGGATATCACATCTCATGCTAAAGGGAGGGTCTCAGGTTTGGAAGGGGAAGGATTTGGATATCACATCTCGTGCTATAGGAAGGGTCTCAGGTTTGGTATAAGCAGTGAGATATCACATCTCATGCTATAGGAAGTGTCTCAGGATTGGAATGGGAAGGAGTTGGATATCACAAATCATGTTATAGGAAGGATTTCAGGTTAGGTATAAGCATTGAGATATCACATCTCCACTATCGGAAGGGTGTCAGGATTGGAATGGGAAGGAGTTGGATATTCCCATCTCATGTTATAGGAAGGGTCTCAGGTTTGGTATTAGAAGCATTGAGATATCACATCTTATGCTATAGGAAGGGACTCAAGTTTGATATTAGATGCATTGAGATATCACATCTCATGCTATAGGAAGTGTCTCTCGATTGGAATGGGAAGGACTTGGATATCACATCTCATGCTATAGGGAGGGTCTCAAGTTTGATATTAGAAGCATTGAGATATCACATCTCATGATATCGGAAGGGTCTCAGGATTGGAATGGGAAGGAGTTGGATATCACATCTCATGGTAAAGGAAGGGTCTAAGGTTTGGAAGGGGAAGGATTTGGATATCACATCTCATGTTATAGGACGGGTCTCAGGTTTGGTATTAGAAGCATTGAGATATCAAGTCTCATGGTATAGGAAGGGTCTCAGAATTGGAATGGGAAGGAGTTTGATATCACATCTTGGAACAGGGTAACCTCTGGACGAGCCAGAACAATCAAGGTAGCGATCGCGGCGGTCAAGACTAGGTCTCAAGAGGGTCTCAGGATTGGAATGGGGAGGAGTTGGATATCACATCTCAAGCTATAGGAAGGGTCTCAGGATTGGAATGGGAAGGAGTTTGATATCACATCTTGGAACAGGGTAACCTCTGGACGAGCCAGAACAATCAAGGTAGCGATCGCGGCGGTCAAGACTAGGTCTCAAGAGGGTCTCAGGATTGGAATGGGGAGGAGTTGGATATCACATCTCATGTTATAGGAAGGATCTCAGGATTGGAATGGGAAGGACTTGGATATCACATCTCATGCTGTAGGAAGGCTCTCAGGTTTGGAAAGGGAAGGAGTTGGATATCACATTTCATGTTAGAGGTAGGATGTGATATCCAAATCCTTCCCCTTCCAAACCTTAGACCCTCCCTTTAGCATGAGATGTGATATCTCAATACCTCTATAACCAAACCTGAGATCCTACCTCTAACATGAAATGTGATATCCAACTCCTTCCCCTTCCAACCCTGAGAGCCTTCCTATAGAATGAGATGTTATATCCAAGTCCTTCCCATTCCAATCCTGAGACCCTTCCTATAACATGAGATGTGATATCCAACTCCTTCCCATTCCAACCTTAGACCCTTCCTATAGCATGAGATGGGATATCCAACTCCTTCCAAATCCAATCCTGATACCCTTCCGATAGCATGAGATGTGATATCCAAATCCTTCCCCTTCCAAACCTTAGACCCTTCCTATAGCATGAGATGTGATATCTCAATGCTTCTAATACCAAACCTGAGACCCTTCCGATAACGAGATGGGATATCCAACTCCTTCCCATTCCAATCCTGAGACCCTTCCTATAGCAGAGATGTGATATCTCGATGCTTATACCAAACCTGTGACCCTTCCTATGGCATGAGATGTCATATAAACTCCTTCCGATTCCAATCCTGAGACCCTTCCTATAGCATGAGATGGGATATCTCAATGCTTATACCAAACCTGAGACCCTTCCTATAGCATGAAATGTGATATCCAACTCCTTCCCATTCCAATCCTGAGACCCTTCATATAGCATGAGATGTGATATCTCAATGCTTCTAATACCAAACCTGAGATCCTTCCTATAACATGAGATGTGATATCAAACTCCTTCCCATTCCAAACCTTTGCTTCTATTAAACCTGAGACCCTTCCTTTAGCATGAGATGTGATATCCAACTCCTTCCCATTCCAATCCTGAGACCCTTCCTATAACATGAGACGTGATATCCAACTCCTTCCCATTCCAATTCTGAGACTCTTCCTATAGCATGAGATGTGATATCTCAATGCTTCTAAAACCAAACATGAGAACCATCCTATAACATGAGATGTGAAATCCAAATCATTCCCTTTCCAAACCTGAGACCCTTCCAATAGTTTCAGATGTGATATCAAACTCCCTCCCATTCAATGTGATATACAACTCCTTCCCATTCCAATCCTGAGACCCTTCCTATACCATGAGATGTGATATCTCAATGATTCTAATACCAAACCTGAGACCCGTCGTAAAACATGAGATGTGAGATCCAAATCCTTCCCCTTCCAAACCTGAGACCTTTCCTTTAGCATGAGATGTGATATCCAACTCCTTCCCTTTCTAAACCTGAGACCCTTCCGATAGCATGAGATGTGATATCTCAATGCTTCGAAAACCAAACATGAGAACCATCCTATAACATGAGATGTGAAATCCAGATCCTTCCCTTTCCAAACCTGAGACCCTTCCTATAGCTTGAGATGTGATATCAAACTCCTTCCCATTCCAATCCTGAGATAGCTTGAGATGTGATATCCAACTCCTTCCCATTCCAATCCTGAGACCCTTCCTATACCATGAGATGTGATATCTCAATGCTTCTAATACCAAACCTGAGACCCGTCCTAAAACATGAGATGTGAGATCCTAATCCTTCCCCTTCCAAACCTGAGACCATTCCTATAGCTTGAGATGTGATATCAAACTCCTTCCCATTCCAATCCTGAGATAGCTTGAGATGTGATATCCAACTCCATCCCATTCCAATCCGAGACCCTTCCGATAGCATGAGATATGATATCTCAATGCTTCTAATATCAAAACTGAGACCCTCCCTATAGTATGAGATGTGATATCTAAGTCCTTCCCATTCCTATCCTGAGACCCTTCCGATAGCAGAGATGTGATATCTCAATGCTTATACCAAACCTGATGACCCTTCCTATGGCATGAGATGTGATATCCAACTCCTTCGCATTTCAATCCTGAGTTCCTTCCTATAACATGAGATGTTATATCTCAATGCTTCTATCAAACCTAAGACCCTTCCTTTAGCATGAGATGTGATATCCAACTCCTTCCCATTCCAATCCTGAGACCCTTCCTATAGACGAGATATCCTACTCCTTCCCATTCCAATCCTGAGACTATTCCTATAGCATGAGATGTGATATCTCAATGCTTCTAATACCAAACCTGGGACCAGTCCTATAACATGAGATATGATATCCAAATCCTTCCCCTTCCAAACCTGAGACCCTTCCTTTAGCATGAGATGTGATATCCAAATCCTTCCCATTCCAATCCTGAAACCCTTCCTATAGCATGAGATGTGATATCTCAATGTTTCTAATAAAATACCTGAGACCTTCCTATAGCAAGAGATGTGATATCCAAATCCTTCCCATTCAAATCCTGAGACCCTTCCTATAACGAGATGTGATATCCAACTCCTTCCCATTCCAACCTGAGACCCTTCCTATAGCATGAGAAGGGATATCCAACTCCTTCCCATTCCAATCCTGAGACCCTTCCTATACCATGAGATGTGATATCTCAATGCTTCTAATACCAAACCTGGGACCCGTCCTATAACATGAGATATGATATCCAAATCCTTCCCCTTCCAAACCTGAGACCCTTCCTTTAGCATGAGATGTGATATCCAAATCCTTCCCATTCCAATCTTGAGACCCTTCCTATAACATGAGATGTGATATCCAACTCCTTCCCATTCCAACCTGAGATCCTTCCTATAGCATGAGAACGGATATCCAACTCCTTCCCAATCCAATCCTGAGACCCTTCCGATAGCAGAGATGTGATATCTCAATGCTTCTAATACCAAACCTGAGACCCGTCCTAAAACATGAGCTGTGAGATCCAAATCCTTCCCCTTCCAAACCCGAGACCTTTCCTTTAGCATGAGATGTGATATCCAACTCCTTCCCATTCCAAACCTGAGACCCTTCCTATAGCATGACATTTTATATCTTAATGCTTCTAAAACCAAACCTGAGAACCATCATATAACATGTGAAATCCAAATCCTTCCCTTTCCAAACCTGAGACCCTTCCGATAGCATGAGATGTGATATCTCAATGCTTCTAAAACCAAACATGAGAACCATCCTATAACATAAGATGTGAAATCCAGATCCTTCCCTTTCCAAACCTGAGACCCATACTATGGCATGAGATGTGATATCAAACTCCTTCCCATTCCAATCCTGAGATAGCTTGAGATGTGATATCCAACTCCATCCCATTCCAATCCTGAGACCCTTCTGATAGCATGAGATGTGATATCTCAATGCTTCTAATATCAAAACTGAGACCCTCCCTATAGTATGAGATGTGATATCTAAGTCCTTCCCATTCCTATCCTGAGACCCTTCCGAGAGCAGAGATGTGATATCTCGATGCTTATACCAAACCTGATGACCCTTCCTATGGCATGAGATGTGATATCCAACTCCTTCCCATTCCAATCCTGAGTTCCTTCCTATAGCATGAGATGTGATATCTCAATGCTTCTATCAAACCTGATACCCTTCCTTTAGCATGAGATGTGATATCCAACTGCTTCCCATTTCAATCCAGAGACCCTTCCTACAGCATGAGATGTGATATCCAACTCCTTCCCATTCCAATCCTGAGACCCTTCCTATAGCATAAGATGTGATATCTCAATGCTTCTAATACCAAACCAGAGATCCTTCCTATAACATGAAATGTGATATCAAACTCCTTCCCATTCCAAACCTTTGCTTCTATCAAACCTGAGACCCTTCCTTTAGCATGAGATGTGATATCCAACTCCTTCCCATTCCAATCCTGAGACCCTTCCTATAACATGAGACGTGATATCCAACTCCTTCCCATTCCAATCCTGAGACTCTTCCTATAGCATGAGATGTGATATCTCAATGCTTCTAAAACCAAACATGAGAACCATCCTATAACATGAGATGTGAAATCCAAATCATTCCCTTTCCAAACCTGAGGCCCTTCCTATAGTTTCAGATGTGATATCAAACTCCTTCCCATTCAATGTGATATACAATTCCTTCCCATTCCAATCCTGAAACCCTTCCTATACCATGAGATGTGATATCTCAATGATTCTAATACCAAACCTGAGACCCGTCGTAAAACATGAGATGTGAGATCCAAATCCTTCCCCTTCCAAACCTGAGACCTTTCCTTTAGCATGAGATGTGATATCTAACTCCTTCCCTTTCTAAACCTGAGACCCTTCCGATAGCATGAGATGTGATATCTCAATTCTTCGAAAACAAAACATGAGAACCATCCTATAACATGAGATGTGAAATCCAGATCCTTCCCTTTCCAAACCTGAGACCCTTCCTATAGCTTGAGATGTGATATCAAACTCCTTCCCATTCCAATCCTGAGATAGCTTGAGATGTGATATCCAACTCCTTCCCATTCCAATCCTGAGACCCTTCCTATACCATGAGATGTGATATCTCAATGCTTCTAATACCAAACCTGAGACCCGTCCTAAAACATGAGATGTGAGATCCTAATCCTTCCCCTTCCAAACCTGAGACCATTCCTATAGCTTGAGATGTGATATCAAACTCCTTCCCATTCCAATCCTGAGATAGCTTGAGATGTGATATCCAACTCCATCCCATTCCAATCCGAGACCCTTCTGATAGCATGAGATATGATATCTCAATGCTTCTAATATCAAAACTGAGACCCTCCCTATAGTATGAGATGTGATATCTAAGTCCTTCCCATTCCTATCCTGAGACCCTTCCGATAGCAGAGATGTGATATCTCAATGCTTATACCAAACCTGATGACCCTTCCTATGGCATGAGATGTGATATCCAACTCCTTCCCATTTCAATCCTGAGTTCCTTCCTATAACATGAGATGTTATATCTCAATGCTTCTATCAAACCTAAGACCCTTCCTTTAGCATGAGATGTGATATCCAACTCCTTCCCATTCCAATCCTGAGACCCTTCCTATAGACGAGATATCCAACTCCTTCCCATTCCAATCCTGAGACTATTCCTATAGCATGAGATGTGATATCTCAATGTTTCTAATACCAAACCTGGGACCAGTCCTATAACATGAGATATGATATCCAAATCCTTCCCCTTCCAAACCTGAGACCCTTCCTTTAGCATGAGATGTGATATCCACATCCTTCCCATTCCAATCCTGAAACCCTTCCTATAGCATGAGATGTGATATCTCAATGTTTCTAATAAAATACCTGAGACCTTGCTATAGCAAGAGATGTGATATCCAAATCCTTCCCATTCAAATCCTGAGACCCTTCCTATAACGAGATGTGATATCCAACTCCTTCCCATTCCAACCTGAGACCCTTCCTATAGCATGAGAAGGGATATCCAACTCCTTCCCATTCCAATCCTGAGACCCTTCCTATACCATGAGATGTGATATCTCAATGCTTCTAATACCAAACCTGGGACCCGTCCTATAACATGAGATATGATATCCAAATCCTTCCCCTTCCAAACCTGAGACCCTTCCTTTAGCATGAGATGTGAAATCCAAATCCTTCCCATTCCAATCTTGAGACCCTTCCTATAACATGAGATGTGATATCCAACTCCTTCCCATTCCAACCTGAGATCCTTCCTATTGCATGAGAAGGGATATCCAACTCCTTCCCAATCCAATCCTGAGACCCTTCCGATAGCATGAGATGTGATATCTCAATGCTTCTAATACCAAACCTGAGACCCGTCCTAAAACATGAGCTGTGAGATCCAAATCCTTCCCCTTCCAAACCTGAGACCTTTCCTTTAGCATGAGATGTGATATCCAACTCCTTCCCATTCCAAACCTGAGACCCTTCCTATAGCATGACATTTTATATCTTAATGCTTCTAAAACCAAACCTGAGAACCATCCTATAACATGTGAAATCCAAATCCTTCCCTTTCCAAACCTGAGACCCTTCCGATAGCATGAGATGTGATATCTCAATGCTTCTAAAACCAAACATGAGAACCATCCTATAACATAAGATGTGAAATCCAGATCCTTCCCTTTCCAAACCTGAGACCCTTCCTATAGCTTGAGATGTGATATCAAACTCCTCCCATTCCAATCCTGAGATAGCTTGAGATGTGATATCCAACTCCTTCCAAATCCAATACTGATACCCTTCCGATATCATGAGATGTGATATCCCAATGCTTCTACCAAACCTGAGACCCATACTATGGCATGAGATGTGATATCCAACTCCTTCCCATTCCAATCCTGAGATAGCTTGAGATGTGATATCCAACTCCATCCCATTCCAATCCTGAGACCCTTCTGATAGCATGAGATGTGATATCTCAATGCTTCTAATATCAAAACAGAGACCCTCCCTATAGTATGAGATGTGATATCTAAGTCCTTCCCATTCCTATCCTGAGACCCTTCCGAGAGCAGAGATGTGATATCTCGATGCTTATACCAAACCTGATGACCCTTCCTATGGCATGAGATGTGATATCCAACTCCTTCCCATTCCAATCCTGAGTTCCTTCCTATAGCATGAGATGTGATATCTCAATGCTTCTATCAAACCTGATACCCTTCCTTTAGCATGAGATGTGATATCCAACTGCTTCCCATTTCAATCCAGAGACCCTTCCTACAGCATGAGATGTGATATCCAACTCCTTCCCATTCCAATCCTGAGACCCTTCCTATAGCATGAGATGTGATATCTCAATGCTTCTAATACCAAACCAGAGATCCTTCCTATAACATGAAATGTGATATCAAACTCCTTCCCATTCCAAACCTTTGCTTCTATCAAACCTGAGACCCTTCCTTTAGCATGAGATGTGATATCCAACTCCTTCCCATTCCAATCCTGAGACCCTTCCTATAACATGAGACGTGATATCCAACTCCTTCCCATTCCAATCCTGAGACTCTTCCTATAGCATGAGATGTGATATCTCAATGCTTCTAAAACCAAACATGAGAACCATCCTATAACATGAGATGTGAAATCCAAATCATTCCCTTTCCAAACCTGAGACCCTTCCTATAGTTTCAGATGTGATATCAAACTCCTTCCCATTCAATGTGATATACAACTCCTTCCCATTCCAATCCTGAAACCCTTCCTATACCATGAGATGTGATATCTCAATGATTCTAATACCAAACCTGAGACCCGTCGTAAAACATGAGATGTGAGATCCAAATCCTTCCCCTTCCAAACCTGAGACCTTTCCTTTAGCATGTGATGTGATATCTAACTCCTTCCCTTTCTAAACCTGAGACCCTTCCGATAGCATGAGATGTGATATCTCAATGCTTCGAAAACAAAACATGAGAACCATCCTATAACATGAGATGTGAAATCCAGATCCTTCCCTTTCCAAACCTGAGACCCTTCCTATAGCTTGAGATGTGATATCAAACTCCTTCCCATTCCAATCCTGAGATAGCTTGAGATGTGATATCCAACTCCTTCCCATTCCAATCCTGAGACCCTTCCTATACCATGAGATGTGATATCTCAATGCTTCTAATACCAAACCTGAGACCCGTCCTAAAACATGAGATGTGAGATCCTAATCCTTCCCCTTCCAAACCTGAGACCATTCCTATAGCTTGAGATGTGATATCAAACTCCTTCCCATTCCAATCCTGAGATAGCTTGAGATGTGATATCCAACTCCATCCCATTCCAATCCGAGACCCTTCCGATAGCATGAGATATGATATCTCAATGCTTCTAATATCAAAACTGAGACCCTCCCTATAGTATGAGATGTGATATCTAAGTCCTTCCCATTCCTATCCTGAGACCCTTCCGATAGCAGAGATGTGATATCTCAATGCTTATACCAAACCTGATGACCCTTCCTATGGCATGAGATGTGATATCCAACTCCTTCCCATTTCAATCCTGAGTTCCTTCCTATAACATGAGATGTTATATCTCAATGCTTCTATCAAACCTAAGACCCTTCCTTTAGCATGAGATGTGATATCCAACTCCTTCCCATTCCAATCCTGAGACCCTTCCTATAGACGAGATATCCAACTCCTTCCCATTCCAATCCTGAGACTATTCCTATGGCATGAGATGTGATATCTCAATGCTTCTAATACCAAACCTGGGACCAGTCCTATAACATGAGATATGATATCCAAATCCTTCCCCTTCCAAACCTGAGACCCTTCCTTTAGCATGAGATGTGATATCCACATCCTTCCCATTCCAATCCTGAAACCCTTCCTATAGCATGAGATGTGATATCTCAATGTTTCTAATAAAATACCTGAGACCTTCCTATAGCAAGAGATGTGATATCCAAATCCTTCCCATTCAAATCCTGAGACCCTTCCTATAACGAGATGTGATATCCAACTCCTTCCCATTCCAACCTGAGACCCTTCCTATAGCATGAGAAGGGATATCCAACTCCTTCCCATTCCAATCCTGAGACCCTTCCTATACCATGAGATGTGATATCTCAATGCTTCTAATACCAAACCTGGGACCCGTCCTATAACATGAGATATGATATCCAAATCCTTCCCCTTCCAAACCTGAGACCCTTCCTTTAGCATGAGATGTGAAATCCAAATCCTTCCCATTCCAATCTTGAGACCCTTCCTATAACATGAGATGTGATATCCAACTCCTTCCCATTCCAACCTGAGATCCTTCCTATTGCATGAGAAGGGATATCCAACTCCTTCCCAATCCAATCCTGAGACCCTTCCGATAGCATGAGATGTGATATCTCAATGCTTCTAATACCAAACCTGAGACCCGTCCTAAAACATGAGCTGTGAGATCCAAATCCTTCCCCTTCCAAACCTGAGACCTTTCCTTTAGCATGAGATGTGATATCCAACTCCTTCCCATTCCAAACCTGAGACCCTTCCTATAGCATGACATTTTATATCTTAATGCTTCTAAAACCAAACCTGAGAACCATCCTATAACATGTGAAATCCAAATCCTTCCCTTTCCAAACCTGAGACCCTTCCGATAGCATGAGATGTGATATCTCAATGCTTCTAAAACCAAACATGAGAACCATCCTATAACATAAGATGTGAAATCCAGATCCTTCCCTTTCCAAACCTGAGACCCTTCCTATAGCTTGAGATGTGATATCAAACTCCTCCCATTTCAATCCTGAGATAGCTTGAGATGTGATATCCAACTCCTTCCAAATCCAATACTGATACCCTTCCGATATCATGAGATGTGATATCCCAATGCTTCTACCAAACCTGAGACCCATACTATGGCATGAGATGTGATATCAAACTCCTTCCCATTCCAATCCTGAGATAGCTTGAGATGTGATATCCAACTCCATCCCATTCCAATCCTGAGACCCTTCTGATAGCATGAGATGTGATATCTCAATGCTTCTAATATCAAAACTGAGACCCTCCCTATAGTATGAGATGTGATATCTAAGTCCTTCCCATTCCTATCCTGAGACCCTTCCGATAGCAGAGATGTGATATCTCAATGCTTATACCAAACCTGATGACCCTTCCTATGGCATGAGATGTGATATCCAACTCCTTCCCATTCCAATCCAGACTTCCTTCCTATAGAATGAGATGTGATATCTCAATGCTTCTATCAAACCTGATACCCTTCCTTTAGCATGAGATGTGATATCCAACTGCTTCCCATTCCAATCCAGAGACCATTCCTATAACATGAGACGTGATATCCAACTCCTTCCCATTCCAATCCTGAGACTCTTCCTATAGCATGAGATGTGATATCTCAATGCTTCTAATACCAAACCTGATACCCTTCCTTTAGCATGAGATGTGATATCCAAATCCTTCCCCTTCCAAACCTGAGACCCTTCCTTTAGCATGAGATGTGAAATCCAAATCCTTCCCATTCCAATCTTGAGACCCTTCCTATAACATGAGATGTGATATCCAACTCCTTCCCATTCCAACCTGAGATCCTTCCTATTGCATGAGAAGGGATATCCAACTCCTTCCCAATCCAATCCTGAGACCCTTCCGATAGCATGAGATGTGATATCTCAATGCTTCTAATACCAAACCTGAGACCCGTCCTAAAACATGAGCTGTGAGATCCAAATCCTTCCCCTTCCAAACCTGAGACCTTTCCTTTAGCATGAGATGTGATATCCAACTCCTTCCCATTCCAAACCTGAGACCCTTCCTACAGCATGACATTTTATATCTTAATGCTTCTAAAACCAAACCTGAGAACCATCCTATAACATGTGAAATCCAAATCCTTCCCTTTCCAAACCTGAGACCCTTCCGATAGCATGAGATGTGATATCTCAATGCTTCTAAAACCAAACATGAGAACCATCCTATAACATAAGATGTGAAATCCAGATCCTTCCCTTTCCAAACCTGAGACCCTTCCTATAGCTTGAGATGTGATATCCAACTCCTTCCCATTCAAATCCTGAGACCCTTCCTATAGCATGAGATGTGATATCTCAATGCTTCTAATACCAAACCAGAGATCCTTCCTATAACATGAAATGTGATATCAAACTCCTTCCCATTCCAAACCTTTGCTTCTATCAAACCTGAGACCCTTCCTTTAGCATGAGATGTGATATCCAACTCCTTCCCATTCCAATCCTGAGACCCTTCCTATAACATGAGACGTGATATCCAACTCCTTCCCATTCCAATCCTGAGACTCTTCCTATAGCATGAGATGTGATATCTCAATGCTTCTAAAACCAAACATGAGAACCATCCTATAACATGAGATGTGAAATCCAAATCATTCCCTTTCCAAACCTGAGACCCTTCCTATAGTTTCAGATGTGATATCAAACTCCTTCCCATTCAATGTGATATACAACTCCTTCCCATTCCAATCCTGAGACCCTTCCTATACCATGAGATGTGATATCTCAATGATTCTAATACCAAACCTGAGACCCGTCGTAAAACATGAGATGTGAGATCCAAATCCTTCCCCTTCCAAACCTGAGACCTTTCCTTTAGCATGAGATGTGATATCTAACTCCTTCCCTTTCTAAACCTGAGACCCTTCCGATAGCATGAGATGTGATATCTCAATGCTTCGAAAACAAAACATGAGAACCATCCTATAACATGAGATGTGAAATCCAGATCCTTCCCTTTCCAAACCTGAGACCCTTCCTATAGCTTGAGATGTGATATCAAACTCCTTCCCATTCCAATCCTGAGATAGCTTGAGATGTGATATCCAACTCCTTCCCATTCCAATCCTGAGACCCTTCCTATACCATGAGATGTGATATCTCAATGCTTCTAATACCAAACCTGAGACCCGTCCTAAAACATGAGATGTGAGATCCTAATCCTTCCCCTTCCAAACCTGAGACCATTCCTATAGCTTGAGATGTGATATCAAACTCCTTCCCATTCCAATCCTGAGATAGCTTGAGATGTGATATCCAACTCCATCCCATTCCAATCCGAGACCCTTCCGATAGCATGAGATATGATATCTCAATGCTTCTAATATCAAAACTGAGACCCTCCCTATAGTATGAGATGTGATATCTAAGTCCTTCCCATTCCTATCCTGAGACCCTTCCGATAGCAGAGATGTGATATCTCAATGCTTATACCAAACCTGATGACCCTTCCTATGGCATGAGATGTGATATCCAACTCCTTCCCATTTCAATCCTGAGTTCCTTCCTATAACATGAGATGTTATATCTCAATGCTTCTATCAAACCTAAGACCCTTCCTTTAGCATGAGATGTGATATCCAACTCCTTCCCATTCCAATCCTGAGACCCTTCCTATAGACGAGATATCCAACTCCTTCCCATTCCAATCCTGAGACTATTCCTATAGCATGAGATGTGATATCTCAATGCTTCTAATACCAAACCTGGGACCAGTCCTATAACATGAGATATGATATCCAAATCCTTCCCCTTCCAAACCTGAGACCCTTCCTTTAGCATGAGATGTGATATCCACATCCTTCCCATTCCAATCCTGAAACCCTTCCCATAGCATGAGATGTGATATCTCAATGTTTCTAATAAAATACCTGAGACCTTCCTATAGCAAGAGATGTGATATCCAAATCCTTCCCATTCAAATCCTGAGACCCTTCCTATAACGAGATGTGATATCCAACTCCTTCCCATTCCAACCTGAGACCCTTCCTATAGCATGAGAAGGGATATCCAACTCCTTCCCATTCCAATCCTGAGACCCTTCCTATACCATGAGATGTGATATCTCAATGCTTCTAATACCAAACCTGGGACCCGTCCTATAACATGAGATATGATATCCAAATCCTTCCCCTTCCAAACCTGAGACCCTTCCTTTAGCATGAGATGTGAAATCCAAATCCTTCCCATTCCAATCTTGAGACCCTTCCTATTGCATGAGAAGGGATATCCAACTCCTTCCCAATCCAATCCTGAGACCCTTCCGATAGCATGAGATGTGATATCCAACTCCTTCCCATTCCAACCTGAGATCCTTCCTATTGCATGAGAAGGGATATCCAACTCCTTCCCAATCCAATCCTGAGACCCTTCCGATAGCATGAGATGTGATATCTCAATGCTTCTAATACCAAACCTGAGACCCGTCCTAAAACATGAGCTGTGAGATCCAAATCCTTCCCCTTCCAAACCTGAGACCTTTCCTTTAGCATGAGATGTGATATCCAACTCCTTCCCATTCCAAACCTGAGACCCTTCCTATAGCATGACATTTTATATCTTAATGCTTCTAAAACCAAACCTGAGAACCATCCTATAACATGTGAAATCCAAATCCTTCCCTTTCCAAACCTGAGACCCTTCCGATAGCATGAGATGTGATATCTCAATGCTTCTAAAACCAAACATGAGAACCATCCTATAACATAAGATGTGAAATCCAGATCCTTCCCTTTCCAAACCTGAGACCCTTCCTATAGCTTGAGATGTGATATCAAACTCCTCCCATTCCAATCCTGAGATAGCTTGAGATGTGATATCCAACTCCTTCCAAATCCAATACTGATACCCTTCCGATATCATGAGATGTGATATCCCAATGCTTCTACCAAACCTGAGACCCACACTATGGCATGAGATGTGATATCAAACTCCTTCCCATTCCAATCCTGAGATAGCTTGAGATGTGATATCCAACTCCATCCCATTCCAATCCTGAGACCCTTCTGATAGCATGAGATGTGATATCTCAATGCTTCTAATATCAAAACTGAGACCCTCCCTATAGTATGAGATGTGATATCTAAGTCCTTCCCATTCCTATCCTGAGACCCTTCCGAGAGCAGAGATGTGATATCTCGATGCTTATACCAAACCTGATGACCCTTCCTATGGCATGAGATGTGATATCCAACTGCTTCCCATTCCAATCCAGAGACCCTTCCTATAGCATGAGATGTGATATCCAACTCCTTCCCATTCCAATCCTGAGACCCTTCCTATAGCATGAGATGTGATACCTCAATGCTTCTAATACCAAACCAGAGATCCTTCCTATAACATGAAATGTGATATGAAACTCCTTCCCATTCCAAACCTTTGCTTCTATCAAACCTGAGACCCTTCCTTTAGCATGTGATGTGATATCCAACTCCTTCCCATTCCAATCCTGAGACCCTTCCTATAACATGAGACGTGATATCCAACTCCTTCCCATTCCAATCCTGAGACTCTTCCCATAGCATGAGATGTGGTATCTCAATGCTTCTAAAACCAAACATGAGAACCATCCTATAACATGAGATGTGAAATCCAAATCATTCCCTTTCCAAACCTGAGACCTTTCCTATAGCTTGAGATGTGATATCAAACTCCTTCCCATTCAATGTGATATCCAACTCCATCCCATTTCAATCCTGAGACCCTTCTGATAGCATGAGATGTGATATCTCAATGCTTCTAATATCAAAACTGAGACCCTCCCTATAGTATGAGATGTGATATCTAAGTCCTTCCCATTCCTATCCTGAGACCCTTCCGATAGCAGAGATGTGATATCTCAATGCTTATACCAAACCTGATGACACTTCCTATGGCATGAGATGTGATATCCAACTCCTTCCCATTCCAATCCCGACTTCCTTCCTATAGAATGAGATGTGATATCTCAATGCTTCTATCAAACCTGAGACCCTTCCTTTAGCATGAGATGTGATATCCAACTCCTTCCCATTCCAATCCTGAGACCCTTCCTATACCATGAGATGTGATATCTCAATGCTTCTAATACCAAACCTGAGACCCGTCCTAAAACATGAGATGTGAGATCCTAATCCTTCCCCTTCCAAACCTGAGACCATTCCTATAGCTTGAGATGTGATATCAAACTCCTTCCCATTCCAATCCTGAGATAGCTTGAGATGTGATATCCAACTCCATCCCATTCCAATCCGAGACCCTTCCGATAGCATGAGATATGATATCTCAATGCTTCTAATATCAAAACTGAGACCCTCCCTATAGTATGAGATGTGATATCTAAGTCCTTCCCATTCCTATCCTGAGACCCTTCCGATAGCAGAGATGTGATATCTCAATGCTTATACCAAACCTGATGACCCTTCCTATGGCATGAGATGTGATATCCAACTCCTTCCCATTTCAATCCTGAGTTCCTTCCTATAACATGAGATGTTATATCTCAATGCTTCTATCAAACCTAAGACCCTTCCTTTAGCATGAGATGTGATATCCAACTCCTTCCCATTCCAATCCTGAGACCCTTCCTATAGACGAGATATCCAACTCCTTCCCATTCCAATCCTGAGACTATTCCTATAGCATGAGATGTGATATCTCAATGCTTCTAATACCAAACCTGGGACCAGTCCTATAACATGAGATATGATATCCAAATCCTTCCCCTTCCAAACCTGAGACCCTTCCTTTAGCATGAGATGTGATATCCACATCCTTCCCATTCCAATCCTGAAACCCTTCCTATAGCATGAGATGTGATATCTCAATGTTTCTAATAAAATACCTGAGACCTTCCTATAGCAAGAGATGTGATATCCAAATCCTTCCCATTCAAATCCTGAGACCCTTCCTATAACGAGATGTGATATCCAACTCCTTCCCATTCCAACCTGAGACCCTTCCTATAGCATGAGAAGGGATATCCAACTCCTTCCCATTCCAATCCTGAGACCCTTCCTATACCATGAGATGTGATATCTCAATGCTTCTAATACCAAACCTGGGACCCGTCCTATAACATGAGATATGATATCCAAATCCTTCCCCTTCCAAACCTGAGACCCTTCCTTTAGCATGAGATGTGAAATCCAAATCCTTCCCATTCCAATCTTGAGACCCTTCCTATAACATGAGATGTGATATCCAACTCCTTCCCATTCCAACCTGAGATCCTTCCTATTGCATGAGAAGGGATATCCAACTCCTTCCAAATCCAATCCTGAGACCCTTCCGATAGCATGAGATGTGATATCTCAATGCTTCTAATACCAAACCTGAGACCCGTCCTAAAACATGAGCTGTGAGATCCAAATCCTTCCCCTTCCAAACCTGAGACCTTTCCTTTAGCATGAGATGTGATATCCAACTCCTTCCCATTCCAAACCTGAGACCCTTCCTATAGCATGACATTTTATATCTTAATGCTTCTAAAACCAAACCTGAGAACCATCCTATAACATGTGAAATCCAAATCCTTCCCTTTCCAAACCTGAGACCCTTCCGATAGCATGAGATGTGATATCTCAATGCTTCTAAAACCAAACATGAGAACCATCCTATAACATAAGATGTGAAATCCAGATCCTTCCCTTTCCAAACCTGAGACCCTTCCTATAGCTTGAGATGTGATATCAAACTCCTCCCATTCCAATCCTGAGATAGCTTGAGATGTGATATCCAACTCCTTCCAAATCCAATACTGATACCCTTCCGATATCATGAGATGTGATATCCCAATGCTTCTACCAAACCTGAGACCCATACTATGGCATGAGATGTGATATCAAACTCCTTCCCATTCCAATCCTGAGATAGCTTGAGATGTGATATCCAACTCCATCCCATTCCAATCCTGAGACCCTTCTGATAGCATGAGATGTGATATCTCAATGCTTCTAATATCAAAACTGAGACCCTCCCTATAGTATGAGATGTGATATCTAAGTCCTTCCCATTCCTATCCTGAGACCCTTCCGAGAGCAGAGATGTGATATCTCGATGCTTATACCAAACCTGATGACCCTTCCTATGGCATGAGATGTGATATCCAACTCCTTCCCATTCCAATCCTGAGTTCCTTCCTATAGCATGAGATGTGATATCTCAATGCTTCTATCAAACCTGATACCCTTCCTTTAGCATGAGATGTGATATCCAACTGCTTCCCATTCCAATCCAGAGACCCTTCCTATAGCATGAGATGTGATATCCAACTCCTTCCCATTCCAATCCTGAGACCCTTCCTATAGCATGAGATGTGATACCTCAATGCTTCTAATACCAAACCAGAGATCCTTCCTATAACATGAAATGTGATATGAAACTCCTTCCCATTCCAAACCTTTGCTTCTATCAAACCTGAGACCCTTCCTTTAGCATGTGATGTGATATCCAACTCCTTCCCATTCCAATCCTGAGACCCTTCCTATAACATGAGACGTGATATCCAACTCCTTCCCATTCCAATCCTGAGACTCTTCCTATAGCATGAGATGTGGTATCTCAATGCTTCTAAAACCAAACATGAGAACCATCCTATAACATGAGATGTGAAATCCAAATCATTCCCTTTCCAAACCTGAGACCTTTCCTATAGCTTGAGATGTGATATCAAACTCCTTCCCATTCAATGTGATATCCAACTCCATCCCATTTCAATCCTGAGACCCTTCTGATAGCATGAGATGTGATATCTCAATGCTTCTAATATCAAAACTGAGACCCTCCCTATAGTATTAGATGTGATATCTAAGTCCTTCCCATTCCTATCCTGAGACCCTTCCGATAGCAGAGATGTGATATCTCAATGCTTATACCAAACCTGATGACCCTTCCTATGGCATGAGATGTGATATCCAACTCCTTCCCATTCCAATCCAGACTTCCTTCCTATAGAATGAGATGTGATATCTCAATGCTTCTATCAAACCTGAGACCCTTCCTTTAGCATGAGATGTGATATCCAACTCCTTCCCATTCCAATCCTGAGACCCTTCCTATAACATGAGACGTGATATCCAACTCCTTCCCATTCCAATCCTGAGACTCTTCCTATAGCATGAGATGTGATATCTCAATGCTTCTAATACCAAACCTGATACCCTTCCTTTAGCATGAGATGTGATATCCAAATCCTTCCCCTTCCAAACCTGAGACCCTTCCTTTAGCATGAGATGTGAAATCCAAATCCTTCCCATTCCAATCTTGAGACCCTTCCTATAACATGAGATGTGATATCCAACTCCTTCCCATTCCAACCTGAGATCCTTCCTATTGCATGAGAAGGGATATCCAACTCCTTCCCAATCCAATCCTGAGACCCTTCCGATAGCATGAGATGTGATATCTCAATGCTTCTAATACCAAACCTGAGACCCGTCCTAAATCATGAGCTGTGAGATCCAAATCCTTCCCCTTCCAAACCTGAGACCTTTCCTTTAGCATGAGATGTGATATCCAACTCCTTCCCATTCCAAACCTGAGACCCTTCCTATAGCATGACATTTTATATCTTAATGCTTCTAAAACCAAACCTGAGAACCATCCTATAACATGTGAAATCCAAATCCTTCCCTTTCCAAACCTGAGACCCTTCCGATAGCATGAGATGTGATATCTCAATGCTTCTAAAACCAAACATGAGAACCATCCTATAACATAAGATGTGAAATCCAGATCCTTCCCTTTCCAAACCTGAGACCCTTCCTATAGCTTGAGATGTGATATCCAACTCCTTCCCATTCAAATCCTGAGACCCTTCCTATAGCATGAGATGTGATATCTCAATGCTTCTAATACCAAACCAGAGATCCTTCCTATAACATGAAATGTGATATCAAACTCCTTCCCATTCCAAACCTTTGCTTCTATCAAACCTGAGACCCTTCCTTTAGCATGAGATGTGATATCCAACTCCTTCCCATTCCAATCCTGAGACCCTTCCTATAACATGAGACGTGATATCCAACTCCTTCCCATTCCCATCCTGAGACTCTTCCTATAGCATGAGATGTGATATCTCAATGCTTCTAAAACCAAACATGAGAACCATCCTATAACATGAGATGTGAAATCCAAATCATTCCCTTTCCAAACCTGAGACCCTTCCTATAGTTTCAGATGTGATATCAAACTCCTTCCCATTCAATGTGATATACAACTCCTTCCCATTCCAATCCTGAGATCCTTCCTATACCATGAGATGTGATATCTCAATGATTCTAATACCAAACCTGAGACCCGTCGTAAAACATGAGATGTGAGATCCAAATCCTTCCCCTTCCAAACCTGAGACCTTTCCTTTAGCATGAGATGTGATATCTAACTCCTTCCCTTTCTAAACCTGAGACCCTTCCGATAGCATGAGATGTGATATCTCAATGCTTCGAAAACAAAACATGAGAACCATCCTATAACATGAGATGTGAAATCCAGATCCTTCCCTTTCCAAACCTGAGACCCTTCCTATAGCTTGAGATGTGATATCAAACTCCTTCCCATTCCAATCCTGAGATAGCTTGAGATGTGATATCCAACTCCTTCCCATTCCAATCCTGAGACCCTTCCTATACCATGAGATGTGATATCTCAATGCTTCTAATACCAAACCTGAGACCCGTCCTAAAACATGAGATGTGAGATCCTAATCCTTCCCCTTCCAAACCTGAGACCATTCCTATAGCTTGAGATGTGATATCAAACTCCTTTCCATTCCAATCCTGAGATAGCTTGAGATGTGATATCCAACTCCATCCCATTCCAATCCGAGACCCTTCCGATAGCATGAGATATGATATCTCAATGCTTCTAATATCAAAACTGAGACCCTCCCTATAGTATGAGATGTGATATCTAAGTCCTTCCCATTCCTATCCTGAGACCCTTCCGATAGCAGAGATGTGATATCTCAATGCTTATACCAAACCTGATGACCCTTCCTATGGCATGAGATGTGATATCCAACTCCTTCCCATTTCAATCCTGAGTTCCTTCCTATAACATGAGATGTTATATCTCAATGCTTCTATCAAACCTAAGACCCTTCCTTTAGCATGAGATGTGATATCCAACTCCTTCCCATTCCAATCCTGAGACCCTTCCTATAGACGAGATATCCAACTCCTTCCCATTCCAATCCTGAGACTATTCCTATAGCATGAGATGTGATATCTCAATGCTTCTAATACCAAACCTGGGACCAGTCCTATAACATGAGATATGATATCCAAATCCTTCCCCTTCCAAACCTGAGACCCTTCCTTTAGCATGAGATGTGATATCCACATCCTTCCCATTCCAATCCTGAAACCCTTCCCATAGCATGAGATGTGATATCTCAATGTTTCTAATAAAATACCTGAGACCTTCCTATAGCAAGAGATGTGATATCCAAATCCTTCCCATTCAAATCCTGAGACCCTTCCTATAACGAGATGTGATATCCAACTCCTTCCCATTCCAACCTGAGACCCTTCCTATAGCATGAGAAGGGATATCCAACTCCTTCCCATTCCAATCCTGAGACCCTTCCTATACCATGAGATGTGATATCTCAATGCTTCTAATACCAAACCTGGGACCCGTCCTATAACATGAGATATGATATCCAAATCCTTCCCCTTCCAAACCTGAGACCCTTCCTTTAGCATGAGATGTGAAATCCAAATCCTTCCCATTCCAATCTTGAGACCCTTCCTATTGCATGAGAAGGGATATCCAACTCCTTCCCAATCCAATCCTGAGACCCTTCCGATAGCATGAGATGTGATATCCAACTCCTTCCCATTCCAACCTGAGATCCTTCCTATTGCATGAGAAGGGATATCCAACTCCTTCCCAATCCAATCCTGAGACCCTTCCGATAGCATGAGATGTGATATCTCAATGCTTCTAATACCAAACCTGAGACCCGTCCTAAAACATGAGCTGTGAGATCCAAATCCTTCCCCTTCCAAACCTGAGACCTTTCCTTTAGCATGAGATGTGATATCCAACTCCTTCCCATTCCAAACCTGAGACCCTTCCTATAGCATGACATTTTATATCTTAATGCTTCTAAAACCAAACCTGAGAACCATCCTATAACATGTGAAATCCAAATCCTTCCCTTTCCAAACCTGAGACCCTTCCGATAGCATGAGATGTGATATCTCAATGCTTCTAAAACCAAACATGAGAACCATCCTATAACATAAGATGTGAAATCCAGATCCTTCCCTTTCCAAACCTGAGACCCTTCCTATAGCTTGAGATGTGATATCAAACTCCTCCCATTCCAATCCTGAGATAGCTTGAGATGTGATATCCAACTCCTTCCAAATCCAATACTGATACCCTTCCGATATCATGAGATGTGATATCCCAATGCTTCTACCAAACCTGAGACCCACACTATGGCATGAGATGTGATATCAAACTCCTTCCCATTCCAATCCTGAGATAGCTTGAGATGTGATATCCAACTCCATCCCATTCCAATCCTGAGACCCTTCTGATAGCATGAGATGTGATATCTCAATGCTTCTAATATCAAAACTGAGACCCTCCCTATAGTATGAGATGTGATATCTAAGTCCTTCCCATTCCTATCCTGAGACCCTTCCGAGAGCAGAGATGTGATATCTCGATGCTTATACCAAACCTGATGACCCTTCCTATGGCATGAGATGTGATATCCAACTGCTTCCCATTCCAATCCAGAGAACCTTCCTATAGCATGAGATGTGATATCCAACTCCTTCCCATTCCAATCCTGAGACCCTTCCTATAGCATGAGATGTGATACCTCAATGCTTCTAATACCAAACCAGAGATCCTTCCTATAACATGAAATGTGATATGAAACTCCTTCCCATTCCAAACCTTTGCTTCTATCAAACCTGAGACCCTTCCTTTAGCATGTGATGTGATATCCAACTCCTTCCCATTCCAATCCTGAGACCCTTCCTATAACATGAGACGTGATATCCAACTCCTTCCCATTCCAATCCTGAGACTCTTCCTATAGCATGAGATGTGGTATCTCAATGCTTCTAAAACCAAACATGAGAACCATCCTATAACATGAGATGTGAAATCCAAATCATTCCCTTTCCAAACCTGAGACCTTTCCTATAGCTTGAGATGTGATATCAAACTCCTTCCCATTCAATGTGATATCCAACTCCATCCCATTTCAATCCTGAGACCCTTCTGATAGCATGAGATGTGATATCTCAATGCTTCTAATATCAAAACTGAGACCCTCCCTATAGTATGAGATGTGATATCTAAGTCCTTCCCATTCCTATCCTGAGACCCTTCCGATAGCAGAGATGTGATATCTCAATGCTTATACCAAACCTGATGACCCTTCCTATGGCATGAGATGTGATATCCAACTCCTTCCCATTCCAATCCCGACTTCCTTCCTATAGAATGAGATGTGATATCTCAATGCTTCTATCAAACCTGAGACCCTTCCTTTAGCATGAGATGTGATATCCAACTCCTTCCCATTCCAATCCTGAGACCCTTCCTATAACATGACGTGATATCCAACTCCTTCCCATTCCAATCCTGAGACTCTTCCTATAGCATGAGATGTGATATCTCAATGCTTCTAATACCAAACCTGATACCCTTCCTTTAGCATGAGATGTGATATCCAAATCCTTCCCCTTCCAAACCTGAGACCCTTCCTTTAGCATGAGATGTGAAATCCAAATCCTTCCCATTCCAATCTTGAGACCCTTCCTATAACGAGATGTGATATCCAACTCCTTCCCATTCCAACCTGAGATCCTTCCTATTGCATGAGAAGGGATATCCAACTCCTTCCCAATCCAATCCTGAGACCCTTCCGATAGCATGAGATGTGATATCTCAATGCTTCTAATACCAAACCTGAGACCCGTCCTAAAACATGAGCTGTGAGATCCAAATCCTTCCCCTTCCAAACCTGAGACCTTTCCTTTAGCATGAGATGTGATATCCAACTCCTTCCCATTCCAAACCTGAGACCCTTCCTATAGCATGACATTTTATATCTTAATGCTTCTAAAACCAAACCTGAGAACCATCCTATAACATGTGAAATCCAAATCCTTCCCTTTCCAAACCTGAGACCCTTCCGATAGCATGAGATGTGATATCTCAATGCTTCTAAAACCAAACATGAGAACCATCCTATAACATAAGATGTGAAATCCAGATCCTTCCCTTTCCAAACCTGAGACCCTTCCTATAGCTTGAGATGTGATATCCAACTCCTTCCCATTCAAATCCTGAGATAGCTTGAGATGTGATATCCAACTCCTTCCAAATCCAATACTGATACCCTTCCGATATCATGAGATGTGATATCCCAATGCTTCTACCAAACCTGAGACCCATACTATGGCATGAGATGTGATATCAAACTCCTTCCCATTCCAATCCTGAGATAGCTTGAGATGTGATATCCAACTCCATCCCATTCCAATCCTGAGACCCTTCTGATAGCATGAGATGTGATATCTCAATGCTTCTAATATCAAAACTGAGACCCTCCCTATAGTATGAGATGTGATATCTAAGTCCTTCCCATTCCTATCCTGAGACCCTTCCGAGAGCAGAGATGTGATATCTCGATGCTTATACCAAACCTGATGACCCTTCCTATGGCATGAGATGTGATATCCAACTCCTTCCCATTCCAATCCTGAGTTCCTTCCTATAGCATGAGATGTGATATCTCAATAATTCTATCAAACCTGATACCCTTCCTTTAGCATGAGATGTGATATCCAACTGCTTCCCATTCCAATCCAGAGACCCTTCCTATAGCATGAGATGTGATATCCAACTCCTTCCCATTCCAATCCTGAGACTCTTCCTATAGCATGAGATGTGATACCTCAATGCTTCTAATACCAAACCAGAGATCCTTCCTATAACATGAAATGTGATATGAAACTCCTTCCCATTCCAAACCTTTGCTTCTATCAAACCTGAGACCCTTCCTTTAGCATGTGATGTGATATCCAACTCCTTCCCATTCCAATCCTGAGACCCTTCCTATAACATGAGACGTGATATCCAACTCCTTCCCATTCCAATCCTGAGACTCTTCCTATAGCATGAGATGTGGTATCTCAATGCTTCTAAAACCAAACATGAGAACCATCCTATAACATGAGATGTGAAATCCAAATCATTCCCTTTCCAAACCTGAGACCTTTCCTAAAGCTTGAGATGTGATATCAAACTCCTTCCCATTCAATGTGATATCCAACTCCATCCCATTTCAATCCTGAGACCCTTCTGATAGCATGAGATGTGATATCTCAATGCTTCTAATATCAAAACTGAGACCCTCCCTATAGTATGAGATGTGATATCTAAGTCCTTCCCATTCCTATCCTGAGACCCTTCCGATAGCAGAGATGTGATATCTCAATGCTTATACCAAACCTGATGACCCTTCCTATGGCATGAGATGTGATATCCAACTCCTTCCCATTCCAATCCTGACTTCCTTCCTATAGAATGAGATGTGATATCTCAATGCTTCTATCAAACCTGAGACCCTTCCTTTAGCATGAGATGTGATATCCAACTCATTCCCATTCCAATCCTGAGACCCTTCCTATAACATGAGACGTGATATCCAACTCCTTCCCATTCCAATCCTGAGACTCTTCCTATAGCATGAGATGTGATATCTCAGTGCTTATACCAAGCCTGAGACCCTTCCTATAGCATGAGATGTGATATCCAACTCCTTCCCATTCCAATCCTGAGACCCTTCCTATAGCATGAGATGTGATATCTCAATGCTTCTACCAAAACTGAGACCCTTCCTTTAGCATCAGATGTGATATCCAACTCCTTCCCATTCCAATCCTAAAACCCTTCCTATAGCATGAGATGTGATATCTCAATGCTTCTAATACCAAACCTGAGATCCTTCCTATAACATGAGATGCGATATCCAACTCCTTCCCATTCCAATCCTGAGACCCTTCCTATAGCATGAGATGTGATATCTCAATGCTTCTAATACCAAACCTGAGATCCTTCCGATAGCATGAGATGTGATATCTCAATGCTTCTAATACCAAACCTGAGATCCTTCCTATAACATGAGATGTGATATCCAACTCCTTCCCTTTCCAAACGTGAGACCCTCCCTATAGCATGAGATGTGATATCCAACTCCTTCCCATTCCAATCCTGATACCCTTCTGATAGCATGAGATTTGATATCTCAATGCCTCTAATACCAAACCTGAGATCCTACCTCTAACATGAAATGTGATATCCAAGTCCTTCCCATTCCAATCCTGAGACCCTTCCTATAACATGAGATGTGATATCCAACTCCTTCCCATTCCAATACTGAGACCCTTCTGATAGCATGAGATGTGATATCTCAATGCCTCTAATACCAATCCTGAGACCCTTCCTATAACATGAGATGTGATATACAACTCCTTCCCATTTCAACCTGAGGCCCTTCCTATAGCATGAGATGGGATATCCAACTCATTCCAAATCCAATTCTGATACCCTTCCGATAGCATGAGATGTGATATCCCAATGCTTCTACCAAACCTGAGACCCATACTATGGCATGAGATGTGATATCAAACTCCTTCCCATTCCAATCCTGAGTCCCTTCCTATAACTTGAGATGTGATATCCAACTCCTTCCCATTGCAATTCCGAGACCCTTCCTATACCATGAGACTTGATATCTCAATGCTTCTAATACCAAACCTGAGACCCATCCTATAACATGAGATGTGATATCCAAATCCTTCCCCTTCCAAACCTTAGACCCTTCCTTTATCATGAGATGTGACATCCAAGTCCTTCCCATTAAAATCCTGAGACCCTTCCGATAGCAGAGATGTGATATCTCAATGCTTATACCAAACCTGAGACCCTTCCTATGGCCTGAGATGTCATATACAACTCCTTCCCATTCCAATCCTGAGACCCTTCCTATAGCATGAGATGTGATATCTCAATGCTTATACCAAATCTGAGACCCTTCCTTTAGCATGAGATGTGATATCCAACTCCTTCCCATTCCAATCCTGAGACCCTTCCTATAACATGAGACGTGATATCCAACTCCTTCCCATTCCAATCCTGAGACTCTTCCTATAGCATGAGAAGTGATATCTCAGTGCTTATACCAAACCTGAGACCCTTCCTATAGCATGAGATGTGATATCCAACTCCTTCCCATTCCAATCCTGAGACCCTTCCTATAGCATGAGATGTGATATCTCAATGCTTCTAATACCAAACCTGAGATCCTTCCTATAACATGAGATGCGATATCCAACTCCTTCCCATTCCAATCCTGAGACCCTTCCTATAGCATGAGATGTGATATCTCAATGCTTCTAATACCAAACCTGAGATCCTTCCGATAGCATGAGATGTGATATCTCAATGCTTCTAATACCAAACCTGAGATCCTTCCTATAACATGAGATGTGATATCCAACTCCTTCCCTTTCCAAACGTGAGACCCTCCCTATAGCATGAGATGTGATATCCAACTCCTTCCCATTCCAATCCTGATACCCTTCTGATAGCATGAGATTTGATATCTCAATGCCTCTAATACCAAACCTGAGATCCTACCTCTAACATGAAATGTGATATCCAAGTCCTTCCCATTCCAATCCTGAGACCCTTCCTATAACATGAGATGTGATATCCAACTCCTTCCCATTTCAACCTGAGACCCTTCCTATAGCATGCGATGGGATATCCAACTCCTTCCAAATCCAATTCTGATACCCTTCCGATAGCATGAGATGTGATATCCCAATGCTTCTACCAAACCTGAGACCCATACTATGGCATGAGATGTGATATCAAACTCCTTCCCATTCCAATCCTGAGTCCCTTCCTATAGCTTGAGATGTGATATCCAACTCCTTCCCATTGCAATTCCGAGACCCTTCCTATAGCATGAGACTTGATATCTCAATGCTTCTAATACCAAACCTGAGACCCATCCTATAACATGAGATGTGATATCCAAATCCTTCCCCTTCCAAACCTTAGACCCTTCCTTTATCATGAGATGTGACATCCAAGTCCTTCCCATTAAAATCCTGAGACCCTTCCGATAGCAGAGATGTGATATCTCAATGCTTATACCAAACCTGAGACCCTTCCTATGGCCTGAGATGTCATATACAACTCCTTCCCATTCCAATCCTGAGACCCTTCCTATAGCTTGAGATGTGATATCTCAATGCTTATACCAAATCTGAGACCCTTCCTATAGCATGAGATGTGATATCCAACTCCTTCCCATTCCAATCCTGAGACCCTTCCTATAGCATGAGATCTGATGTCTCAATGCTTCTAATACCAAACCTGAGATCCTTCCAATAACATGAGATGTGATATCCAACTCCTTCCCATTCCAATCCCGAGACCCTTCCTGTAGCATGAGAAGTGCTATCTCCATGCTTATACCAAACCTGAGACCCTTCCTATAGCATGAGATGTGATATCCAAATCCTTCCCATTCCAATCCTGAGACCCTTCCTATAGCATGAGATGTGATATCTCAATGCTTATATCAAACCTGAGAGCCTACCTATAGCATGAGATGTGATATCCAAGTCCATCCCATTCCAATCCTTAGACCCTTCCTACAGCATGCAATGTGATATCTCAATGATTCTAATACCAAACCAGAGACCCGTCCTATAACATGAGATGGGATATCCAACTCCTTCCCATTCCAAACCTGATACCCTTCCGACAGCATGCAATGTGATATCTCAATGCTTCTAATACCAAACCTGAGACCAGTCCTATAACATGAGATGGGATATCCAACTCTTTCCCCTTCCAAACCTGAGACCCTTCCTATAGCATGAGATGTGATATCCAACTCCTTCCCATTCCAATTCTGAGACCCTTCCTATAGCGTGAGATGTGATATCTCAATGCCTCTAATACCAAACCTGAGATCCTTCCTCTAACATGAAATGTGATATCCAACTCCTTCCCCTTCCAAACCTGAGAGCCTTCCCATAGCATGAGATATGATATCCAAGTCCTTCCCATTCCAATCCTGAGACCCTTCCTATAAAATGAGATGTGATATCCAACTCCTTCCCATTCCAACCTGAGACCCTTCCTATAGCATGAGATGGGATATCCAACTCCTTCCAAATACAATACTGATACCCTTCCGATAGCATGAGATGTGATATCCCAATGCTTCTACCAAACCTGAGACCCATACTATGGCATGAGATGTGATATCAAACTCCTTCCCATTCCAATCCTGAGACCCTTCCTATAGCTTGAGATGTGATATCCAACTCCTTCCCATTCCAATTCTGAGACCCTTCCTATACCATGAGACTTGATATCTCAATGCTTCTAATACCAAACCTGAGACCTATCCTATAACATGGGATGTGATATCCAAATCCTTTCCCTTCCAAACCTTAGACCCTTCCTTTATCATGAGATGTGATATCCAACTCCTTCCCTTTCCAATCATGAGACCCTTCCGATATCATGAGATTTGTTATCTCAATGCTTCTAATATCAAACTTGAGACCCTCCCTATAGCATGAGTTGTGACATCCATGTCCTTCCCATTAAAATCCTGAGACACTTCCGATAGCAGAGATGTGATATCTCAATGCTTATACCAAACCTGAGACCCTTCCTATGGCCTGAGATGTCATATACAACTCCTTCCCATTAAAATCCTGAGACCCTTCCTATAGCATGAGATGTGATATCCAACTCCTTCCCATTCCAATCCTGAGACCCTTCCTATAGCATGAGATCTGATGTCTGAATGCTTCTAATACCAAACCTGAGATCCTTCCTATAACATGAGATGTGATATCCAACTCCTTCCCATTCCAATCCTGAGACCCTTCCTATAGCATGAGAAGTGATATCTCCATGCTTATACCAAACCTGAGACCCTTCCTATGGCCTGAGATGTCATATACAACTCCTTCCCATTCCATTCCTGAGACCCTTCCTATAGCATGAGATGTGATATCCAACTCCTTCCCATTCCAACCTGAGACCCTTCCCATAGCATGAGATGGGATATCCAACTCCTTCCCATTCTAATCCTGAGACCCTTCCTATAGCATGAGATGTGATGTCTGAATGCTTCTACCAAACCTGAGACCCATACTATGGCATGAGATGTGATATCAAACTCCTTCCCATTCCAATCCTGAGACCCTTCCTATAGCTTGAGATGTGATATCCAACTCCTTCCCATTCCAATTCTGAGACCCTTCCTATACCATGAGACTTGATATCTCAATGCTTCTAATACCAAACCTGAGACCCATCCTATAACACGGGATGTGATATCCAAATCCTTCCCCTTCCAAACCTTAGACCCTTCCTTTATCATGAGATGTGATATCCAACTCCTTCCCATTCCAATCCTGAGACCCTTCCGATATCATGAGATTTGTTATCTCAATGCTACTAATATCAAACTTGAGACCTTCCCTATAGCATGAGATGTGACATCCAAGTCCTTCCCATTAGAATCCTGAGACCCTTCCGATAGCAGAGATGTGATATCTCAATGCTTATACCAAACCTGAGACCCTTCCTATGGCCTGAGATGTCATATACAACTCCTTCTCATTAAAATCCTGAGACCCTTCCTATAGCATGAGATTTGATATCCAACTCCTTCCCATTCCAATCCTGATACCCTTCCTATAGCATGAGAGGTGATATCTCAATGCTTATACCAAACCTGAGACCCTTCCTATAGCATGAGATGTGATATCCAACTTCTTCCCATTCCAAACCTGAGATCCTTCCTATAACATGAGATGTGATATCCAACTCCTTCCCATTCCAATCCTGAGACACTTCCTATAACATGAGATGTGATATCCAACTCCTTCCCATTCCAACCTGAGACCCTTCCGATAGCATGAGATGTGATATCCCAATGCTTCTACCAAACCTGAGACCCATACTATGGCATGAGATGTGATAACAAACTCCTTCCCATTCCAATCCTGAGACCCTTCCTATAGCTTGAGATGTGATATCCAACTCCTTCCCATTCCAATTCTGAGACCCTTCCTATACCATGAGACTTGATATCTCAATGCTTCTAATACCAAACCTGAGACCCATCCTATAACATGGGATGTGATATCCAAATCCTTCTCCTTCCAAACCTTAGACCCTTCCTTTATCATGAGATGTGATATCCAACTCCTTCCCATTGCAATCCTGAGACCCTTCCGATATCATGAGATTTGTTATCTCAATGCTTCTAATATCAAACTTGAGACCCTCCCTATAGCATGAGATGTGACATCCAAGTCCTTCCCATTAGAATCCTGAGACCCTTCCGATAGCAGAGATGTGATATCTCCATGCTTATACCAAACCTGAGACCCTTCCTATAAAATAAGATGGGATATCCAACTCCTTCCCATTCCAATCTTGATACCCTTCCTATAGCATGAGATGTGATATCTCAATGCTTATACCAAACCTGAGACCCTTCCTATAGCATGAGATGTGATATCCAACTTCTTCCCATTCCAATCCTGAGACCCTTCCTATAGCTTGAGATGTGATATCCAACTCCTTCCCATTCCAATTCTGAGACCCTTCCTATACCATGAGACTTGATATCTCAATGCTTCTAATACCAAACCTGAGACCTATCCTATAACATGGGATGTGATATCCAAATCCTTTCCCTTCCAAACCTTAGACCCTTCCTTTATCATGAGATGTGATATCCAACTCCTTCCCTTTCCAATCATGAGACCCTTCCGATATCATGAGATTTGTTATCTCAATGCTTCTAATATCAAACTTGAGACCCTCCCTATAGCATGAGTTGTGACATCCATGTCCTTCCCATTAAAATCCTGAGACACTTCCGATAGCAGAGATGTGATATCTCAATGCTTATACCAAACCTGAGACCCTTCCTATGGCCTGAGATGTCATATACAACTCCTTCCCATTAAAATCCTGAGACCCTTCCTATAGCATGAGATGTGATATCCAACTCCTTCCCATTCCAATCCTGAGACCCTTCCTATAGCATGAGATCTGATGTCTGAATGCTTCTAATACCAAACCTGAGATCCTTCCTATAACATGAGATGTGATATCCAACTCCTTCCCATTCCAATCCTGAGACCCTTCCTATAGCATGAGAAGTGATATCTCCATGCTTATACCAAACCTGAGACCCTTCCTATGGCCTGAGATGTCATATACAACTCCTTCCCATTCCATTCCTGAGACCCTTCCTATAGCATGAGATGTGATATCCAACTCCTTCCCATTCCAACCTGAGACCCTTCCCATAGCATGAGATGGGATATCCAACTCCTTCCCATTCTAATCCTGAGACCCTTCCTATAGCATGAGATGTGATGTCTGAATGCTTCTACCAAACCTGAGACCCATACTATGGCATGAGATGTGATATCAAACTCCTTCCCATTCCAATCCTGAGACCCTTCCTATAGCTTGAGATGTGATATCCAACTCCTTCCCATTCCAATTCTGAGACCCTTCCTATACCATGAGACTTGATATCTCAATGCTTCTAATACCAAACCTGAGACCCATCCTATAACACGGGATGTGATATCCAAATCCTTCCCCTTCCAAACCTTAGACCCTTCCTTTATCATGAGATGTGATATCCAACTCCTTCCCATTCCAATCCTGAGACCCTTCCGATATCATGAGATTTGTTATCTCAATGCTACTAATATCAAACTTGAGACCTTCCCTATAGCATGAGATGTGACATCCAAGTCCTTCCCATTAGAATCCTGAGACCCTTCCGATAGCAGAGATGTGATATCTCAATGCTTATACCAAACCTGAGACCCTTCCTATGGCCTGAGATGTCATATACAACTCCTTCTCATTAAAATCCTGAGACCCTTCCTATAGCATGAGATTTGATATCCAACTCCTTCCCATTCCAATCCTGATACCCTTCCTATAGCATGAGAGGTGATATCTCAATGCTTATACCAAACCTGAGACCCTTCCTATAGCATGAGATGTGATATCCAACTTCTTCCCATTCCAAACCTGAGATCCTTCCTATAACATGAGATGTGATATCCAACTCCTTCCCATTCCAATCCTGAGACACTTCCTATAACATGAGATGTGATATCCAACTCCTTCCCATTCCAACCTGAGACCCTTCCGATAGCATGAGATGTGATATCCCAATGCTTCTACCAAACCTGAGACCCATACTATGGCATGAGATGTGATAACAAACTCCTTCCCATTCCAATCCTGAGACCCTTCCTATAGCTTGAGATGTGATATCCAACTCCTTCCCATTCCAATTCTGAGACCCTTCCTATACCATGAGACTTGATATCTCAATGCTTCTAATACCAAACCTGAGACCCATCCTATAACATGGGATGTGATATCCAAATCCTTCTCCTTCCAAACCTTAGACCCTTCCTTTATCATGAGATGTGATATCCAACTCCTTCCCATTGCAATCCTGAGACCCTTCCGATATCATGAGATTTGTTATCTCAATGCTTCTAATATCAAACTTGAGACCCTCCCTATAGCATGAGATGTGACATCCAAGTCCTTCCCATTAGAATCCTGAGACCCTTCCGATAGCAGAGATGTGATATCTCCATGCTTATACCAAACCTGAGACCCTTCCTATAAAATAAGATGGGATATCCAACTCCTTCCCATTCCAATCTTGATACCCTTCCTATAGCATGAGATGTGATATCTCAATGCTTATACCAAACCTGAGACCCTTCCTATAGCATGAGATGTGATATCCAACTTCTTCCCATTCCAATCCTGAGACCCTTCCTATAGCTTGAGATGTGATATCCAACTCCTTCCCATTCCAATTCTGAGACCCTTCCTATACCATGAGACTTGATATCTCAATGCTTCTAATACCAAACCTGAGACCCATCCTATAACACGGGATGTGATATCCAAATCCTTCCCCTTCCAAACCTGAGACCTTTCCTTTAGCATGAGATGTGATATCCAACTCCTTCCCATTCCAATCCTGAGACCCTTCCGATAGCATGAGATGTGACATCTCAATGCTTCTAATATCAAACCTGAGAACCTCCCTATAGCATGAGATGTGATATCCCAATGCTTCTAATACCAATCCTGAGAACCTTCCTATAGCATGACATGTGATATCGAACTTCCCATTTCAATCCTGAGACTCAGACATCCCCGTCTAACCTTCTCACCACTCCTAGCTCCTGGATTGATCATGCACTCCTGCTGTCTCTTCTCTCCCTTCTTCTGCTTCCTTTCCTCTCTCCTTCCTCATCTGCTCTAGGTCAGGCTCCTTCTACACCTCCGCAGGGATTACTGATTTGTACCCCTACCCACTCTCAACTCTCACTCAGTGTCAAACACTCATCTGACATCTGCCATTTCCTGGAAGAACCCGACCTTGATGTCCTTGGTCTACCCGAGACATGGTTGACGGCCAGCGCGGTCTCGAGCTTTGACACTTTCCTCCCTGATGACAAGTTCCTCTCCATGCCCAGATCCAACCGTTCTTGAGGGGGAGTATCCTTGATTCCTGTAGTAAATTGCTTTCCTTTGCAGGCCGACTCCTCTCACGAATGCTTTGTCTGCATGCATGCTCTCTTTCCTGGCAATTCTCTCACCCTGGCTATTTGCCTACCCGCTTCCTCTCTCAGTGGATGGTCTCCATCCTAGCCTCCTACCACTCAACTCCGCCTACTTGGAGAATTCAACATGAACCTGTATGCTTCCTGACCCGGACTTTTACGAGATCTGCAACTCATGTCGCTGGCCCTACACACTGCAGGGAATACTCAGGATTTTCTGATCTCAGACCTCCCCCTCTGTAACCCTCTCAACAATCCTCTCCCGTGGTGATCAATTTCTCATCTCCAAAGAAGGCTAACTACCAGCTGTTCCTCCTCATAGGAGTTCTTCCTTTCTGTCCCTGCTCCCTGCACCGTTTCGCGTTGCAAGCACTCGCTTCCCAGCTCTCTGGTTTAGACGCGTGTTTCCTGCCTTCTCTCCTCTTCCCGCTGCCTTCAAATCAACAAATGAGCTTCAAAAGATACACGGTGCTCAGAATGCTTTATAACACCCATTATTCAAGATATAGCTGTAACTCGCTAGACATATTGAAAAGTGCTAAAAACTAGCAAAAATAGCTAGAGAATGTCCTTTCCTCGCGTATTGGTAAATGCGAATTCTGGTGGGTTCCCATGTTGTATGTACTGTGGCCGTGCGTTTGTTGTCGAATCCTGAAGTTTTTAACCACTGTTCTCCCATACTAGGGGGTGGGGGGTCAACATCTACTGTTCACAGGCTGAATGTATACGGCTGAAATCTTCACTGCACTACCAGCTTTCCTGACTGTTTTGGAACGTGTATTTGCCATCTGTTAATACAGTCGGCCTGTGTTCATCGTTCCTTCTAGTTTACAGGCTGCACTCCCCTGGTGATCACATTCTCCTCTCCAGAGCAGGCTAACTACCGGCTGCGCCTCATAGGCGTTCATCCTTTCTTTCCCTGCTCCCTGCACCGTTTCGCGTTGCATGTACTCGCTTCCCAGCTCTGGTTTAGATGCGTGTTCCCTCAGTTCTCTCCTCTTCCTACAGCCTTCCAATGAGCTCCACAAGATACAGTGTTCAGAATGCTTTATAACACCCATTATTCAACATATAGCTGTAAACCGCTAGACGTATTGAAACGTGCTAAAAACTAGCAAAAACAGCTAGAAAATGTACTTCCCTCGCGTTTTGGTATATGCAGGGTACACGCGTCTAAAACAGAGAGCAGGGAAGTGAGCATTTCAGTAGTATACATTCCGCCTGTGAACAACACATTTTAATCCTCCCTTGTATGGGAGAAGAGTGGTTCAAAAGAACAGGATTCGAATGAACAAACGCACGAACAGAGTACAAAATGGGAATCCACCAGAATTCGCATTTACCAAAACGTGTTACAGCTATATGTTGAATAATGGGGTTATAAAGCATTCTGAACACTGTATCTTGTTGAGCTCATTGGAAGGCTGTAGGTAGAGGAGAGAAGGCAGGGAACACGCTTCTAAACCAGCGATCTGGGAAGCGAGTACATGCATCGCGAAACGGTGCAGGGAGCAGGGACAGAAAGGAGGAACACCTCTGAGGAGTAGCAGCTGGTAGCCTGCTCTGGAGAGGAGAATGTGATCACCAGGGGAGTGCAGCCTGTAAACTAAAAGGGACGATGACCACAGGGCGACTGCATTAACAGATGGCAAATATACGTTCCAAACCAGTCAGGAAAGCTGATAATGCCTTGAAGATTTCAGCCGTATACATTCAGCCTGTGAACAGTAGATTTTGACGCCCCCTAGTATGGGAGAACAGTGATTAAAAAATTCAGGATTCGACAACAAACGCACGGACACAGTTCATACATGGGAACGCATCAGAATTCGCATTTACAAAAACGCGAGGTTGCTAGCTGTTTTTGCTAGTTTACAGCACGTTTCAATACGTCTAGCGGGTTACGGCTATATGTTGAATAATGGGTGTTATAAAGCATTCTGAGCACTGTGTATCTTGTGTAGCTCATTTGTTGATTTGAAGGCAGCGGGAAGAGGAGAGAAGGCTTGGAACACGCTTCTAAACCAGAGAGCTGGGAAGCGAGTGTTTGCAACGCGAAACGGTGCAGGGGACAGGGACAGAAAGGAAGAGGCCTCTGAGAAGGAAACGCGTCTAAACCAGAGAGCAGCGAAACGAGTGTTTGCAACGCGAAACGGTGCAGGGAGCAGGGACAGAAAGGGAGAACTCCTCTGAGGAGGAACAGCTGGTAGTTAGCCTTCTTTGGAGATGAGAACTTGATCACCACGGGAGAGGATTGTTGAGAGGGTTACAGAGGGGGAGGTCTGAGATCAGAAAATCCTGAGTATTCCCTGCAATGTGTAGGGCCAGCGACATGAACAGTTGCAGATTTCGTAAAAGTCCAGGTCAGGAAGCATACAGGATCATGTTAAATTCTCCAAGTAGGCGGAGTTGAGTGGTAGGAGGCTGGGATGGAGAAGTCCATCCACTGAGAGAGGAAGGGGGTAGGCAAATAGCCACGGTGAGAGAATGGCCAGGAAAGAGAGAATGCATGCAGAGAAGGCATTCGTGAGAGGAGGCGGCCTGTAAAGGAAAGCAATTTACTACAGGAATCAAGGATACTCCCCCCTCAAGAACGGTTGGATCTGGGCATGGAGAGGAACTTGTCATCAGGGAGGAAAGTGTCTAAGCTCAAGACAGCGCTGGCCGTCAACCATGTCTCGGTTAGACCAAGGACATCCAGGTCGGGTTCTTCCAGGAAATGGCAGATGAGTGTTTGAAACTGAGTGAGAGTTGAGAGTGGGGAGGGGTACAAATCAGTAATCCCTGCGGAGGTGTAGAAGGAGCCTGACCTAGGGCAGATGAGGAAGGAGAGAGGAAAGGAAGCAGAAGAAGGGAGAGAAGAGACAGCAGGAATGCATGATCAATCCGGGAGCTAGGAGTGGTGAGAAGGTTAGACGGGGAGGTCTGAGTCTCAGGATTGGAATGGGAAGTTCGATATCACATGTCGTGCTATAGGAAGGGTCTCAGGATTGGTATTAGAAGCATTGGGATATCACATCTCATGCTATCGGAAGAATCTCAGTATTGGAATGGGAAGGAGTTGGATATATCTCTTGTTATACGGAGGGTCTCAGGTTTGGCATTAGAAGCACTGAGAAATCAAATCACATCCTTTAGGAAGTGACTCGAGTTTGCTATTTTAAGGAGTGAGATAGTAAATCTCATCCTATCGGAAGGGTCTCGGGTTTGGTATTGGAAGAAATGAGATTACAAATGTCAGGCTATGGGAATGGTCTCGGGTTTGGTATTGGAAGGGGTGAGAAATCTTCATGCTACAGGAAGGGTCACAGGTTTGGAATGGGAAGGAGTTGGATATCACATATACTACGGGAAGGGCCTCAGGTTTGCTATTAGAAGCATAGAGATATCACATCTCATGTTATAGGAAGAGTCTCAGGATTGGAATGGGAAGGAGTTGGATATCACATCTCATGCTATAGGGAGGGTCTCAGTTTTGATATTAGAAGCATTGAGATATCACATATGCTATTGGAAGGGTCTCAGTATTGGAATTGGAAGGAGTTGGATATCACATCTCATGCTATAGGGAGGTTCTCATGTTTGATATTAGAAGCATTGAGATATCCCATCTCATGCTATCAGAAGGGTCTCAGGATTGGAATGGGAAGGAGTTGGATATCACATCTCATGCTAAAGGAAAGGTGTCAGGTTTGGAAGGGGAAGGATTTAGGACGGGTCTCAGGTTTGGTATTAGAAGCATTGAGATATCACATCTAAAGCTATAAGAAGGGTCTCATATTTGGGAAGGGAAGGATTTGGATTTCACATCTCATGTTATAGGATGGTTCTCATGTTTGGTTTTAGAAGCATTGAGATATCACATATGCTATAGGAAGTGTCTCAGGATTGGAATGTGAAGGATTTGGAAATCACATCTCATGCTAAAGGAAGAGTCTCAGGTTTAATAGACGCATTGAGATATCACATCTCATGCTATAGGAAGGGTCTCAGGATTGGAATGGGAAGGAGTTGGATATCACATCTCATGCCATAGGAAGGGTCTCAGGTTTGGTATAAGCATTGAGATATCACATCTCTGCTATTGGAAGGGTCTCAGGATTGGATTGGGAAGGAGTTGGATATCCCTTCTCATGCTATAGGAAGGATCGCAGGTTTGGTATAAGCATTGAGATATCACATCTCTGCTATTGGAAGGGTATCAGGATTGGATTGGGAAGAAGTTGGATATCCCTTCTCATGCTATAGGAAGGATCGCAGGTTGGAATGGGAAGGAGTTGGATATCACATCTCATGCTAAAGGAAGGGTCTCAGGTTTGGAAGGGGAAGGATTTGGATATCATATCTCATGCTATATGACTGGTCCCATGTTTGGTATTAGAAGCATTGAGATATCACATCTCATGCTACAGGAAGAGTCTCAGGATTGGAATGGGAAGGAGTTGGATATCACATCTCATGTTATAGGAAGGGTCTCAGGATTGGAATGGGAAGCAGTTGGATATCACATCTCATGCCATAGGAAGGGTCATCAGGTTTGGTATAAGCATTGAGATATCACATCTCTGCTCTCGGAAGGGTCTCAGGATCGGAATGGGAAGGACTTAGATATCACATCTCATACTATAGGGAGGGTCTCAGTTTTGATATTAGAAGCATTGAGATATCACATCTCGTGCTATCGGAAGGGTCTCAGGATTGGAATGGGATGGAGTTGGATATCACATCTCAAGCTATCTCAGGATTGGAATGGGAAGGAGTTTGATATCACATCTCAAGCTATAGGAACGGTCTCAGGTTTGGAAGGGGAAGGATTAAGATCTCACATCTCATGTTTTAGGACGGGTCGCAGGTTTGGTATTAGAAGCATTGAGAAATCACATCTCATGGTATAGGAAGGGTCTCAGGATTGGAATGGGAAGGAGTTGGATATCACATATCAAGCTATCTCACGATTGGAATGGGAAGTTTGATATCACATCTCAAGCTATAGGAAGGGTCTCAGGATTGGAAACGGAAGGATCTGGATTTCACATCTAATGTTATAGGATGGTTCTCATGTTTGGTTTTAGAAGCATTGAGATATCACATGCTATCGGAAGGGTCTCAGTTTTGGAAAGGGAAGGATTTGGATTTCACATGTTATAGGATGGTTGTCAGGTTTGGTTTTAGAAGCATTAAGATATAAAATCTCATGCTATAGGAAGGGTCTCGGGTTTGGAATGGGAAGGAGTTGGATATCACATCTCATGCTAAAGGAAAGGTCTCAGGTTTGGAAGGGGAAGGATCTGTATCTCACATCTCATGTTTTAGGAAGGGTCTCAGGTTTCGTATTAGAAGCATTGAGATATCACATATCTGCTATCGGAAGGGTGTCAGGATTGGATTGGGAAGGAGTTGGATATCCCTTCTCATGCTATAGGAAGGATCTCAGGTTGGAATGGGAAGGAGTTGGATTTCACATCTCATGTTATAGGAAGTGTCTCAAGATTGGAATGGGAAGGATTTGGATATTACATCTCTTGCTATAGGAAAGGTCTCGGGTTTTTTATTAGAAACATTGAGATATCACATCTCATGCTATAGGATGGGTTTGAGGATTGGAATGGGAAGGATTTGGATATCACATCTCATGCTAAAGGAAGGGTCTCAGGTTTGGAAGGGGAAGGATTTGGATATCATATCTCATGTTATAGGACGGGTCCCAGGTTTGGTATTAGCAGCATTGAGATAGCACATCTCATGGTATAGGAAGGGTCTCAGGATTGGAATGGGAAGGAGTTGGATATCCCTTCTCATGCTATAGGAAGGGTCTCAGGTTGGAATGGGAAAGAGTTGGATATCACATCTCATTATAGGAAGGGTCTCAGGATTTGACTGGGAAGGATTTGGATATCACATCTCTTGCTATAGGAAGGTCTCAGGTTTTTTATTAGAAACATTGAGATATCACATCTCATGCTATAGGAAGGGTTTCAGGATTGGAATGGGAAGGATTTGGAAATCACATCTCATGCTAAAGGAAGGGTCTCAGGTTTGGAAGGGGAAGGATTTGGATATCATATCTCATGTTATAGGACTGGTCCCAGGTTTGGTATTAGAAGCATTGAGATATCACATCTCATGCTATAGGAAGGAACTCAGGATTGAAATGGGAAGGAGTTGGATATCACATCTCATGCAATAGGAAGGGTCTCAGGTTTGATAGAAGCAAAGGTTTGGAATGGGAAGGAGTTGGATATCACATCTCATGCAATAGGAAGGTTCATCAGGTTTGGTATAAGCATTGAGATATCACATCTCTGCTATCGGAAGGGTCTCAGGATAGGAATGGGAAGGACTTAGATATCACATCTCATACTATAGGGAGGGTCTCAGTTTTGATATTAGTAGCATTGAGATATCATATCTCATGCTATCGGAAGGGTCTCAGGATTGGAATGGGATGGAGTTGGATATCACATCTCAAGCTATCTCAGGATTGGAATGGGAAGGGGTTTGATATCACATCTCAAGCTATAGGAAAGGTCTCAGGTTTGGAAGGGGAAGGATTAGGATCTCACATCTCATGTTTTAGGACGGGTCTCAGGTTTGGTATTAGAAGCATTGAGATATCACATATGGTATAGGAAGGGTCTCAGGATTGGAATGGGAAGGAGTTGGATATCACATCTCAAGCTATCTCAGGATTGGAATGGGAAGGAGTTTGATATCACATCTCAAGCTATAGGAAGGGTCTCAGGTTTGGAAAGGGAAGGATCTGGATTTCACATCTCATGTTATAGGATGGTTCTCATGTTTGGTTTTCGAAGCATTGAGATATCAAATCTCATGCTATCGGAAGGGTCTCCGGTTTAGAAAGGGAAGGATTTGGATTTCACATGTTATAGGATGGTTCTCAGGTTTGGTTTTAGAAGCATTAAGATATAACATCTCATGCTATAGGAAGGGCCTCAGGTTTGGAATGGGAAGGAGTTGGATATGACATCTCATGTTAAAGGAAAGGTCTCAGGTTTGGAAGGGGAAGGATTTGGATCTCACATCTCATGTTTTAGGACGGGTATCAGGTTTGGTATTAGAAGCATTGAGATATCACATCTCAAGGTATAGGAAGGGTCTCAGGATTGGAATGGGAAGGAGTTGGATATCACATTGAATGTGAAGGAGTTTGATATCACATCTGAAGATATAGGAAGGGTCTCAGGATTGGAATGGGAAGGAGTTGGATATCACATCTCATGCTAAAGGAAGGGTCTCAGGTTTGATAGAAGCAAAGGTTTGGAATGGGAAGGAGTTGGATATCACGTCTCATGTTATAGGAAGGGTCTCAGTATAGGAATGGGAAGGAGTTGGATATCACATCTCATGCTAAAGGAAGGGTCTCAGGTTTGATAGAAGCAAAGGTTTGGAATGGGAAGGAGTTGGATATCACATCTCATGCAATAGGAAGGGTCATCAGGTTTGGTATAAGCATTGAGATATCACATCTCTGCTATCGGAAGGGTCTCAGGATAGGAATGGGAAGGACTTAGATATCACATCTCATACTATAGGGAGGGTCTCAGTTTTGATATTAGTAGCATTGAGATATCATATCTCATGCTATCGGAAGGGTCTCAGGATTGGAATGGGATGGAGTTGGATATCACATCTCAAGCTATCTCAGGATTGGAATGGGAAGGGGTTTGATATCACATCTCAAGCTATAGGAAAGGTCTCAGGTTTTGAAGGGGAAGGATTAGGATCTCACATCTCATGTTTTAGGACGGGTCTCAGGTTTGGTATTAGAAGCATTGAGATATCACATATGGTATAGGAAGGGTCTCAGGATTGGAATGGGAAGGAGTTGTATATCACATCTCAAGCTATCTCAGGATTGGAATGGGAAGGAGTTTGATATCACATCTCAAGCTATAAGAAGGGTCGCAGGTTTGGAAAGGGAAGGATCTGGATTTCACATGTTATAGGATGGTTCTCAGGTTTGGTTTTAGAAGCATTGAGATATCACATCTCATGCTATCGGAAGGGTCTCCGGTTTAGAAAGGGAAGGATTTGGATTTCACATGTTATAGGATGGTTCTCAGGTTTGGTTTTAGAAGCATTAAGATATAACATCTCATGCTATAGGAAAGGTCTCAGGTTTGGAAGGGGAAGGATTTGGATCTCACATCTCATGTTTTAGGACGGGTCTCAGGTTTGGTATTAGAAGCATTGAGATATCACATCTCAAGGTATAGGAAGGGTCTCAGGATTGGAATGGGAAGGAGTTGGATATCACATTGAATGGGAAGGAGTTTGATATCACATCTGAAGCTATAGGAAGGGTCTCTGGTTTGGAAAGGGAATGATTTGGATTTCACATCTCATGTTATAGGATGGTTCTCATGTTTGGTTTTAGAAGCATTGAGATATCACATCTCATGCTATAGGAAGAGTCTCAGGATTGGAATGGGAAGGAGTTGGATATCACGTCTCATGTTATAGGAAGGGTCTCAGTATAGGAATGGGAAGGAGTTGGATATCACATCTCATGCTAAAGGAAGGGTCTCAGGTTTGATAGAAGCAAAGGTTTGGAATGGGAAGGAGTTGGATATCACGTCTCATGTTATAGGAAGGGTCTCAGTATTGGAATGGGAAGGAGTTGGATATCACATCTCATGCTAAAGGAAGGGTCTCAGGTTTGATAGAAGCAAAGGTTTGGAATGGGAAGGAGTTGGATATCACGTCTCATGTTATAGGAAGGGCCTCAGTATTAGAATGGGAAGGAGTTGGATATCACATCTCATGCTAAAGGAAGGGTCTCAGGTTTGATAGAAGCAAAGGTCTGGAATGGGAAGGAGTTGGATATCACATCTCATGCTAAAGGAAGGGTCTCAGGAATGGCATGGGAAGGACTTGGATATCACATCTCATGTTATTGGAAGGGTCTCAGGTTTGGTATTAGCAGCATTGAGATAGCACATCTCATGGTATAGGAAGGGTCTCAGGATTGGAATGGGAAGGAGTTGGATATCCCTTCTCATGCTATAGGAAGGGTCTCAGGTTGGAATGGGAAAGAGTTGGATATCACATCTCATTATAGGAAGGGTCTCAGGATTTGACTGGGAAGGATTTGGATATCACATCTCTTGCTATAGGAAGGTCTCAGGTTTTTTATTAGAAACATTGAGATATCACATCTCATGCTATAGGAAGGGTTTCAGGATTGGAATGGGAAGGATTTGGAAATCACATCTCATGCTAAAGGAAGGGTCTCAGGTTTGGAAGGGGAAGGATTTGGATATCATATCTCATGTTATAGGACTGGTCCCAGGTTTGGTATTAGAAGCATTGAGATATCACATCTCATGCTATAGGAAGGAACTCAGGATTGAAATGGGAAGGAGTTGGAAATCACATCTCATGCAATAGGAAGGGTCATCAGGTTTGGTATAAGCATTGAGATATCACATCTTTGCTATCGGAAGGGTCTCAGGATAGGAATGGGAAGGAGTTGGATATCACATCTCATGCTATAGGGAGGGTCTCAGTTTTGATATTAGAAGCATTGAGATATCACATATGCTATTGGAAGGGTCTCAGTATTGGAATTGGAAGGAGTTGGATATCACATCTCATGCTATAGGGAGGTTCTCAGGTTTGATATTAGAAGCATTGAGATATCCCATCTCATGCTATCAGAAGGGTCTCAGGATTGGAATGGGAAGGAGTTGGATATCACATCTCATGCTAAAGGAAAGGTGTCAGGTTTGGAAGGGGAAGGATTTGGATCTCACATCTCATGTTTTAGGACGGGTCTCAGGTTTGGTATTAGAAGCATTGAGATATCACATCTCAAGCTATAAGAAGGGTCTCATATTTGGGAAGGGAAGGATTTGGATTTCACATCTCATGTTATAGGATGGTTCTCATGTTTGGTTTTAGAAGCATTGAGATATCACATATGCTATAGGAAGTGTCTCAGGATTGGAATGTGAAGGATTTGGAAATCACATCTCATGCTAAAGGAAGAGTCTCAGGTTTAATAGACGCATTGAGATATCACATCTCATGCTATAGGAAGGGTCTCAGGATTGGAATGGGAAGGAGTTGGATATCACATCTCATGCCATAGGAAGGGTCTCAGGTTTGGTATAAGCATTGAGATATCACATCTCTGCTATTGGAAGGGTCTCAGGATTGGATTGGGAAGGAGTTGGATATCCCTTCTCATGCTATAGGAAGGATCGCAGGTTTGGTATAAGCATTGAGATATCACATCTCTGCTATTGGAAGGGTATCAGGATTGGATTGGGAAGAAGTTGGATATCCCTTCTCATGCTATAGGAAGGATCGCAGGTTGGAATGGGAAGGAGTTGGATATCACATCTCATGCTAAAGGAAGGGTCTCAGGTTTGGAAGGGGAAGGATTTGGATATCATATCTCATGCTATATGACTGGTCCCATGTTTGGTATTAGAAGCATTGAGATATCACATCTCATGCTACAGGAAGAGTCTCAGGATTGGAATGGGAAGGAGTTGGATATCACATCTCATGTTATAGGAAGGGTCTCAGGATTGGAATGGGAAGCAGTTGGATATCACATCTCATGCCATAGGAAGGGTCATCAGGTTTGGTATAAGCATTGAGATATCACATCTCTGCTCTCGGAAGTGTCTCAGGATCGGAATGGGAAGGACTTAGATATCACATCTCATACTATAGGGAGGGTCTCAGTTTTGATATTAGAAGCATTGAGATATCACATCTCGTGCTATCGGAAGGGTCTCAGGATTGGAATGGGATGGAGTTGGATATCACATCTCAAGCTATCTCAGGATTGGAATGGGAAGGAGTTTGATATCACATCTCAAGCTATAGGAACGGTCTCAGGTTTGGAAGGGGAAGGATTAGGATCTCACATCTCATGTTTTAGGACGGGTCGCAGGTTTGGTATTAGAAGCATTGAGAAATCACATCTCATGGTATAGGAAGGGTCTCAGGATTGGAATGGGAAGGAGTTGGATATCACATATCAAGCTATCTCACGATTGGAATGGGAAGTTTGATATCACATCTCAAGCTATAGGAAGGGTCTCAGGATTGGAAACGGAAGGATCTGGATTTCACATCTAATGTTATAGGATGGTTCTCATGTTTGGTTTTAGAAGCATTGAGATATCACATGCTATCGGAAGGGTCTCAGTTTTGGAAAGGGAAGGATTTGGATTTCACATGTTATAGGATGGTTGTCAGGTTTGGTTTTAGAAGCATTAAGATATAAAATCTCATGCTATAGGAAGGGTCTCGGGTTTGGAATGGGAAGGAGTTGGATATCACATCTCATGCTAAAGGAAAGGTCTCAGGTTTGGAAGGGGAAGGATCTGTATCTCACATCTCATGTTTTAGGAAGGGTCTCAGGTTTCGTATTAGAAGCATTGAGATATCACATATCTGCTATCGGAAGGGTGTCAGGATTGGATTGGGAAGGAGTTGGATATCCCTTCTCATGCTATAGGAAGGATCTCAGGTTGGAATGGGAAGGAGTTGGATTTCACATCTCATGTTATAGGAAGTGTCTCAAGATTGGAATGGGAAGGATTTGGATATTACATCTCTTGCTATAGGAAAGGTCTCGGGTTTTTTATTAGAAACATTGAGATATCACATCTCATGCTATAGGATGGGTTTGAGGATTGGAATGGGAAGGATTTGGATATCACATCTCATGCTAAAGGAAGGGTCTCAGGTTTGGAAGGGGAAGGATTTGGATATCATATCTCATGTTATAGGACGGGTCCCAGGTTTGGTATTAGCAGCATTGAGATAGCACATCTCATGGTATAGGAAGGGTCTCAGGATTGGAATGGGAAGGAGTTGGATATCCCTTCTCATGCTATAGGAAGGGTCTCAGGTTGGAATGGGAAAGAGTTGGATATCACATCTCATTATAGGAAGGGTCTCAGGATTTGACTGGGAAGGATTTGGATATCACATCTCTTGCTATAGGAAGGTCTCAGGTTTTTTATTAGAAACATTGAGATATCACATCTCATGCTATAGGAAGGGTTTCAGGATTGGAATGGGAAGGATTTGGAAATCACATCTCATGCTAAAGGAAGGGTCTCAGGTTTGGAAGGGGAAGGATTTGGATATCATATCTCATGTTATAGGACTGGTCCCAGGTTTGGTATTAGAAGCATTGAGATATCACATCTCATGCTATAGGAAGGAACTCAGGATTGAAATGGGAAGGAGTTGGATATCACATCTCATGCAATAGGAAGGGTCTCAGGTTTGATAGAAGCAAAGGTTTGGAATGGGAAGGAGTTGGATATCACATCTCATGCAATAGGAAGGTTCATCAGGTTTGGTATAAGCATTGAGATATCACATCTCTGCTATCGGAAGGGTCTCAGGATAGGAATGGGAAGGACTTAGATATCACATCTCATACTATAGGGAGGGTCTCAGTTTTGATATTAGTAGCATTGAGATATCATATCTCATGCTATCGGAAGGGTCTCAGGATTGGAATGGGATGGAGTTGGATATCACATCTCAAGCTATCTCAGGATTGGAATGGGAAGGGGTTTGATATCACATCTCAAGCTATAGGAAAGGTCTCAGGTTTGGAAGGGGAAGGATTAGGATCTCACATCTCATGTTTTAGGACGGGTCTCAGGTTTGGTATTGGAAGCATTGAGATATCACATATGGTATAGGAAGGGTCTCAGGATTGGAATGGGAAGGAGTTGGATATCACATCTCAAGCTATCTCAGGATTGGAATGGGAAGGAGTTTGATATCACATCTCAAGCTATAGGAAGGGTCTCAGGTTTGGAAAGGGAAGGATCTGGATTTCACATCTCATGTTATAGGATGGTTCTCATGTTTGGTTTTCGAAGCATTGAGATATCACATCTCATGCTATCGGAAGGGTCTCCGGTTTAGAAAGGGAAGGATTTGGATTTCACATGTTATAGGATGGTTCTCAGGTTTGGTTTTAGAAGCATTAAGATATAACATCTCATGCTATAGGAAGGGCCTCAGGTTTGGAATGGGAAGGAGTTGGATATGACATCTCATGTTAAAGGAAAGGTCTCAGGTTTGGAAGGGGAAGGATTTGGATCTCACATCTCATGTTTTAGGACGGGTATCAGGTTTGGTATTAGAAGCATTGAGATATCACATCTCAAGGTATAGGAAGGGTCTCAGGATTGGAATGGGAAGGAGTTGGATATCACATTGAATGTGAAGGAGTTTGATATCACATCTGAAGCTATAGGAAGGGTCTCAGGATTGGAATGGGAAGGAGTTGGATATCACATCTCATGCTAAAGGAAGGGTCTCAGGTTTGATAGAAGCAAAGGTTTGGAATGGGAAGGAGTTGGATATCACGTCTCATGTTATAGGAAGGGTCTCAGTATAGGAATGGGAAGGAGTTGGATATCACATCTCATGCTAAAGGAAGGGTCTCAGGTTTGATAGAAGCAAAGGTTTGGAATGGGAAGGAGTTGGATATCACATCTCATGCAATAGGAAGGGTCATCAGGTTTGGTATAAGCATTGAGATATCACATCTCTGCTATCGGAAGGGTCTCAGGATAGGAATGGGAAGGACTTAGATATCACATCTCATACTATAGGGAGGGTCTCAGTTTTGATATTAGTAGCATTGAGATATCATATTTCATGCTATCGGAAGGGTCTCAGGATTGGAATGGGATGGAGTTGGATATCACATCTCAAGCTATCTCAGGATTGGAATGGGAAGGGGTTTGATATCACATCTCAAGCTATAGGAAAGGTCTCAGGTTTGGAAGGGGAAGGATTAGGATCTCACATCTCATGTTTTAGGACGGGTCTCAGGTTTGGTATTAGAAGCATTGAGATATCACATATGGTATAGGAAGGGTCTCAGGATTGGAATGGGAAGGAGTTGTATATCACATCTCAAGCTATCTCAGGATTGGAATGGGAAGGAGTTTGATATCACATCTCAAGCTATAAGAAGGGTCGCAGGTTTGGAAAGGGAAGGATCTGGATTTCACATGTTATAGGATGGTTCTCAGGTTTGGTTTTAGAAGCATTGAGATATCACATCTCATGCTATCGGAAGGGTCTCCGGTTTAGAAAGGGAAGGATTTGGATTTCACATGTTATAGGATGGTTCTCAGGTTTGGTTTTAGAAGCATTAAGATATAACATCTCATGCTATAGGAAGGGCCTCAGGTTTGGAATGGGAATGAGTTGGATATGACATCTCATGCTAAAGGAAAGGTCTCAGGTTTGGAAGGGGAAGGATTTGGATCTCACATCTCATGTTTTAGGACGGGTCTCAGGTTTGGTATTAGAAGCATTGAGATATCACATCTCAAGGTATAGGAAGGGTCTCAGGATTGGAATGGGAAGGAGTTGGATATCACATTGAATGGGAAGGAGTTTGATATCACATCTGAAGCTATAGGAAGGGTCTCTGGTTTGGAAAGGGATTGATTTGGATTTCACATCTCATGTTATAGGATGGTTCTCATGTTTGGTTTTAGAAGCATTGAGATATCACATCTCATGCTATAGGAAGAGTCTCAGGATTGGAATGGGAAGGAGTTGGATATCACGTCTCATGTTATAGGAAGGGTCTCAGTATAGGAATGGGAAGGAGTTGGATATCACATCTCATGCTAAAGGAAGGGTCTCAGGTTTGATAGAAGCAAAGGTTTGGAATGGGAAGGAGTTGGATATCACGTCTCATGTTATAGGAAGGGTCTCAGTATTGGAATGGGAAGGAGTTGGATATCACATCTCATGCTAAAGGAAGGGTCTCAGGTTTGATAGAAGCAAAGGTTTGGAATGGGAAGGAGTTGGATATCACGTCTCATGTTATAGGAAGGGCCTCAGTATTAGAATGGGAAGGAGTTGGATATCACATCTCATGCTAAAGGAAGGGTCTCAGGTTTGATAGAAGCAAAGGTCTGGAATGGGAAGGAGTTGGATATCACATCTCATGCTAAAGGAAGGGTCTCAGGAATGGCATGGGAAGGACTTGGATATCACATCTCATGTTATTGGAAGGGTCTCAGGTTTGGTATTAGCAGCATTGAGATAGCACATCTCATGGTATAGGAAGGGTCTCAGGATTGGAATGGGAAGGAGTTGGATATCCCTTCTCATGCTATAGGAAGGGTCTCAGGTTGGAATGGGAAAGAGTTGGATATCACATCTCATTATAGGAAGGGTCTCAGGATTTGACTGGGAAGGATTTGGATATCACATCTCTTGCTATAGGAAGGTCTCAGGTTTTTTATTAGAAACATTGAGATATCACATCTCATGCTATAGGAAGGGTTTCAGGATTGGAATGGGAAGGATTTGGAAATCACATCTCATGCTAAAGGAAGGGTCTCAGGTTTGGAAGGGGAAGGATTTGGATATCATATCTCATGTTATAGGACTGGTCCCAGGTTTGGTATTAGAAGCATTGAGATATCACATCTCATGCTATAGGAAGGAACTCAGGATTGAAATGGGAAGGAGTTGGAAATCACATCTCATGCAATAGGAAGGGTCATCAGGTTTGGTATAAGCATTGAGATATCACATCTTTGCTATCGGAAGGGTCTCAGGATAGGAATGGGAAGGACTTAGATATCACATCTCATACTATAGGGAGGGTCTCAGTTTTGATATTAGAAGCATTGAGGTATCATATCTCATGCTATCGGAAGGGTCTCAGGATTGGAATGGGATGGAGTTGGATATCACATCTCAAGCTATCTCAGGATTGGCATGGGAAGGAGTTTGATATCACATCTCAAGCTATAGGAAAGGTCTCAGGTTTGGAAGGGGAAGGATTAGGATCTCACATCTCATGTTTTAGGACGGGTCTCAGGTTTGGTATTAGAAGCATTGAGATATCACATCTCATGGTATAGGAAGGGTCTCAGGATTGGAATCGGAAGGAGTTGGATATCACATCTCAAGCTATCTCAGGATTGGAATGGGAAGGAGTTTGATATCACACCTCAAGCTATAGGAAGGGTCTCAGGTTTGGAAAGGGAAGGATCTGGATTTCACATCTCATGTTATAGGATGGTTCTCATGTTTGGTTTTCGAAGCATTGAGATATCACATCTCATGCTATCGGAAGGGTCTCAGGTTTAGAAAGGGAAGGATTTGGATTTCACATGTTATAGGATGGTTCTCAGGTTTGGTTTTAGAAGCATTAATATATAACATCTCATGCTATAGGAAGGGCCTCAGGTTTGGAATGGGAAGGAGTTGGATATGACATCTCATGTTAAAGGAAAGGTCTCAGGTTTGGAAGGGGAAGGATTTGGATCTCACATCTCATGTTTTAGGACGGGTCTCAGGTTTGGTATTAGAAGCATTGAGATATCACATCTCAGGTTTGGAATGGGAAGGAGTTGGATATGACATCTCATGTTAAAGGAAAGGTCTCAGGTTTGGAAGGGGAAGGATTTGGATCTCACATCTCATGTTTTAGGACGGGTCTCAGGTTTGGTATTAGAAGCATTGAGATATCACATCTCAAGGTATAGGAAGGGTCTCAGGATTGGAATGGGAAGGAGTTGGATATCACATTGAATGTGAAGGAGTTTGATATCACATATGAAGATGTAGGAAGAGTCTCAGGATTGGAATGGGAAGGAGTTGGATATCACATCTCATGCTAAAGGAAGGTTTGATAGAAGCAAAGGTTTGGAATGGGAAGGAGTTGGATATCACATCTCATGCTAAAGGAAGGGTCTCAGGTTTGATAGAAGCAAAGGTTTGGAATGGGAAGGAGTTGGATATGACATCTCATGTTAAAGGAAAGGTCTCAGGTTTGGAAGGGGAAGGATTTGGATCTCACATCTCATGTTTTAGGACGGGTCTCAGGTTTGGTATTAGAAGCATTGAGATATCACATCTCAAGGTATAGGAAGGGTCTCAGGATTGGAATGGGAATGAGTTGGATATCACATTGAATGTGAAGGAGTTTGATATCACATCTGAAGATATAGGAAGAGTCTCAGGATTGGAATGGGAAGGAGTTGGATATCACATCTCATGCTAAAGGAAGGGTCTCAGGTTTGATAGAAGCAAAGGTTTGGAATGGGAAGGAGTTGGATATCACGTCTCATGTTATAGGAAGGGTCTCAGTATAGGAATGGGAAGGAGTTGGATATCACATCTCATGCTAAAGTAAGGGTCTCAGGTTTGATAGAAGCAAAGGTTTGGAATGGGAAGGAGTTGGATATCACATCTCATGCAATAGGAAGGGTCATCAGGTTTGGTATAAGCATTGAGATATCACATCTCTGCTATCGGAAGGGTCTCAGGATAGGAATGGGAAGGACTTAGATATCACATCTCATACTATAGGGAGGGTCTCAGTTTTGATATTAGTAGCATTGAGATATCATATCTCATGCTATCGGAAGGGTCTCAGGATTGGAATGGGATGGAGTTGGATATCACATCTCAAGCTATCTCAGGATTGGAATGGGAAGGAGTTTGATATCACATCTCAAGCTATAGGAAAGGTCTCAGGTTTGGAAGGGGAAGGATTAGGATCTCACATCTCATGTTTTAGGACGGGTCTCAGGTTTGGTATTAGAAGCATTGAGATATCACATATGGTATAGGAAGGGTCTCAGGATTGGAATGGGAAGGAGTTGGATATCACATCTCAAGCTATCTCAGGATTGGAATGGGAAGGAGTTTGATATCACATCTCAAGCTATAAGAAGGGTCTCAGGTTTGGAAAGGGAAGGATCTGAATTTCACATCTCATGTTATAGGATGGTTCTCATGTTTGGTTTTCGAAGCATTGAGATATCACATCTCATGCTATCGGAAGGGTCTCCGGTTTAGAAAGGGAAGGATTTGGATTTCACATGTTATAGGATGGTTCTCAGGTTTGGTTTTAGAAGCATTAAGATATAACATCTCATGCTATAGGAAGGGCCTCAGGTTTGGAATGGGAAGGAGTTGGATATGACATCTCATGCTAAAGGAAAGGTCTCAGGTTTGGAAGGGGAAGGATTTGGATCTCACATCTCATGTTTTAGGACGGGTCTCAGGTTTGGTATTAGAAGCATTGAGATATCACATCTCAAGGTATAGGAAGGGTCTCAGGATGGGAATGGGAAGGAGTTGGATATCACATTGAATGGGAAGGAGTTTGATATCACATCTGAAGCTATAGGAAGGGTCTCTGGTTTGGAAAGGGAATGATTTGGATTTCACATCTCATGTTATAGGATGGTTCTCATGTTTGGTTTTAGAAGCATTGAGATATCACATCTCATGCTATAGGAAGAGTCTCAGGATTGGAATGGGAAGGAGTTGGATATCACGTCTCATGTTATAGGAAGGGTCTCAGTATAGGAATGGGAAGGAGTTGGATATCACATCTCATGCTAAAGGAAGGGTCTCAGGTTTGATAGAAGCAAAGGTTTGGAATGGGAAGGAGTTGGATATCACGTCTCATGTTATAGGAAGGGTCTCAGTATTGGAATGGGAAGGAGTTGGATATCACATCTCATGCTAAAGGAAGGGTCTCAGGTTTGATAGAAGCAAAGGTTTGGAATGGGAAGGAGTTGGATATCACGTCTCATGTTATAGGAAGGGCCTCAGTATTAGAATGGGAAGGAGTTGGATATCACATCTCATGCTAAAGGAAGGGTCTCAGGTTTGATAGAAGCAAAGGTCTGGAATGGGAAGGAGTTGGATATCACATCTCATGCTAAAGGAAGGGTCTCAGGAATGGCATGGGAAGGACTTGGATATCACATCTCATGTTATTGGAAGGGTCTCAGGTTTGGTATTAGCAGCATTGAGATAGCACATCTCATGGTATAGGAAGGGTCTCAGGATTGGAATGGGAAGGAGTTGGATATCCCTTCTCATGCTATAGGAAGGGTCTCAGGTTGGAATGGGAAAGAGTTGGATATCACATCTCATTATAGGAAGGGTCTCAGGATTTGACTGGGAAGGATTTGGATATCACATCTCTTGCTATAGGAAGGTCTCAGGTTTTTTATTAGAAACATTGAGATATCACATCTCATGCTATAGGAAGGGTTTCAGGATTGGAATGGGAAGGATTTGGAAATCACATCTCATGCTAAAGGAAGGGTCTCAGGTTTGGAAGGGGAAGGATTTGGATATCATATCTCATGTTATAGGACTGGTCCCAGGTTTGGTATTAGAAGCATTGAGATATCACATCTCATGCTATAGGAAGGAACTCAGGATTGAAATGGGAAGGAGTTGGAAATCACATCTCATGCAATAGGAAGGGTCATCAGGTTTGGTATAAGCATTGAGATATCACATCTTTGCTATCGGAAGGGTCTCAGGATAGGAATGGGAAGGAGTTGGATATCACATCTCATGCTATAGGGAGGGTCTCAGTTTTGATATTAGAAGCATTGAGATATCACATATGCTATTGGAAGGGTCTCAGTATTGGAATTGGAAGGAGTTGGATATCACATCTCATGCTATAGGGAGGTTCTCAGGTTTGATATTAGAAGCATTGAGATATCCCATCTCATGCTATCAGAAGGGTCTCAGGATTGGAATGGGAAGGAGTTGGATATCACATCTCATGCTAAAGGAAAGGTGTCAGGTTTGGAAGGGGAAGGATTTGGATCTCACATCTCATGTTTTAGGACGGGTCTCAGGTTTGGTATTAGAAGCATTGAGATATCACATCTCAAGCTATAAGAAGGGTCTCATATTTGGGAAGGGAAGGATTTGGATTTCACATCTCATGTTATAGGATGGTTCTCATGTTTGGTTTTAGAAGCATTGAGATATCACATATGCTATAGGAAGTGTCTCAGGATTGGAATGTGAAGGATTTGGAAATCACATCTCATGCTAAAGGAAGAGTCTCAGGTTTAATAGACGCATTGAGATATCACATCTCATGCTATAGGAAGGGTCTCAGGATTGGAATGGGAAGGAGTTGGATATCACATCTCATGCCATAGGAAGGGTCTCAGGTTTGGTATAAGCATTGAGATATCACATCTCTGCTATTGGAAGGGTCTCAGGATTGGATTGGGAAGGAGTTGGATATCCCTTCTCATGCTATAGGAAGGATCGCAGGTTTGGTATAAGCATTGAGATATCACATCTCTGCTATTGGAAGGGTATCAGGATTGGATTGGGAAGAAGTTGGATATCCCTTCTCATGCTATAGGAAGGATCGCAGGTTGGAATGGGAAGGAGTTGGATATCACATCTCATGCTAAAGGAAGGGTCTCAGGTTTGGAAGGGGAAGGATTTGGATATCATATCTCATGCTATATGACTGGTCCCATGTTTGGTATTAGAAGCATTGAGATATCACATCTCATGCTACAGGAAGAGTCTCAGGATTGGAATGGGAAGGAGTTGGATATCACATCTCATGTTATAGGAAGGGTCTCAGGATTGGAATGGGAAGCAGTTGGATATCACATCTCATGCCATAGGAAGGGTCATCAGGTTTGGTATAAGCATTGAGATATCACATCTCTGCTCTCGGAAGTGTCTCAGGATCGGAATGGGAAGGACTTAGATATCACATCTCATACTATAGGGAGGGTCTCAGTTTTGATATTAGAAGCATTGAGATATCACATCTCGTGCTATCGGAAGGGTCTCAGGATTGGAATGGGATGGAGTTGGATATCACATCTCAAGCTATCTCAGGATTGGAATGGGAAGGAGTTTGATATCACATCTCAAGCTATAGGAACGGTCTCAGGTTTGGAAGGGGAAGGATTAGGATCTCACATCTCATGTTTTAGGACGGGTCGCAGGTTTGGTATTAGAAGCATTGAGAAATCACATCTCATGGTATAGGAAGGGTCTCAGGATTGGAATGGGAAGGAGTTGGATATCACATATCAAGCTATCTCACGATTGGAATGGGAAGTTTGATATCACATCTCAAGCTATAGGAAGGGTCTCAGGATTGGAAACGGAAGGATCTGGATTTCACATCTAATGTTATAGGATGGTTCTCATGTTTGGTTTTAGAAGCATTGAGATATCACATGCTATCGGAAGGGTCTCAGTTTTGGAAAGGGAAGGATTTGGATTTCACATGTTATAGGATGGTTGTCAGGTTTGGTTTTAGAAGCATTAAGATATAAAATCTCATGCTATAGGAAGGGTCTCGGGTTTGGAATGGGAAGGAGTTGGATATCACATCTCATGCTAAAGGAAAGGTCTCAGGTTTGGAAGGGGAAGGATCTGTATCTCACATCTCATGTTTTAGGAAGGGTCTCAGGTTTCGTATTAGAAGCATTGAGATATCACATATCTGCTATCGGAAGGGTGTCAGGATTGGATTGGGAAGGAGTTGGATATCCCTTCTCATGCTATAGGAAGGATCTCAGGTTGGAATGGGAAGGAGTTGGATTTCACATCTCATGTTATAGGAAGTGTCTCAAGATTGGAATGGGAAGGATTTGGATATTACATCTCTTGCTATAGGAAAGGTCTCGGGTTTTTTATTAGAAACATTGAGATATCACATCTCATGCTATAGGATGGGTTTGAGGATTGGAATGGGAAGGATTTGGATATCACATCTCATGCTAAAGGAAGGGTCTCAGGTTTGGAAGGGGAAGGATTTGGATATCATATCTCATGTTATAGGACGGGTCCCAGGTTTGGTATTAGCAGCATTGAGATAGCACATCTCATGGTATAGGAAGGGTCTCAGGATTGGAATGGGAAGGAGTTGGATATCCCTTCTCATGCTATAGGAAGGGTCTCAGGTTGGAATGGGAAAGAGTTGGATATCACATCTCATTATAGGAAGGGTCTCAGGATTTGACTGGGAAGGATTTGGATATCACATCTCTTGCTATAGGAAGGTCTCAGGTTTTTTATTAGAAACATTGAGATATCACATCTCATGCTATAGGAAGGGTTTCAGGATTGGAATGGGAAGGATTTGGAAATCACATCTCATGCTAAAGGAAGGGTCTCAGGTTTGGAAGGGGAAGGATTTGGATATCATATCTCATGTTATAGGACTGGTCCCAGGTTTGGTATTAGAAGCATTGAGATATCACATCTCATGCTATAGGAAGGAACTCAGGATTGAAATGGGAAGGAGTTGGATATCACATCTCATGCAATAGGAAGGGTCTCAGGTTTGATAGAAGCAAAGGTTTGGAATGGGAAGGAGTTGGATATCACATCTCATGCAATAGGAAGGTTCATCAGGTTTGGTATAAGCATTGAGATATCACATCTCTGCTATCGGAAGGGTCTCAGGATAGGAATGGGAAGGACTTAGATATCACATCTCATACTATAGGGAGGGTCTCAGTTTTGATATTAGTAGCATTGAGATATCATATCTCATGCTATCGGAAGGGTCTCAGGATTGGAATGGGATGGAGTTGGATATCACATCTCAAGCTATCTCAGGATTGGAATGGGAAGGGGTTTGATATCACATCTCAAGCTATAGGAAAGGTCTCAGGTTTGGAAGGGGAAGGATTAGGATCTCACATCTCATGTTTTAGGACGGGTCTCAGGTTTGGTATTGGAAGCATTGAGATATCACATATGGTATAGGAAGGGTCTCAGGATTGGAATGGGAAGGAGTTGGATATCACATCTCAAGCTATCTCAGGATTGGAATGGGAAGGAGTTTGATATCACATCTCAAGCTATAGGAAGGGTCTCAGGTTTGGAAAGGGAAGGATCTGGATTTCACATCTCATGTTATAGGATGGTTCTCATGTTTGGTTTTCGAAGCATTGAGATATCACATCTCATGCTATCGGAAGGGTCTCCGGTTTAGAAAGGGAAGGATTTGGATTTCACATGTTATAGGATGGTTCTCAGGTTTGGTTTTAGAAGCATTAAGATATAACATCTCATGCTATAGGAAGGGCCTCAGGTTTGGAATGGGAAGGAGTTGGATATGACATCTCATGTTAAAGGAAAGGTCTCAGGTTTGGAAGGGGAAGGATTTGGATCTCACATCTCATGTTTTAGGACGGGTATCAGGTTTGGTATTAGAAGCATTGAGATATCACATCTCAAGGTATAGGAAGGGTCTCAGGATTGGAATGGGAAGGAGTTGGATATCACATTGAATGTGAAGGAGTTTGATATCACATCTGAAGCTATAGGAAGGGTCTCAGGATTGGAATGGGAAGGAGTTGGATATCACATCTCATGCTAAAGGAAGGGTCTCAGGTTTGATAGAAGCAAAGGTTTGGAATGGGAAGGAGTTGGATATCACGTCTCATGTTATAGGAAGGGTCTCAGTATAGGAATGGGAAGGAGTTGGATATCACATCTCATGCTAAAGGAAGGGTCTCAGGTTTGATAGAAGCAAAGGTTTGGAATGGGAAGGAGTTGGATATCACATCTCATGCAATAGGAAGGGTCATCAGGTTTGGTATAAGCATTGAGATATCACATCTCTGCTATCGGAAGGGTCTCAGGATAGGAATGGGAAGGACTTAGATATCACATCTCATACTATAGGGAGGGTCTCAGTTTTGATATTAGTAGCATTGAGATATCATATTTCATGCTATCGGAAGGGTCTCAGGATTGGAATGGGATGGAGTTGGATATCACATCTCAAGCTATCTCAGGATTGGAATGGGAAGGGGTTTGATATCACATCTCAAGCTATAGGAAAGGTCTCAGGTTTGGAAGGGGAAGGATTAGGATCTCACATCTCATGTTTTAGGACGGGTCTCAGGTTTGGTATTAGAAGCATTGAGATATCACATATGGTATAGGAAGGGTCTCAGGATTGGAATGGGAAGGAGTTGTATATCACATCTCAAGCTATCTCAGGATTGGAATGGGAAGGAGTTTGATATCACATCTCAAGCTATAAGAAGGGTCGCAGGTTTGGAAAGGGAAGGATCTGGATTTCACATGTTATAGGATGGTTCTCAGGTTTGGTTTTAGAAGCATTGAGATATCACATCTCATGCTATCGGAAGGGTCTCCGGTTTAGAAAGGGAAGGATTTGGATTTCACATGTTATAGGATGGTTCTCAGGTTTGGTTTTAGAAGCATTAAGATATAACATCTCATGCTATAGGAAGGGCCTCAGGTTTGGAATGGGAATGAGTTGGATATGACATCTCATGCTAAAGGAAAGGTCTCAGGTTTGGAAGGGGAAGGATTTGGATCTCACATCTCATGTTTTAGGACGGGTCTCAGGTTTGGTATTAGAAGCATTGAGATATCACATCTCAAGGTATAGGAAGGGTCTCAGGATTGGAATGGGAAGGAGTTGGATATCACATTGAATGGGAAGGAGTTTGATATCACATCTGAAGCTATAGGAAGGGTCTCTGGTTTGGAAAGGGATTGATTTGGATTTCACATCTCATGTTATAGGATGGTTCTCATGTTTGGTTTTAGAAGCATTGAGATATCACATCTCATGCTATAGGAAGAGTCTCAGGATTGGAATGGGAAGGAGTTGGATATCACGTCTCATGTTATAGGAAGGGTCTCAGTATAGGAATGGGAAGGAGTTGGATATCACATCTCATGCTAAAGGAAGGGTCTCAGGTTTGATAGAAGCAAAGGTTTGGAATGGGAAGGAGTTGGATATCACGTCTCATGTTATAGGAAGGGTCTCAGTATTGGAATGGGAAGGAGTTGGATATCACATCTCATGCTAAAGGAAGGGTCTCAGGTTTGATAGAAGCAAAGGTTTGGAATGGGAAGGAGTTGGATATCACGTCTCATGTTATAGGAAGGGCCTCAGTATTAGAATGGGAAGGAGTTGGATATCACATCTCATGCTAAAGGAAGGGTCTCAGGTTTGATAGAAGCAAAGGTCTGGAATGGGAAGGAGTTGGATATCACATCTCATGCTAAAGGAAGGGTCTCAGGAATGGCATGGGAAGGACTTGGATATCACATCTCATGTTATTGGAAGGGTCTCAGGTTTGGTATTAGCAGCATTGAGATAGCACATCTCATGGTATAGGAAGGGTCTCAGGATTGGAATGGGAAGGAGTTGGATATCCCTTCTCATGCTATAGGAAGGGTCTCAGGTTGGAATGGGAAAGAGTTGGATATCACATCTCATTATAGGAAGGGTCTCAGGATTTGACTGGGAAGGATTTGGATATCACATCTCTTGCTATAGGAAGGTCTCAGGTTTTTTATTAGAAACATTGAGATATCACATCTCATGCTATAGGAAGGGTTTCAGGATTGGAATGGGAAGGATTTGGAAATCACATCTCATGCTAAAGGAAGGGTCTCAGGTTTGGAAGGGGAAGGATTTGGATATCATATCTCATGTTATAGGACTGGTCCCAGGTTTGGTATTAGAAGCATTGAGATATCACATCTCATGCTATAGGAAGGAACTCAGGATTGAAATGGGAAGGAGTTGGAAATCACATCTCATGCAATAGGAAGGGTCATCAGGTTTGGTATAAGCATTGAGATATCACATCTTTGCTATCGGAAGGGTCTCAGGATAGGAATGGGAAGGACTTAGATATCACATCTCATACTATAGGGAGGGTCTCAGTTTTGATATTAGAAGCATTGAGGTATCATATCTCATGCTATCGGAAGGGTCTCAGGATTGGAATGGGATGGAGTTGGATATCACATCTCAAGCTATCTCAGGATTGGCATGGGAAGGAGTTTGATATCACATCTCAAGCTATAGGAAAGGTCTCAGGTTTGGAAGGGGAAGGATTAGGATCTCACATCTCATGTTTTAGGACGGGTCTCAGGTTTGGTATTAGAAGCATTGAGATATCACATCTCATGGTATAGGAAGGGTCTCAGGATTGGAATCGGAAGGAGTTGGATATCACATCTCAAGCTATCTCAGGATTGGAATGGGAAGGAGTTTGATATCACACCTCAAGCTATAGGAAGGGTCTCAGGTTTGGAAAGGGAAGGATCTGGATTTCACATCTCATGTTATAGGATGGTTCTCATGTTTGGTTTTCGAAGCATTGAGATATCACATCTCATGCTATCGGAAGGGTCTCAGGTTTAGAAAGGGAAGGATTTGGATTTCACATGTTATAGGATGGTTCTCAGGTTTGGTTTTAGAAGCATTAATATATAACATCTCATGCTATAGGAAGGGCCTCAGGTTTGGAATGGGAAGGAGTTGGATATGACATCTCATGTTAAAGGAAAGGTCTCAGGTTTGGAAGGGGAAGGATTTGGATCTCACATCTCATGTTTTAGGACGGGTCTCAGGTTTGGTATTAGAAGCATTGAGATATCACATCTCAGGTTTGGAATGGGAAGGAGTTGGATATGACATCTCATGTTAAAGGAAAGGTCTCAGGTTTGGAAGGGGAAGGATTTGGATCTCACATCTCATGTTTTAGGACGGGTCTCAGGTTTGGTATTAGAAGCATTGAGATATCACATCTCAAGGTATAGGAAGGGTCTCAGGATTGGAATGGGAAGGAGTTGGATATCACATTGAATGTGAAGGAGTTTGATATCACATATGAAGATGTAGGAAGAGTCTCAGGATTGGAATGGGAAGGAGTTGGATATCACATCTCATGCTAAAGGAAGGTTTGATAGAAGCAAAGGTTTGGAATGGGAAGGAGTTGGATATCACATCTCATGCTAAAGGAAGGGTCTCAGGTTTGATAGAAGCAAAGGTTTGGAATGGGAAGGAGTTGGATATGACATCTCATGTTAAAGGAAAGGTCTCAGGTTTGGAAGGGGAAGGATTTGGATCTCACATCTCATGTTTTAGGACGGGTCTCAGGTTTGGTATTAGAAGCATTGAGATATCACATCTCAAGGTATAGGAAGGGTCTCAGGATTGGAATGGGAATGAGTTGGATATCACATTGAATGTGAAGGAGTTTGATATCACATCTGAAGATATAGGAAGAGTCTCAGGATTGGAATGGGAAGGAGTTGGATATCACATCTCATGCTAAAGGAAGGGTCTCAGGTTTGATAGAAGCAAAGGTTTGGAATGGGAAGGAGTTGGATATCACGTCTCATGTTATAGGAAGGGTCTCAGTATAGGAATGGGAAGGAGTTGGATATCACATCTCATGCTAAAGTAAGGGTCTCAGGTTTGATAGAAGCAAAGGTTTGGAATGGGAAGGAGTTGGATATCACATCTCATGCAATAGGAAGGGTCATCAGGTTTGGTATAAGCATTGAGATATCACATCTCTGCTATCGGAAGGGTCTCAGGATAGGAATGGGAAGGACTTAGATATCACATCTCATACTATAGGGAGGGTCTCAGTTTTGATATTAGTAGCATTGAGATATCATATCTCATGCTATCGGAAGGGTCTCAGGATTGGAATGGGATGGAGTTGGATATCACATCTCAAGCTATCTCAGGATTGGAATGGGAAGGAGTTTGATATCACATCTCAAGCTATAGGAAAGGTCTCAGGTTTGGAAGGGGAAGGATTAGGATCTCACATCTCATGTTTTAGGACGGGTCTCAGGTTTGGTATTAGAAGCATTGAGATATCACATATGGTATAGGAAGGGTCTCAGGATTGGAATGGGAAGGAGTTGGATATCACATCTCAAGCTATCTCAGGATTGGAATGGGAAGGAGTTTGATATCACATCTCAAGCTATAAGAAGGGTCTCAGGTTTGGAAAGGGAAGGATCTGAATTTCACATCTCATGTTATAGGATGGTTCTCATGTTTGGTTTTCGAAGCATTGAGATATCACATCTCATGCTATCGGAAGGGTCTCCGGTTTAGAAAGGGAAGGATTTGGATTTCACATGTTATAGGATGGTTCTCAGGTTTGGTTTTAGAAGCATTAAGATATAACATCTCATGCTATAGGAAGGGCCTCAGGTTTGGAATGGGAAGGAGTTGGATATGACATCTCATGCTAAAGGAAAGGTCTCAGGTTTGGAAGGGGAAGGATTTGGATCTCACATCTCATGTTTTAGGACGGGTCTCAGGTTTGGTATTAGAAGCATTGAGATATCACATCTCAAGGTATAGGAAGGGTCTCAGGATGGGAATGGGAAGGAGTTGGATATCACATTGAATGGGAAGGAGTTTGATATCACATCTGAAGCTATAGGAAGGGTCTCTGGTTTGGAAAGGGAATGATTTGGATTTCACATCTCATGTTATAGGATGGTTCTCATGTTTGGTTTTAGAAGCATTGAGATATCACATCTCATGCTATAGGAAGAGTCTCAGGATTGGAATGGGAAGGAGTTGGATATCACGTCTCATGTTATAGGAAGGGTCTCAGTATAGGAATGGGAAGGAGTTGGATATCACATCTCATGCTAAAGGAAGGGTCTCAGGTTTGATAGAAGCAAAGGTTTGGAATGGGAAGGAGTTGGATATCACGTCTCATGTTATAGGAAGGGTCTCAGTATTGGAATGGGAAGGAGTTGGATATCACATCTCATGCTAAAGGAAGGGTCTCAGGTTTGATAGAAGCAAAGGTTTGGAATGGGAAGGAGTTGGATATCACGTCTCATGTTATAGGAAGGGTCTCAGTATTGGAATGGGAAGGAGTTGGATATCACATCTCATGCTAAAGGAAGGGTCTCAGGTTTGATAGAAGCAAAGGTTTGGAATGGGAAGGAGTTGGATATCACATCTCATGCTAAAGGAAGGGTCTCAGGAATGGCATGGGAAGGACTTGGATATCACATCTCATGTTATTGGAAGGGTCTCAGGTTTGGTATTAGCAGCATTGAGATAGCACATCTCATGGTATAGGAAGGGTCTCAGGATTGGAATGGGAAGGAGTTGGATATCCCTTCTCATGCTATAGGAAGGGTCTCAGGTTGGAATGGGAAAGAGTTGGATATCACATCTCATTATAGGAAGGGTCTCAGGATTTGACTGGGAAGGATTTGGATATCACATCTCTTGCTATAGGAAGGTCTCAGGTTTTTTATTAGAAACATTGAGATATCACATCTCATGCTATAGGAAGGGTTTCAGGATTGGAATGGGAAGGATTTGGAAATCACATCTCATGCTAAAGGAAGGGTCTCAGGTTTGGAAGGGGAAGGATTTTAATATCATATCTCATGTTATAGGACTGGTCCCAGGTTTGGTATTAGAAGCATTGAGATATCACATCTCATGCTATAGGAAGGAACTCAGGATTGAAATGGGAAGGAGTTGGAAATCACATCTCATGCAATAGGAAGGGTCATCAGGTTTGGTATAAGCATTGAGATATCACATCTTTGCTATCGGAAGGGTCTCAGGATAGGAATGGGAAGGACTTAGATATCACATCTCATACTATAGGGAGGGTCTCAGTTTTGATATTAGAAGCATTGAGGTATCATATCTCATGCTATCGGAAGGGTCTCAGGATTGGAATGGGATGGAGTTGGATATCACATCTCAAGCTATCTCAGGATTGGCATGGGAAGGAGTTTGATATCACATCTCAAGCTATAGGAAAGGTCTCAGGTTTGGAAGGGGAAGGATTAGGATCTCACATCTCATGTTTTAGGACGGGTCTCAGGTTTGGTATTAGAAGCATTGAGATATCACATCTCATGGTATAGGAAGGGTCTCAGGATTGGAATCGGAAGGAGTTGGATATCACATCTCAAGCTATCTCAGGATTGGAATGGGAAGGAGTTTGATATCACACCTCAAGCTATAGGAAGGGTCTCAGGTTTGGAAAGGGAAGGATCTGGATTTCACATCTCATGTTATAGGATGGTTCTCATGTTTGGTTTTCGAAGCATTGAGATATCACATCTCATGCTATCGGAAGGGTCTCAGGTTTAGAAAGGGAAGGATTTGGATTTCACATGTTATAGGATGGTTCTCAGGTTTGGTTTTAGAAGCATTAATATATAACATCTCATGCTATAGGAAGGGCCTCAGGTTTGGAATGGGAAGGAGTTGGATATGACATCTCATGTTAAAGGAAAGGTCTCAGGTTCGGAAGGGGAAGGATTTGGATCTCACATCTCATGTTTTAGGACGGGTCTCAGGTTTGGTATTAGAAGCATTGAGATATCACATCTCAGGTTTGGAATGGGAAGGAGTTGGATATGACATCTCATGTTAAAGGAAAGGTCTCAGGTTTGGAAGGGGAAGGATTTGGATCTCACATCTCATGTTTTAGGACGGGTCTCAGGGTTGGTATTAGAAGCATTGAGATATCACATCTCAAGGTATAGGAAGGGTCTCAGGATTGGAATGGGAAGGAGTTGGATATCACATTGAATGTGAAGGAGTTTGATATCACATCTGAAGATATAGGAAGAGTCTCAGGATTGGAATGGGAAGGAGTTGGATATCACATCTCATGCTAAAGGAAGGTTTGATAGAAGCAAAGGTTTGGAATGGATGAGTTGGATATCACGTCTCATGTTATAGGAAGGGTCTCAGTATAGGAATGGGAAGGAGTTGGATATCACATCTCATGCTAAAGGAAGGGTCTCAGGTTTGATAGAAGCAAAGGTTTGGAATGGGAAGGAGTTGGATATCACATCTCATGCAATAGGAAGGGTCATCAGGTTTGGTATAAGCATTGAGATATCACATCTCTGCTATCGGAAGGGTCTCAGGATAGGAATGGGAAGGACTTAGATATCACATCTCATACTATAGGAAGGGCCTCATGTTTGGAATGGGAAGGAGTTGGATATGACATCTCATGTTAAAGGAAAGGTCTCAGGTTTGGAAGGGGAAGGATTTGGATCTCACATCTCGTGTTTTAGGACGGGTCTCAGGTTTGGTATTAGAAGCATTGAGATATCACATCTCAAGGTATAGGAAGGGTCTCAGGATTGGAATGGGAATGAGTTGGATATCACATTGAATGTGAAGGAGTTTGATATCACATCTGAAGATATAGGAAGAGTCTCAGGATTGGAATGGGAAGGAGTTGGATATCACATCTCATGCTAAAGGAAGGGTCTCAGGTTTGATAGAAGCAAAGGTTTGGAATGGGAAGGAGTTGGATATCACGTCTCATGTTATAGGAAGGGTCTCAGTATAGGAATGGGAAGGAGTTGGATATCACATCTCATGCTAAAGTAAGGGTCTCAGGTTTGATAGAAGCAAAGGTTTGGAATGGGAAGGAGTTGGATATCACATCTCATGCAATAGGAAGGGTCATCAGGTTTGGTATAAGCATTGAGATATCACATCTCTGCTATCGGAAGGGTCTCAGGATAGGAATGGGAAGGACTTAGATATCACATCTCATACTATAGGGAGGGTCTCAGTTTTGATATTAGTAGCATTGAGATATCATATCTCATGCTATCGGAAGGGTCTCAGGATTGGAATGGGATGGAGTTGGATATCACATCTCAAGCTATAGGAAAGGTCTCAGGTTTGGAAGGGGAAGGATTAGGATCTCACATCTCATGTTTTAGGACGGGTCTCAGGTTTGGTATTAGAAGCATTGAGATATCACATATGGTATAGGAAGGGTCTCAGGATTGGAATGGGAAGGAGTTGGATATCACATCTCAAGCTATCTCAGGATTGGAATGGGAAGGAGTTTGATATCACACCTCAAGCTATAGGAAGGGTCTCAGGTTTGGAAAGGGAAGGATCTGGATTTCACATCTCATGTTATAGGATGGTTCTCATGTTTGGTTTTCGAAGCATTGAGATATCACATCTCATGCTATTGGAAGGGTCTCAGGTTTAGAAAGGGAAGGATTTGGATTTCACATGTTATAGGATGGTTCTCAGGTTTGGTTTTAGAAGCATTAATATATAACATCTCATGCTATAGGAAGGGCCTCAGGTTTGGAATGGGAAGGAGTTGGATATGACATCTCATGTTAAAGGAAAGGTCTCAGGTTTGGAAGGGGAAGGATTTGGATCTCACATCTCATGTTTTAGGACGGGTCTCAGGTTTGGTATTAGAAGCATTGAGATATCACATCTCAGGTTTGGAATGGGAAGGAGTTGGATATGACATCTCATGTTAAAGGAAAGGTCTCAGGTTTGGAAGGGGAAGGATTTGGATCTCACATCTCATGTTTTAGGACGGGTCTCAGGTTTGGTATTAGAAGCATTGAGATATCACATCTCAAGGTATAGGAAGGGTCTCAGGATTGGAATGGGAAGGAGTTGGATATCACATTGAATGTGAAGGAGTTTGATATCACATCTGAAGATATAGGAAGAGTCTCAGGATTGGAATGGGAAGGAGTTGGATATCACATCTCATGCTAAAGGAAGGTTTGATAGAAGCAAAGGTTTGGAATGGGAAGGAGTTGGATATCACGTCTCATGTTATAGGAAGGGTCTCAGTATAGGAATGGGAAGGAGTTGGATATCACATCTCATGCTAAAGGAAGGGTCTCAGGTTTGATAGAAGCAAAGGTTTGGAATGGGAAGGAGTTGGATATCACATCTCATGCAATAGGAAGGGTCATCAGGTTTGGTATAAGCATTGAGATATCACATCTCTGCTATCGGAAGGGTCTCAGGATAGGAATGGGAAGGACTTAGATATCACATCTCATACTATAGGAAGGGCCTCAGGTTTGGAATGGGAAGGAATTGGATATGACATCTCATGTTAAAGGAAAGGTCTCAGGTTTGGAAGGGGAAGGATTTGGATCTTACATCTCATGTTTTAGGACGGGTCTCAGGTTTGGTATTAGAAGCATTGAGATATCACATCTCAAGGTATAGGAAGGGTCTCAGGATTGGAATGGGAATGAGTTGGATATCACATTGAATGTGAAGGAGTTTGATATCACATCTGAAGATATAGGAAGAGTCTCAGGATTGGAATGGGAAGGAGTTGGATATCACATCTCATGCTAAAGGAAGGGTCTCAGGTTTGATAGAAGCAAAGGTTTGGAATGGGAAGGAGTTGGATATCACGTCTCATGTTATAGGAAGGGTCTCAGTATAGGAATGGGAAGGAGTTGGATATCACATCTCATGCTAAAGTAAGGGTCTCAGGTTTGATAGAAGCAAAGGTTTGGAATGGGAAGGAGTTGGATATCACATCTCATGCAATAGGAAGGGTCATCAGGTTTGGTATAAGCATTGAGATATCACATCTCTGCTATCGGAAGGGTCTCAGGATAGGAATGGGAAGGACTTAGATATCACATCTCATACTATAGGGAGGGTCTCAGTTTTGATATTAGTAGCATTGAGATATCATATCTCATGCTATCGGAAGGGTCTCAGGATTGGAATGGGATGGAGTTGGATATCACATCTCAAGCTATCTCAGGATTGGAATGGGAAGGAGTTTGATATCACATCTCAAGCTATAGGAAAGGTCTCAGGTTTGGAAGGGGAAGGATTAGGATCTCACATCTCATGTTTTAGGACGGGTCTCAGGTTTGGTATTAGAAGCATTGAGATATCACATATGGTATAGGAAGGGTCTCAGGATTGGAATGGGAAGGAGTTGGATATCACATCTCAAGCTATCTCAGGATTGGAATGGGAAGGAGTTTGATATCACATCTCAAGCTATAAGAAGGGTCTCAGGTTTGGAAAGGGAAGGATCTGGATTTCACATCTCATGTTATAGGATGGTTCTCATGTTTGGTTTTCGAAGCATTGAGATATCACATCTCATGCTATCGGAAGGGTCTCCGGTTTAGAAAGGGAAGGATTTGGATTTCACATGTTATAGGATGGTTCTCAGGTTTGGTTTTAGAAGCATTAAGATATAACATCTCATGCTATAGGAAGGGCCTCAGGTTTGGAATGGGAAGGAGTTGGATATGACATCTCATGCTAAAGGAAAGGTCTCAGGTTTGGAAGGGGAAGGATTTGGATCTCACATCTCATGTTTTAGGACGGGTCTCAGGTTTGGTATTAGAAGCATTGAGATATCACATCTCAAGGTATAGGAAGGGTCTCAGGATGGGAATGGGAAGGAGTTGGATATCACATTGAATGGGAAGGAGTTTGATATCACATCTGAAGCTATAGGAAGGGTCTCTGGTTTGGAAAGGGAATGATTTGGATTTCACATCTCATGTTATAGGATGGTTCTCATGTTTGGTTTTAGAAGCATTGAGATATCACATCTCATGCTATAGGAAGAGTCTCAGGATTGGAATGGGAAGGAGTTGGATATCACGTCTCATGTTATAGGAAGGGTCTCAGTATAGGAATGGGAAGGAGTTGGATATCACATCTCATGCTAAAGGAAGGGTCTCAGGTTTGATAGAAGCAAAGGTTTGGAATGGGAAGGAGTTGGATATCACATCTCATGTTATAGGAAGGGTCTCAGTATTGGAATGGGAAGGAGTTGGATATCACATCTCATGCTAAAGGAAGGGTCTCAGGTTTGATAGAAGCAAAGTTTTGGAATGGGAAGGAGTTGGATATCACGTCTCATGTTATAGGAAGGGTCTCAGTATTGGAATGGGAAGGAGTTGGATATCACATCTCATGCTAAAGGAAGGGTCTCAGGTTTGATAGAAGCAAAGGTTTGGAATGGGAAGGAGTTGGATATCACATCTCATGCTAAAGGAAGGGTCTCAGGAATGGCATGGGAAGGACTTGGATATCACATCTCATGTTATTGGAAGGGTCTCAGGTTTGGTATTAGCAGCATTGAGATAGCACATCTCATGGTATAGGAAGGGTCTCAGGATTGGAATGGGAAGGAGTTGGATATCCCTTCTCATGCTATAGGAAGGGTCTCAGGTTGGAATGGGAAAGAGTTGGATATCACATCTCATTATAGGAAGGGTCTCAGGATTTGACTGGGAAGGATTTGGATATCACATCTCTTGCTATAGGAAGGTCTCAGGTTTTTTATTAGAAACATTGAGATATCACATCTCATGCTATAGGAAGGGTTTCAGGATTGGAATGGGAAGGATTTGGAAATCACATCTCATGCTAAAGGAAGGGTCTCAGGTTTGGAAGGGGAAGGATTTGGATATCATATCTCATGTTATAGGACTGGTCCCAGGTTTGGTATTAGAAGCATTGAGATATCACATCTCATGCTATAGGAAGGAACTCAGGATTGAAATGGGAAGGAGTTGGAAATCACATCTCATGCAATAGGAAGGGTCATCAGGTTTGGTATAAGCATTGAGATATCACATCTTTGCTATCGGAAGGGTCTCAGGATAGGAATGGGAATGACTTAGATATCACATCTCATACTATAGGGAGGGTCTCAGTTTTGATATTAGAAGCATTGAGGTATCATATCTCATGCTATCGGAAGGGTCTCAGGATTGGAATGGGATGGAGTTGGATATCACATCTCAAGCTATCTCAGGATTGGCATGGGAAGGAGTTTAATATCACATCTCAAGCTATAGGAAAGGTCTCAGGTTTGGAACGGGAAGGATTAGGATCTCACATCTCATGTTTTAGGACGGGTCTCAGGTTTGGTATTAGAAGCATTGAGATATCACATCTCATGGTATAGGAAGGGTCTCAGGATTGGAATCGGAAGGAGTTGGATATCACATCTCAAGCTATCTCAGGATTGGAATGGGAAGGAGTTTGATATCACACCTCAAGCTATAGGAAGGGTCTCAGGTTTGGAAAGGGAAGGATCTGGATTTCACATCTCATGTTATAGGATGGTTCTCATGTTTGGTTTTCGAAGCATTGAGATATCACATCTCATGCTATCGGAAGGGTCTCAGGTTTAGAAAGGGAAGGATTTGGATTTCACATGTTATAGGATGGTTCTCAGGTTTGGTTTTAGAAGCATTAATATATAACATCTCATGCTATAGGAAGGGCCTCAGGTTTGGAATGGGAAGGAGTTGGATATGACATCTCATGTTAAAGGAAAGGTCTCAGGTTTGGAAGGGGAAGGATTTGGGTTTCACATCTCATGTTTTAGGACGGGTCTCAGGTTTGGTATTAGAAGCATTGAGATATCACATCTCAGGTTTGGAATGGGAAGGAGTTGGATATGACATCTCATGTTAAAGGAAAGGTCTCAGGTTTGGAAGGGGAAGGATTTGGATCTCACATCTCATGTTTTAGGACGGGTCTCAGGTTTGGTATTAGAAGCATTGAGATATCACATCTCAAGGTATAGGAAGGGTCTCAGGATTGGAATGGGAAGGAGTTGGATATCACATTGAATGTGAAGGAGTTTGATATCACACCTGAAGATATATGAAGAGTCTCAGGATTGGAATGGGAAGGAGTTGGATATCACATCTCATGCTAAAGGAAGGTTTGATAGAAGCAAAGGTTTGGAATGGGAAGGAGTTGGATATCACGTCTCATGTTATAGGAAGGGTCTCAGTATAGGAATGGGAAGGAGTTGGATATCACATCTCATGCTAAAGGAAGGGTCTCAGGTTTGATAGAAGCAAAGGTTTGGAATGGGAAGGAGTTGGATATCACATCTCATGCAATAGGAAGGGTCATCAGGTTTGGTATAAGCATTGAGATATCACATCTCTGCTATCGGAAGGGTCTCAGGATAGGAATGGGAAGGACTTAGATATCACATCTCATACTATAGGAAGGGCCTCAGGTTTGGAATGGGAAGGAGTTGGATATGACATCTCATGTTAAAGGAAAGGTCTCAGGTTTGGAAGGGGAAGGATTTGGATCTCACATCTCATGTTTTAGGACGGGTCTCAGGTTTGGTATTAGAAGCATTGAGATATCACATCTCAAGGTATAGGAAGGGTCTCAGGATTGGAATGGGAATGAGTTGGATATCACATTGAATGTGAAGGAGTTTGATATCACATCTGAAGATATAGGAAGAGTCTCAGGATTGGAATGGGAAGGAGTTGGATATCACATCTCATGCTAAAGGAAGGGTCTCAGGTTTGATAGAAGCAAAGGTTTGGAATGGGAAGGAGTTGGATATCACGTCTCATGTTATAGGAAGGGTCTCAGTATAGGAATGGGAAGGAGTTGGATATCACATCTCATGCTAAAGTAAGGGTCTCAGGTTTGATAGAAGCAAAGGTTTGGAATGGGAAGGAGTTGGATATCACATCTCATGCAATAGGAAGGGTCATCAGGTTTGGTATAAGCATTGAGATATCACATCTCTGCTATCGGAAGGGTCTCAGGATAGGAATGGGAAGGACTTAGATATCACATCTCATACTATAGGGAGGGTCTCAGTTTTGATATTAGTAGCATTGAGATATCATATCTCATGCTATCGGAAGGGTCTCAGGATTGGAATGGGATGGAGTTGGATATCACATCTCAAGCTATAGGAAAGGTCTCAGGTTTGGAAGGGGAAGGATTAGGATCTCACATCTCATGTTTTAGGACGGGTCTCAGGTTTGGTATTAGAAGCATTGAGATATCACATATGGTATAGGAAGGGTCTCAGGATTGGAATGGGAAGGAGTTGGATATCACATCTCAAGCTATCTCAGGATTGGAATGGGAAGGAGTTTGATATCACATCTCAAGCTATAAGAAGGGTCTCAGGTTTGGAAAGGGAAGGATCTGGATTTCACATCTCATGTTATAGGATGGTTCTCATGTTTGGTTTTCGAAGCATTGAGATATCACATCTCATGCTATCGGAAGGGTCTCCGGTTTAGAAAGGGAAGGATTTGGATTTCACATGTTATAGGATGGTTCTCAGGTTTGGTTTTAGAAGCATTAAGATATAACATCTCATGCTATAGGAAGGGCCTCAGGTTTGGAATGGGAAGGAGTTGGATATGACATCTCATGCTAAAGGAAAGGTCTCAGGTTTGGAAGGGGAAGGATTTGGATCTCACATCTCATGTTTTAGGACGGGTCTCAGGTTTGGTATTAGAAGCATTGAGATATCACATCTCAAGGTATAGGAAGGGTCTCAGGATGGGAATGGGAAGGAGTTGGATATCACATTGAATGGGAAGGAGTTTGATATCACATCTGAAGCTATAGGAAGGGTCTCTGGTTTGGAAAGGGAATGATTTGGATTTCACATCTCATGCTATAGGAAGAGTCTCAGGATTGGAATGGGAAGGAGTTGGATATCACATCTCATGCTAAAGGAAGGGTCTCAGGTTTGATAGAAGCAAAGGTTTGGAATGGGAAGGAGTTGGATATCATGTCTCATGTTATAGGAAGGGTCTCAGTATAGGAATGGGAAGGAGTTGGATATCACATCTCATGCTAAAGGAAGGGTCTCAGGTTTGATAGAAGCAAAGGTTTGGAATGGGAAGGAGTTGGATATCACGTCTCATGTTATAGGAAGGGTCTCAGTATTGGAATGGGAAGGAGTTGGATATCACATCTCATGCTAAAGGAAGGGTCTCAGGTTTGATAGAAGCAAAGGTTTGGAATGGGAAGGAGTTGGATATCACGTCTCATGTTATAGGAAGGGTCTCAGTATTGGAATGGGAAGGAGTTGGATATCACATCTCATGCTAAAGGAAGGGTCTCAGGTTTGATAGAAGCAAAGGTTTGGAATGGGAAGGAGTTGGATATCACGTCTCATGTTATAGGAAGGGTCTCAGTATTGGAATGGGAAGGAGTTGGATATCACATCTCATGCTAAAGGAAGGGTCTCAGGTTTGATAGAAGCAAAGGTTTGGAATGGGAAGGAGTTGGATATCACATCTCATGCTAAAGGAAGGGTCTCAGGAATGGCATGGGAAGGACTTGGATATCACATCTCATGTTATTGGAAGGGTCTCAGGTTTGGTATTAGCAGCATTGAGATAGCACATCTCATGGTATAGGAAGGGTCTCAGGATTGGAATGGGAAGGAGTTGGATATCCCTTCTCATGCTATAGGAAGGGTCTCAGGTTGGAATGGGAAAGAGTTGGATATCACATCTCATTATAGGAAGGGTCTCAGGATTTGACTGGGAAGGATTTGGATATCACATCTCTTGCTATAGGAAGGTCTCAGGTTTTTTATTAGAAACATTGAGATATCACATCTCATGCTATAGGAAGGGTTTCAGGATTGGAATGGGAAGGATTTGGAAATCACATCTCATGCTAAAGGAAGGGTCTCAGGTTTGGAAGGGGAAGGATTTGGATATCATATCTCATGTTATAGGACTGGTCCCAGGTTTGGTATTAGAAGCATTGAGATATCACATCTCATGCTATAGGAAGGAACTCAGGATTGAAATGGGAAGGAGTTGGAAATCACATCTCATGCAATAGGAAGGGTCATCAGGTTTGGTATAAGCATTGAGATATCACATCTTTGCTATCGGAAGGGTCTCAGGATAGGAATGGGAAGGACTTATATATCACATCTCATACTATAGGGAGGGTCTCAGTTTTGATATTAGAAGCATTGAGGTATCATATCTCATGCTATCGGAATGGTCTCAGGATTGGAATGGGATGGAGTTGGATATCACATCTCAAGCTATCTCAGGATTGGCATGGGAAGGAGTTTGATATCACATCTCAAGCTATAGGAAAGGTCTCAGGTTTGGAAGGGGAAGGATTAGGATCTCACATCTCATGTTTTAGGACGGGTCTCAGGTTTGGTATTAGAAGCATTGAGATATCACATCTCATGGTATAGGAAGGGTCTCAGGATTGGAATCGGAAGGAGTTGGATATCACATCTCAAGCTATCTCAGGATTGGAATGGGAAGGAGTTTGATATCACACCTCAAGCTATAGGAAGGGTCTCAGGTTTGGAAAGGGAAGGATCTGGATTTCACATCTCATGTTATAGGATGGTTCTCATGTTTGGTTTTCGAAGCATTGAGATATCACATCTCATGCTATCGGAAGGGTCTCAGGTTTAGAAAGGGAAGGATTTGGATTTCACATGTTATAGGATGGTTCTCAGGTTTGGTTTTAGAAGCATTAATATATAACATCTCATGCTATAGGAAGGGCCTCAGGTTTGGAATGGGAAGGAGTTGGATATCACATTTCATGTTAGAGGAAGGATCTCAGGTTTGGTATTAGAGGCATTGAGATATCACATCTCATGCTATAGGAAGGGTCTCAGGATTGGAATCGGAAGGAGTTGGATATCACATCTCATGCTATAGGAAGGGTCTCAGGTTTGGTATAAGCATTGAGATATCACATCTCAAGCTATAGGAAGGGTCTCAGGATTGGAATGGGAAGGAGTTGGATATCACATCTCATGTTATAGGAAGGATCTCAGGTTTGGTATTAGAAGCATTGAGACATCACATCTCATGCTATAGGAAGGGTCTCAGGATTGGAATGGGAAGGAGTTTGATATCACATCTCATGCCATAGTATGGGTCTCAGGTTTGGTAGAAGCATTGGGATATCACATCTCATGCTATCGGAAGGGTATCAGAATTGGATTTGGAAGGAGTTGGATATCCCATCTCATGCTATAGGAAGGGTCTCAGGTTGAAATGGGAAGGAGTTGGATATCACATCTCATGTTATAGGAAGGGTCTCAGGATTGGTATTAGAGGCATTGAGATATCACATCTCATGCTATCAGAAGGGTCTCAGAATTGGAATGGGAAGGAGTTGGATATCACATCTCATGTTATAGGAAAGATATCAGGTTTGGTATTAGAAGCATTGAGACATCACATCTCATGTTATACGAAGGGTCTCAGGATTGGAATGGGAAGAAGTTGGATATCACATCTCATGCTATAGGAAGGGTCTCAGGATTGGAATGGGAAGGAGTTGGATATCACATCTCAAGCTATAGGAAGGGTCACAGGTTTGGTATAAGCATTGAGATATCACATCTCATGCTATAGGAAGGGTCTCAGAATTGGAATGGGAAGGAGTTGGATATCACATCTCATGTTATAGGAAAGATCTCAGGTTTGGTATTAGAAGCATTGAGACATCAAATCTCATGTTATAGGAAGGGTCTCAGGATTGGAATGGGAAGAAGTTGGATATCACATCTCATGCTATAGGAAGGGTCTCAGGTTTGGTATAAGCATTGAGACATCACATCTCATGCTATAGGAAGGGTCTCAGAATTGGAATGGGAAGGAGTTGGATATCACATCTCATGTTATAGGAAAGATCTCAGGTTTGGTATTAGAAGCATTGAGACATCACATCTCATGTTATAGGAATGGTCTCAGGATTGGAATGGGAAGGAGTTGGATATTACATTCTTGCTATAGGAAGGGTCTCATGTTTGGAATGGGAAGGAGTTGGATATCACATATGCTATAGGAAGGGTCTCAGGTTTGGAACGGGAAGGAGTTGGATATCACATCTCATGCTATAGGAAGGGTCTCAGGATTGGAATGGGAAGGAGTCGGATATCACATCTCAAGCTATAGGAAGGGTCTCAGGTTTGGTATAAGCATTGAGATATCACATCTCATGCTATAGGAAGGGTCTCAGAATTGGAATGGGAAGGAGTTGGATATCACATCTCATGTTATAGGAAAGATCTCAGGTTTGGTATTAGAAGCATTGAGACATCACATCTCATGTTATAGGAAGGGTCTCAGGATTGGAATGGGAAGAAGTTGGATATCACATCTCATGCTATAGGAAGGGTCTCAGGTTTGGTATAAGCATTGAGATATCACATCTCATGCTATAGGAAGGGTCTCAGGATTGGAATGGGAAGGAGTTGTATATGACATCTCATGCCATAGGAAGGGTCTCGGGTTTGGTATAAGCATTGAGATATCACATCACATGCTATAGGAAGGGTCTCAGGATTGGAATGGGAAGGACTTGGATATCACATCTCATGCTATAGGCAGGGTCTCAGGTTTGGAAAGGGAAGGAGTTGGATATCACATTTCATGTTAGAGGTAGGATCTCAGGTTTGGTATTAGAGGCATTGAGATATCACATCTCATGCTATCAGAAGGGTCTCAGGATTGGAATGGGAAGGAGTTGGATATCACATCTCATGCTAAAGGGAGGGTCTCAGGTTTGGAAGGGGAAGGATTTGGATATCACATCTCATGTTATAGGAAGGATCTCAGGTTTGGTATTAGAAGCATTGAGATATCACATCTCATGCTATCGTAAGTATCTCAGGTTTGGTATTAGAGGCATTGAGATATCACATCTCATGCTATCATAAGGGTCTCAGGATTGGAATGGGAAGGAGTTGGATAGCACATCTCATGCTAAAGGGAGGGTCTCAGGTTTGGAAGGGGAAGGATTTGGATATCACATCACATGTTATAGGAAGGATCTCAGGTTTGGTATTAGAAGCATTGAGATATCACATCTCATGCTATCGGAAGGGTCTCAGGATTGGAATCGGAAGGAGTTGGATATCACATCTCATGCTATAGGAAGGGTCTCAGGTTTGGAACGGGAAGGAGTTGGATATCACATCTCATGTTATAGGAAGAGTCTCAGGTTTGGTATAAGCATTGAGATATCACATCTCTGCAATCGGAAGTGTCTCAGAATTGGGATGGGAAGGAGTTGGATATCACATCTCATGCTATAGGAAGGGTCTCAGGTTTGGAAGGGGAAGGAGTTGGATATCCCATCTCATGTTATAGGACTGGTCTCAGGTTTGGTATTAGAAGCATTGAGATGTCACATCTCATGCTATAGGAATGGTCTCAGGATTGGAATGGGAAGGAGTTGGATATTGCATTCTTGCTATAGGAAGGGTCTCATGTGTGGAATGGGAAGGAGTTGGATATCACATATGCTATAGGAAGGGTCTCAGGTTTGGAACGGGAAGGAGTTGGATATCACATCTCATGTTATAGGAAGGGTCTCAGGTTTGGTATAAGCATTGAGATATCACATCTCTGCTATCGGAAGTGTCTCAGGATTGGAATGGGAAGGAGTTGGATATCCCATCTCATGTTATAGGACGGGTCTCAGGTTTGTTATTAGAATCATTGAGATATCATATTGCATGCTGTAGGAAGGGTCTAAGGATTGGAATGGGAAGGACTTGGATATCACATCTCATGCTATAGGTAGGCTCTCAGGTTTGGAAAGGAAAGGAGTTGGATATCACATTTCATGTTAGAGGAAGGATCTCAGGTTTGGTATTAGAGGCATTGAGATATCACATCTCATGCTATAGGAAGGGTCTCAGGATTGGAATCGGAAGAAGTTGGATATCACATCTCATGCTATAGGAAGGGTCTCAGGTTTGGTATAAGCATTGAGATATCACATCTCATGCTATAGGAAGGGTCTCAGGATTGGAATTGGAAGGAGTTGGATATCACATCTCATGTTATAGGAAGGATCTCAGGTTTGGTATTAGAAGCATTGAGACATCACATCTCATGCTATAGGAAGGGTCTCAGGATTGGAATGGGAAGGAGTTTGATATCACATCTCATGCCATAGTATGGGTCTCAGGTTTGGTAAAAGCATTGGGATATCACATCTCATGCTATCGGAAGGGTATCAGAATTGGATTTGGAAGGAGTTGGATATCCCATCTCATGCTATAGGAAGGGTCTCAGGTTGAAATGGGAAGGAGTTGGATATCATATCTCATGCTATAGGAAGGGTCTCAGGATTGGTATTAGAGGCATTGAGATATCACATCTCATGCTATCAGAAGGGTCTCAGAATTGGAATGGGAAGGAGTTGGATATCACATCTCATGTTATAGGAAAGATCTCAGGTTTGGTATTAGAAGCATTGAGACATCACATCTCATGTTATAGGAAGGGTCTCAGGATTGGAATGGGAAGAAGTTGGATATCACATCTCATGCTATAGGAAGGGTCTCAGGATTGGAATGGGAAGGAGTTGGATATCACATCTCAAGCTATAGGAAGGGTCTCAGGTTTGGTATAAGCATTGAGATATCACATCTCATGCTATAGGAAGGGTCTCAGAATTGGAATGGGAAGGAGTTGGATATCACATCTCATGTTATAGGAAAGATCTCAGGTTTGGTATTAGAAGCATTGAGACATCACATCTCATGTTATAGGAAGGGTCTCAGGATTGGAATGGGAAGAAGTTGGATATCACATCTCATGCTATAGGAAGGGTCTCAGGTTTGGTATAAGCATTGAGATATCACATCTCATGCTATAGGAAGGGTCTCAGGATTGGAATGGGAAGGAGTTGTATATGACATCTCATGCCATAGGAAGGGTCTCGGGTTTGGTATAAGCATTGAGATATCACATCACATGCTATAGGAAGGGTCTCAGGATTGGAATGGGAAGGACTTGGATATCACATCTCATGCTATAGGCAGGGTCTCAGGTTTGGAAAGGGAAGGAGTTGGATATCACATTTCATGTTAGAGGTAGGATCTCAGGTTTGGTATTAGAGGCATTGAGATATCACATCTCATGCTATCAGAAGGGTCTCAGGATTGGAATGGGAAGGAGTTGGATATCACATCTCATGCTAAAGGGAGGGTCTCAGGTTTGGAAGGGGAAGGATTTGGATATCACATCTCATGTTATAGGAAGGATCTCAGGTTTGGTATTAGAAGCATTGAGATATCACATGTCATGCTATCGGAAGTATCTCAGGTTTGGTATTAGAGGCATTGAGATATCACATCTCATGCTATCATAAGGGTCTCAGGATTGGAATGGGAAGGAGTTGGATAGCACATCCCATGCTAAAGGGAGGGTCTCAGGTTTGGAAGGGGAAGGATTTGGATATCACATCACATGTTATAGGAAGGATCTCAGGTTTGGTATTAGAAGCATTGAGATATCACATCTCATGCTATCGGAAGGGTCTCAGGATTGGAATCGGAAGGAGTTGGATATCACATCTCATGCTATAGGAAGGGTCTCAGGTTTGGAACGGGAAGGAGTTGGATATCACATCTCATGTTATAGGAAGAGTCTCAGGTTTGGTATAAGCATTGAGATATCACATCTCTGCAATTGGAAGTGTCTCAGAATTGGGATGGGAATTAGTTGGATATCACATCTCATGCTATAGGAAGGGTCTCAGGTTTGGAAGGGGAAGGAGTTGGATATCCCATCTCATGTTATAGGACTGGTCTCAGGTTTGGTATTAGAAGCATTGAGATGTCACATCTCATGCTATAGGAATGGTCTCAGGATTGGAATGGGAAGGAGTTGGATATTACATTCTTGCTATAGGAAGGGTCTCATGTGTGGAATGGGAAGGAGTTGGATATCACATATGCTATAGGAAGGGTCTCAGGTTTGGAACGGGAAGGAGTTGGATATCACATCTCATGTTATAGGAAGGGTCTCAGGTTTGGTATAAGCATTGAGATATCACATCTCTGCTATCGGAAGTGTCTCAGGATTGGAATGGGAAGGAGTTGGATATCCCATCTCATGTTATAGGACGGGTCTCAGGTTTGTTATTAGAATCATTGAGATATCATATTGCATGCTGTAGGAAGGGTCTAAGGATTGGAATGGGAAGGACTTGGATATCACATCTCATGCTATAGGTAGGCTCTCAGGTTTGGAAAGGAAAGGAGTTGGATATCACATTTCATGTTAGAGGAAGGATCTCAGGTTTGGTATTAGAGGCATTGAGATATCACATCTCATGCTATAGGAAGGGTCTCAGGATTGGAATCGGAAGAAGTTGGATATCACATCTCATGCTATAGGAAGGGTCTCAGGTTTGGTATAAGCATTGAGATATCACATCTCATGCTATAGGAAGGGTCTCAGGATTGGAATTGGAAGGAGTTGGATATCACATCTCATGTTATAGGAAGGATCTCAGGTTTGGTATTAGAAGCATTGAGACATCACATCTCATGCTATAGGAAGGGTCTCAGGATTGGAATGGGAAGGAGTTTGATATCACATCTCATGCCATAGTATGGGTCTCAGGTTTGGTAAAAGCATTGGGATATCACATCTCATGCTATCGGAAGGGTATCAGAATTGGATCTGGAAGGAGTTGGATATCCCATCTCATGCTATAGGAAGGGTCTCAGGTTGAAATGGGAAGGAGTTGGATATCACATCTCATGCTATAGGAAGGGTCTCAGGATTGGTATTAGAGGCATTGAGATATCACATCTCATGCTATCAGAAGGGTCTCAGAATTGGAATGGGAAGGAGTTGGATATCACATCTCATGTTATAGGAAAGATCTCAGGTTTGGTATTAGAAGCATTGAGACATCACATCTCATGTTATAGGAAGGGTCTCAGGATTGGAATGGGAAGAAGTTGGATATCACATCTCATGCTATAGGAAGGGTCTCAGGATTGGAATGGGAAGGAGTTGGATATCACATCTCAAGCTATAGGAAGGGTCTCAGGTTTGGTATAAGCATTGAGATATCACATCTCATGCTATAGGAAGGGTCTCAGAATTGGAATGAGAAGGAGTTGGATATCACATCTCATGTTATAGGAAAGATCTCAGGTTTGGTATTAGAAGCATTGAGACATCACATCTCATGTTATAGGAAGGGTCTCAGGATTGGAATGGGAAGAAGTTGGATATCACATCTCATGCTATAGGAAGGGTCTCAGGTTTGGTATAAGCATTGAGATATCACATCTCATGCTATAGGAAGGGTCTCAGGATTGGAATGGGAAGGAGTTGTATATGACATCTCATGCCATAGGAAGGGTCTCGGGTTTGGTATAAGCATTGAGATATCACATCACATGCTATAGGAAGGGTCTCAGGATTGGAATGGGAAGGACTTGGATATCACATCTCATGCTATAGGCAGGGTCTCAGGTTTGGAAAGGGAAGGAGTTGGATATCACATTTCATGTTAGAGGTAGGATCTCAGGTTTGGTATTAGAGGCATTGAGATATCACATCTCATGCTATCAGAAGGGTCTCAGGATTGGAATGGGAAGGAGTTGGATATCACATCTCATGCTAAAGGGAGGGTCTCAGGTTTGGAAGGGGAAGGATTTGGATATCACATCTCATGTTATAGGAAGGATCTCAGGTTTGGTATTAGAAGCATTGAGATATCACATGTCATGCTATCGGAAGTATCTCAGGTTTGGTATTAGAGGCATTGAGATATCACATCTCATGCTATCATAAGGGTCTCAGGATTGGAATGGGAAGGAGTTGGATAGCACATCCCATGCTAAAGGGAGGGTCTCAGGTTTGGAAGGGGAAGGATTTGGATATCACATCACATGTTATAGGAAGGATCTCAGGTTTGGTATTAGAAGCATTGAGATATCACATCTCATGCTATCGGAAGGGTCTCAGGATTGGAATCGGAAGGAGTTGGATATCACATCTCATGCTATAGGAAGGGTCTCAGGTTTGGAACGGGAAGGAGTTGGATATCACATCTCATGTTATAGGAAGAGTCTCAGGTTTGGTATAAGCATTGAGATATCACATCTCTGCAATCGGAAGTGTCTCAGAATTGGGATGGGAAGGAGTTGGATATCACATCTCATGCTATAGGAAGGGTCTCAGGTTTGGAAGGGGAAGGAGTTGGATATCCCATCTCATGTTATAGGACTGGTCTCAGGTTTGGTATTAGAAGCATTGAGATGTCACATCTCATGCTATAGGAATGGTCTCAGGATTGGAATGGGAAGGAGTTGGATATTACATTCTTGCTATAGGAAGGGTCTCATGTGTGGAATGGGAAGGAGTTGGATATCACATATGCTATAGGAAGGGTCTCAGGTTTGGAACGGGAAGGAGTTGGATATCACATCTCATGTTATAGGAAGGGTCTCAGGTTTGGTATAAGCATTGAGATATCACATCTCTGCTATCGGAAGTGTCTCAGGATTGGAATGGGAAGGAGTTGGATATCCCATCTCATGTTATAGGACGGGTCTCAGGTTTGTTATTAGAATCATTGAGATATCATATTGCATGCTGTAGGAAGGGTCTAAGGATTGGAATGGGAAGGACTTGGATATCACATCTCATGCTATAGGTAGGCTCTCAGGTTTAGAAAGGAAAGGAGTTGGATATCACATTTCATGTTAGAGGAAGGATCTCAGGTTTGGTATTAGAGGCATTGAGATATCACATCTCATGCTATAGGAAGGGTCTCAGGATTGGAATCGGAAGAAGTTGGATATCACATCTCATGCTATAGGAAGGGTCTCAGGTTTGGTATAAGCATTGAGATATCATATCTCATGCTATAGGAAGGGTCTCAGGATTGGAATTGGAAGGAGTTGGATATCACATCTCATGTTATAGGAAGGATCTCAGGTTTGGTATTAGAAGCATTGAGACATCACATCTCATGCTATAGGAAGGGTGTCAGGATTGGAATGGGAAGGAGTTTGATATCACATCTCATGCCATAGTATGGGTCTCAGGTTTGGTAAAAGCATTGGGATATCACATCTCATGCTATCGGAAGGGTATCAGAATTGGATTTGGAAGGAGTTGGATATCCCATCTCATGCTATAGGAAGGGTCTCAGGTTGAAATGGGAAGGAGTTGGATATCACATCTCATGCTATAGGAAGGGTCTCAGGATTGGTATTAGAGGCATTGAGATATCACATCTCATGCTATCAGAAGGGTCTCAGAATTGGAATGGGAAGGAGTTGGATATCACATCTCATGTTATAGGAAAGATTTCAGGTTTGGTATTAGAAGCATTGAGACATCACATCTCATGTTATAGGAAGGGTCTCAGGATTGGAATGGGAAGAAGTTGGATATCACATCTCATGCTATAGGAAGGGTCTCAGGATTGGAATGGGAAGGAGTTGGATATCACATCTCAAGCTATAGGAAGGGTCTCAGGTTTGGTATAAGCATTGAGATATCACATCTCATGCTATAGGAAGGGTCTCAGAATTGGAATGGGAAGGAGTTGGATATCACATCTCATGTTATAGGAAAGATCTCAGGTTTGGTATTAGAAGCATTGAGACATCACATCTCATGTTATAGGAAGGGTCTCAGGATTGGAATGGGAAGAAGTTGGATATCACATCTCATGCTATAGGAAGGGTCTCAGGTTTGGTATAAGCATTGAGATATCACATCTCATGCTATAGGAAGGGTCTCAGGATTGGAATGGGAAGGAGTTGTATATGACATCTCATGCCATAGGAAGGGTCTCGGGTTTGGTATAAGCATTGAGATATCACATCACATGCTATAGGAAGGGTCTCAGGATTGGAATGGGAAGGACTTGGATATCACATCTCATGCTATAGGCAGGGTCTCAGGTTTGGAAAGGGAAGGAGTTGGATATCACATTTCATGTTAGAGGTAGGATCTCAGGTTTGGTATTAGAGGCATTGAGATATCACATCTCATGCTATCAGAAGGGTCTCAGGATTGGAATGGGAAGGAGTTGGATATCACATCTCATGCTAAAGGGAGGGTCTCAGGTTTGGAAGGGGAAGGATTTGGATATCACATCTCATGTTATAGGAAGGATCTCAGGTTTGGCATTAGAAGCATTGAGATATCACATGTCATGCTATCGGAAGTATCTCAGGTTTGGTATTAGAGGCATTGAGATATCACATCTCATGCTATCATAAGGGTCTCAGGATTGGAATGGGAAGGAGTTGGATAGCACATCCCATGCTAAAGGGAGGGTCTCAGGTTTGGAAGGGGAAGGATTTGGATATCACATCACATGTTATAGGGAGGATCTCAGGTTTGGTATTAGAAGCATTGAGATATCACATCTCATGCTATCGGAAGGGTCTCAGGATTGGAATCGGAAGGAGTTGGATATCACATCTCATGCTATAGGAAGGGTCTCAGGTTTGGAACGGGAAGGAGTTGGATATCACATCTCATGTTATAGGAAGAGTCTCAGGTTTGGTATAAGCATTGAGATATCACATCTCTGCAATCGGAAGTGTCTCAGGATTTGGATGGGAAGGAGTTGGATATCACATCTCATGCTATAGGAAGGGTCTCAGGTTTGGAAGGGGAAGGAGTTGGATATCCCATCTCATGTTAGTAGGACTGGTCTCAGGTTTGGTATTAGAAGCATTGAGATATCACATCTCATGCTATAGGAATGGTCTCAGGATTGGAATGGGAAGGAGTTGGATATTACATTCTTGCTATAGGAAGGGTCTCATGTGTGGAATGGGAAGGAGTTGGATATCACATATGCTATAGGAAGGGTCTCAGGTTTGGAACGGGAAGGAGTTGGATATCACATCTCATGTTATAGGAAGGGTCTCAGGTTTGGTATAAGCATTGAGATATCACATCTCTGCTATCGGAAGTGTCTCAGGATTGGAATGGGAAGGAGTTGGATATCCCATCTCATGTTATAGGACGGGTCTCAGGTTTGTTATTAGAATCATTGAGATATCATATTGCATGCTGTAGGAAGGGTCTAAGGATTGGAATGGGAAGGACTTGGATATCACATCTCATGCTATAGGTAGGCTCTCAGCTTTGGAAAGGAAATGAGTTGGATATCACATTTCATGTTAGAGGAAGGATCTCAGGTTTGGTATTAGAGGCATTGAGATATCACATCTCATGCTATAGGAAGGGTCTCAGGATTGGAATCGGAAGGAGTTGGATATCACATCTCATGCTATAGGAAGGGTCTCAGGTTTGGTATAAGCATTGAGATATCACATCTCATGCTATAGGAAGGGTCTCAGGATTGGAATGGGAAGGAGTTGGATATCACATCTCATGTTATAGGAAGGATCTCAGGTTTGGTATTAGAAGCATTGAGACATCACATCTCATGCTATAGGAAGGGTCTCAGGATTGGAATGGGAAGGAGTTTGATATCACATCTCATGCCATAGTATGGGTCTCAGGTTTGGTAGAAGCATTGGGATGTCACATCTCATGCTATCGGAAGGGTATCAGAATTGGATTTGGAAGGAGTTGGATATCCCATCTCATGCTATAGGAAGGGTCTCAGGTTGAAATGGGAAGGAGTTGGATATCACATCTCATGTTATAGGAAGGGTCTCAGGATTGGTATTAGAGGCATTGAGATATCACATCTCATGCTATCAGAAGGGTCTCAGGATTGGAATGGGAAGGAGTTGGATATCACATCTCATGCTAAAGAGAGGGTCTCAGGTTTGGAAGGGGAAGGATTTGGATATCACATCTCATGTTATAGGAAGGATATCAGGTTTGGTATTAGAAGCATTGAGATATCACATCTCATGCTATCGGAAGGATCTCAGGTTTGGTATTAGAACCATTGAGATATCACATATCATGCTATCAGAAGGGTCTCAGGATTGGAAAGGGAAGGAGTTGGATATCACATCTCATGCTAAAGGGAGGGTCTCAGGTTTGGAAGGGGAAGGATTTGGATATCACATCTCATGTTATCGGAAGGATCTCAGGTTTGGTATTAGAAGTATTGAGATATCACATCTCATGCTATAGGAAGGGTCTCGGGATTGGAATGGGAAGGAGTTGGATATCACATCTCCTGCTAAAGGAAGGGTCTCAGGTTTGGTAGAAGCATTGAGATATCACATCTCATGCTATCGGAAATGTCTCAGGATTGGCATGGGAAGGAGCTGGATATCACATCTCATGCTAAAGGAAGGGTCTCAGGTTTGGAACGGGAAGGAGTTGGATATCACATCTCATGTTATAGGAAGGGTCTCAGGTATGGTATAAGCATTGAGATATCATATCTCTGCTATCGGAAGTGTCTCAGGATTGGAATGGGAAGGAGTTGGATATCCCATCTCATGTTATAGGACTGGTCTCAGGTTTGTTATTAGAATCATTGAGATATCATATTGCATGCTGTAGGAAGGGTCTAAGTATTGGAATGGGAAGGACTTGGATATCACATCTCATGCTATAGATAGGCTCTCAGGTTTGGAAAGGGAAGGAGTTGGATATCACATTTCATGTTAGAGGAAGGATCTCAGGTTTGGTATTAGAGGCATTGAGATATCACATCTCATGCTATAGGAAGGGTCTCAGGATTGGAATGGGAAGGAGTTGTATATGACATCTCATGCCATAGGAAGGGTCTCGGGTTTGGTATAAGCATTGAGATATCACATCACATGCTATAGGAAGGGTCTCAGGATAGGAATGGGAAGGACTTGGATATCACATCTCATGCTATAGGCAGGGTCTCAGGTTTGGAAAGGCAAGGAGTTGGATATCACATTTCATGTTAGAGGTAGGATCTCAGGTTTGGTATTAGAGGCATTGAGATATCACATCTCATGCTATCAGAAGGGTCTCAGGATTGGAATGGGAAGGAGTTGGATATCACATCTCATGCTAAAGGGAGGGTCTCAGGTTTGGAAGGGGAAGGATTTGGATATCACATCTCATGTTATAGGAAGGATCTCAGGTTTGGTATTAGAAGCATTGAGATATCACATCTCATGATATCGGAAGTATCTCAGGTTTGGTATTAGAGGCATTGAGATATCACATCTCATGCTATCATAAGGGTCTCAGGATTGGAATGGGAAGGAGTTGGATAGCACATCCCATGCTAAAGGGAGGGTCTCAGGTTTGGAAGGGGAAGGATTTGGATATCACATCACATGTTATAGGAAGGATCTCAGGTTTGGTATTAGAAGCATTGAGATATCACATCTCATGCTATCGGAAGGGTCTCAGGATTGGAATCGGAAGGAGTTGGATATCACATCTCATGCTATAGGAAGGGTCTCAGGTTTGGAACGGGAAGGAGTTGGATATCACATCTCATGTTATAGGCAGAGTCTCAGGTTTGGTATAAGCATTGAGATATCACATCTCTGCAATCGGAAGTGTCTCAGGATTGGGATGGGAAGGAGTTGGATATCACATCTCATGCTATAGGAAGGGTCTCAGGTTTGGAAGGGGAAGGAGTTGGATATCCCATCTCATGTTATAGGACTGGTCTCAGGTTTGGTATTAGAAGCATTGAGATATCACATCTCATGCTATAGGAATGGTCTCAGGATTGGAATGGGAAGGAGTTGGATATTACATTCTTGCTATAGGAAGGGTCTCATGTGTGGAATGGGAAGGAGTTGGATATCACATATGCTATAGGAAGGGTCTCAGGTTTGGAACGGGAAGGAGTTGGATATCACATCTCATGTTATAGGAAGGGTCTCAGGTTTGGTAAAAGCATTGAGATATCACATCTCTGCTATCGGAAGTGTCTCAGGATTGGAATGGGAAGGAGTTGGATATCCCATCTCATGTTATAGGACGGGTCTCAGGTTTGTTATTAGAATCATTGAGATATCATATTGCATGCTGTAGGAAGGGTCTAAGGATTGGAATGGGAAGGACTTGGATATCACATCTCATGCTATAGGTAGGCTCTCAGGTTTGGAAAGGAAAGGAGTTGGATATCACATTTCATGTTAGAGGAAGGATCTCAGGTTTGGTATTAGAGGCATTGAGATATCACATCTCATGCTATAGGAAGGGTCTCAGGATTGGAATGGGAAGGAGTTGGATATCACATCTCATGTTATAGGAAGGATCTCAGGTTTGGTATTAGAAGCATTGAGACATCACATATCATGCTATAGGAAGGGTCTCAGGATTGGAATGGGAAGGAGTTTGATATCACATCTCATGCCATAGTATGGGTCTCAGGTTTGGTAGAAGCATTGGGATGTCACATCTCATGCTATCGGAAGGGTATCAGAATTGGATTTGGAAGGAGTTGGATATCCCATCTCATGCTATAGGAAGGGTCTCAGGTTGAAATGGGAAGGAGTTGGATATCACATCTCATGTTATAGGAAGGGTCTCAGGATTGGTATTAGAGGCATTGAGATATCACATCTCATGCTATCAGAAGGGTCTCAGGATTGGAATGGGAAGGAGTTGGATATCACATCTCATGCTAAAGGGAGGGTCTCAGGTTTGGAAGGGGAAGGATTTGGATATCACATCTCATGTTATAGGAAGGATATCAGGTTTGGTATTAGAAGCATTGAGATATCACATCTCATGCTATCGGAAGGATCTCAGGTTTGGTATTAGAACCATTGAGATATCACATCTCATGCTATCAGAAGGGTCTCAGGATTGGAAAGGGAAGGAGTTGGATATCACATCCCATGCTAAAGGGAGGGTCTCAAGTTTGGAAGGGGAAGGATTTGGATATCACATCTCATGTTATCGGAAGGATCTCAGGTTTGGTATTAGAAGTATTGAGATATCACATCTCATGCTATAGGAAGGGTCTCGGGATTGGAATGGGAAGGAGTTGGATATCACATCTCATGCTAAAGGAAGGGTCTCAGGTTTGGTAGAAGCATTGAGATATCACATCTCATGCTATCGGAAATGTCTCAGGATTGGAATGGGAAGGAGCTGGATGTCACATCTCATACTAAAGGAAGGGTCTCAGGTTTGGAACGGGAAGGAGTTGGATATCACATCTCATGTTATAGGAAGGGTCTCAGGTTTGGTACAAGCATTGAGATATCATATCTCTGCTATCGGAAGTGTCTCAAGATTGGAATGGGAAGGAGTTGGATATCCCATCTCATGTTATAGGACTGGTCTCAGGTTTGTTATTAGAATCATTGAGATATCATATTGCATGCTGTAGGAAGGGTCTAAGTATTGGAATGGGAAGGACTTGGATATCACATCTCATGCTATAGATAGGCTCTCAGGTTTGGAAAGGGAAGGAGTTGGATATCACATTTCATGTTAGAGGAAGGATCTCAGGTTTGGTATTAGAGGCATTGAGATATCACATCTCATGCTATAGGAAGGGTCTCAGGATTGGAATGGGAAGGAGTTGGATATCACATCTCATGCTATAGGACGGGTCTCAGGTTTGGTATAAGCATTGAGATATCACATCTCTGCAATCGAAAGGGTCTCAGGATTGGAATGGGAAGGAGTTGGATATCCCATCTCATGTTATAGGAAGAGTCTCAGGTTTGGTATTAGAATCATTGAGATATCACATCTCATGCTATAGGAAGTGTCTCAGGATTGGAATGGGAAGGACTTGGATATCACATCTCATGCTATAGGGAGGGTCTCAGGATTGGAATGGGAAGGAGTTGGATATCACATCTCATGCTATAGGAAGGGTCTCAGGTTTGGTATAAGCAGTGAGATATCACATCTCATGCTATAGGAAGTGTCTCAGGATTGGAATGGGAAGGAGTTGGATATCACATCTCATGTTATAGGAAGGATCTCAGGTTTGGTATAAGCATTGAGATATCACATCTCTGCTATCGGAAGGGTCTCAGGATTGGAATGGGAAGGAGTTGGATATCCCATCTCATGTTATAGGTGGAGTCTCAGGTTTGGTATTAGAAGCATTGCGATATCACATCTCATGCTATAGGAAGTGTCTCAGGATTGGAATGGGAAGGACTTGGATATCACATCTCATGCTATAGGGAGGGTCTCAAGTTTGATATTAGAAGCATTGAGATATCACATCTCATGCTATAGGAAGGGTCTCAGGATTGGAATGGGAAGGAGTTGGATATCACATCTCATGCTATAGGAAGGGTCTCAGGTTTGGTATAAGCAGTGAGATATCACATCTCATGCTATAGGAAGTGTCTCAGGATTGGAATGGGAAGGAGTTGGATATTCCCATCTCATGTTATAGGAAGGGTCTCAGGTTTGGTATTAGAAGCATTGAGATATCACATCTCATGCTATGGGAAGGGTCTCAGGATTGGAATGGGAAGGACTTGGATATCACATCTCATGCTATAGGGAGGGTCTCAAGTTTGATATTAGAAGCATTGAGATATCACATCTCATGATATCGGAAGGGTCTCAGGATTGGAATGGGAAGGAGTTGGATATCACATCTCATGATAAAGGAAGGGTCTTAGGTTTGGAAGGGGAAGGATTTGGATATCACATCTCATGTTATAGGACGGGTCTCAGGTTTGGTATTAGAAGCATTGAGATATCAAGTCTCATGGTATAGGAAGGGTCTCAGAATTGGAATGGGAAGGAGTTGGATATCACATCTCAAGCTATAGGAAGGGTCTCAGGATTGGAATGGGAAGGAGTTGGATATCACATCTCATGCTATCGGAAGGGTATCAGAATTGGATTTGGAAGGAGTTGGATATCCCATCTCATGCTATAAGAAGGGTCTCAGGTTGGAATGGGAAGGAGTTGGATATCACATCTCATTGCTAAGACGGATTTCTGAACTCTGTCCTGGTGGCGCAGAAGTTCAGAAGGCCAACCTAATTACTTGGAACAGGGTAACCTCTGGACGAGCCAGACCAATCAAGGTAGCGATCGCGGCGGTCAAGACTAGGTCTCAAGAGGGGTGACGGTGACTGAAAGCCCGCAATGAGCACACAAAGCAAGATCACTTACAAACTACTCCAAACAGTTGTTATATTAAAAATATATACACATTTATTTCAAGGCCTTTAAAACAATGACCGTAGCGAGAAAATCACAATATAACTATATTAAACCAACACATACCATATCAACACAATATATATACAAATACGACAGTCTCAAGCGTTATATGCACGAAATGGGTAGTCCACCTAAAAGGGAAGGAAGACAGGCAGTGCGAAATAATGCTTAGACCCAGTTCGCCTTCAGAGGCACCTAACTAGATGGAAGTCCGAGCCCTGCGAAGAGTGGAGCCTTGTGCTCAAAAGTACCTGCACGCGCTGGTGCCAACGGGCAAAAGGAGAAGCTCTTCGAGGGAAATCAGGCAGTTCAGTTTAGTGCACAAAAGAAGAACAAGTTCTGCGACTCAAGCGCAGCCTCCACAGTGGGCAGAAGCAGAGCGCGAGTACGGAAAAGGGTTGCTGTTTTACACAGCGGGGAAAAGCAATGGGCTCCTGCAGGAGGGCGACCAGATCCTAGCTATGCTACTCACCGGTCCCCGATGCAAGCAGACCCAGGCTTCTCCGCGTCAGTTTCTGCAGCTGGCAGGTTCAGAAGAGCAGGGAACGCCTCGTCGTCGTGTTGAGTAAAAAAGACGTCCCAATCGAAGAAACCTGCACAGTTTGTTACCACAGCAGGGCAACGGAGCGGCCGTGTGTATCTGAGCCAAATGTACACTACTCACTCCCGACTTGGGAACGCCAAGTGTACGAAGCATGTGAGAGTGACAAGGACTTGAAATACTACACAACCTGGCGGCGGTTACAGAGCAAGACTCCCGTGTAAACTGGTCAGTCAGCTGGATGGCCCAGAGACACTTCCGAAGGCTTACTGGCAGGAGATGGTGAAGATGCCGAGAATAGCTGTTCCCGCTATTCCAAAGGGTCGAAGTACCAGTACAGGCCTTCTGGTTCGATCAAAGGTGAAAAGGGTTTCACAAGACGACATCAGTGCAGAGGAGAAGTCCTTCAGCGGGTCACCAGCGATTCCTCGGTTCAGCCTCTTGGTTGCAGGATACTTGGCTCCTGTATTCCTTTGTTCGTGAGAACTCAGGAGATCGACATGGTAGTGGTGTTTCCAGCCCCCTCTTATCCACGGTTCCCTTCGCGCCAAAATGGAGGGGACCCAATGGGAGATCCGCTCATCAACACTCACACCATTCGTGGACCAATCACGGACCACGGTGGTCCCAGGCATTCACACCACCCTAGACTCTCTGGCACCCAGGCTGTGTATTGGGACCAGACATCCCAGCCCACATCCTGGAGGCACACACAAGACATGTAGAAGCCCGCGAAAGCATCCGTGTTTCGCGGGAAAGTACATGCCCAAATAAGGAAGGCCCCGGGTCGGCTCGACCTGGGGAAGGTGAAGGGAGCAAGACGGTCAGCGGACAGGACAAAGGAGCCTCGTGGTCTGGCCATTTTGGGAGCCAGGCCACCATTTTGGGTTAAGCGCGGAAAACGCGCTTAGAACGCCAAAAGGAGCTCAAAACACAAGAAACGATCGCTGCCACCATTCCCGTCCCTGAATCACTTGCACCGATCAGATACAATCCTAAACAAGTATCTAGGGCCTGTAGAAGGCTAGAGACCCAAGAGAGCTGTAACTTAGCTTACAGTGCCCTCTTGTGTCATGTTGCACGAAAGCCGCAACATTATAAAAGAAACTACGGGAAACAGCGTTCCCCGGTACTGACTGTCTTAAGGGCATGTCAGTTTCCCCGTAAGAAAGGAGCGAAAGCCCAGAGGAGTGCGGCAGAAGGCTGCACTTCTCTGGCAAAGTCAAGAACAAGGTGAAAAACAACAGCAAAAAGTTTAGGGGTTGCCACATGGAAGGAAAATTACCTACAATTACGAAATCTTTCCTAACACTCGCCCCTCCCAGACTATGGACAGGGGGAACTAATCCACCCCTGGATGAGTCTCTTGTTCAGGTCGGTTAAACATTCTGGACAACCCATCAGCATTGCTATGTTGGACACCTGCCCTATGCTCAATAGTGAAGTCGAAGCCTTGTAGACTTATGGACCACCTAAGCAACTTTGGATTCTCCCCCTTCATGTTCATTAGCCACTTTAAAGGCTTATGGTCAGTTTGCACAGTAAAGTGGGTCCCATAGAGGTAGGGCCTCAGCTTCCTTAGGGCCCACACAACAGAGAAACATTCTTTCTCTACCGTGGACCATCTGAGCTCTCTGTCCTTAAGCTGGCGGCTAATAAAACCAATAGGGTGTTCCTTACCCTTCTCATCTACTTGTGATAGTACAGCTCCTATCCCAGTGTCAGAGGCGTCCGTCTGCACGATAAAAGGTCTTTGATAATCAGTGGCCCTGAGGACAGGGGCCTGGCACAAGGAGTCTTTTAAGCCATTGAAGGCCTTCTCACACTCGTCGGTCCAAGTTACCTTCTTGGGTTTCTTCAGAGTTGTGAGGGCAGGCAGAGGGGCAGCTATGGTGCCATAGTCTGCCACAAAATTGCGGTAATACCCCGTGAGTCCTAAGAAGGCTCTCACTTGGGTTTGTGTAGTGGGGGTAGGCCAGTCTCGTACTGTTTGTACTTTACTGGGAAGAGGCTGTATCCTCCCTCCACCTACTTCATGTCCAAGGTAAACCACGGAGCCTTGTCCAATCTGGCATTTACTAGCATTTATGGTCAGGTGTGCTTTCTGAAGAGCCTGGAGCACAATCCCGAGGTGTTTCAAATGGTCTTCCCAGGTGGCACTGAAAACTGCTATATCGTCCAGATATGCAAGACAGAATTCGTCCAACCCATTCAACACATGATTCACATGCCTCTGGAAAGTGGCAGGTGCATTCTTCAACCCGAACGGCATTACCCGGAATTGGTAAAGGCCGTCTGGAGTAGAAAATGCTGTCTTCTCCTTGGCATGTTCTGCTAAAGCTATTTGCCAATAGCCAGCAGTGAGGTCAAACGTGCTGAGGTACTTGGAGGCACCCAAAGTATCCACCAGCTCATCTGTTCGAGGCAAGGGGTGTGCATCTGTCTTGGTGACAGCATTCAGAGCCCTGTAGTCCACGCAGAACCTCAATTCAGAAGTGCCTGCCTTTGGAACCAAAACCACAGGGCTGGACCAAGGACTACTAGAGGTTTCAATCACCCCAAGGTCTAACGTTTTGTTGACCTCGGTCTTAATATAAGACCGTACTTTATCTGACATCCTGTATCCCCTACTTTTGGTAGGTACACTGTCTCCTGTGTCAATGTTATGTGTGCACCAAGGTGTCAAACCAGGCGACTGTGAGAACAGGGGGGAAAACTGCCTAAGCAAACTTTTCACCTCAGCCTGCTGATCAGAAGTCAGGTGAGGGGCCACTCGGACACCCTCAAAGGAGCTATCTGAAGGACCGCTTTGGAACAGGTCGGGGAGAGGTTCAGACTCCTCTTCCTCAACATCTGAAGCCAGTAGCAGTGCTGCGATTTCGACTCTTGGGACGAAAGCCTTCAGCCTATTCACATGGAACACTTTTGGAGCCTGTCCAGGCCTTCCAAGGTCCACTAAATAGTTAACCTCACCCAGGGGCTCCACCACTGTGTAAGGGCCTGACCATTTGTCCTGTAAAGCTCGAGGCCTTATGGGATTCATGATCAGGACTTGCTGACCAGGTGTAAAGTTGATGAGGGAAGCTTTCTGGTCGTACCAATGTTTCACCAGCGCTTGTCCTGCCTTCAATTTATCACTAGCCAAGCCCATCAGAAGTACCATCCGTTTTCTGAGCCCTAGCACATAATCAACTTCTTTGGTAGTAACAGGGGGAGTGGGCATCTCCCATCCCTCTTTGACGATGGCTAAGGGTCCCCGTACGGGATGACCGAACAGAAGTTCGAAGGGGCTGAAGCCAACACCCTCCTGTGGTACCTCTCGGTAGGCAAACAGTAATCATGATAAAAGAAGATCCCATTTTCTTCTCTGAGGTTCCTCCAGAGCCCCAATCATGCTCTTTAACGTTCTGTTGAAACGTTCCACCAGACCATTGGTCTGGGGGTGGTATGCAGAAGAGAACTTTTAGGTTACCCCACATTCTTTCCACATAGCCTGCATATACTTCGACATAAAGTTGCTGCCACGATCCGACACAACTTCTTTAGGGAAGCCAACCCTAGTAAATATGCCAAGTAAAGCTTTTGCAACTGACTTGGCAGTTACAGTTTTCAATGGGATGGCCTCAGGATATTTGGTTGCATGGTCGACCAGCACCAGGATAAACCTATTGCCCGAGGATGTTTGCGGGTCAAGGGGACCAACGATGTCGATCCCTACCCTTTCAAATGGTACCCCCACAACTGGGAGCGGTACCAACGGAGCTTGGATTGTCGCGCCAACCTTACCAGACAACTGGCAGGAGGCACAACTCCTGCAGTGACTTTCTACTTGCACCCCCATCTTGGGCCAGTAGAAGTGCATGGATAACCTTTGCTTGGTCCTCTTCATACCAAGGTGACCAGCAAGGGGAACTTCATGCACCAACTGCAGGAGGAAGGGCCTAACAGCAAGGGGAACCACCAACCTCCTATGGTCTCCTTATGTAGACTCTGTGGGCTCACTATACAGGAGTCCACCTTCCCAATAAATCCTATGCGTCCCAGGAGGTTCACCCTCAAGCTGGGAGCAGGCCTGTCTCCTTAGGCCTTCCAGAGATGGGCACTCACTTTGGCCTTTACTGAATTCGTCCCTATCAGGACCTCCTTCAACTAACAAGTCTTTTAGTTCAGGATGATCGTTGGGGTCAAATACTTCAGGCATCGCCACCTCCTCGTCAGGCCCGGGCGATTGACCAACTTCCTCCACCGCAGTGGTAGGCGAGCTCGGGGGAATATTCTCTTTCCCTCGTCTTGACTTGTTGACTCCTTTCGCCTTGGGTTTCCCCTTCGGCTGGGGCGGCGTATTGGTCTTGGCCAATGCTGCCTGTGCTTGAGACCGTGTGTAGGGTCTTTCAGGAGTGTCTCCTACGAGCCCTAAAGCTCTGAGATCATTACCTAACAAGACCTTTCCCCGGACGTTTCTCTGAATGCTCACTGGAATCCTGACTGCTGTACCATTTAAAGTAAGATTTACAGGTATTACTGGGAACATACGGAGTGGGCCGTCAGCCAACTTAGTGGGCATCAGAGTAGCTCTGGCAACTTCCTCTGAGTCTACCAAGGTAGAATCCACTACAGTGCGACTGCACCCACTATCCCTAAGAGCTGGAGTATCTACCCCATTGATCAGCACACTGTCTTTAAAGTAGTGCTTGGTATTATCCGGAATCCTAGCATAAGCCTCTGCGACTTTAGGCTCCCAGGAACCCAGGGAAACTAAAACTACCTCAGCCTCTATCCCGCTGGGAAATGAGTCTGAGGAGAAGGATGCTCCTGTAATCTCTTCTTCCTCGTAGGAGGAGAAGGCCAGATTAGCGGAGTGGACCCCCAAAGGTCTAACCTTACACCGCGGATCCCCCTTCACGTGGTCAGTTGCTCCACAAGCAAAACAAGATCCATTGGGTCTGTTTACATAGGGAGGCTTATTGTAACCAGAGTTCTGTTTCGGAGGCTGACCTCCACTACCCTGTGAGTTCTCTTGTGTCTTACCCTTATGTTTCTTTTTGTGGCCCTTATGAGAAGAAGATTTAGCAGATTCTCCACCCTCCATATCTTTGGACTTTTTCCCTTTCTCCTGCTTACCAGGATGAGTTTTGTCCTTATGGGACACTCGATGTGACACCCATAAGTCTGCTGCAATGGCCAGCTTCTTAGGATCTATCTCCTTCGAATCGGCCAAATGCTGCTTAAGCTCCGGGGAAGAAGATGCAAAAATGTGTTCCAGCATGACAAGATTTATCATGCCTTCGAAGGTAGAAACCTTATAACCTTCGACCCAGCCAGTTAAGTTTTTCAAGGATTCAGTGACATAAGATACCCAAGTACCACCTTCCTTTTTCTTATACTCTCTGAAACGTTTCAAATATTGGGCCGGAGTCTTCCCAAACTTTAAAATGAGAGTTTGTTTTAACATTGCGAAATCAGCTCGCTCAGCCTTCGACATTTCCATAATGGCACTACAGCCAGAATGGGGCAGTCTGCTGAGTAACCAGGCAATCTTATCAGCATTGTCAACTTGTTGAACTTCGCATGCATACTCAAACGCATTCAGCCAGTCCATAATGTCATTCCTTTCTTCATACACACTGAGCAGATCTTTCGGAAACCGTGGATGAGAGGAGGCCCCAGACCCATGTCCAGGACCCTTGGACCCATTTGCAAACTGAAGCTTGGCCAGTTCCAACTGGTGATCCCTGTCTTTTTGTTTTTCTGCCTGTTCGATTTTTAGTTTGGCTATGCTGAATTCAAGCTCCTGCTGCCTAAACCGCAGCTCTTGCTTCTTGAATTCAAGCATAGCCTCCCCATCAGCACTGGCAGAGGAAACATTAGACATCTCGTCCTCCCTGTCCTCGTGGTCGCGATGGATCAGTGCAGCGGCAGAACCGTCGGTTCTACCAGTGAGAGCAGCCCCACCACCTTCCGCTATATCCTCAGAAGTTATAGCGTCAAGCTGCGCTTCTTGCCACGCCACGATTCTTTGGATCATTTCCAATTTTGTGCCTTGAGAGGAAACACCTCTCTCGGCACACATCTTTTTCAATGTTTCTGATTTGGAAGCATTTAAAGTTAACAAGGTATTTGTTTCCATACTGTTAGATAGGACTATGGCCTTTTTAAAGTTATACTACAACAATTCACTACGTGTCCTGGTTGGAATAACCTGAAATGCCTTAGTTCGTGCGCAACACTGGATACCTTCAGTCGTATCCCACCGCTGTACACCAATTTGTTAAGACAGATTTCTGAACTCTGTCCTGGTGGCGCAGAAGTTCAGAAGGCCAACCTAATTACTTGGAACAGGGTAACCTCTGGACGAGCCAGACCAATCAAGGTAGCGATCTCGGCGGTCAAGACTAGGTCTCAAGAGGGGTGAGGGTGACTGAAAACCCGCAATGAGCACACAAAGCAAGATCACTTACAAACTACTCCAAACAGTTGTTATATTAAAAATATATACACATTTATTTCAAGGCCTTTAAAACAATGACCGTAGCGAGAAAATCACAATATAACTATATTAAACCAACACATACCATATCAACACAATATATATACAAATACGACAGTCTGAAGCGTTATATCCACGAAATGGGTAGTCCACCTAAAAGGGAAGGAAGACAGGCAGTGCGAAATAATGCTTAGACCCAGTTCGCCTTCAGAGGCACCTAACTAGATGGAAGTCCGAGCCCTGCGAAGATTGGAGCCTTGTGCTCAAAAGTACCTGCACGCGCTGGTGCCAACGGGCAAAAGGAGAAGCTCTTCGAGGGAAATCAGGCAGTTCAGTTTAGTGCACAAAAGAAGAAGAACAAGTTCCGCGACTCAAGCGCAGCCTCCACAGTGGGCAGAAGCAGAGCGCGAGTACGGAAAAGGGTTGCTGTTTTACACAGCGGGGAAAAGCAATGGGCTCCTGCAGGAGGGCGACCAGATCCTAGCTATGCTACTCACCGGTCCCCGATGCAAGCAGACCCAGGCTTCTCCGCATCAGTTTCAGCAGCTGGCAGGTTCAGAAGAGCAGGGAACGCCTCGTCGTCGTGTTGAGTAAAAAGACGTCCCAATCGAAGAAACCTGCACAGTTTGTTACCACAGCAGGGCAACGGAGCGGCCGTGTGTATCTGAGCCAAATGTACACTACTCACTTCCGACTTGGGAACGCCAAGTGTACGAAGCGTGTGAGAGTGACAAGGACTCGAAATACTACACAACCTGGCGGCGGTTACAGAGCAAGACTCCCGTGTAAGCTGGTCAGTCAGCTGGATGGCCCAGAGACACTTCCGAAGGCTTACTGGCAGGAGATGGTGAAGATGCCGAGAATAGCTGTTCCCGCTATTCCAAAGGGTCGAAGTACCAGTACAGGCCTTCTGGTTCGATCAAAGGTGAAAAGGGTTTCACAAGACGACAGCAGTGCAGAGGAGAAGTGCTTCAGCGGGTCACCAGCGATTCCTCGGTTCAGCCTCTTGGTTGCAGGATACTTGGCTCCTGTATTCCTTCGTTCGTGAGAACTCAGGAGATCGACATGGTAGTGGTGTTTCCAGCCCCCTCTTATCCACGGTTCCCTTCGCGCCAAAACAGAGGGAACCCAATGGGAGATCCGCTCATCAACACTCACACCATTCGTGGACCAATCACGGACCACGGTGGTCCCAGACATTCACACCACCCTAGACTCTCTGGCACCCAGGATGTGTATTGGGACCAGACATCCCAGCCCACATACTGGAGGCACACACAAGACATGTAGAAGCTCGCGAAAGCATCCGTGTTTCGCGGGAAAGTACATGCCCAAATAAGGAAGGCCCCGGGTCGGCTCGACCTGGGGAAGGTGAAGGGAGCAAGACGGTCAGCGGACAGGACAAAGGAGCCTCGTGGTCTGGCCATTTTGGGAGCCAGGCCACCATTTTGGGTTAAGCGTGGAAAACGCGCTTAGAACACCAAAAGGAGCTCAAAACACAAGAAACGATCGCTGCCACCATTCCCGTCCCTGAATCACTTGCACCGATCAGATACAATCCTAAACGAGTATCTAGGGCCTGTAGAAGGCTAGAGACCCAAGAGAGCTGTAACTTAGCTTACAGTGCCCTCTTGTGTCATGTTGCACGAAAGCCGCAACATGATAAAAGAAACTACCGGAAACAGCGTTCCCCGGTACTGACTGTCTTAAGGGCATGTCAGTTTCCCCGTAAGAAAGGAGCGAAAGCCCAGAGGAGTGCGGCAGAAGGCTGCACTTCTCTGGCAAAGTCAAGAACAAGGTGAAAAACAACAGCAAAAAGTTTAGGGGTTGCCACATGGAAGGAAAATTACCTACAATTACGGAATCTTTCCTAACACTCATGTTATAGTAAGGGTCTCAGGATTGGTATTAGAGGCATTGAGATATCACATCTCATGCTATCAGAAGGGTCTCAGGATTGGAATGGGAAGGAGTTGGATATCACATCTCATGCTAAAGGGAGGGTCTCAGGTTTGGAAGGGGAAGGATTTGGATATCACATCTCATGCTAAAGGGAGGGTCTCAGGTTTGGAAGGGGAAGGAGTTTGATATCACATCTCATGTTATAGGAAGGATCTGTAGGGTATTTTGTGGAGATTTGGGGCCTGACGGTATTTTATTACCGCTGAGAAATAACTTAGCAATAATCACTCTTTGTATTCAGATTTGGCCATGTGCAACAATAATACAATGGACATGCATTATTTCAGCACCCAGACCTGCATATTTGGTATACGTGGTTGGTGGTATTTTGGTGAGCATAATTCCCTTGTTTTATTTGTGGCCCCAATGTCCAGAATCCCTTATCTTCGCTTAGATTTTTCGTGTGATCACTAGAGAGACCTCAGACCTGCATTCTAGGGAAACCACAATTTCCAGGGATAGTGTTGGTGCGCCACCATGGGCAAACTCACTGACTTATTTACGACAGAGAGCTATATGTGGTAGTCTTGTGGTAATTTCCACTACCTTATATACGGTAGGGAGCTATGTTCAGAGAGTCTCTCTTCCCGTTGGCTCATGTACCTCCAACAAGTTATACTACAGTCACTCACAATTATTCATACTGATTCTGACATACACACATCTGTCTTAAAATGACCATTGCACTGTTTAAAAATCTCCCCACATCATTGGCATTGTAATGGTAAATAGAAAATAAACCACCCGTCTGTTTTCAAATATTTTCTGTATTATAAAATTTGCATTTAGACATAATCTCATTCTTTACAGCAATAAAAGGGAACAATCAAAGCATTTTCAATGACACACTGCAATTATAGTGGCGGAGAACAGAACTTAAATTGCAACATTAGCACTTGATTAAGACACGCACGGGACTTTCATTTTTCTACACTGACTGCATACTTTCGTGCACACACACAGCTCCCCCAGTTAGGTAATTACCTTATCTGTTTAGAGGATTCTCTCTGTGAATGTGGCTCTCTTGGCTTAACTCCAACGAAAAGGGACGCTTGCCTTCTCAAGCCGGGGTCATTGCCTGGAATTCTCAGCTTTTTCAGATAGGACAGCCTCTGCCAGTGGAAATGTAATTCTTTCAGCTTTCCCCAGTCTCGACTGCAGCAGGACACCCCCACAGCCAGGTCTTCTCCCCAGTAGTGCAGAAAGATGTCTGCCCGTCTTTTTCCCTGCTACTGCCCACTAAAACTTTCCTCTCAGCCCTCTTTATGACGTGTTCCAATGAAATCCATCATCTCTCATCCTCCTACTTTTAAACAATAGCTTCGCTTATACATTTGCAATTGTTGCAAATCTGACTTCCTTCCTCCTGCAGTTACTGTGCACAACAACACGGATAATCATGCAGAGAAGAGAGGAAAAATCTGCACACTCATTTAACTGGTTTTCAAAATATGCCTAATTCTGCAGTAGAGAACACATTTTATTAGTGAGTTATAATAAAATAAGGTTTTATTAGTCAGGTTAATGGTTAATATGTTAGCTGTTAATTTTCAAATGTGTCTCTAGCAATATAGGCATTTCAGGTGAAAAATAGTGTGCATTTTTAAATGGACACGTGTGCTTTTAACTGTAAAAATAGATTTGCATCTTACATGTTAAAATCGTTTTTTGACTGAATAGTCTGTCTTTCCTTGTTAATCTGCTAACCCATATAGCAATGCACCGCACCCTTGTGGTGGTGCTGAAAAAAAAAATGCTACTTGTGCAGTAGTGCTGTAATGCTACTTGTGCAGTATTGCTGTAATGCTACTTGTGCAGTAGTGCTGTAATGCTACTTGTGCTGTAACATGCCAAATATCCTTACATATACCCTCCTTTTGTTTTTAGAACTTGGCTATAATCCAAGCCAATCTCTAAAAACAACTTGTTCTTTCTTTTTTTTACAATATAGCAATCCAACAAAATGAATATTCATGTGCATCAATGAAAATTTGCAATTAACATTTCATCTGAGTCCATCAGTTCATAAAATGTTCCACATTTGCCTTCTCAGTGGAAGTGGCATTACTTTAAGTTTAAATTTTCCAAGTCAATTAAAAACAATGAAATAAAACAATTAACTAAAACAAATAAGTAATATAACAAGTTAAAATAAATAATTAAAATAATAAATACGTGGAACTTCATATGCCGGAACTTTTGCTTTGTCTCTTTTGGTATATCCCGACCAGCGAAGTTATTCGGTTCATTCGAGTACTCTTTCATCTTGGCAATCTTGAATCCACAGTAGTCATCTCTTTTGGCATTCCGGTTATTTTGTCTTCACCTCCACCTGGAGGCAGGCATCTTTTGGTCTTCATCCAGGGGACTCCAGGACTCCATCGTCTCCCGTGGCCTCTGATCCCGGAACCTCCGATCAAATAATGTTAATTGTCTAAATCAAAATAGAAAATAAACAGATTAAGTACATAGCACAATACTAACTTCATCCTTTTGCCAAAAATAAAACATGCTTGGTAAAAATACTTCGTTTTTTTTTTTTTTTTTTTCTGAAATTAAACACAAGTTAAAAGAAAACAAACACATATAAAACAGCATTCAATATTTAATACACTTTCTCTCTGCACACCAACCACGAGCTTCCGTTATATGTGCATTTATTTATTTATTTATTTATTTATTTATTTATTTATTTATTTATATTATATATTTTCACATATATTACAGTGTTTATGTGCCATCCTAACAATCAACTTTTTTTTAACTTCTTTGTCACTGCCTCCTGATCACACCCATTTACTTTCTCAAGGGACTCTATCCGTTTCCACATGCTCAAGCTGCCTGATCTCATGTCTGGGATGGCATGGTTTGATTTGATTTACATGGACAAACTGCTCTATTGCTGTTTCACCTTCATTTTTCAAAATTTTATACACTACAGGAGAGACTTTATCTATAATTCGAAATGGCCCCTGCCAGGCTGCCAGAAATTTAGAATTTTTCTGTTTACTTTTTCCAAAATGAAACTTGTACACCTGATCCCCTACATTGTATTCCTTTACTGATGTCTTTTTGTCATAATATGACTTAGCACTGTCAGCAGCTCTTTCCAGATTTCTCTGCACAAAAGCAAATGCATGTTGCAAATGCCTCCTCAGTTCATCAATATATTCATGAACTGTGGATGCACTCACTAGAGTTTGCTCATGTGTTCTGTATAGTAGGTGTTGTGGTAACACCATTTTCCTACCTGTTAAGACCTCATGGGGGCTAACACCTGTTGCTTTGGCAGGAGTCGACCTGATTGCCATCAAAACCAATGGTAAACGCAAATCCCAGCTGGAACCTGCTTCTGCCACAAATTTCTTTAAAATGTCCACAACAGACCTATTGCTTCTTTCAACTGTACCTGAAGACGCCGCCCGATATGCGATATGTAGTTTCCTTTTTACACCTAGTATTTGCCATACCTTACTCATTAGAGTACTTGTGAAATGACTTCCTCTGTCTGACTCAATTCTTTGTGGCAACCCAAACCTTGAGAACACATGGTTCACCAGCAATGTGGCTGCTGTTTGCGCACTACAATCTGGTGCGGGAATGCACTCAATCCATTTTGACATCAAACATACCACACTCAAAATATAGCGGTGTCCCCTGCTCGACCTTTTTAAAGGACCTACATAGTCTATTTGCAAATCTGACCATGGGAGAGTTAGGCCTCTTTTCATCAATGGTGCTCTATGCATTGGTGAAGCAGGTTTAAATTGGGCGCATACTAGACATCCTCTAGTATATAATTCCACATCTTGGGACATATGTGGCCAGTAAGCATAATCTTTTAGTATTTCTAATGTCTTTTGTGAACCTCTATGGCCTGCAGTTATGGCATCGTGTGCATGGTGTAGCATTAGTCCTCTGAATGAAAGGGGTACTACCCACTGTATTTGCCCTGTTATGGACTCTCTAATCATGAGCCCATCCTGTAATCTAATTCGTGTTTTGTTCTTTAATAACACCCTCAACTCTTCTTTTCCCATACAATCATTTTCTGTTAAAGGATTTTTTTCAGGATCTATCAAATGATTATAATAGATTCCCAAAATTTGATCATTCTTTTGTGCCTCAATCAAATCTTGGTCTGGCGTGTCATGACTCCACTGCACCACCGGTTGATCTACCTCCTTTGGTGCTTTAGAACGTGTGACTGCATCAATTTGTATTTCACCCATTAAATAATCAATAGGTAGCAATTCTCCCATCACAGCCCCAATCTTAGCCAGATGGTCTGCCTTATCATTTCCCTCCTTATCCTCTCCTGGTGTTTTTAAATGCCCACGAATTTTTCTCCAGTATATTGTTAAATTATTTTCTGACACCAATTTGTCTATGGCTTGTATCATTTTTCCATGTTTAAGTGGCTTTTTGTTGTATGTAACCATGCCTCTTGCTTTCCAACCAGGCAAATACTCCACAAAGCTATTCCGTGCATAGTCAGAATCAGTCACCAGGACAATTTCACTGAACTTTTTATCAACTGCAGTAGCAATTGCTTTATAGATGGCTGCCAATTCCGCTACCTGACTGCTCCTATCTCCAATCCTCATCCCTATACTAGGAACGCCTTCACATTTCAACCAGACATTTCCTATTCCTGCCACTAATTGTTTATTACTGTCATTTTCAATGTGAAAAGCACAACCATCCACATATACAGTTGGCAAATCCTTGCATGTTTTTTCATCAAAAGCTTTGTGTGGTGATTGTTCAAACTCCTGCAAACTAGCTTCCACATCCATTTCATTTGTTATTTGTTCAGCTGCACAGTCATGTAAGTCAGCTAACCCTTGAGCAATTGGGCTCTTTTTATTTTGTCCATATCTTACTTCTACGGGAAAACCTTGTAATGCCAGCGTCCATGAAGTGATTCTGGATTGCGCTAGATTGCCTGATCTAATTCTTTTACTCTCTAAAAATTGCAAAGGTTGATGATTTGTTTCAATAATCACCTTTTCTCCCTGAACAATGGGGCGGAAATGTTGTAGCGCCCACACAGTGGTTAATAGGGCCTTTTCGCATTCATTAAATTTCATTTCAACTTGGGAAAATGCCTTACTTGCATATGCAATGGTTTTGTGATTCAAATCGTGTTTTTGTGATAACACTGCTGACATACAATGTTCAGAAAAGCCTATTTCTATAAAGAAATCCCTGTCCTTTATGGGGTATGCTAAACATGGTGCCTTTACAAGACATTCCTTCAATCTAGCCACTGCATCAGACTGCTCTCTTCCCCATTTCCAGGGAGTATTTAGTTTAAGCAGTTTAGTCAATGGTTGAGTGATTTCTGCATAATTCTCAATGAACTTTCTGTTATAGCCTGTCATCCCTAATAAACTTTTTACTCCTTTCACATTTTTAGGATCTTTTAATCTTTGTATGGCCTCTATTTTCTTCCTTTGTGGATTTAGCCCATGTTCAGTCACTTCATGCCCTAGAAAGTTCACTTTTTTCTTGCACCATTGTGCTTTTTGCAAAGATACTTTGGCGCCTGCTTTCTGCAATTGGCCAAGCACATGTCTTATTTCATCAAAATGGCTTTTAAGGTTTTCATTTTTTATCAAGACATCATCCACATAAACTATTGTCCCTCTTTCCGCTGCATCCGGCATGGCCTTTCTCAAAAATATGCCAAATTCACTCCCACTATTGATGTACCCGAACGGAGCTCTAAGCCAGGCATATTGAGTCCTGTCAAATGTAAAGGAAAATAGGTGTTGTATCTCCTCTGCCAATGGCACACACCAATATCCAGATGTGAGATCTAACGTGGTAAATACATTTGAACCATGTATCTGAGCTAGGCCCTGATCAATGAATGGTAGTGGCCATCTAGATACTGGTACTCTTTTATTTAACTCTCTTAAGTCTGCACACAGCCGCCATTGACCATTTGGCTTTAACACACCTAAAATAGGCGTATTGGATGTGCTATGAATGGGCCTAATTATTCCCCGTGATTCCAAATTTTTAATAATCTCTGCCAATGATTCTAAACATGCCAGCGGTAGTCTATACTGGCGTACAAACACTGGATTTCTGCTACAACCTTCTGGTAGTGTGGCCACATGTAAATCAGTTAAACCACAATCATAAGCATCTTTTGCAAATACATCCTTAAACTCCATAAATATTTCCCTCAGATTGCGTCGATCCTCATCGCTGTTACATGCATCCGCTAAGGAGATCTGCTCTTCTACCATTCTGGAAAATTCTGGAAACTCTTCTGGTAAAGGAATCTCAGCGCTTTCCTCTAACTGTGTGGCTGTGTCTTTTTGTAGAGCTGCCACTTTCAAATATTTTGGCAGATCAGCTTCCACTTCAATGGGCTGATTTCCTGTTTCATTTTCATTTAAATTAAATATTATGCAATCCTCTTGATGGCAGCACACTGTCTCATTTGCATCATAAGGATACACAGAATGAATTTTAAATATTCCTTTGGGCTGAGAGTCCAGGTGTTCTGGTAACTCGCCCCTGGCATCTACATATTTTTCAGGAATATTCCCAATCACCATGTTATTTAAATCTGCCGTATAATGTGATTTTTGTATGGCCATTCCTAATGGGGAGTTTTCCTCTAAATGAACGTCCTGACAACCTTTATTATTTACCATGATTTTTACAGATCCCTCACCAATGTCTACCAATGGAATGTATTCATAATCCAGGCCTTGCTGTTTTATGGATTCATTCAGGCATACAAATGCATCAGAGCCTTTCATCTGCTGTCCATTTTTGCATTTCAGTGTTATTGCAAACTGTTTTGTAAATGCAGGAACAATAGTATTTTTCCTCATCTGTAATTCGACTGCATAAGGAACTAGTTGTGCACAATGATAAGCCCTTCTTTTGTCTCCAAATTCAGGCGCCGGCCCACCTAGGCGTGACCATATTTTTTGATTAAGGAAATCTAACACCATACACATTCTGTGCATGATGTCATTGCCCATGTAAAATTCATTTTGTGCTCCACTCACTATCCATACATTATGGTAAATTGCTTTCTGCCCAATGCTAATTTTAAGCATGCATCTGCCTGTAATTCGGTTTTCAAAGTCTGGACTGTCCAACCCAGAAACATATTGGTTTTTAATCCTAAATTTTGGGATTTCTTCCCTCTCCATAATTTTTTGCAACAATTTCTCATTAATGAAACTCCTTTCATGTTCAAGCGCTAAAGTGGCTTTTATTGTTTTAAGATAATCATTTATACCAGCGTGAACCCATGGTTGCTCATCTTCCATGTGTATCTCTGCCAGAGTGGTAATGTGTTTTTCTGAATCTGTTTTAGGAACAATATTCTGTTTGCATGTATTCTCTTTTAAATAGAAACGTAATGTGTGTTCGTCTATGGCAGTCTGCCAATCTTTCCTTGGGTCCAAGTATATTTGTACAGGTAGTTTTTCATTGTCACTCTGATCTTTGTCTTGACACCTTAATATAACAGTGACACTAGGTATGCAGCTATTCTGGAGATATACCTCCACAGCATCATTTGTTTTGGCAATGGTGTGACATTCTTTTATATTGCTGTTTTGTGATTTTAGTTTCTTAGGCCTCAATGGTTTTTTGGTTAAGGACCACAGCACTCCATTCACCCCATCTATGAGAGGAGACAATCTTTTCAGGCAATCTGTCCCCATCAGAAATGGAATTTCACAAATAGATGTGATCAATACCTCTTGTTTCATTCTGTGCTTTCCTATTTTTATGTCAACCTCAGTTACACCTATGATGGGCACCTCCTCCCCATTAAAGTTATGCACTGGGCCTTGATTTGCCTTCACTGTGATCTGACTCTGTGGAGGCCTCCCTTCATTGATACTCTTTACCAGCTCCTTGGACATAATTGTGGCCTGTGCGCCAGTGTCAATCATAGCAAAGGTGTGGCATTTTTCTTCTACAGTGATGGGTGCATAATATCTGTCCTCAACTTCCTCTAATACACATAAGAAATGTGAATTCTTACTGATTTCAGGGCTCACCTTTCTCAGGTCTTTTTCACTTTTGGCTAAGCACATTGGTAAATGAAAAGACATTTTTCCCTCCTTTTTACCCATTTCTGTGCGAGATATTTTATTCATTTCTCCATGTTCAGAGGTTTTTTGGAGTGTGGCCACCGTTCGCCCATCCATCTGGGTAACATCAGAGACCACATTACAACCTTCCAACTGAACATGTGTCACAACATCATTCAGCAATTTGTCATTTTTTAATTCTGTGCATTTGTGATCATTTAGTGTAATACCAGCCCTTTCAGCCTCTTCAAAAATATGTGGCTCAAAGAATTTTTCAGGTGATTGACTTGTACCCTCCTTGTGAGTATTTCCTTTTTCTGTCTGTGTTTGGTAATTGTTTTGCTTGCCCAGGGAAGGAGCTATGGCATCCCCACTTACTCCCTGTTCACTGGTATTCCCCATGCATGAGTCATTTTTCTTAAATCTGTCCCTTTGTTCTTTTGGAATTCCTAATGTTTCTTTTTCATTTGTGCAAATCTTTACTGTTTTATTTAGCTCTAAGTTAAACCGTACCTCTTTTTTAGAAGTATTTGCACTTTCTGTCACAATTTCATTTACTGGTACTTTCATTTTTAATCCATTAGACATCTCAGAGTCGTTATGCAAAATTATATCAGAGCTATCTGTCATTTTGGCACTGCAGTTATCATGAGTACTTAGTCACTTTTCGGAAGCCCCCCGGTCATTGCTATGGCCATCAGCCCCCTCTTTGGAAGGTTGTTTTTGCGCTGTATAGAGCTTTCCTATTTGCTCAGCTAACATTTTCACTTGGGCCTCAAGGCATTGGAACCTTTCCACCTCTCTAGGATCCTCTTTCTGTGGCCTAGGTCGATATTGGTTGTTTTCCCCCTGATTGGATCTATTCTGATACCTCTCAGGTGATTGATACCGGTTGGGATGGTTTCTGAACTCTTGATTCATTTGTGGAGGGGAGCGGGTTGCACCCATCCTTTGATTATAGTCCCCTGGTGGGGAATCATTGTACTGGCGTGGACTGTAGTTCACGTTTTGCTTCATGTCCTGTTTCTCAGATTGTGGGTACTGGCCCCTATATTGATTTCCATTATCAGTAAATCGATCCACATATCGGGGCCTATCCTGATTACCATATATCATGGTGCTGGGATCAAATCTGCTCTGTGTCCCCAATGACTGGTAGGGACCATCATTTCTTTGATCTTGATTTTGTCTCTGATTATTGTTCATACCTGCCATATCAGACCGGTATCTTACCCGGGGTCTATCTCCTAAATATCTAGGGCTGATGTAGCTCTCTCTATTACTAGGATCATGTGATTGGAATATTGGTACAGTAAATGGCGATCTTTGTTGATTACCCCTTTGTTCAGGTGTCACATTATTTTTACCTTGGCTTTGAGCAGACTCAAGGGACATTTTGGCTGACCTGATTTCCATTACTGTGGCTGAGGGTTCTTTAGATTTAGGCCTAGTATCTTTCATTTTATCACTTTCTCTACCCTGACAATAGAGTACCTCATATAGCTTGGTGCTTTGATGTACAATCCATTCAAGGGACTTGTCACGGTCAAATTCACGGACCAATTGGGATATAATGTCTTTCTGTAGCCCATAGAAGTATGCGGTTTTAAACTCATTGGAATTTGAGTCAAAAGATACATCAAAGCGAGAGAATGCTCTTTTTAAGTCTTGTAAAAATTGGCGAGGTGATGTATTAGGTCCAGCAGTAATAGTGTACGCAACTTTCTTTGCCTCCTGCAATGACTGAAAAGGAGAAAAATGGCGCCTAATTTCTTTTTCAAACTCCAGCCATGTCATATTCTGCTGTTCATTTAATCCCCTTATGATGCTGGCCGTCGGGGCATCTAAAGTTAAATGAAAATATTGTCTGTACTGTTCCTTAGGTATCTGGAGCGCTTTAAAAATGTCATGCACCGCTTCTAAGTGATCCTCAATGCAGCATTCACCTCCCTTTTTAAATGGTTTGATCAGGGCTTTAATGGATTTCATTATTTTTATGGGGCTACTTGTTGCAATGCATGGAATTGCACTATTTTGTGATTCAATCCTGTTTTCAGGTGTATGAGATTGGTGGCTGCCCCCAATGGGAGTATCAAATCCCCCAAGGGCGCTGCAACCAAGTTCAGTCACCGGCCCAGTCACTGGGGCACTAGCTCTTTGGGCAGAGCTAGAATTCACCTCCACTCCATTGAATGTGGTGCCCTGCCGCCTCTCCTGGGACCTGGGAATGCACATTTGCTGTTCTAAGTCCTTACACTTTTTAAGGAGTCTGTTGGCTTCATCATGCAAATAATTATTTTCATCACTCATTTTATTAATTGCCTCCTGCATATCGCACATTTGCATTTGGCATTCATTGAACTCTTTACTTCTCTTGTCTCTTTCTTGGATCATTTTAATCATTTCTTGTTCTACACTCTGGAGATCACCTTCTTTTTCGCAATGTTCTTTTTGTAAAATCTGCATTTCTGAAACAACCTCATCTTTATCCTGCCTAATGTGATCCACTAAGGCTTTTAAGTGTGTCAATTCTTGCTCACTATCTTCAAATTGTTTCTTGTTTTTGGATAACTGAGTATCAAAGTCTCTGCATTTTAATTGCATGTCTTTTTGGCATACATCCAATTCTGCTCTCAACATTTCCTGATTTTTACTTGCCCCATCTAATTCAGTCTTTAACCTGTTAATTAGCTGAGTATCATTCTCTTGCATTCGCAGTGACTTGTTTAAAATAAACCATATTTTGCCGCATAGCCGTATTAAACAGTCTTTCTCTGCACTTTTATCGGCTGCATTCAATAATCTTGTAAGGCAGACCTGAATTATGCTGCCTTCTGCAAAAATATTGTCTAGTTTTTCTTTCTGCACCTCACCCTGAATGCGGTTACTCCATTCTAAGGTACTGTTCGAAGACCAATTCCCATGTGCAAATAACTTTGCCTCTAAATATTGCACTAGATCTGAGAATGTGGTTTCCCTTTGTGACATTCTGAAATTCGTTTCTAGTGGCACACTGCTATTATAAAATGGGTTCCCTTTAATGTGCAAATGGCAGTGTGAGACACGCTTGCCACGCCCAGTAGGTACTCTATGATCACTTTCCCGGCCTGCAACGCACCATAAATATGTAGGGTATTTTGTGGAGATTTGGGGCCTGACGGTATTTTATTACCGCTGAGAAATAACTTAGCAATAATCACTCTTTGTATTCAGATTTGGCCATGTGCAACAATAATACAATGGACATGCATTATTTCAGCACCCAGACCTGCATATTTGGTATACGTGGTTGGTGGTATTTTGGTGAGCATAATTCCCTTGTTTTATTTGTGGCCCCAATGTCCAGAATCCCTTATCTTCGCTTAGATTTTTCGTGTGATCACTAGAGAGACCTCAGACCTGCATTCTAGGGAAACCACAATTTCCAGGGATAGTGTTGGTGCGCCACCATGGGCAAACTCACTGACTTATTTACGACAGAGAGCTATATGTGGTAGTCTTGTGGTAATTTCCACTACCTTATATACGGTAGGGAGCTATGTTCAGAGAGTCTCTCTTCCCGTTGGCTCATGTACCTCCAACAAGTTATACTACAGTCACTCACAATTATTCATACTGATTCTGACATACACACATCTGTCTTAAAATGACCATTGCACTGTTTAAAAATCTCCCCACATCATTGGCATTGTAATGGTAAATAGAAAATAAACCACCCGTCTGTTTTCAAATATTTTCTGTATTATAAAATTTGCATTTAGACATAATCTCATTCTTTACAGCAATAAAAGGGAACAATCAAAGCATTTTCAATGACACACTGCAATTATAGTGGCGGAGAACAGAACTTAAATTGCAACATTAGCACTTGATTAAGACACGCACGGGACTTTCATTTTTCTACACTGACTGCATACTTTCGTGCACACACACAGCTCCCCCAGTTAGGTAATTACCTTATCTGTTTAGAGGATTCTCTCTGTGAATGTGGCTCTCTTGGCTTAACTCCAACGAAAAGGGACGCTTGCCTTCTCAAGCCGGGGTCATTGCCTGGAATTCTCAGCTTTTTCAGATAGGACAGCCTCTGCCAGTGGAAATGTAATTCTTTCAGCTTTCCCCAGTCTCGACTGCAGCAGGACACCCCCACAGCCAGGTCTTCTCCCCAGTAGTGCAGAAAGATGTCTGCCCGTCTTTTTCCCTGCTACTGCCCACTAAAACTTTCCTCTCAGCCCTCTTTATGACGTGTTCCAATGAAATCCATCATCTCTCATCCTCCTACTTTTAAACAATAGCTTCGCTTATACATTTGCAATTGTTGCAAATCTGACTTCCTTCCTCCTGCAGTTACTGTGCACAACAACACGGATAATCATGCAGAGAAGAGAGGAAAAATCTGCACACTCATTTAACTGGTTTTCAAAATATGCCTAATTCTGCAGTAGAGAACACATTTTATTAGTGAGTTATAATAAAATAAGGTTTTATTAGTCAGGTTAATGGTTAATATGTTAGCTGTTAATTTTCAAATGTGTCTCTAGCAATATAGGCATTTCAGGTGAAAAATAGTGTGCATTTTTAAATGGACACGTGTGCTTTTAACTGTAAAAATAGATTTGCATCTTACATGTTAAAATCGTTTTTTGACTGAATAGTCTGTCTTTCCTTGTTAATCTGCTAACCCATATAGCAATGCACCGCACCCTTGTGGTGGTGCTGAAAAAAAAAATGCTACTTGTGCAGTAGTGCTGTAATGCTACTTGTGCAGTATTGCTGTAATGCTACTTGTGCAGTAGTGCTGTAATGCTACTTGTGCTGTAACATGCCAAATATCCTTACAGATCTCAGGTTTGGTATTAGAAGCATTGAGATATCACATCTCATGCTATAGGAAGGGTCTCAGGATTGGAATGGGAAGGAGTTGGATATCACATCTCATGCTATAGGAAGGGTCTCAGGTTTGGTATAAGCATTGAGATATCCCATCTCATGCTATAGGAAGGGTCTCAGGATTGGAATGGGAAGGAGTTTTATATGACATCTCATGCCATAGGAAGGATCTCAGGTTTGGTATTAGAAGCATTGAGATATCACATCTCATGCTATAGGAAGGGTCTCAGGATTGGAATGGGAAGGAGTTGGATATCACATCTCATGCTAAAGGAAGGGTCTCAGTTTTGGTAGAAGCATTGAGATATCACATCTCATGCTATAGGAAGGGTCTCAGGATTGGAATGGGAAGGAGTTGGATATCACATCTCATGCTATAGGAAGGGTCTCAGGTTTGGTATAAGCATTGAGATATCACATCTCTGCTATCGGAAGGGTCTCAGGATTGGAATGGGAAGGACTTAGATATCACATCTCATGCTATAGGGAGGGTCTCAGTTTTGATAGATATTAGAAGCATTGAGATATCACATCTCATGCTATCGGAAGGGTCTCAGGATTGGAATGGGAGGAGCTGGATATCACATCTCATGCTAAAGGAAGGGTCTCAGGTTTGGAAGGGGAAGGATTTGGATATCACATCTCATGTTATAGGACGGGTCTCAGGTTTGGTATTAGAAGCATTGAGATATCACATCTCATGCTATAGGAAGTGTGTCAGGATTGGAATGGGAAGGAGTTGGATATCACATCTCATGCTATAGGAAGGGTTTCAGGTTTGGTAGAAGCATTGAGATATCACATCTCATGCTATAGGAAGAGTCTCAGGTTTGGGAAGGGAAGGATTTGGATTTCACATCTCATGTTATAGGATGGTTCTCATGTTTGGTTTTTGAAGCATTGAGATATCACATCTCATGCTATTGGAAGGGTCTCAGGTTTGGAATGGGAAGTAGTTGGATATCACATCTCATGTTATAGGAAGGATCTTAGGTTTGGTATTAGAAGCATTGAGATATCACATCTCATGCTATAGGAAGGGTCTCAGGATTGGAATGTGAAGGATTTGGATATCACATCTCATGCCATAGGAAGGGTCTCAGGTTTGGTATAAACATTGAGATATCACATCTCTGCTATCGGAAGGGTCTCAGGATTGGATTGGGAAGGAGTTGGATATCCCTTCTCATACTATAGGGTCTCAGGTTGGAATGGGAAGGAGTTGGATATCACATCTCATGTTATAGGAAGGGTCTCAGGATTGGAATGGGAAGGATTTGGATATCACATCTCTTGCTATAGGAAGGGTCTAAGGTTTTTTATTAGAAACATTGAGATATCACATCTCATGCTATAGGAAGGGTTTTAGGATTGGAATGGGAAGGATTTGGATATCACATCTCATGCTAAAGGAAGGGTCTCAGGTTTGGAAGGGGAAGGATTTGGATATCATATCTCATGTTATAGGACGGGTCCCAGGTTTGGTATTAGAAGCATTGAGATATCACATCTCATGGTATAGGAAGGGTCTCAGGGTTGGAAGGGGAAGGATTTGGATATCACGTCTCATGTTATAGGAAGGATCTCAGGTTTGGTCTTAGAAGCATTGAGATATCACATCTCATGCTATAGGAAGGTTCTCAGGATTGGAATGGGAAGGAGTTGGATATCACATCTCATGCTATAGGAAGGGTTTCAGGTTTGGTAGAAGCATTGAGATATCACATCTCATGCTATAGGAAGAGTCTCAGGTTTGGGAAGGGAAGGATTTGGATTTCACATCTCATGTTATAGGATGGTTCTCATGTTTGGTTTTTGAAGCATTGAGATATCACATCTCATGCTATTGGAAGGGTCTCAGGTTTGGAATGGGAAGTAGTTGGATATCACATCTCATGTTATAGGAAGGATCTTAGGTTTGGTATTAGAAGCATTGAGATATCACATCTCATGCTATAGGAAGGGTCTCAGGATTGGAATGTGAAGGATTTGGATATCACATCTCATGCCATAGGATTTGTCTCAGGTTTGGTATAAACATTGAGATATCACATCTCTGCTATCGGAAGGGTCTCAGGATTGGATTGGGAAGGAGTTGGATATCCCTTCTCATACTATAGGGTCTCAGGTTGGAATGGGAAGGAGTTGGATATCACATCTCATGTTATAGGAAGGGTCTCAGGATTGGAATGGGAAGGATTTGGATATCACATCTCTTGCTATAGGAAGGGTCTAAGGTTTTTTATTAGAAACATTGAGATATCACATCTCATGCTATAGGAAGGGTTTTAGGATTGGAATGGGAAGGATTTGGATATCACATCTCATGCTAAAGGAAGGGTCTCAGGTTTGGAAGGGGAAGGATTTGGATATCATATCTCATGTTATAGGACGGGTCCCAGGTTTGGTATTAGAAGCATTGAGATATCACATCTCATGGTATAGGAAGGGTCTCAGGGTTGGAAGGGGAAGGATTTGGATATCACGTCTCATGTTATAGGAAGGATCTCAGGTTTGGTCTTAGAAGCATTGAGATATCACATCTCATGCTATAGGAAGGTTCTCAGGATTGGAATGGGAAGGAGTTGGATATCACATCTCATGCTATAGGAAGGGTCTCAGGAATGGAATGGGAAGGAGTTTTATATGACATCTCATGCCATAGGAAGAATCTCAGGTTTGGTATTAGAAGCATTGAGACATACCATCTCATGTTATAGGAAGGGTCTCAGGATTGGAATGGGAAGGAGTTGGATATCACATCTCATGCTATAGGAAGGGTCTCAGGATTGGAATGGGAAGGAGTTGTATATGACATCTTATGCCATAGGAAGGGTCTCAGGTTTGGTATAAGCATTGAGATATCACATCTCTGCTATTGGAAGGGTCTCAGGATTGTAATGGGAAGGAGTTGGATATCCCATCTTATGTTATAGGAAGGGTGTCAGGTTTGGTATTAGAAGCATTGAGATATCACATCTCATGCTATAGGAAGGGTCTCAGGATTGGAATGGGAAGGACTTGGATATCACATCTGATGTTATTGGAAGGGTCTCAGGTTTGGTATTAGAAGCATTGAGATATCACATCTCATGCTATAGGAAGGGTCTCAGGATTGGAATGTGAAGGATTTGGATATCACATCTCATGCCATAGGAAGGGTCTCAGGTTTGGTATAAGCATTGAGATATCACATCTCTGCTATCGGAAGGGTCTCAGGATTGGATTGGGAAGGAGTTGGATATCTCTTCTCATACTATAGGGTCTCAGGTTGGAATGGGAAGGAGTTGGATATCACATCTCATGTTATAGGAAGGGTCTCAGGATTGGAATGGGAAGGATTTGGATATCACATCTCTTGCTATAGGAAGGGTCTAAGGTTTTTTATTAGAAACATTGAGATATCACATCTCATGCTATAGGAAGGGTTTTAGGATTGGAATGGGAAGGATTTGGATATCACATCTCATGCTAAAGGAAGGGTCTCAGGTTTGGAAGGGGAAGGATTTGGATATCATATCTCATGTTATAGGACTGGTCCCAGGTTTGGTATTAGAAGCATTGAGATATCACATCTCATGGTATAGGAAGGGTCTCAGGGTTGGAAGGGGAAGGATTTGGATATCACATCTCATGTTATAGGAAGGATCTCAGGTTTGGTCTTAGAAGCATTGAGATATCACATCTCATGCTATAGGAAGGTTCTCAGGATTGGAATGGGAAGGAGTTGGATATCACATCTCATGCTATAGGAAGGGTCTCAGGAATGGAATGGGAAGGAGTTTTATATGACATCTCATGCCATAGGAAGAATCTCAGGTTTGGTATTAGAAGCATTGAGACATACCATCTCATGTTATAGGAAGGGTCTCAGGATTGGAATGGGAAGGAGTTGGATATCACATCTCATGCTATAGGAAGGGTCTCAGGATTGGAATGGGAAGGAGTTGGATATCACATCTCATGCTATAGGAAGGGTCTCAGGTTTGGTAGAAGCATTGAGATATCACATCTCATGCTATAGGAAGAGTCTCAGGTTTGGGAAGGGAAGGATTTGGATTTCACATCTCATGTTATAGGATGGTTCTCATGTTTGGTTTTTGAAGCATTGAGATATCACATCTCATGCTATCGGAAGGGTCTCAGGTTTGGAATGGGAAGTAGTTGGATATCCCATCTCATGCTATAGGAAGTGTCTCAGGTTGGAATGGGAAGGAGTTGGATTTCACATCTCATGTTATAGGAAAGGTCTCAGGATTGGAATGGGAAATACTTCGATATCACATCTCATGCTATAGGAAGGCTCTCAGGTTTGGAAGGGGAAGGAGTTGGGTATCACATTTCATGTTAGAGGTAGGATCTCAGGTTTGGTATTAGAGGCATTGAGATATCACATCTCATGCTATCAGAAGGGTATCAGGATTGGAATGGGAGGGAGTTTGATATCACATCTCATGCTAAAGAGAGGGTCTCAGTTTTGGAAGGGGAAGGATTTGGATATCACATCTCGTGTTATAGGAATGATCTCAGGTTTGGTATTAGAAGAATAGAGATATCACATCTCATGCTATCGGAAGGATCTCAGGTTTGGTATTAGAAGCATTGAAATATCACATCTCATGCTATCAGAACGTTCTCAGGATTGGAATGGGAAGGAGTTTTATATGACATCTCATGCCATAGGAAGGATCTCAGGTTTGGTATTAGAAGCATTGAGACATCACATCTCATGTTATAGGAAGGGTCTCAGGATTGGAATGGGAAGGAGTTGGATATCACATCTTATGCTATAGGAATGGTCTCAGGTTTGGTATAAGCATTGAGATATCACATCTCATGTTATAGGAAGGGTCTCAGGACTGGAATGGGAAGGACTTGGATATCACATCTCATGCTATAGGGAGGGTCTCACGTTTGGAAAGGGAAGGAGTTGGATATCACATTTCATGTCAGAGGTAGAATCTCAAGTTTGGTATTAGAGGCATTGAGCTATCACATCTCATGCTATCAGAAGGGTCTCAGGATTGGAATGGGAAGGAGTTGTATATGACATCTCATGCCATAGGAAGGGTCTCAGGTTTGGTATAAGCATTGAGATATCACATCTCTGCTATCGGAAGGGTCTCAGGATTGGAATGGGAAGGAGTTGGATATCCCATTTTATGTTATAGGAAGGGTCTCAGGTTTGATATTAGAAGCATGGGCATGTCACATCTCATGTTATAGGAAGGGTCTCAGGACTGGAGAGGGAAGGACTTGGATATCACATCTCATGCTAAAGGGAGGGTCTCAGGTTTGGAAGGTGAAGGATTTGGATATCACATCTCATGTTATAGGAAGGATCTCAGGTTCGGTATTAGAAGCATTGAGATATCACATCTCATGCTATCGGAAGGATCTCAGGTTTGGTATTAGAGGCATTGAGATATCACATCCCATGCTATCAGAAGGGTCTCAGGATTGGAATGGGAAGGAGTTGGATATCACATCTCATGCTAAAGGGAGGGTCTCAGGTTTGGAAGGGGAAGGATTTGGATATCACATCTCATGTTATAGGAAGGATCACAGGTTTGGTATTAGAAGCATTGAGATATCACATCTCATGCTATCAGAAGGGTCTCAGGATTGGAATGGGAAGGAGTTGGATATCACATTTCATGCTAAAGGGAGGGTCTACGGTTCGGAAAGGGAAGGATTTGGATATCACATCTCATGTTATAGGAAGGATCTCAGGTTTGGTATTAGAAGCATTGAGATATCACATCTCATGCTATCGGAAGGGTCTCAGGTTTGGTATAAGCATTGAGATATCAAATCTCTGCTATCGGACGGGTCTCAGGATTGGAATGGGAAGGACTTGGATATCACAATTCATGTTATAGGAAGGGTCTCAGGTTCGGTATAAGCATTGCGATATCACATCTCATGCTATAGGAAGGGTCTCAGGATTGGAATGGGAAGGAGTTGTATATGACATCTCATGCCATAGGAAGGGTCTCAGGTTTGGTATTAGAAGCATTGAGACATACCATCTCATGTTATAGGAAGGGTCTCAGGACTGGAATGGGAAGGACTTGGATATCACATCTCATGCTAAAGGGAGGGTCACAGGTTTGGAAGGTGAAGGATTTGGATATCACATCTCATGTTATAGGAAGGATCTCAGGTTCGGTATTAGAAGAATTGAGATATCACATCTCATGCTATCGGAAGGATCTCAGGTTTGGTATTAGAAGCATTGAAATATCACATCTCATGCTATCAGAACGGTCTCAGGATTGGAATGGGAAGGAGTTTTATATGACATCTCATGCCATAGGAAGGATCTCAGGTTTGGTATTAGAAGCATTGAGACATCACATCTCATGTTATATGAAGGGTCTCAGGATTGGAATGGGAAGGAGTTGGATATCACATCTTATGCTATAGGAATGGTCTCAGGTTTGGTATAAGCATTGATATATCACATCTCATGCTATAGGAAGGGTCTCAGGATTGGAATGGGAAGGAGTTGTATATGACATCTCATGCCATAGGAAGGGTCTCAGGTTTGGTATAAGCATTGAGATATCACATCTCTGCTATCGGAAGGGTCTCAGGATTGGAATGGGAAGGAGTTGGATATCCCATCTTATGTTATAGGAAGGGTCTCAGGTTTGATATTAGAAGCATTGAGATATCACATCTCATGTTATAGGAAGGGTCTCAGGACTGGAATGGGAAGGACTTGGATATCACATCTCATGCTATAGGGAGGGTCTCACGTTTGGAAAGGGAGAAGAACTTGGATATCACATTTCATGTCAGAGGTAGGATCTCAAGTTTGGTATTAGAGGCATTGAGATATCACATCTCATGCTATCAGAAGGGTCTCAGGATTGGAATGGGAAGGAGTTGTATATGACATCTCATGCCATAGGAAGGGTCTCAGGTTTGGTATAAGCATTGAGATATCACATCTCTGCTATCGGAAGGGTCTCAGGATTGGAATGGGAAGGAGTTGGATATCCCATCTTATGTTATAGGAAGGGTCTCAGGTTTGATATTAGAAGCATGGAGATATCACATCCATTGTTATAGGAAGGGTCTCAGGACTGGAATGGGAAGGACTTGGATATCACATCTCATGCTAAAGGGAGGGTCTCAGGTTTGGAAGGTGAAGGATTTGGATATCACATCTCATGTTATAGGAAGGATCTCAGGTTCGGTATTAGAAGCATTGAGATATCACATCTCATGCTATCGGAAGGATCTCAGGTTTGGTATTAGAGGCATTGAGATATCACATCTCATGCTATCAGAAGGGTCTCAGGATTGGAATGGGAAGGAGTTGGATATCACATCTCATGCTAAAGGGAGGGTCTCAGGTTTGGAAGGGGAAGGATTTGGATATCACATCTCATGTTATAGGAAGGATCACAGGTTTGGTATTAGAAGCATTGAGATATCACATCTCATGCTATCAGAAGGGTCTTAGGATTGGAATGGGAAGGAGTTGGATATCACATTTCATGCTAAAGGGAGGGTCTACGGTTCGGAAAGGGAAGGATTTGGATATCACATCTCATGTTATAGGAAGGATCTCAGGTTTGGTATTAGAAGCATTGAGATATCACATCTCATGCTATCGGAAGGGTCTCAGGTTTGGTATAAGCATTGAGATATCACATCTCTGCTATCGGAAGGGTCTCAGGATTGGAATGGGAAGGACTTGGATATCACAATTCATGTTATAGGAAGGGTCTCAGGTTTGGTATAAGCATTGCGATATCACATCTCATGCTATAGGAAGGGTCTCAGGATTGGAATGGGAAGGAGTTGTATATGACATCTCATGCCATAGGAAGGGTCTCAGTTTGGTATTAGAAGCATTGAGACATACCATCTCATGTTATAGGAAGGGTCTCAGGACTGGAATGGGAAGGACTTGGATATCACATCTCATGCTAAAGGGAGGGTCTCAGGTTTGGAAGGTGAAGGATTTGGATATCACATCTCATGTTATAGGAAGGATCTCAGGTTCGGTATTAGAAGCATTGAGATATCACATCTCATGCTATCGGAAGGATCTCAGGTTTGGTATTAGAGGCATTGAGATATCACATCTCATGCTATCAGAAGGGTCTCAGGATTGGAATGGGAAGGAGTTGGATATCACATCTCATGCTAAAGGTAGGGTCTCAGGTTTGGAAGGGGAAGGATTTGGATATCACATCTCATGTTATAGGAAGGATCACAGGTTTGGTATTAGAAGCATTGAGATATCACATCTCATGCTATCAGAAGGGTCTCAGGATTGGAATGGGAAGGAGTTGGATATCACATTTCATGCTAAAGGGAGGGTCTACGGTTCGGAAGGGGAAGGATTTGGATATCACATCTCATGTTATAGGAAGGATCTCAGGTTTGGTATTAGAAGCATTGAGATATCACATCTCATGCTATCGGAAGGGTCTCAGGTTTGGTATAAGCATTGAGATATCACATCTCTGCTATCGGAAGGGTCTCAGGATTGGAATGGGAAGGACTTGGATATCACAATTCATGTTATAGGAAGGGTCTCAGGTTTGGTATTAGAAGCATTGAGATATCACATCTCATGCTATAGGAAGGGTCTCAGGATTGGAATGGGAAGGACTTGGATATCACATCTCATGTTATAGGAAGGGTCTCAGGTTTGGTATTAGAAGCATTGAGATATCACATCTCATGCTATAGGAAGGGTCTCAGGAATGGAATGGGAAGGAGTTGGATATCACATCTCATGATAAAGGAAGGGTCTAAGGTTTGGAAGGGGAAGGATTTGGATATCACATCTCATGTTATTGGACCGGTCTCAGGTTTGGTATTAGAAGCATTGAGATGTCAAGTCTCATGGTATAGGACGGGAGTTTGATATCACATCTCATGCCATGGTATGGGTCTCAGGTTTTGTAGAAGCATTGGGATATCACATCTCATGCTATCAGAAGGGTATCAGGATTGGATTTGGAAGGAGTTGGATATCCCATCTCATGCTATAGGAAGGGTCTCAGGTTGGAATAGGAAGGAGTTGGATATCACATCTCATGTTATAGGAAGGGTCTCAGGATTGGAATGGGAAGGACTTGGATATCACATCTCATGCTGTAGGAAGGCTCTCAGGTTTGGAAAGCGAAGGAGTGGGCTATCACATTTCATGTTAGAGGTAGGATCTCAGGTTTGGTATTAGAGGCATTGAGATATCACATCTCATGCTATCAGAAGGGTATCAGGATTGGAATGGGAAGAAGTTGGATATCACATCTCATGCTAAAGGGAGGGTCTCAGGTTTGGAACGGGAAGGATTTGGATATCACATCTCATGTTATAGGAAGGATCTCAGGTTTGGTATTAGAAACATTGAATCACAACTCATGCTATCAGAAGGATCTCAGGTTTGGTATTAGAAGCATTGAGATATCACATCTCATGCTATAGGAAGGGTCCCTGGATTGGAATGGGAAGGAGTTGGATATCACATCTCATGTTATAGGAAGGATCTCAGGTTTGGTATTAGAAGCATTGAGATATCACATCTCATGCTATAGGAAGGGTCTCAGGATTGGAATGGGAAGGAGTTGGATATCACATCTCATGCTAAAGGAAGGGTCTCAGTTTTGGTAGAAGCATTGAGATATCACATCTCATGCTATAGGAAGGGTCTCAGGATTGGAATGGGAAGGAGTTGGATATCACATCTCATGCTATAGGAAGGGTCTCAGGTTTGGTATAAGCATTGAGATATCACATCTCTGCTATCGGAAGGGTCTCAGGATTGGAATGGGAAGGACTTAGATATCACATCTCATGCTATAGGGAGGGTCTCAGTTTTGATATTAGAAGCATTGAGATATCACATCTCATGCTATCGGAAGGGTCTCAGGATTGGAATGGGAGGAGCTGGATATCACATCTCATGCTAAAGGAAGGGTCTCAGGTTTGGAAGGGGAAGGATTTGGATATCACATCTCATGTTATAGGACGGGTCTCAGGTTTGGTATTAGAAGCATTGAGATATCACATCTCATGCTATAGGAAGTGTGTCAGGATTGGAATGGGAAGGAGTTGGATATCACATCTCATGCTATAGGAAGGGTTTCAGGTTTGGTAGAAGCATTGAGATATCACATCTCATGCTATAGGAAGAGTCTCAGGTTTGGGAAGGGAAGGATTTGGATTTCACATCTCATGTTATAGGATGGTTCTCATGTTTGGTTTTTGAAGCATTGAGATATCACATCTCATGCTATTGGAAGGGTCTCAGGTTTGGAATGGGAAGTAGTTGGATATCACATCTCATGTTATAGGAAGGATCTTAGGTTTGGTATTAGAAGCATTGAGATATCACATCTCATGCTATAGGAAGGGTCTCAGGATTGGAATGTGAAGGATTTGGATATCACATCTCATGCCATAGGAAGGGTCTCAGGTTTGGTATAAACATTGAGATATCACATCTCTGCTATCGGAAGGGTCTCAGGATTGGATTGGGAAGGAGTTGGATATCCCTTCTCATACTATAGGGTCTCAGGTTGGAATGGGAAGGAGTTGGATATCACATCTCATGTTATAGGAAGGGTCTCAGGATTGGAATGGGAAGGATTTGGATATCACATCTCTTGCTATAGGAAGGGTCTAAGGTTTTTTATTAGAAACATTGAGATATCACATCTCATGCTATAGGAAGGGTTTTAGGATTGGAATGGGAAGGATTTGGATATCACATCTCATGCTAAAGGAAGAGTCTCAGGTTTGGAAGGGGAAGGATTTGGATATCATATCTCATGTTATAGGACGGGTCCCAGGTTTGGTATTAGAAGCATTGAGATATCACATCTCATGGTATAGGAAGGGTCTCAGGGTTGGAAGGGGAAGGATTTGGATATCACGTCTCATGTTATAGGAAGGATCTCAGGTTTGGTCTTAGAAGCATTGAGATATCACATCTCATGCTATAGGAAGGTTCTCAGGATTGGAATGGGAAGGAGTTGGATATCACATCTCATGCTATAGGAAGGGTCTCAGGAATGGAATGGGAAGGAGTTTTATATGACATCTCATGCCATAGGAAGAATCTCAGGTTTGGTATTAGAAGCATTGAGACATACCATCTCATGTTATAGGAAGGGTCTCAGGATTGGAATGGGAAGGAGTTGGATATCACATCTCATGCTATAGGAAGGGTCTCAGGATTGGAATGGGAAGGAGTTGTATATGACATCTTATGCCATAGGAAGGGTCTCAGGTTTGGTATAAGCATTGAGATATCACATCTCTGCTATTGGAAGGGTCTCAGGATTGTAATGGGAAGGAGTTGGATATCCCATCTTATGTTATAGGAAGGGTGTCAGGTTTGGTATTAGAAGCATTGAGATATCACATCTCATGCTATAGGAAGGGTCTCACGTTTGGAAAGGGAAGGAGTTGGATATCACATTTCATGTTAGAGGTAGGATCTCAGGTTTGGTATTAGAGGCATTGAGATATCACATCTCATGCTATGAGAAGGGTCTCAGGATTGGAATTGGAAGGATTTGGATATCACATCACATGCTAAAGGGAGGGTCTCAGGTTTGGAAGGGGAAGCATTTTGATATCACATCTCATGTTATAGGAAGGATCTCAGGTTTGGTATTAGAAGCATTGAGATATCACATCTCATGCTATCCGAAGGATCTCAGGTTTGGTATTAGAGGGATTGAAATATCACATCTCATGCTATCAGAAGGGTCTCAGGATTGGATTTGGAAGTAGTTGGATATCCCATCTCATGCTATAGGAAGGGTCTCACGTTGGAATGGGAAGGAGTTGGATTTCACATCTCATGTTATAGGAAAGGTCTCAGGATTGGAATGTGAAATACTTCGATATCACATCTCATGCTATAGGAAGGCTCTCAGGTTTGGAAGAGGAAGGAGTTGGGTATCACATTTCATGTTAGAGGTAGGATCTCAGGTTTGGTATTAGAGGCATTGAGATATCACATCTCATGCTATCAGAAGGGTCTCAGGATTGGAATGGGAAGGAGTTTGATATCACATCTCATGCTAAAGAGAGGGTCTCAGTTTTGGAAGGGGAAGGATTTGGATATCACATCTCGTGTTATAGGAATGATCTCAGGTTTGGTAATAGAAGAATTGAGATATCACATCTCATGCTATCGGAAGGATCTCAGGTTTGGTATTAGAAGCATTGAAATATCACATCTCATGTTATAGGAAGGGTCTCAGGATTGGAATGGGAAGGAGTTGGATATCACATCTTATGCTATAGGAATGGTCTCAGGTTTGCTTGGTATAAGCATTGATATATCACATCTCATGCTATAGGAAGAGTCTCAGGATTGGAATGGGAAGGATTTGTATATGACATCTCATGCCATAGGAAGGGTCTCAGGTTTGGTATAAGCATTGAGATATCACATCTCTGCTATCGGAAGGGTCTCAGGATTGGAATGGGAAGGAGTTGGATATCCCATCTTATGTTATAGGAAGGGTCTCAGGTTTGATATTAGAAGCATTGAGATATCACATCTCATGTTATAGGAAGGGTCTCAGGACTGGAATGGGAAGGACTTGGATATCACATCTCATGCTATAGGGAGGGTCTCACGTTTGGAAAGGGAAGGAGTTGGATATCACATTTCATGTCAGAGGTAGGATCTCAGGTTTGGTATTAGAGGCATTGAGATATCACATCTCATGCTATCAGAAGGGTCTCAGGATTGGAATGGGAACGAGTTGTATATGACATCTCATGCCATAGGAAGGGTCTCAGGTTTGGTATAAGCATTGAGATATCACATCTCTGCTATGGAAAGGGTCTCAGGATTGGAATGGGAAGGAGTTGGATATCCCATCTTATGTTATAGGAAGGGTCTCAGGTTTGATATTAGAAGCATGGAGATATCACATCTCATGTTATAGGAAGGGTCTCAGGACTGGAATGGGAAGGACTTGGATATCACATCTCATGCTAAAGTAAGGGTCTCAGGTTTGGAAGGTGAAGGATTTGGATATCACATCTCATGTTATAGGAAGGATCTCAGGTTCGGTATTAGAAGCATTGAGATATCACATCTCATGCTATCGGAAGGATCTCAGGTTTGGTATTAGAGGCATTGAGATATCACATCTCATGCTATCAGAAGGGTCTCAGGATTGGAATGGGAAGGAGTTGGATATCACATCTCATGCTAAAGGAAGGGTCTCAAGTTTGGAAGGGGAAGGATTTGGATATCACATCTCATGTTATAGGAAGGATCACAGGTTTAGTATTAGAAGCATTGAGATATCACAGCTCATGCTATCGGAAGGGTCTCAGGATTGGAATGGGAAGGAGTTGGATATCACATCTCATGCTATAGGAAGGGTCTCAGGTTTGGTATAAGCATTGAGATATCACGTCTCATGCTATAGGAAGGGTCTCAGGATTGGAATGGGAAGGAGTTGTATATGACATCTCATGCCATAGGAAGGGTCTCAGGTTTGGTATTAGAAGCATTGAGACATACCATCTCATGTTATAGGAAGGGTCTCAGGACTGGAATGGGAAGGACTTGGATATCACATCTCATGCTAAAGGGAGGGTCTCAGGTTTGGAAGGTGAAGGATTTGGATATCACATCTCATGTTATAGGAAGGATCTCAGGTTCGGTATTAGAAGCATTGAGATATCACATCTCATGCTATCGGAAGGATCTCAGGTTTGGTATTAGAGGCATTGAGATATCACATCTCATGCTATCAGAAGGGTCTCAGGATTGGAATGGGAAGGAGTTGAATATCACATCTCATGCTAAAGGGAGGGTCTCAGGTTTGGAAGGGGAAGGATTTGGATATCACATCTCATGTTATAGGAAGGATCACAGGTTTGGTATTAGAAGAATTGAGATATCACATCTCATGCTATCAGAAGGGTCTCAGGATTGGAATGGGAAGGAGTTGGATATCACATCTCATGCTATAGGAAGGGTCTCAGGTTTGGAACTGGAAGGAGTTGGATATCACATCTCATGTTATAGGAAGAGTCTCAGGTTTGGTATAAGCATTGAGATATCACATCTCATGCTATAGGAAGGGTCTCAGGATTGGAATGGGAAGGAGTTGCATATGACATCTCATGCCATAGGAAGGGTCTCAGGTTTGGTATTAGAAGCATTGAGACATACCATCTCATGTTATAGGAAGGGTCTCAGGATTGGAATGGGAAGGAGTTGGATATCACATCTTATGCTATAGGAAGGGTCTCAGGTTTGGTATAAGCATTGAGATATCACATCTCATGCTATAGGAAGGGTCTCAGGATTGGAATGGGAAGGAGGTGTATATGACATCTCATGCCATAGGAAGGGTCTCAGGTTTGGTATAAGCATTGAGATATCACATCTCTGCTATTGGAAGGGCCTCAGGGTTGTAATGGGAAGGAGTTGGATATCCCATCTTATGTTATAGGAAGGGTGTCAGGTTTGGTATTAGAAGCATTGAGATATCACATCTCATGCTATAGGAAGGGTCTCAGGATTGTAATGGGAAGGACTTGGATATCACATCTCATGCTATAGGGAGGGTCTCACGTTTGGAAAGGGAAGGAGTTGGATATCACATTTCATGTTAGAGGTAGGATCTCAGGTTTGGTATTAGAGGCATTGAGATATCACATCTCATGCTATGAGAAGGGTCTCAGGATTGGAATTGGAAGGATTTGGATATCACATCTCATGCTAAAGGGAGGGTCTCAGGTTTGGAAGGGGAAGGATTTTGATATCACATCTCATGTTATAGGAAGGATCTCAGGTTTGGTATTAGAAGCATTGAGATATCACATCTCATGCTATCCAAAGGATCTCAGGTTTGGTATTAGAGGGATTGAGATATCACATCTCATGCTATCGGAAGGGTATCAGGATTGGATTTGGAAGTAGTTGGATATCCCATCTCATGCCATAGGAAGGGTCTCAGGTTGGAATGGGAAGGAGTTGGATATCACATCTCATGTTATAGGAAAGGTCTCAGGATTGGAATGGGAAATACTTCGATATCACATCTCATGCTATAGGAAGGCTCTCAGGTTTGGAAGCGGAAGGAGTTGGGTATCACATTTCATGTTAGAGGTAGGATCTCAGGTTTGGTATTAGAGGCATTGAGATATCACATCTCATGCTATCAGAAGGGTCTCAGGATTGGAATGGGAAGGAGTTTGATATCACATCTCATGCTAAAGGGAGGGTCTCAGTTTTGGAATGGGAAGGATTTGGATATCACATCTCGTGTTATAGGAATGATCTCAGGTTTGGTATTAGAAGAATTGAGATATCACATCTCATGCTATCGGAAGGATCTCAGGTTTGGTATTGGAAGCATTGAAATATCACATCTCATGCTATCAGAACGGTCTCAGGAATGGAATGGGAAGGAGTTTTATATGACATCTCATGCCATAGGAAGGATCTCAGGTTTGGTATTAGAAGCATTGAGATATCAAGTCTCATGGTATAGGACGGGAGTTTGATATCACATCTCATGCCATGGTATGGGTCTCAGGTTTTGTAGAAGCATTGGGATATCACATCTCATGCTATCGGAAGGGTATCAGGATTGGATTTGGAAGGAGTTGGATATCCCATCTCATGCTATAGGAAGGGTCTCAGGTTGGAATAGGAAGGAGTTGGATTTCACATCTCATGTTATAGGAAGGGTCTCAGGATTGGAATGGGAAGGACTTGGATATCACATCTCATGCTGTAGGAAGGCTCTCAGGTTTGGAAAGGGAAGGAGTGGGCTATCACATTTCATGTTAGAGGTAGGATCTCAGGTTTGGTATTAGAGGCATTGAGATATCACATCTCATGCTATCAGAAGGGTATCAGGATTGGAATGGGAAGGAGTTGGATATCACATCTCATGCTAAAGGGAGGGTCTCAGGTTTGGAATGGGAAGGAGTTGCATATGACATCTCATGCCATAGGAAGGGTCTCAGGTTTGGTATTAGAAGCATTGAGACATACCATCTCATGTTATAGGAAGGGTCTCAGGATTGGAATGGGAAGGAGTTGATTATCACATCTTATGCTATAGGAAGGGTCTCAGGTTTGGTATAAGCATTGAGATATCACATCTCATGCTATAGGAAGGGTCTCAGGATTGGAATGGGAAGGAGTTGTATATGACATCTCATGCCATAGGAAGGGTCTCAGGTTTGGTATAAGCATTGAGATATCACATCTCTGCTATTGGAAGGGCCTCAGGGTTGTAATGGGAAGGAGTTGGATATCCCATCTTATGTTATAGGAAGGGTGTCAGCTTTGGTATTAGAAGCATTGAGATATCACATCTCATGCTATAGGAAGGGTCTCAGGATTGTAATGGGAAGGACTTGGATATCACATCTCATGCTATAGGGAGGGTCTCACGTTTGGAAAGGGAAGGAGTTGGATATCACATTTCATGTTAGAGGTAGGATCTCAGGTTTGGTATTAGAGGCATTGAGATATCACATCTCATGCTATGAGAAGGGTCTCAGGATTGGAATTGGAAGGATTTGGATATCACATCTCATGCTAAAGGGAGGGTCTCAGGTTTGGAAGGGGAAGGATTTTGATATCACATCTCATGTTATAGGAAGGATCTCAGGTTTGGTATTAGAAGCATTGAGATATCACATCTCATGCTATCCAAAGGATCTCAGGTTTGGTATTAGAGGGATTGAGATCTCACATCTCATGCTATCGGAAGGGTATCAGGATTGGATTTGGAAGTAGTTGGATATCCCATCTCATGCTATAGGAAGGGTCTCAGGTTGGAATGGGAAGGAGTTGGATATCACATCTCATGTTATAGGAAAGGTCTCAGGATTGGAATGGGAAATACTTCGATATCACATCTCATGCTATAGGAAGGCTCTCAGGTTTGGAAGGGGAAGGAGTTGGGTATTACATTTCATGTTAGAGGTAGGATCTCAGGTTTGGTATTAGAGGCATTGAGATATCACATCTCATGCTATCAGAAGGGTCTCAGGATTGGAATGGGAAGGAGTTTGATATCACATCTCATGCTAAAGGGAGGGTCTCAGTTTTGGAATGGGAAGGATTTGGATATCACATCTCGTGTTATAGGAATGATCTCAGGTTTGGTATTAGAAGAATTGAGATATCACATCTCATGCTATCGGAAGGATCTCAGGTTTGGTATTGGAAGCATTGAAATATCACATCTCATGCTATCAGAACGGTCTCAGGATTGGAATGGGAAGGAGTTTTATATGACATCTCATGCCATAGGAAGGATCTCAGGTTTGGTATTAGAAGCATTGAGATATCAAGTCTCATGGTATAGGACGGGAGTTTGATATCACATCTCATGCCATGGTATGGGTCTCAGGTTTTGTAGAAGCATTGGGATATCACATCTCATGCTATCGGAAGGGTATCAGGATTGGATTTGGAAGGAGTTGGATATCCCATCTCATGCTATAGGAAGGGTCTCAGGTTGGAATAGGAAGGAGTTGGATTTCACATCTCATGTTATAGGAAGGGTCTCAGGATTGGAATGGGAAGGACTTGGATATCACATCTCATGCTGTAGGAAGGCTCTCAGGTTTGGAAAGGGAAGGAGTGGGCTATCACATTTCATGTTAGAGGTAGGATCTCAGGTTTGGTATTAGAGGCATTGAGATATCACATCTCATGCTATCAGAAGGGTATCAGGATTGGAATGGGAAGGAGTTGGATATCACATCTCATGCTAAAGGGAGGGTCTCAGGTTTGGAAGGGGAAGGATTTGGATATCACATCTCATGTTATAGGAAGGATCTCAGGTTTGGTATTAGAAGCATTGAGATATCACAACTCATGTTATAGGAAGGATCTCAGGTTTGGTATAGAAGCATTGAGATATCACATCTCATGCTATAGGAAGGGTCTCAGGATTGGAATGGGAAGGAGTTGGATATCACATCTCATGCTAAAGGAAGGGTCTCAGTTTTGGTAGAAGCATTGAGATATCACATCTCATGCTATAGGAAGGGTCTCAGGATTGGAATGGGAAGGAGTTGGATATCACATCTCATGCTATAGGAAGGGTCTCAGGTTTGGTATAAGCATTGAGATATCACATCTCTGCTATCGGAAGGGTCTCAGGATTGGAATGGGAAGGACTTATATATCACATCTCATGCTATAGGGAGGGTCTCAGTTTTGATATTAGAAGCATTGAGATATCACATCTCATGCTATCGGAAGGGTCTCAGGATTGGAATGGGAGGAGCTGGATATCACATCTCATGCTAAAGGAAGGGTCTCAGGTTTGGAAGGGGAAGGATTTGGATATCACATCTCATGTTATAGGACGGGTCTCAGGTTTGGTATTAGAAGCATTGAGATATCACATCTCATGCTATAGGAAGTGTGTAAGGATTGGAATGGGAAGGAGTTGGATATCACATCTCATGCTATAGGAAGGGTTTCAGGTTTGGTAGAAGCACTGAGATATCACATCTCATGCTATAGGAAGAGTCTCAGGTTTGGGAAGGGAAGGATTTGGATTTCACATCTCATGTTATAGGATGGTTCTCATGTTTGGTTTTTGAAGCATTGAGATATCACATCTCATGCTATCGGAAGGGTCTCAGGTTTGGAATGGGAAGTAGTTGGATATAACATCTCATGTTATAGGAAGGATCTCAGGTTTGGTATTAGAAGCATTGAGATATCACATCTCATGCTATAGGAAGGGTCTCAGGATTGGAATGTGAAGGATTTGGATATCACATCTCATGCCATAGGAAGGGTCTCAGGTTTGGTATAAGCATTGAGATATCACATCTCTGCTATCGGAAGGGTCTCAGGATTGGATTGGGAAGGAGTTGGATATCCCTTCTCATACTATAGGGTCTCAGGTTGGAATGGGAAGGAGTTGGATATCACATCTCATGTTATAGGAAGGGTCTCAGGATTGGAATGGGAAGGATTTGGATATCACATCTCTGGCTATAGGAAGGGTCTAAGGTTTTTTATTAGAAACATTGAGATATCACATCTCATGCTATAGGAAGGGTTTTAGGATTGGAATGGGAAGGATTTGGATATCACATCTCATGTTATAGGACGGGTCCCAGGTTTGGTATTAGAAGCATTGAGATATCACATCTCATGGTATAGGAAGGGTCTCAGGGTTGGAAGGGGAAGGATTTGGATATCACATCTCATGTTATAGGAAGGATCTCAGGTTTGGTCTTAGAAGCATTGAGACATACCATCTCATGTTATAGGAAGGGTCTCAGGATTGGAATGGGAAGGAGTTGGATATCACATCTCATGCTATAGGAAGGGTCTCAGGTTTGGTAGAAGCATTGAGATATCACATCTCATGCTATAGGAAGAGTCTCAGGTTTGGGAAGGGAAGGAGTTGGATATCACATCTCATGCTATCGGAAGGGTCTCAGGTTTGGAATGGGAAGTAGTTGGATATCCCATCTCATGCTATAGGAAGGGTCTCAGGTTGGAATGGGAAGGAGTTGGATTTCACATCTCATGTTATAGGAAAGGTCTCAGGATTGGAATGGGAAATACTTCGATATCACATCTCATGCTATAGGAAGGCTCTCATGTTTGGAAGGGGAAGGAGTTGGGTATCACATTTCATGTTAGAGGTAGGATCTCAGGTTTGGTATTAGAGGCATTGAGATATCACATCTCATGCTATCAGAAGGGTCTCAGGATTGGAATGGGAAGGAGTTTGATATCACATCTCATGCTAAAGAGAGGGTCTCAGTTTTTGAAGGGGAAGGATTTGGATATCACATCTCGTGTTATAGGAATGATCTCAGGTTTGGTATTAGAAGAATTGAGATATCACATCTCATGCTATCGGAAGGATCTCAGGTTTGGTATTAGAAGCATTGAAATATCACATCTCATGCTATCAGAACGGTCTCAGGATTGGAATGGGAAGGAGTTTTATATGACATCTCATGCCATAGGAAGGATCTCAGGTTTGGTATTAGAAGCATTGAGACATCACATCTCATGTTATAGGAAGGGTCTCAGGATTGGAATGGGAAGGAGTTGGATATCACATCTTATGCTATAGGAATGGTCTCAGGTTTGGTATAAGCATTGATATATCACATCTCATGCTATAGGAAGGGTCTCAGGATTGGAATGGGAAGGAGTTGTATATGACATCTCATGCCATAGGAAGGGTCTCAGGTTTGGTATAAGCATTGAGATATCACATCTCTGCTATCGGAAGGGTCTCAGGATTGGAATGGGAAGGAGTTGGATATCCCATCTTATGTTATAGGAAGGGTCTCAGGTTTGATATTAGAAGCATTGAGATATCACATCTCATGTTATAGGAAGGGTCTCAGGACTGGAATGGGAAGGACTTGGATATCACATCTCATGCTATAGGGAGGGTCTCACGTTTGGAAAGGGAAGGAGTTGGATATCACATTTCATGTCAGAGGTAGGATCTCAAGTTTGGTATTAGAGGCATTGAGATATCACATCTCATGCTATCAGAAGGGTCTCAGGATTGGAATGGGAAGGAGTTGTATACGACATCTCATGCCATAGGAAGGGTCTCAGGTTTGGTATAAGCATTGAGATATCACATCTCTGCTATCGGAAGGGTCTCAGGATTGGATTGGGAAGGAGTTGGATATCTCTTCTCATACTATAGGGTCTCAGGTTGGAATGGGAAGGAGTTGGATATCACATCTCATGTTATAGGAAGGGTCTCAGGATTGGAATGGGAAGGATTTGGATATCACATCTCTTGCTATAGGAAGGGTCTAAGGTTTTTTATTAGAAACATTGAGATATCACATCTCATGCTATAGGAAGGGTTTTAGGATTGGAATGGGAAGGATTTGGATATCACATCTCATGCTAAAGGAAGGGTCTCAGGTTTGGAAGGGGAAGGATTTGGATATCATATCTCATGTTATAGGACGGGTCCCAGGTTTGGTATTAGAAGCATTGAGATATCACATCTCATGGTATAGGAAGGGTCTCAGGGTTGGAAGGGGAAGGATTTGGATATCACATCTCATGTTATAGGAAGGATCTCAGGTTTGGTCTTAGAAGCATTGAGATATCACATCTCATGCTATAGGAAGGTTCTCAGGATTGGAATGGGAAGGAGTTGGATATCACATCTCATGCTATAGGAAGGGTCTCAGGAATGGAATGGGAAGGAGTTTTATATGACATCTCATGCCATAGGAAGAATCTCAGGTTTGGTATTAGAAGCATTGAGACATACCATCTCATGTTATAGGAAGGGTCTCAGGATTGGAATGGGAAGGAGTTGGATATCACATCTCATGCTATAGGAAGGGTCTCAGGATTGGAATGGGAAGGAGTTGGATATCACATCTCATGCTATAGGAAGGGTCTCAGGTTTGGTAGAAGCATTGAGATATCACATCTCATGCTATAGGAAGAGTCTCAGGTTTGGGAAGGGAAGGATTTGGATTTCACATCTCATGTTATAGGATGGTTCTCATGTTTGGTTTTTGAAGCATTGAGATATCACATCTCATGCTATCGGAAGGGTCTCAGGTTTGGAATGGGAAGTAGTTGGATATCCCATCTCATGCTATAGGAAGTGTCTCAGGTTGGAATGGGAAGGAGTTGGATTTCACATCTCATGTTATAGGAAAGGTCTCAGGATTGGAATGGGAAATACTTCGATATCACATCTCATGCTATAGGAAGGCTCTCAGGTTTGGAAGGGGAAGGAGTTGGGTATCACATTTCATGTTAGAGGTAGGATCTCAGGTTTGGTATTAGAGGCATTGAGATATCACATCTCATGCTATCAGAAGGGTATCAGGATTGGAATGGGAGGGAGTTTGATATCACATCTCATGCTAAAGAGAGGGTCTCAGTTTTGGAAGGGGAAGGATTTGGATATCACATCTCGTGTTATAGGAATGATCTCAGGTTTGGTATTAGAAGAATAGAGATATCACATCTCATGCTATCGGAAGGATCTCAGGTTTGGTATTAGAAACATTGAAATATCACATCTCATGCTATCAGAACGTTCTCAGGATTGGAATGGGAAGGAGTTTTATATGACATCTCATGCCATAGGAAGGATCTCAGGTTTGGTATTAGAAGCATTGAGACATCACATCTCATGTTATAGGAAGGGTCTCAGGATTGGAATGGGAAGGAGTTGGATATCACATCTTATGCTATAGGAATGGTCTCAGGTTTGGTATAAGCATTGATATATCACATCTCATGCTATAGGAAGGGTCTCGGGATTGGAATGGGAAGGAGTTGTATATGACATCTCATGCCATAGGAAGGGTCTCAGGTTTGGTATAAGCATTGAGATATCACATCTCTGCTATCGGAAGGGTCTCAGGATTGGAATGAGAAGGAGTTGGATATCACATCTTATGTTATAGGAAGGGTCTCAGGTTTGATATTAGAAGCATTGAGATATCACATCTCATGTTATAGGAAGGGTCTCAGGACTGGAATGGGAAGGACTTGGATATCACATCTCATGCTATAGGGAGGGTCTCACGTTTGGAAAGGGAAGGAGTTGGATATCACATTTCATGTCAGAGGTAGAATCTCAAGTTTGGTATTAGAGGCATTGAGCTATCACATCTCATGCTATCAGAAGGGTCTCAGGATTGGAATGGGAAGGAGTTGTATATGACATCTCATGCCATAGGAAGGGTCTCAGGTTTGGTATAAGCATTGAGATATCACATCTCTGCTATCGGAAGGGTCTCAGGATTGGAATGGGAAGGAGTTGGATATCCCATCTTATGTTATAGGAAGGGTCTCAGGTTTGATATTAGAAGCATGGGCATGTCACATCTCATGTTATAGGAAGGGTCTCAGGACTGGAGAGGGAAGGACTTGGATATCACATCTCATGCTAAAGGGAGGGTCTCAGGTTTGGAAGGTGAAGGATTTGGATATCACATCTCATGTTATAGGAAGGATCTCAGGTTCGGTATTAGAAGCATTGAGATATCACATCTCATGCTATCGGAAGGATCTCAGGTTTGGTATTAGAGGCATTGAGATATCACATCCCATGCTATCAGAAGGGTCTCAGGATTGGAATGGGAAGGAGTTGGATATCACATCTCATGCTAAAGGGAGGGTCTCAGGTTTGGAAGGGGAAGGATTTGGATATCACATCTCATGTTATAGGAAGGATCACAGGTTTGGTATTAGAAGCATTGAGATATCACATCTCATGCTATCAGAAGGGTCTCAGGATTGGAATGGGAAGGAGTTGGATATCACATTTCATGCTAAAGGGAGGGTCTACGGTTCGGAAAGGGAAGGATTTGGATATCACATCTCATGTTATAGGAAGGATCTCAGGTTTGGTATTAGAAGCATTGAGATATCACATCTCATGCTATCGGAAGGGTCTCAGGTTTGGTATAAGCATTGAGATATCAAATCTCTGCTATCGGACGGGTCTCAGGATTGGAATGGGAAGGACTTGGATATCACAATTCATGTTATAGGAAGGGTCTCAGGTTCGGTATAAGCATTGCGATATCACATCTCATGCTATAGGAAGGGTCTCAGGATTGGAATGGGAAGGAGTTGTATATGACATCTCATGCCATAGGAAGGGTCTCAGGTTTGGTATTAGAAGCATTGAGACATACCATCTCATGTTATAGGAAGGGTCTCAGGACTGGAATGGGAAGGACTTGGATATCACATCTCATGCTAAAGGGAGGGTCACAGGTTTGGAAGGTGAAGGATTTGGATATCACATCTCATGTTATAGGAAGGATCTCAGGTTCGGTATTAGAAGAATTGAGATATCACATCTCATGCTATCGGAAGGATCTCAGGTTTGGTATTAGAAGCATTGAAATATCACATCTCATGCTATCAGAACGGTCTCAGGATTGGAATGGGAAGGAGTTTTATATGACATCTCATGCCATAGGAAGGATCTCAGGTTTGGTATTAGAAGCATTGAGACATCACATCTCATGTTATATGAAGGGTCTCAGGATTGGAATGGGAAGGAGTTGGATATCACATCTTATGCTATAGGAATGGTCTCAGGTTTGGTATAAGCATTGATATATCACATCTCATGCTATAGGAAGGGTCTCAGGATTGGAATGGGAAGGAGTTGTATATGACATCTCATGCCATAGGAAGGGTCTCAGGTTTGGTATAAGCATTGAGATATCACATCTCTGCTATCGGAAGGGTCTCAGGATTGGAATGGGAAGGAGTTGGATATCCCATCTTATGTTATAGGAAGGGTCTCAGGTTTGATATTAGAAGCATTGAGATATCACATCTCATGTTATAGGAAGGGTCTCAGGACTGGAATGGGAAGGACTTGGATATCACATCTCATGCTATAGGGAGGGTCTCACGTTTGGAAAGGGAGAAGAACTTGGATATCACATTTCATGTCAGAGGTAGGATCTCAAGTTTGGTATTAGAGGCATTGAGATATCACATCTCATGCTATCAGAAGGGTCTCAGGATTGGAATGGGAAGGAGTTGTATATGACATCTCATGCCATAGGAAGGGTCTCAGGTTTGGTATAAGCATTGAGATATCACATCTCTGCTATCGGAAGGGTCTCAGGATTGGAATGGGAAGGAGTTGGATATCCCATCTTATGTTATAGGAAGGGTCTCAGGTTTCATATTAGAAGCATGGAGATATCACATCCATTGTTATAGGAAGGGTCTCAGGACTGGAATGGGAAGGACTTGGATATCACATCTCATGCTAAAGGGAGGGTCTCAGGTTTGGAAGGTGAAGGATTTGGATATCACATCTCATGTTATAGGAAGGATCTCAGGTTCGGTATTAGAAGCATTGAGATATCACATCTCATGCTATCGGAAGGATCTCAGGTTTGGTATTAGAAGCATTGAGATATCACATCTCATGCTATCAGAAGGGTCTCAGGATTGGAATGGGAAGGAGTTGGATATCACATCTCATGCTAAAGGGAGGGTCTCAGGTTTGGAAGGGGAAGGATTTGGATATCACATCTCATGTTATAGGAAGGATCACAGGTTTGGTATTAGAAGCATTGAGATATCACATCTCATGCTATCAGAAGGGTCTTAGGATTGGAATGGGAAGGAGTTGGATATCACATTTCATGCTAAAGGGAGGGTCTACGGTTCGGAAAGGGAAGGATTTGGATATCACATCTCATGTTATAGGAAGGATCTCAGGTTTGGTATTAGAAGCATTGAGATATCACATCTCATGCTATCGGAAGGGTCTCAGGTTTGGTATAAGCATTGAGATATCACATCTCTGCTATCGGAAGGGTCTCAGGATTGGAATGGGAAGGACTTGGATATCACAATTCATGTTATAGGAAGGGTCTCAGGTTTGGTATAAGCATTGCGATATCACATCTCATGCTATAGGAAGGGTCTCAGGATTGGAATGGGAAGGAGTTGTATATGACATCTCATGCCATAGGAAGGGTCTCAGTTTGGTATTAGAAGCATTGAGACATACCATCTCATGTTATAGGAAGGGTCTCAGGACTGGAATGGGAAGGACTTGGATATCACATCTCATGCTAAAGGGAGGGTCTCAGGTTTGGAAGGTGAAGGATTTGGATATCACATCTCATGTTATAGGAAGGATCTCAGGTTCGGTATTAGAAGCATTGAGATATCACATCTCATGCTATCGGAAGGATCTCAGGTTTGGTATTAGAGGCATTGAGATATCACATCTCATGCTATCAGAAGGGTCTCAGGATTGGAATGGGAAGGAGTTGGATATCACATCTCATGCTAAAGGTAGGGTCTCAGGTTTGGAAGGGGAAGGATTTGGATATCACATCTCATGTTATAGGAAGGATCACAGGTTTGGTATTAGAAGCATTGAGATATCACATCTCATGCTATCAGAAGGGTCTCAGGATTGGAATGGGAAGGAGTTGGATATCACATTTCATGCTAAAGGGAGGGTCTACGGTTCGGAAGGGGAAGGATTTGGATATCACATCTCATGTTATAGGAAGGATCTCAGGTTTGGTATTAGAAGCATTGAGATATCACATCTCATGCTATCGGAAGGGTCTCAGGTTTGGTATAAGCATTGAGATATCACATCTCTGCTATCGGAAGGGTCTCAGGATTGGAATGGGAAGGACTTGGATATCACAATTCATGTTATAGGAAGGGTCTCAGGTTTGGTATTAGAAGCATTGAGATATCACATCTCATGCTATAGGAAGGGTCTCAGGATTGGAATGGGAAGGACTTGGATATCACATCTCATGTTATAGGAAGGGTCTCAGGTTTGGTATTAGAAGCATTGAGATATCACATCTCATGCTATAGGAAGGGTCTCAGGAATGGAATGGGAAGGAGTTGGATATCACATCTCATGATAAAGGAAGGGTCTAAGGTTTGGAAGGGGAAGGATTTGGATATCACATCTCATGTTATTGGACCGGTCTCAGGTTTGGTATTAGAAGCATTGAGATGTCAAGTCTCATGGTATAGGACGGGAGTTTGATATCACATCTCATGCCATGGTATGGGTCTCAGGTTTTGTAGAAGCATTGGGATATCACATCTCATGCTATCAGAAGGGTATCAGGATTGGATTTGGAAGGAGTTGGATATCCCATCTCATGCTATAGGAAGGGTCTCAGGTTGGAATAGGAAGGAGTTGGATATCACATCTCATGTTATAGGAAGGGTCTCAGGATTGGAATGGGAAGGACTTGGATATCACATCTCATGCTGTAGGAAGGCTCTCAGGTTTGGAAAGCGAAGGAGTGGGCTATCACATTTCATGTTAGAGGTAGGATCTCAGGTTTGGTATTAGAGGCATTGAGATATCACATCTCATGCTATCAGAAGGGTATCAGGATTGGAATGGGAAGAAGTTGGATATCACATCTCATGCTAAAGGGAGGGTCTCAGGTTTGGAACGGGAAGGATTTGGATATCACATCTCATGTTATAGGAAGGATCTCAGGTTTGGTATTAGAAACATTGAATCACAACTCATGCTATCAGAAGGATCTCAGGTTTGGTATTAGAAGCATTGAGATATCACATCTCATGCTATAGGAAGGGTCCCTGGATTGGAATGGGAAGGAGTTGGATATCACATCTCATGTTATAGGAAGGATCTCAGGTTTGGTATTAGAAGCATTGAGATATCACATCTCATGCTATAGGAAGGGTCTCAGGATTGGAATGGGAAGGAGTTGGATATCACATCTCATGCTAAAGGAAGGGTCTCAGTTTTGGTAGAAGCATTGAGATATCACATCTCATGCTATAGGAAGGGTCTCAGGATTGGAATGGGAAGGAGTTGGATATCACATCTCATGCTATAGGAAGGGTCTCAGGTTTGGTATAAGCATTGAGATATCACATCTCTGCTATCGGAAGGGTCTCAGGATTGGAATGGGAAGGACTTAGATATCACATCTCATGCTATAGGGAGGGTCTCAGTTTTGATATTAGAAGCATTGAGATATCACATCTCATGCTATCGGAAGGGTCTCAGGATTGGAATGGGAGGAGCTGGATATCACATCTCATGCTAAAGGAAGGGTCTCAGGTTTGGAAGGGGAAGGATTTGGATATCACATCTCATGTTATAGGACGGGTCTCAGGTTTGGTATTAGAAGCATTGAGATATCACATCTCATGCTATAGGAAGTGTGTCAGGATTGGAATGGGAAGGAGTTGGATATCACATCTCATGCTATAGGAAGGGTTTCAGGTTTGGTAGAAGCATTGAGATATCACATCTCATGCTATAGGAAGAGTCTCAGGTTTGGGAAGGGAAGGATTTGGATTTCACATCTCATGTTATAGGATGGTTCTCATGTTTGGTTTTTGAAGCATTGAGATATCACATCTCATGCTATTGGAAGGGTCTCAGGTTTGGAATGGGAAGTAGTTGGATATCACATCTCATGTTATAGGAAGGATCTTAGGTTTGGTATTAGAAGCATTGAGATATCACATCTCATGCTATAGGAAGGGTCTCAGGATTGGAATGTGAAGGATTTGGATATCACATCTCATGCCATAGGAAGGGTCTCAGGTTTGGTATAAACATTGAGATATCACATCTCTGCTATCGGAAGGGTCTCAGGATTGGATTGGGAAGGAGTTGGATATCCCTTCTCATACTATAGGGTCTCAGGTTGGAATGGGAAGGAGTTGGATATCACATCTCATGTTATAGGAAGGGTCTCAGGATTGGAATGGGAAGGATTTGGATATCACATCTCTTGCTATAGGAAGGGTCTAAGGTTTTTTATTAGAAACATTGAGATATCACATCTCATGCTATAGGAAGGGTTTTAGGATTGGAATGGGAAGGATTTGGATATCACATCTCATGCTAAAGGAAGGGTCTCAGGTTTGGAAGGGGAAGGATTTGGATATCATATCTCATGTTATAGGACGGGTCCCAGGTTTGGTATTAGAAGCATTGATATATCACATCTCATGGTATAGGAAGGGTCTCAGGGTTGGAAGGGGAAGGATTTGGATATCACGTCTCATGTTATAGGAAGGATCTCAGGTTTGGTCTTAGAAGCATTGAGATATCACATCTCATGCTATAGGAAGGTTCTCAGGATTGGAATGGGAAGGAGTTGGATATCACATCTCATGCTATAGGAAGGGTCTCAGGAATGGAATGGGAAGGAGTTTTATATGACATCTCATGCCATAGGAAGAATCTCAGGTTTGGTATTAGAAGCATTGAGACATACCATCTCATGTTATAGGAAGGGTCTCAGGATTGGAATGGGAAGGAGTTGGATATCACATCTCATGCTATAGGAAGGGTCTCAGGATTGGAATGGGAAGGAGTTGTATATGACATCTTATGCCATAGGAAGGGTCTCAGGTTTGGTATAAGCATTGAGATATCACATCTCTGCTATTGGAAGGGTCTCAGGATTGTAATGGGAAGGAGTTGGATATCCCATCTTATGTTATAGGAAGGGTGTCAGGTTTGGTATTAGAAGCATTGAGATATCACATCTCATGCTATAGGAAGGGTCTCACGTTTGGAAAGGGAAGGAGTTGGATATCACATTTCATGTTAGAGGTAGGATCTCAGGTTTGGTATTAGAGGCATTGAGATATCACATCTCATGCTATGAGAAGGGTCTCAGGATTGGAATTGGAAGGATTTGGATATCACATCACATGCTAAAGGGAGGGTCTCAGGTTTGGAAGGGGAAGCATTTTGATATCACATCTCATGTTATAGGAAGGATCTCAGGTTTGGTATTAGAAGCATTGAGATATCACATCTCATGCTATCCGAAGGATCTCAGGTTTGGTATTAGAGGGATTGAAATATCACATCTCATGCTATCAGAAGGGTCTCAGGATTGGATTTGGAAGTAGTTGGATATCCCATCTCATGCTATAGGAAGGGTCTCAGGTTGGAATGGGAAGGAGTTGGATTTCACATCTCATGTTATAGGAAAGGTCTCAGGATTGGAATGTGAAATACTTCGATATCACATCTCATGCTATAGGAAGGCTCTCAGGTTTGGAAGAGGAAGGAGTTGGGTATCACATTTCATGTTAGAGGTAGGATCTCAGGTTTGGTATTAGAGGCATTGAGATATCACATCTCATGCTATCAGAAGGGTCTCAGGATTGGAATGGGAAGGAGTTTGATATCACATCTCATGCTAAAGAGAGGGTCTCAGTTTTGGAAGGGGAAGGATTTGGATATCACATCTCGTGTTATAGGAATGATCTCAGGTTTGGTAACAGAAGAATTGAGATATCACATCTCATGCTATCGGAAGGATCTCAGGTTTGGTATTAGAAGCATTGAAATATCACATCTCATGTTATAGGAAGGGTCTCAGGATTGGAATGGGAAGGAGTTGGATATCACATCTTATGCTATAGGAATGGTCTCAGGTTTGCTTGGTATAAGCATTGATATATCACATCTCATGCTATAGGAAGAGTCTCAGGATTGGAATGGGAAGGAGTTGTATATGACATCTCATGCCATAGGAAGGGTCTCAGGTTTGGTATAAGCATTGAGATATCACATCTCTGCTATCGGAAGGGTCTCAGGATTGGAATGGGAAGGAGTTGGATATCCCATCTTATGTTATAGGAAGGGTCTCAGGTTTGATATTAGAAGCATTGAGATATCACATCTCATGTTATAGGAAGGGTCTCAGGACTGGAATGGGAAGGACTTGGATATCACATCTCATGCTATAGGGAGGGTCTCACGTTTGGAAAGGGAAGGAGTTGGATATCACATTTCATGTCAGAGGTAGGATCTCAGGTTTGGTATTAGAGGCATTGAGATATCACATCTCATGCTATCAGAAGGGTCTCAGGATTGGAATGGGAACGAGTTGTATATGACATCTCATGCCATAGGAAGGGTCTCAGGTTTGGTATAAGCATTGAGATATCACATCTCTGCTATGGAAAGGGTCTCAGGATTGGAATGGGAAGGAGTTGGATATCCCATCTTATGTTATAGGAAGGGTCTCAGGTTTGATATTAGAAGCATGGAGATATCACATCTCATGTTATAGGAAGGGTCTCAGGACTGGAATGGGAAGGACTTGGATATCACATCTCATGCTAAAGTAAGGGTCTCAGGTTTGGAAGGTGAAGGATTTGGATATCACATCTCATGTTATAGGAAGGATCTCAGGTTCGGTATTAGAAGCATTGAGATATCACATCTCATGCTATCGGAAGGATCTCAGGTTTGGTATTAGAGGCATTGAGATATCACATCTCATGCTATCAGAAGGGTCTCAGGATTGGAATGGGAAGGAGTTGGATATCACATCTCATGCTAAAGGAAGGGTCTCAGGTTTGGAAGGGGAAGGATTTGGATATCACATCTCATGTTATAGGAAGGATCACAGGTTTAGTATTAGAAGCATTGAGATATCACAGCTCATGCTATCGGAAGGGTCTCAGGATTGGAATGGGAAGGAGTTGGATATCACATCTCATGCTATAGCAAGGGTCTCAGGTTTGGTATAAGCATTGAGATATCACGTCTCATGCTATAGGAAGGGTCTCAGGATTGGAATGGGAAGGAGTTGTATATGACATCTCATGCCATAGGAAGGGTCTCAGGTTTGGTATTAGAAGCATTGAGACATACCATCTCATGTTATAGGAAGGGTCTCAGGACTGGAATGGGAAGGACTTGGATATCACATCTCATGCTAAAGGGAGGGTCTCAGGTTTGGAAGGTGAAGGATTTGGATATCACATCTCATGTTATAGGAAGGATCTCAGGTTCGGTATTAGAAGCATTGAGATATCACATCTCATGCTATCGGAAGGATCTCAGGTTTGGTATTAGAGGCATTGAGATATCACATCTCATGCTATCAGAAGGGTCTCAGGATTGGAATGGGAAGGAGTTGAATATCACATCTCATGCTAAAGGGAGGGTCTCAGGTTTGGAAGGGGAAGGATTTGGATATCACATCTCATGTTATAGGAAGGATCACAGGTTTGGTATTAGAAGAATTGAGATATCACATCTCATGCTATCAGAAGGGTCTCAGGATTGGAATGGGAAGGAGTTGGATATCACATCTCATGCTATAGGAAGGGTCTCAGGTTTGGAACTGGAAGGAGTTGGATATCACATCTCATGTTATAGGAAGAGTCTCAGGTTTGGTATAAGCATTGAGATATCACATCTCATGCTATAGGAAGGGTCTCAGGATTGGAATGGGAAGGAGTTGCATATGACATCTCATGCCATAGGAAGGGTCTCAGGTTTGGTATTAGAAGCATTGAGACATACCATCTCATGTTATAGGAAGGGTCTCAGGATTGGAATGGGAAGGAGTTGGATATCACATCTTATGCTATAGGAAGGGTCTCAGGTTTGGTATAAGCATTGAGATATCACATCTCATGCTATAGGAAGGGTCTCAGGATTGGAATGGGAAGGAGGTGTATATGACATCTCATGCCATAGGAAGGGTCTCAGGTTTGGTATAAGCATTGAGATATCACATCTCTGCTATTGGAAGGGCCTCAGGGTTGTAATGGGAAGGAGTTGGATATCCCATCTTATGTTATAGGAAGGGTGTCAGGTTTGGTATTAGAAGCATTGAGATATCACATCTCATGCTATAGGAAGGGTCTCAGGATTGTAATGGGAAGGACTTGGATATCACATCTCATGCTATAGGGAGGGTCTCACGTTTGGAAAGGGAAGGAGTTGGATATCACATTTCATGTTAGAGGTAGGATCTCAGGTTTGGTATTAGAGGCATTGAGATATCACATCTCATGCTATGAGAAGGGTCTCAGGATTGGAATTGGAAGGATTTGGATATCACATCTCATGCTAAAGGGAGGGTCTCAGGTTTGGAAGGGGAAGGATTTTGATATCACATCTCATGTTATAGGAAGGATCTCAGGTTTGGTATTAGAAGCATTGAGATATCACATCTCATGCTATCCAAAGGATCTCAGGTTTGGTATTAGAGGGATTGAGATATCACATCTCATGCTATCGGAAGGGTATCAGGATTGGATTTGGAAGTAGTTGGATATCCCATCTCATGCTATAGGAAGGGTCTCAGGTTGGAATGGGAAGGAGTTGGATATCACATCTCATGTTATAGGAAAGGTCTCAGGATTGGAATGGGAAATACTTCGATATCACATCTCATGCTATAGGAAGGCTCTCAGGTTTGTAAGGGGAAGGAGTTGGGTATCACATTTCATGTTAGAGGTAGGATCTCAGGTTTGGTATTAGAGGCATTGAGATATCACATCTCATGCTATCAGAAGGGTCTCAGGATTGGAATGGGAAGGAGTTTGATATCACATCTCATGCTAAAGGGAGGGTCTCAGTTTTGGAATGGGAAGGATTTGGATATCACATCTCGTGTTATAGGAATGATCTCAGGTTTGGTATTAGAAGAATTGAGATATCACATCTCATGCTATCGGAAGGATCTCAGGTTTGGTATTGGAAGCATTGAAATATCACATCTCATGCTATCAGAACGGTCTCAGGAATGGAATGGGAAGGAGTTTTATATGACATCTCATGCCATAGGAAGGATCTCAGGTTTGGTATTAGAAGCATTGAGATATCAAGTCTCATGGTATAGGACGGGAGTTTGATATCACATCTCATGCCATGGTATGGGTCTCAGGTTTTGTAGAAGCATTGGGATATCACATCTCATGCTATCGGAAGGGTATCAGGATTGGATTTGGAAGGAGTTGGATATCCCATCTCATGCTATAGGAAGGGTCTCAGGTTGGAATAGGAAGGAGTTGGATTTCACATCTCATGTTATAGGAAGGGTCTCAGGATTGGAATGGGAAGGACTTGGATATCACATCTCATGCTGTAGGAAGGCTCTCAGGTTTGGAAAGGGAAGGAGTGGGCTATCACATTTCATGTTAGAGGTAGGATCTCAAGTTTGGTATTAGAGGCATTGAGATATCACATCTCATGCTATCAGAAGGGTATCAGGATTGGAATGGGAAGGAGTTGGATATCACATCTCATGCTAAAGGGAGGGTCTCAGGTTTGGAAGGGGAAGGATTTGGATATCACATCTCATGTTATAGGAAGGATCTCAGGTTTGGTATTAGAAGCATTGAGATATCACAACTCATGTTATAGGAAGGATCTCAGGTTTGGTATTAGAAGCATTGAGATATCACATCTCATGCTATAGGAAGGGTCTCAGGATTGGAATGGGAAGGAGTTGGATATCACATCTCATGCTATCCGAAGGATCTCAGGTTTGGTATTAGAGGGATTGAAATATCACATCTCATGCTATCAGAAGGGTCTCAGGATTGGATTTGGAAGTAGTTGGATATCCCATCTCATGCTATAGGAAGGGTCTCAGGTTGGAATGGGAAGGAGTTGGATTTCACATCTCATGTTATAGGAAAGGTCTCAGGATTGGAATGGGAAATACTTCGATATCACATCTCATGCTATAGGAAGGCTCTCAGGTTTGGAAGAGGAAGGAGTTGGGTATCACATTTCATGTTAGAGGTAGGATCTCAGGTTTGGTATTAGAGGCATTGAGATATCACATCTCATGCTATCAGAAGGGTCTCAGGATTGGAATGGGAAGGAGTTTGATATCACATCTCATGCTAAAGAGAGGGTCTCAGTTTTGGAAGGGGAAGGATTTGGATATCACATCTCGTGTTATAGGAATGATCTCAGGTTTGGTAATAGAAGAATTGAGATATCACATCTCATGCTATCGGAAGGATCTCAGGTTTGGTATTAGAAGCATTGAAATATCACATCTCATGCTATCAGAACGGTCTCAGGATTGGAATGGGAAGGAGTTTTATATGACATCTCATGCCATAGGAAGGATCTCAGGTTTGGTATTAGAAGCATTGAGACATCACATCTCATGTTATAGGAAGGGTCTCAGGATTGGAATGGGAAGGAGTTGGATATCACATCTTATGCTATAGGAATGGTCTCAGGTTTGCTTGGTATAAGCATTGATATATCACATCTCATGCTATAGGAAGGGTCTCAGGATTGGAATGGGAAGGAGTTGTATATGACATCTCATGCCATAGGAAGGGTCTCAGGTTTGGTATAAGCATTGAGATATCACATCTCTGCTATCGGAAGGGTCTCAGGATTGGAATGGGAAGGAGTTGGATATCCCATCTTATGTTATAGGAAGGGTCTCAGGTTTGATATTAGAAGCATTGAGATATCACATCTCATGTTATAGGAAGGGTCTCAGGACTGGAATGGGAAGGACTTGGATATCACATCTCATGTTATAGGAAGGGTCTCAGGTTTGGTATAAGCATTGAGATATCACATCTCATGCTATAGGAAGGGTCTCGGGATTGGAATGGGAAGAAGTTGGATATCACATATGCTATAGGAAGGATCTCAGATTTGGTATTAGAAGCATTGAGATATCAAGTCTCATGGTATAGGAAGGGTCTCAGAATTGGAATGGGAAGGAGTTGGATATCACATCTCAAGCTATAGGAAGGGTCTCAGGATTGGAATGGGAAGGAGTTTAATATCACATCTCATGCCATAGTATGGGTCTCAGGTTTGGTAGAAGCATTGGGATATCACATCTCATGCTATCGGAAGGGTATCAGTATTGGATTTGGAAGGAGTTGGATATCCCATCTCATGCTATAGGAAGGGTCTCAGGTTGGAATGGGAAGGAGTTGGATATCACATCTCATGTTATAGGAAGGGTCTCAGGATTGGAATGGGAAGGAGTTGGATATCACATCTCATGCTATAGGAAGGGTCTCAGGTTTGGTATAAGCATTGAGATATCACATCTCATCCTATAGGAAGGGTCTCAGGATTGGAATGGGAAGAAGTTGGATATCACATCTCATGCTATAGGAAGGATCTCAGATTTGGTATTAGAAGCATTGAGATATCACATCTCATGCTATCGGAAGGGTCTCAGGATTGGAATGGGAAGGATTTGGATATCACATCTCATGTCATAGGAAGGATCTCAGGTTTGGTATTAGAAGCATTGATATATCACATCTCATGCTATAGGAATGGTCTCAGGATTGGAATGGGTAGGAGTTGGATATTACATTCTTGCTATAGGAAGGGTCTCATGTTTGGAATGGGAAGGAGTTGGATATCACATATGCTATAGGAAGGATCTCAGGTTTGGTATTAGAAGCATTGAGATATCACATTTCATGCTATCGGAAGGGTCTCAGGATTGGAATGGTAATGATTTGGATATCACATCTCATGTTATAGGAAGGGTCTCAGGTTTGGTATAAGCATTGAGATATCACATCTCATGCTATAGGAAGGGTCTCGGGATTGGAATGGGAAGAAGTTGGATATCACATATGCTATAGGAAGGATCTCAGATTTGGTATTAGAAGCATTGAGATATCAAGTCTCATGGTATAGGAAGGGTCTCAGAATTGGAATGGGAAGGAGTTGGATATCCCATCTCATGCTATAGGAAGGGTCTCAGGTTGGAATGGGAAGGAGTTGGATATCACATCTCATGTTATAGGAAGGGTCTCAGGATTGGAATGGGAAGGACTTGGATATCATATCTCATGCTATAGGAAGGGTCTCATAATTGGAATGGGAAGGAGTTGGATATCACATCTCATGTTATAGGAAAGATCTCAGGTTTGGTATTAGAAGCATTGAGACATCACATCTCATGTTATAGGAAGGGTCTCAGGATTGGAATGGGAAGAAGTTGGATATCACATCTCATGCTATAGGAAGGGTCTCAGGTTTGGTATAAGCATTGAGATATCACATCTCATGCTATAGGAAGGGTCTCGGGATTGGAATGGGAAGAAGTTGGATATCACATATGCTATAGGAAGGATCTCAGATTTGGTATTAGAAGCATTGAGATATCAAGTCTCATGGTATAGGAAGGGTCTCAGAATTGGAATGGGAAGGAGTTGGATATCACATCTCAAGCTATAGGAAGGGTCTCAGGATTGGAATGGGAAGGAGTTTAATATCACATCTCATGCCATAGTATGGGTCTCAGGTTTGGTAGAAGCATTGGGATATCACATCTCATGCTATCGGAAGGGTATCAGTATTGGATTTGGAAGGAGTTGGATATCCCATCTCATGCTATAGGAAGGGTCTCAGGTTGGAATGGGAAGGAGTTGGATATCACATCTCATGTTATAGGAAGGGTCTCAGGATTGGAATGGGAAGGAGTTGGATATCACATCTCATGCTATAGGAAGGGTCTCAGGTTTGGTATAAGCATTGAGATATCACATCTCATCCTATAGGAAGGGTCTCAGGATTGGAATGGGAAGAAGTTGGATATCACATCTCATGCTATAGGAAGGATCTCAGATTTGGTATTAGAAGCATTGAGATATCACATCTCATGCTATCGGAAGGGTCTCAGGATTGGAATGGGAAGGATTTGGATATCACATCTCATGTCATAGGAAGGATCTCAGGTTTGGTATTAGAAGCATTGATATATCACATCTCATGCTATAGGAATGGTCTCAGGATTGGAATGGGTAGGAGTTGGATATTACATTCTTGCTATAGGAAGGGTCTCATGTTTGGAATGGGAAGGAGTTGGATATCACATATGCTATAGGAAGGATCTCAGGTTTGGTATTAGAAGCATTGAGATATCACATTTCATGCTATCGGAAGGGTCTCAGGATTGGAATGGTAATGATTTGGATATCACATCTCATGTTATAGGAAGGGTCTCAGGTTTGGTATAAGCATTGAGATATCACATCTCTGCTATCGGAAGTGGCTCAGGATTGGAATGGGAAGAAGTTGGATATCCCATCTCATGTTATAGGATGGGTCTCTGGTTTGGTATTAGAATCATTGAGATATCACATCGCATGCTGTAGGAAGGGTCTAAGGATTGGAATGGGATGGACTTGGACATCACATCTCATGCTATAGGTAGGCTTTCAGGTTTGGTATAAGCATTGAGATATCACATCTCATGCTATAGGAATGGTCTCAGGATTGGAATGGGACGGATTTGGATATCACATCTCATGCTATAGGAAGGGTCTCAGGTTTGGTATACGCATGGAGATATCACTTCTCATGCTATAGGAAGGGTCTCAGGATTTAAATGGGAAGGAGTTGTATATGACATCTCAGGCTATAGGAAGGGTCTCAGGTTTCGTATAAGCATTGAGATATCACATCTCTGCTATCGGAAGGGTCTCAGGATTGGAATGGGAAGGACTTGGATGTCACATCTCATGCTATAGGGAGGGTCTCAAGTTTGATATTAGAAGCATTGAGATAACAAATCTCATGATATCGGAAGGGTCTCAGGATTGGAATGGGAAGGAGTTGGATATCACATCTCATGATATAGGAAGGGTCTAAGGTTTGGAAGGGGAAGGATTTGGATATCACATCTCATGTTATAGGACGGGTCTCAGGTTTGGTATTAGAAGCATTGAGATATCAAGTCTCATGGTATAGGAAGGGTCTCAGAATTGGAATGGGAAGGAGTTGGATAACACATCTCAAGCTATAGGAAGGGTCTCAGGATTGGAATGGGAAGAAGTTTGATATCACATCTCATGCCATAGTATGGGTCTCAGGTTTGGTAGAAGCATTGGGATATCACATCTCATGCTATCGGAAGGGTATCAGTATTGGATTTGGAAGGAGTTGGATATCCCATCATGCTATAGGAAGGGTCTCAGGTTGGAATGGGAAGGAGTTGGATATCACATCTCATGTTATATGAAGGGTCTCAGGATTGGAATGGGAAGGACTTGGATATCATATCTCATGCTATGGGAAGGCTCTCAGGTTTGGAAGGGGAAGGAGTTGGATATCACATCTCAAGCTATAGGAAGGGTCTCAGGTTTGGTATTAGAAGCATTGAGATATCACATCTCATGCTATAGGAAGGTTCTCAGGATTGGAATGGGAAGGAGTTGGATATCACATCTCAAGCTTTAGGAAGAGTCTCAGGTTTTGTATAAGCATTGAGATATCACATCTCATGCTATAGGAAGGGTCTCAGAATTGGAATGGGAAGGAGTTGGATATCACATCTCATGTTATAGGAAAGATCTCAGGTTTGGTATTAGAAGCATTGAGACATCAAATCTCATGTTATAGGAAGGGTCTCAGGATTGGAATGGGAAGAAGTTGGATATCACATCTCATGCTATAGGAAGGGTCTCAGGTTTGGTATAAGCATTGAGATATCACATCTCATGCTATAGGAAGGGTCTCAGGATTGGAATGGGAAGGAGTTGTATATGACATCTCATGCCATAGGAAGGGTCTCAGGTTTGGTATAAGCATTGAGATATCACATCACATGCTAATGGAAGGGTCTCGGGATTGGAATCGGAAGGACTTGGATATCACATCTCATGCTATAGGCAGGGTCTCAGGTTTGGAAAGGGAAGGAGTTGGATATCACATTTCATGTTAGAGGTAGGATCTCAGGTTTGGTATTAGAGGCATTGAGATATCACATCTCATGGTATAGGAAGGGTCTCAGGATTGGAATGGGAAGGAGTTGGATATCACATCTCAAGGTATCTCAGGATTGGAATGGGAAGTTTGATATCACATCTCAAGCTATAGGAAGGGTCTCAGGATTGGAAACGAAAGGATCTGGATTTCACATCTCATGTTATAGGATGGTTCTAATGTTTGGTTTTAGAAGCATTGAGATATCACATATGCTATCGGAAGGGTCTCAGGTTTGGAAAGGGAAGGATTTGGATTTCACATGTTATAGGATGGTTCTCAGGTTTGGCTTTAGAAGCATTAAGATATAAAATCTCATGCTATAGGAAGGGTCTCAGGTTTGGAATGGGAAGGAGTTGGATATCACATCTCATGCTAAAGGAAAGGTCTCAGGTTTGGAAGGGGAAGGATTTGTATCTCACATCTCATGTTTTAGGACGGGTCTCAGGTTTCATATTAGAAGCATTGAGATATCACATCTCTGCTATCGGAAGGGTCTCAGGATTGGATTGGGAAGGAGTTGGATATCCCTTCTCATGCTATAGGAAGGACCTCAGGTTGGAATGGGAAGGAGTTGGATATCACATCTCATGTTATAGGAAGGGTCTCAAGATTGGAATGGGAAGGATTTGGATATTACATCTCTTGCTATAGGAAGGGTCTCGGGTTTTTTATTATAAACATTGAGATATCACATCTCATGCTATAGGAAGGGTTTCAGGATTGGAATGGGAAGGATTTGGATATCACATCTCATGCTAAAGGAAGGGTCTCAGGTTTGGAAGGGGAAGGATTTGGATATCATATCTCATGTTATAGGACGGGTCCCAGGTTTGGTGTTAGAAGCATTGAGATATCACATCTCTTGGTATAGGAAGGGTCTCAGGATTGGAATGGGAAGGAGTTGGATATCCCTTCTCATGCTATAGGAAGGGTCTCAGGTTGGAATGGGAAAGAGTTGGATATCACATCTCATTATAGGAAGGGTCTCAGGATTTTACTGGGAAGGATTTGGATATCACATCTCATGCTAAAGGAAGGGTCTCAGGTTTGGAAGGGGAAGGATTTGGATATCATATCTCATGTTATAGGACTGGTCCCAGGTTTGGTATTAGAAGCATTGAGATATCACATCTCATGCTGTAGGAAGAGTCTCAGGATTGGAATGGGAAGGAGTTGGATATCACGTCTCATGTTATAGGAAGGGTCTCAGGATTGGAATGGGAAGGAGTTGGATATCACATCTCATGCTAAAGGAAGGGTCTTAGGTTTGATAGAAGCATTGAGATATAACATCTCATGTTATAGGAAGGAACTCAGGATTGAAATGGGAAGGAGTTGGATATCACATCTCATGCCATAGGAAGGGTCATCAGGTTTGGAATAAGCATTGAGATATCACATCTCTGCTATCGGAAGGGTCTCAGGATAGGAATGGGAAGGACTTAGATATCACATCTCATACTATAGGGAGGGTCTCAGTTTTGATATTAGAAGCATTGAGATATCATATCTCATGCTATCGGAAGGGTCTCAGGAGTGGAATGGGATGGAGTTGGATATCACATCTCAAGCTATCTCGGGATTGGAATGGGAAGGAGTTTGATAACACATCTCAAGCTATAGGAAAGGTCTCAGGTTTGGAAGGGGAAGGATTAGGATCTCACATCTCATGTTTTAGGACGGGTCTCAGGTTTGGTATTAGAAGCATTGAGATATCACATCTCATGGTATAGGAAGGGTCTCAGGATTGGAATGGGAAGGAGTTGGATATCACATCTCAAGCTATAGGAAGGGTCTCAGGAATGGCATGGGAAGGACTTGGATATCACATCTCATGATAAAGGAAGGGTCTAAGGTTTGGAAGGGGAAGGATTTGGATATCACATCTCATGTTATTGGACCGGTCTCAGGTTTGGTATTAGAAGCATTGAGATATCAAGTCTCATGGTATAGGACGGGAGTTTGATATCACATCTCATGCCATGGTATGGGTCTCAGGTTTTGTAGAAGCATTGGGATATCACATCTCATGGAAGGGTATCAGGATTGGATTTGGAAGGAGTTGGATATCCCATCTCATGCTATAGGAAGGGTCTCAGGTTGGAATGGGAAGGAGTTGGATATCACACCATGTTATAGGAAGGATCTCAGGATTGGAATGGGAAGGACTTGGATATCACATCTCATGCTGTAGGAAGGCTCTCAGGTTTGGTATTAGAAGCATTGACATATCACATCTCATGCTATAGGAAGGATCTCAGGATTGGAATGGGAAGGACTTGGATATCACATCTCATGCTGTAGGAAGGCTCCCAGGTTTGGTATTAGAAGCATTGAGATATCACATCTCATGCTACAGGAAGAGTCTCAGTATTGGAATGGGAAGGAGTTGGATATCATGTCTCATGTTATAGGAAGGGTCTCAGGATTGGAATGGGAAGCAGTTGGATATCACATCTCATGCCATAGGAAGGGTCATCAGGTTTGGTATAAGCATTGAGATATCACATCTCTGCTCTCGGAAGGGTCTCAGGATAGGAATGGGAAGGACTTAGATATCACATCTCATACTATAGGGAGGGTCTCAATTTTGATATTAGAAGCATTGAGATATCACATCTCATGCTATCGGAAGGGTCTCAGGATTGGAATGGGATGGAGTTGTATATCACATCTCAAGCTATCTCAGGATTGGAATGGGAAGGAGTTTGATATCACATCTCAAGCTATAGGAACGGTCACAGGTTTGGAAGGGGAAGGATTAGGATCTCACATCTCATGTTTTAGGACGGGTCGCAGGTTTGTTATTAGAAGCATTGAGATATCACATCTCATGCTATAGGAAGGGTCTCAGGATTGTAATGGGAAGAACTTGGATGTCACATCTCATGCTATAGGGAGGGTCTCAAGTTTGATATTAGAAGCATTGAGATAACAAATCTCATGATATCGGAAGGGTCTAAGGTTTGGAAGGGGAAGGATTTGGATATCACATCTCATGTTATAGGACGGGTCTCAGCTTTGGTATTAGAAGCATTGAGATATCAAGTCTCATGGTATAGGAAGGGTCTCAGAATTGTAATGGGAAGGAGATGGATATCACATCTCAAGCTATAGGAAGGGTCTCAGGATTGGAATGGGAAGGAGATTGATATCACATCTCGTGCCATAGTATGGGTCTCAGGTTTGGTAGAAGCATTGGAATATGACATCTCATGCTATCGGAAGGGTATCAGTATTGGATTTGGAAGGAGTTGGATATCCCATCTCATGCTATAGGAAGGGTCCAGGTTGGAATGGGAAGGAGTTGGATATCACATCTCATGTTATAGGAAGGGTCTCAGGATTGGAATGGGAAGGACTTGGATATCATATCTCATGCTATAGGAAGGGTCTCATAATTGGAATGGGAAGGAGTTGGATATCACATCTCATGTTATAGGAAGGGTCTCAGGATTGGAATGGGAAGGAATTGGATATCATATCTCATGGAAGGGTCTCAGAATTGGAATGGGAAGGAGTTGGATATCACATATGTTATAGGAAAGATCTCAGGTTTGGTATTAGAAGCATTGAGATATCACTTCCCATGCTATAGGAAGGGTCTCAGGATTGGAATGGGAAGGATTTGGATATCACATCTCATGCTATAGGGAGGGTCTCAAGATTGATATTAGAAGCATTGAGATATCACGTCTCATGATATCGGAAGGGTCTCAGGATTGGAATGGGAAGGATTTGGATATCACATCTCATGTTATAGGACGGGTCTCAGGTTTGGTATTAGAAGCATTGAGATATCAAGTCTCATGGTATAGGAAGGGTCTCAGAATTGGAATGGGAAGTAGTTGGATATCACATCTCAAGCTATAGGAAGGGTCTCAGGATTGGAATGGGAAGGAGTTTGATATCACATCTCATGCCATAGTATGGGTCTCAGGTTTGGTAGAAGCATTGGGATATCACATCTCATGCTATCGGAAGGGTATCAGTCTTGGATTTGGAAGGGGTTGGATATCCCATCTCATGCTATAGGAAGGGTCTCAGGTTGGAATGGGAAGGAGTTGGATATCACATCTCATGTTATAGGAAGGGTCTCAGGATTGGAATGGGAAGGACTTGGATATCATATCTCATGCTATAGGAAGGGTCTCATAATTGGAATGGGAAGGAGTTGGATATCACATCTCATGTTTTAGGACGGGTCGCAGGTTTGTTATTAGAAGCATTGAGATATCACATCTCATGCTATAGGAAGGGTCTCAGGATTGTAATGGGAAGAACTTGGATGTCACATCTCATGCTATAGGGAGTGTCTCAAGTTTGATATTAGAAGCATTGAGATAACAAATCTCATGATATCGGAAGGGTCTAAGGTTTGGAAGGGGAAGGATTTGGATATCACATCTCATGTTATAGGACGGGTCTCAGCTTTGGTATTAGAAGCATTGAGATATCAAGTCTCATGGTATAGGAAGGGTCTCAGAATTGTAATGGGAAGGAGATGGATATCACATCTCAAGCTATAGGAAGGGTCTCAGGATTGGAATGGGAAGGAGATTGATATCACATCTCGTGCCATAGTATGGGTCTCAGGTTTGGTAGAAGCATTGGAATATGACATCTCATGCTATCGGAAGGGTATCAGTATTGGATTTGGAAGGAGTTGGATATCCCATCTCATGCTATAGGAAGGGTCTCAGGTTGGAATGGGAAGGAGTTGGATATCACATCTCATGTTATAGGAAGGGTCTCAGGATTGGAATGGGAAGGACTTGGATATCATATCTCATGCTATAGGAAGGGTCTCATAATTGGAACGGGAAGGAGTTGGATATCACATCTCATGTTATAGGAAGGGTCTCAGGATTGGAATGGGAAGGAATTGGATATCATATCTCATGGAAGGGTCTCAGAATTGGAATGGGAAGGAGTTGGATATCACATATGTTATAGGAAAGATCTCAGGTTTGGTATTAGAAGCATTGAGATATCACTTCTCATGCTATAGGAAGGGTCTCAGGATTGGAATGGGAAGGATTTGGATATCACATCTCATGCTATAGGGAGGGTCTCAAGTTTGATATTAGAAGCATTGAGATATCACGTCTCATGATATCGGAAGGGTCTCAGGATTGGAATGGGAAGGATTTGGATATCACATCTCATGTTATAGGACGGGTCTCAGGTTTGGTATTAGAAGCATTGAGATATCAAGTCTCATGGTATAGGAAGGGTCTCAGAATTGGAATGGGAAGGAGTTGGATATCACATCTCAAGCTATAGGAAGGGTCTCAGGATTGGAATGGGAAGGAGTTTGATATCACATCTCATGCCATAGTATGGGTCTCAGGTTTGGTAGAAGCATTGGGATATCACATCTCATGCTATCGGAAGGGTATCAGTATTGGATTTGGAAGGGGTTGGATATCCCATCTCATGCTATAGGAAGGGTCTCAGGTTGGAATGGGAAGGAGTTGGATATCACATCTCAAGCTTTAGGAAGAGTCTCAGGTTTTGTATAAGCATTGAGATATCACATCTCATGCTATAGGAAGGGTCTCAGAATTGGAATGGGAAGGAGTTGGATATCACATCTCATGTTATAGGAAAGATCTCAGGTTTGGTATTAGAAGCATTGAGACATCAAATCTCATGTTATAGGAAGGGTCTCAGGATTGGAATGGGAAGAAGTTGGATATCACATCTCATGCTATAGGAAGGGTCTCAGGTTTGGTATAAGCATTGAGATATCACATCTCATGCTATAGGAAGGGTCTCAGGATTGGAATGGGAAGGAGTTGTATATGACATCTCATGCCATAGGAAGGGTCTCAGGTTTGGTATAAGCATTGAGATATCACATCACATGCTAATGGAAGGGTCTCGGGATTGGAATCGGAAGGACTTGGATATCACATCTCATGCTATAGGCAGGGTCTCAGGTTTGGAAAGGGAAGGAGTTGGATATCACATTTCATGTTAGAGGTAGGATCTCAGGTTTGGTATTAGAGGCATTGAGATATCACATCTCATGGTATAGGAAGGGTCTCAGGATTGGAATGGGAAGGAGTTGGATATCACATCTCAAGGTATCTCAGGATTGGAATGGGAAGTTTGATATCACATCTCAAGCTATAGGAAGGGTCTCAGGATTGGAAACGAAAGGATCTGGATTTCACATCTCATGTTATAGGATGGTTCTAATGTTTGGTTTTAGAAGCATTGAGATATCACATATGCTATCGGAAGGGTCTCAGGTTTGGAAAGGGAAGGATTTGGATTTCACATGTTATAGGATGGTTCTCAGGTTTGGCTTTAGAAGCATTAAGATATAAAATCTCATGCTATAGGAAGGGTCTCAGGTTTGGAATGGGAAGGAGTTGGATATCACATCTCATGCTAAAGGAAAGGTCTCAGGTTTGGAAGGGGAAGGATTTGTATCTCACATCTCATGTTTTAGGACGGGTCTCAGGTTTCATATTAGAAGCATTGAGATATCACATCTCTGCTATCGGAAGGGTCTCAGGATTGGATTGGGAAGGAGTTGGATATCCCTTCTCATGCTATAGGAAGGATCTCAGGTTGGAATGGGAAGGAGTTGGATATCACATCTCATGTTATAGGAAGGGTCTCAAGATTGGAATGGGAAGGATTTGGATATTACATCTCTTGCTATAGGAAGGGTCTCGGGTTTTTTATTATAAACATTGAGATATCACATCTCATGCTATAGGAAGGGTTTCAGGATTGGAATGGGAAGGATTTGGATATCACATCTCATGCTAAAGGAAGGGTCTCAGGTTTGGAAGGGGAAGGATTTGGATATCATATCTCATGTTATAGGACGGGTCCCAGGTTTGGTGTTAGAAGCATTGAGATATCACATCTCTTGGTATAGGAAGGGTCTCAGGATTGGAATGGGAAGGAGTTGGATATCCCTTCTCATGCTATAGGAAGGGTCTCAGGTTGGAATGGGAAAGAGTTGGATATCACATCTCATTATAGGAAGGGTCTCAGGATTTTACTGGGAAGGATTTGGATATCACATCTCATGCTAAAGGAAGGGTCTCAGGTTTGGAAGGGGAAGGATTTGGATATCATATCTCATGTTATAGGACTGGTCCCAGGTTTGGTATTAGAAGCATTGAGATATCACATCTCATGCTGTAGGAAGAGTCTCAGGATTGGAATGGGAAGGAGTTGGATATCACGTCTCATGTTATAGGAAGGGTCTCAGGATTGGAATGGGAAGGAGTTGGATATCACATCTCATGCTAAAGGAAGGGTCTTAGGTTTGATAGAAGCATTGAGATATAACATCTCATGTTATAGGAAGGAACTCAGGATTGAAATGGGAAGGAGTTGGATATCACATCTCATGCCATAGGAAGGGTCATCAGGTTTGGAATAAGCATTGAGATATCACATCTCTGCTATCGGAAGGGTCTCAGGATAGGAATGGGAAGGACTTAGATATCACATCTCATACTATAGGGAGGGTCTCAGTTTTGATATTAGAAGCATTGAGATATCATATCTCATGCTATCGGAAGGGTCTCAGGAGTGGAATGGGATGGAGTTGGATATCACATCTCAAGCTATCTCGGGATTGGAATGGGAAGGAGTTTGATAACACATCTCAAGCTATAGGAAAGGTCTCAGGTTTGGAAGGGGAAGGATTAGGATCTCACATCTCATGTTTTAGGACGGGTCTCAGGTTTGGTATTAGAAGCATTGAGATATCACATCTCATGGTATAGGAAGGGTCTCAGGATTGGAATGGGAAGGAGTTGGATATCACATCTCAAGCTATAGGAAGGGTCTCAGGAATGGCATGGGAAGGACTTGGATATCACATCTCATGATAAAGGAAGGGTCTAAGGTTTGGAAGGGGAAGGATTTGGATATCACATCTCATGTTATTGGACCGGTCTCAGGTTTGGTATTAGAAGCATTGAGATATCAAGTCTCATGGTATAGGACGGGAGTTTGATATCACATCTCATGCCATGGTATGGGTCTCAGGTTTTGTAGAAGCATTGGGATATCACATCTCATGGAAGGGTATCAGGATTGGATTTGGAAGGAGTTGGATATCCCATCTCATGCTATAGGAAGGGTCTCAGGTTGGAATGGGAAGGAGTTGGATATCACACCATGTTATAGGAAGGATCTCAGGATTGGAATGGGAAGGACTTGGATATCACATCTCATGCTGTAGGAAGGCTCTCAGGTTTGGTATTAGAAGCATTGACATATCACATCTCATGCTATAGGAAGGATCTCAGGATTGGAATGGGAAGGACTTGGATATCACATCTCATGCTGTAGGAAGGCTCCCAGGTTTGGTATTAGAAGCATTGAGATATCACATCTCATGCTACAGGAAGAGTCTCAGTATTGGAATGGGAAGGAGTTGGATATCATGTCTCATGTTATAGGAAGGGTCTCAGGATTGGAATGGGAAGCAGTTGGATATCACATCTCATGCCATAGGAAGGGTCATCAGGTTTGGTATAAGCATTGAGATATCACATCTCTGCTCTCGGAAGGGTCTCAGGATAGGAATGGGAAGGACTTAGATATCACATCTCATACTATAGGGAGGGTCTCAATTTTGATATTAGAAGCATTGAGATATCACATCTCATGCTATCGGAAGGGTCTCAGGATTGGAATGGGATGGAGTTGTATATCACATCTCAAGCTATCTCAGGATTGGAATGGGAAGGAGTTTGATATCACATCTCAAGCTATAGGAACGGTCACAGGTTTGGAAGGGGAAGGATTAGGATCTCACATCTCATGTTTTAGGACGGGTCGCAGGTTTGTTATTAGAAGCATTGAGATATCACATCTCATGCTATAGGAAGGGTCTCAGGATTGTAATGGGAAGAACTTGGATGTCACATCTCATGCTATAGGGAGGGTCTCAAGTTTGATATTAGAAGCATTGAGATAACAAATCTCATGATATCGGAAGGGTCTAAGGTTTGGAAGGGGAAGGATTTGGATATCACATCTCATGTTATAGGACGGGTCTCAGCTTTGGTATTAGAAGCATTGAGATATCAAGTCTCATGGTATAGGAAGGGTCTCAGAATTGTAATGGGAAGGAGATGGATATCACATCTCAAGCTATAGGAAGGGTCTCAGGATTGGAATGGGAAGGAGATTGATATCACATCTCGTGCCATAGTATGGGTCTCAGGTTTGGTAGAAGCATTGGAATATGACATCTCATGCTATCGGAAGGGTATCAGTATTGGATTTGGAAGGAGTTGGATATCCCATCTCATGCTATAGGAAGGGTCCAGGTTGGAATGGGAAGGAGTTGGATATCACATCTCATGTTATAGGAAGGGTCTCAGGATTGGAATGGGAAGGACTTGGATATCATATCTCATGCTATAGGAAGGGTCTCATAATTGGAATGGGAAGGAGTTGGATATCACATCTCATGTTATAGGAAGGGTCTCAGGATTGGAATGGGAAGGAATTGGATATCATATCTCATGGAAGGGTCTCAGAATTGGAATGGGAAGGAGTTGGATATCACATATGTTATAGGAAAGATCTCAGGTTTGGTATTAGAAGCATTGAGATATCACTTCCCATGCTATAGGAAGGGTCTCAGGATTGGAATGGGAAGGATTTGGATATCACATCTCATGCTATAGGGAGGGTCTCAAGATTGATATTAGAAGCATTGAGATATCACGTCTCATGATATCGGAAGGGTCTCAGGATTGGAATGGGAAGGATTTGGATATCACATCTCATGTTATAGGACGGGTCTCAGGTTTGGTATTAGAAGCATTGAGATATCAAGTCTCATGGTATAGGAAGGGTCTCAGAATTGGAATGGGAAGTAGTTGGATATCACATCTCAAGCTATAGGAAGGGTCTCAGGATTGGAATGGGAAGGAGTTTGATATCACATCTCATGCCATAGTATGGGTCTCAGGTTTGGTAGAAGCATTGGGATATCACATCTCATGCTATCGGAAGGGTATCAGTCTTGGATTTGGAAGGGGTTGGATATCCCATCTCATGCTATAGGAAGGGTCTCAGGTTGGAATGGGAAGGAGTTGGATATCACATCTCATGTTATAGGAAGGGTCTCAGGATTGGAATGGGAAGGACTTGGATATCATATCTCATGCTATAGGAAGGGTCTCATAATTGGAATGGGAAGGAGTTGGATATCACATCTCATGTTTTAGGACGGGTCGCAGGTTTGTTATTAGAAGCATTGAGATATCACATCTCATGCTATAGGAAGGGTCTCAGGATTGTAATGGGAAGAACTTGGATGTCACATCTCATGCTATAGGGAGTGTCTCAAGTTTGATATTAGAAGCATTGAGATAACAAATCTCATGATATCGGAAGGGTCTAAGGTTTGGAAGGGGAAGGATTTGGATATCACATCTCATGTTATAGGACGGGTCTCAGCTTTGGTATTAGAAGCATTGAGATATCAAGTCTCATGGTATAGGAAGGGTCTCAGAATTGTAATGGGAAGGAGATGGATATCACATCTCAAGCTATAGGAAGGGTCTCAGGATTGGAATGGGAAGGAGATTGATATCACATCTCGTGCCATAGTATGGGTCTCAGGTTTGGTAGAAGCATTGGAATATGACATCTCATGCTATCGGAAGGGTATCAGTATTGGATTTGGAAGGAGTTGGATATCCCATCTCATGCTATAGGAAGGGTCTCAGGTTGGAATGGGAAGGAGTTGGATATCACATCTCATGTTATAGGAAGGGTCTCAGGATTGGAATGGGAAGGACTTGGATATCATATCTCATGCTATAGGAAGGGTCTCATAATTGGAACGGGAAGGAGTTGGATATCACATCTCATGTTATAGGAAGGGTCTCAGGATTGGAATGGGAAGGAATTGGATATCATATCTCATGGAAGGGTCTCAGAATTGGAATGGGAAGGAGTTGGATATCACATATGTTATAGGAAAGATCTCAGGTTTGGTATTAGAAGCATTGAGATATCACTTCTCATGCTATAGGAAGGGTCTCAGGATTGGAATGGGAAGGATTTGGATATCACATCTCATGCTATAGGGAGGGTCTCAAGTTTGATATTAGAAGCATTGAGATATCACGTCTCATGATATCGGAAGGGTCTCAGGATTGGAATGGGAAGGATTTGGATATCACATCTCATGTTATAGGACGGGTCTCAGGTTTGGTATTAGAAGCATTGAGATATCAAGTCTCATGGTATAGGAAGGGTCTCAGAATTGGAATGGGAAGGAGTTGGATATCACATCTCAAGCTATAGGAAGGGTCTCAGGATTGGAATGGGAAGGAGTTTGATATCACATCTCATGCCATAGTATGGGTCTCAGGTTTGGTAGAAGCATTGGGATATCACATCTCATGCTATCGGAAGGGTATCAGTATTGGATTTGGAAGGGGTTGGATATCCCATCTCATGCCATAGGAAGGGTCTCAGGTTGGAATGGGAAGGAGTTGGATATCACATCTCATGTTATAGGAAGGGTCTCAGGATTGGAATGGGAAGGACTTGGATATCATATCTCATGCAATAGGAAGGGTCTCATAATTGGAATGGGAAGGAGTTGGATATCACATCTCATGTTATAGGAAAGATCTCAGGTTTGGTATTAGAAGCATTGAGACATCACATCTCATGTTATAGGAAGGGTCTCAGGATTGGAATGGGAAGAAGTTGGATATCACATCTCATGCTATAGGAAGGGTCTCAGGTTTGGTATAAGCATTGAGATATCACATCTCATGCTATAGGAAGGGTCTCGGTATTGGAATGGGAAGAAGTTGGATATCACATATGCTATAGGAAGGATCTCAGATTTGGTATTAGAAGCATTGAGATATCAAGTCTCATGGTATAGGAAGGGTCTCAGAATTGGAATGGGAAGGAGTTGGATATCACATCTCAAGCTATAGGAAGGGTCTCAGGATTGGAATGGGAAGGAGTTTAATATCACATCTCATGCCATAGTATGGGTCTCAGGTTTGGTAGAAGCATTGGGATATCACATCTCATGCTATCGGAAGGGTATCAGTATTGGATTTGGAAGGAGTTGGATATCCCATCTCATGCTATAGGAAGGGTCTCAGGTTGGAATGGGAAGGAGTTGGATATCACATCTCATGTTATAGGAAGGGTCTCAGGATTGGAATGGGAAGGACTTGGATATCATATCTCATGCTATAGGAAGGGTCTCAGAATTGGAATGGGAAGGAGTTGGATATCACATCTCATGCTATAGGAAGGGTCTCAGGTTTGGTATAAGCATTGAGATATCACATCTCATGCTATAGGAAGGGTCTCAGGATTGGAATGGGAAGAAGTTGGATATCACATCTCATGCTATAGGAAGGATCTCAGATTTGGTATTAGAAGCATTGAGATATCACATCTCATGCTATCGGAAGGGTCTCAGGATTGGAATGGGAAGGATTTGGATATCACATCTCATGTCATAGGAAGGATCTCAGGTTTGGTATTAGAAGCATTGATATATCACATCTCATGCTATAGGAATGGTCTCAGGATTGGAATGGGTAGGAGTTGGATATTACATTCTTGCTATAGGAAGGGTCTCATGTTTGGAATGGGAAGGAGTTGGATATCACATATGCTATAGGAAGGATCTCAGGTTTGGTATTAGAAGCATTGAGATATCACATTTCATGCTATCGGAAGGGTCTCAGGATTGGAATGGGAATGATTTGGATATCACATCTCATGTTATAGGAAGGGTCTCAGGTTTGGTATAAGCATTGAGATATCACATCTCTGCTATCGGAAGTGGCTCAGGATTGGAATGGGAAGAAGTTGGATATCCCATCTCATGTTATAGGACGGGTCTCTGGTTTGGTATTAGAATCATTGAGATATCACATCGCATGCTGTAGGAAGGGTCTAAGGATTGGAATGGGATGGACTTGGACATCACATCTCATGCTATAGGTAGGCTTTCAGGTTTGGTATAAGCATTGAGATATCACATCTCATGCTATAGGAAGGGTCTCAGGATTGGAATGGGACGGATTTGGATATCACATCTCATGCTATAGGAAGGGTCTCAGGTTTGGTATACGCATGGAGATATCACTTCTCATGCTATAGGAAGGGTCTCAGGATTGGAATGGGAAGGAGTTGTATATGACATCTCAGGCTATAGGAAGGGTCTCAGGTTTCGTATAAGCATTGAGATATCACATCTCTGCTATCGGAAGGGTCTCAGGATTGGAATGGGAAGGACTTGGATGTCACATCTCATGCTATAGGGAGGGTCTCAAGTTTGATATTAGAAGCATTGAGATAACAAATCTCATGATATCGGAAGGGTCTCAGGATTGGAATGGGAAGGAGTTGGATATCACATCTCATGATATAGGAAGGGTCTAAAGTTTGGAAGGGGAAGATTTGGATATCACATCTCATGTTATAGGACGGGTCTCAGGTTTGGTATTAGAAGCATTGAGATATCAAGTCTCATGGTATAGGAAGGGTCTCAGAATTGGAATGGGAAGGAGTTGGATAACACATCTCAAGCTATAGGAAGGGTCTCAGGATTGGAATGGGAAGAAGTTTGATATCACATCTCATGCCATAGTATGGGTCTCAGGTTTGGTAGAAGCATTGGGATATCACATCTCATGCTATCGGAAGGGTATCAGTATTAGATTTGGAAGGAGTTGGATATCCCACCATGCTATAGGAAGGGTCTCAGGTTGGAATGGGAAGGAGTTGGATATCACATCTCATGTTATAGGAAGGGTCTCAGGATTGGAATGGGAAGGACTTGGATATCATATCTCATGCTATGGGAAGGCTCTCAGGTTTGGAAGGGGAAGGAGTTGGATATCACATCTCAAGCTATAGGAAGGGTCTCAGGTTTGGTATTAGAAGCATTGAGATATCACATCTCATGCTATAGGAAGGTTCTCAGGATTGGAATGGGAAGGAGTTGGATATCACATCTCAAGCTATAGGAAGAGTCTCAGGTTTGGTATAAGCATTGAGATATCACATCTCATGCTATAGGAAGGGTCTCAGAATTGGAATGGGAAGGAGTTGGATATCACATCTCATGTTATAGGAAAGATCTCAGGTTTGGTATTAGAAGCATTGAGACATCAAATCTCATGTTATAGGAAGGGTCTCAGGATTGGAATGGGAAGAAGTTGGATATCACATCTCATGCTATAGGAAGGGTCTCAGGTTTGGTATAAGCATTGAGATATCACATCTCATGCTATAGGAAGGGTCTCAGGATTGGAATGGGAAGGAGTTGTATATGACATCTCATGCCATAGGAAGGGTCTCAGGTTTGGTATAAGCATTGAGATATCACATCACATGCTAATGGAAGGGTCTCGGGATTGGAATGGGAAGGACCTGGATATCACATCTCATGCTATAGGCAGGGTCTCAGGTTTGGAAAGGGAAGGAGTTGGATATCACATTTCATGTTAGAGGTAGGATCTCAGGTTTGGTATTAGAGGCATTGAGATATCGCATCTCATGGTATAGGAAGGGTCTCAGGATTGGAATGGGAAGGAGTTGGATATCACATCTCAAGGTATCTCAGGATTGGAATGGGAAGTTTGATATCACATCTCAAGCTATAGGAAGGGTCTCAGGATTGGAAACGAAAGGATCTGGATTTCACATCTCATGTTATAGGATGGTTCTAATGTTTGGTTTTAGAAGCATTGAGATATCACATATGCTATCGGAAGGGTCTCAGGTTTGGAAAGGGAAGGATTTGGATTTCACGTGTTATAGGATGGTTCTCAGGTTTGGCTTTAGAAGCATTAAGATATAAAATCTCATGCTATAGGAAGGGTCTCAGGTTTGGAATGGGAAGGAGTTGGATATCACATCTCATGCTATAGGAAAGGTCTCAGGTTTGGAAGGGGAAGGATTTGTATCTCACATCTCATGTTTTAGGACGGGTCTCAGGTTTCGTATTAGAAGCATTGAGATATCACATCTCTGCTATCGGAAGGGTCTCAGGATTGGATTGGGAAGGAGTTGGATATCCCTTCTCATGCTATAGGAAGGATCTCAGGTTGGAATGGGAAGGAGTTGGATATCACATCTCATGTTATAGGAAGGGTCTCAAGATTGGAATGGGAAGGATTTGGATATTACATCTCTTGCTATAGGAAGGGTCTCGGGTTTTTTATTAGAAACATTGAGATATCACATCTCATGCTATAGGAAGGGTTTCAGGATTGGAATGGGAAGGATTTGGATATCACATCTCATGCTAAAGGAAGGGTCTCAGGTTTGGAAGGGGAAGGATTTGGATATCATATCTCATGTTATAGGACGGGTCCCAGGTTTGGTATTAGAAGCATTGAGATATCACATCTCTTGGTATAGGAAGGGTCTCAGGATTGGAATGGGAAGGAGTTGGATATCCCTTCTCATGCTATAGGAAGGGTCTCAGGTTGGAATGGGAAAGAGTTGGATATCACATCTCATTATAGGAAGGGTCTCAGGATTTGACTGGGAAGGATTTGGATATCACATCTCATGCTAAAGGAAGGGTCTCAGGTTTGGAAGGGGAAGGATTTGGATATCATATCTCATGTTATAGGACTGGTCGCAGGTTTGGTATTAGAAGCATTGAGATATCACATCTCATGCTGTAGGAAGAGTCTCAGGATTGGAATGGGAAGGAGTTGGATATCACGTCTCACGTTATAGGAAGGGTCTCAGGATTGGAATGGGAAGGAGTTGGATATCACATCTCATGCTAAAGGAAGGGTCTTAGGTTTGATAGAAGCATTGATATATAACATCTCATGTTATAGGAAGGAACTCAGGATTGAAATGGGAAGGAGTTGGATATCACATCTCATGCCATAGGAAGGGTCATCAGGTTTGGTATAAGCATTGAGATATCACATCTCTGCTATCGGAAGGGTCTCAGGATAGGAATGGGAAGGACTTAGATATCACATCTCATACTATAGGGAGGGTCTCAGTTTTGATATTAGAAGCATTGAGATATCATATCTCATGCTATCGGAAGGGTCTCAGGATTGGAATGGGATGGAGTTGGATATCACATCTCAAGCTATCTCGGGATTGGAATGGGAAGGAGTTTGATATCACATCTCAAGCTATAGGAAAGGTCTCAGGTTTGGAAGGGGAAGGATTAGGATCTCACATCTCATGTTTTAGGACGGGTCTCAGGTTTGGTATTAGAAGCATTGAGATATCACATCTCATGGTATAGGAAGGGTCTCAGGAATGGCATGGGAAGGACTTGGATATCACATCTCATGATAAAGGAAGGGTCTAAGGTTTGGAAGGGGGAGGATTTGGATATCACATCTCATGTTATTGGACCGGTCTCAGGTTTGGTATTAGAAGCATTGAAATATCAAGTCTCATGGTATAGGACGGGAGTTTGATATCACATCTCATGCCATGGTATGGGTCTCAGGTTTTGTAGAAGCATTGGGATATCACATCTCATGGAAGGGTATCAGGATTGGATTTGGAAGGAGTTGGATATCCCATCTCATGCTATAGGAAGGGTCTCAGGTTGGAATGGGAAGGAGTTGGATATCACACCATGTTATAGGAAGGATCTCAGGATTGGAATGGGAAGGACTTGGATATCACATCTCATGCTGTAGGAAGGCTCTCAGGTTTGGTATTAGAAGCATTGAGATATCACATCTCATGCTATAGGAAGGATCTCAGGATTGGAATGGGAAGGACTTGGATATCACATCTCATGCTGTAGGAAGGCTCCCAGGTTTGGTATTAGAAGCATTGAGATATCACATCACATGCTACAGGAAGAGTCTCAGTATTGGAATGGGAAGGAGTTGGATATCATGTCTCATGTTATAGGAAGGGTCTCAGGATTGGAATGGGAAGCAGTTGGATATCGCATCTCATGCCATAGGAAGGGTCATCAGGTTTGGTATAAGCATTGAGATATCACATCTCTGCTCTCGGAAGGGTCTCAGGATAGGAATGGGAAGGACTTAGATATCACATCTCATACTATAGGGAGGGTCTCAGTTTTGATATTAGAAGCATTGAGATATCACATCTCATGCTATCGGAAGGGTCTCAGGATTGGAATGGGATGGAGTTGTATATCACATCTCAAGCTATCTCAGGATTGGAATGGGAAGGAGTTTGATATCACATCTCAAGCTATAGGAACGGTCTCAGGTTTGGAAGGGGAAGGATTAGGATCTCACATCTCATGTTTTAGGACGGGTCGCAGGTTTGATATTAGAAGCATTGAGATATCACATCTCATGGTATAGGAAGGGTCTCAGGATTGGAATGGGAAGGAGTTGGATATCACATCTCAAGCTATCTCAGGATTGGAATGGGAAGGAGTTTGATATCACATCTCAAGCTATAGGAAATGTCTCAGGTTTGGAAGGGGAAGGATTAGGATCTCACATCTCATGTTTTAGGACGGGTCTCAGGTTTGGTATTAGAAGCATTGAGATATCACATCTCATGGTATAGGAAGGGTCTCAGGATTGGAATGGGAAGGAGTTGGATATCACATCTCAAGCTATCTCAGGATTGGAATGGGAAGGAGTTTGATATCACATCTCAAGCTATAGGAAAGGTCTCAGGTTTGGAAGGGGAAGGATTAGGATCTCACATCTCATGTTTTAGGACGGGTCTCAGGTTTGGTATTAGAAGCATTGAGATATCACATCTAATGGTATAGGAAGGGTCTCAGGATTGGAATGGGGAGGAGTTGGATATCTCATCTCAAGCTATCTCAGGATTGGAATGGGAAGGAGTTTGATATCACATCTCAAGCTATAGGAAGGGTCTCAGGTTTGGAAAGGGAAGGATCTGGATTTCACATCTCATGTTATAGGATGGTTCTCATGTTTGGTTTTCGAAGCATTGAGATATCACATCACATGCTATCGGAAGGGTCTCAGGTTTAGAAAGGGAAGGATTTGGATTTCACATGTTATAGGATGGTTCTCAGGTTTGGTTTTAGAAGCCTTAAGATATAACATCTCATGCTATAGGAAGGGCCTCAGGTTTGGAATGGGAAGGAGTTGGATATGACATCTCATGCTAAAGGAAAGGTCTCAGGTTTGGAAGGGGAAGGATTTGGATCTCACATCTCATGTTTTAGGACGGGTCTCAGGTTTGGTATTAGAAGCATTGAGATATCACATCTCATGGTATAGGAAGGGTCTCAGGATTGGAATGGGAAGGAGTTGGATATCACATTAAATGGGAAGGAGTTTGATATCACATCTGAAGCTATAGGAAGGGTCTCAGGTTTGGAAAGGGAATGATTTGGATTTCACATCTCATGTTATAGGATGGTTCTCATGTTTGGTTTTAGAAGCATTGAGATATCACATCTCATGCTATAGGAAGAGTCTCAGGATTGGAATGGGAAGGAGTTGGATATCACATCTCATGCTAAAGGAAGGGTATCAGGTTTGATAGAAGCAAAGGTTTGGAATGGGAAGGAGTTGGATATCACGTCTCATGTTATAGGAAGGGTCTCAGTATTGGAATGGGAAGGAGTTGGATATCACATCTCATGCCAAAGGAAGGGTCTCAGGTTTGATAGAAGCAAAGGTTTGGAATGGGAAGGAGTTTGATATCACACCTCATGTTATAGGAAGGATCTCAGGTTTGGTATTAGAAGCATTGAGATATCACATCTCATGCTATATGAAGGGTCTCAAGATTGGAATGGGAAGGAGTTGGATATCACATCTCATGCTATAGGAAGGGTCTCAGGTTTGGTATAAGCATTGAGATATCCCATCTCATGCTATAGGAAGGGTCTCAGGATTGGAATCGGAAGGAGTTGTATATGACATCTCATGCCATAGGAAGGGTCACAGGTTTGGTATAAGCATTGAGATATTACATCTCTGCTATAGGAAGGGTCTCAGGTTTGGAAGGGAAAGGATTTGGATATCACATCTCATGTTATAGGACCGGTCTCAGGTTTGGTATTAGAAGCATTGAAATATCAAGTCTCATGGTATAGGACGGGTCTCAGAATTGGAATGGGAAGGAGTTGGATATCACATCTCAAGCTATAGGAAGGGTCTCAAGATTGGAATGGGAAGGAGTTTGATATCACATCTCATGCGATGGTATGGGTCTCAGGTTTTGTAGAGGCATTGGGATATCACATCTCATGCTATCGGAAAGGAATCAGGATTGGATTTGGAATGAGTTGGATATCCCATCTCATGCTATAGGAAGGGTCTAAGGTTGGATGGGAAGGAGTTGGATATCACATCTCATGTTATAGGAAGGGTCTCAGGATTGGAATGGGAAGGACTTGGATATAACATCTCATTCTATAGGAAGGCTCTCAGGGTTGGAAGGGGAAGGAGTTGGATATCACATTTCATGTTAGAGGTAGGATCTCAGGTTTGGTATTAGAGGCATTGAGATGTCACATCTCATGCTATCAGAAGGGTCTCAGGATTGGAATGGGAAGGAGTTGGATATCACATCTCATGCTAAAGGGAGGGTCTAAGGTTTGGAAGGGGAAGGCTTTGGATATCACATCTCATGTTATAGGAAGCATCTCAGGTTTGGTATTAGAAGCATTGAGATATCACATCTCATGCTATCGGAAGGGTCTCAGGTTTGGTATAAGCATTGAGATATCACATCTCTGCTATCGGAAGGGTCTCAGGATTGGAATGGGAAGGACTTGGATATTACAATTCATGTTATAGGAAAGGTCTCAGGTTTGGTATTAGAAGCATTGAGATATCACATCTCATGCTATAGGAAGGGTTTCAGGATTGGAATGGGAAGGACTTGGATATCACATCTCATGTTATTGGAAGGGTCTCAGGTTTGGTATTAGAAGCATTGAGATATCACATCTCATGCTATCGGAAGGGTCTCAGGTTTGGTATAAGCATTGAGATATCACATCTCTGCTATCGGAAGGGTCTCAGGATTGGAATGGGAAGGACTTGGATATTACAATTCATGTTATAGGAAAGGTCTCAGGTTTGGTATTAGAAGCATTGAGATATCACATCTCATGCTATAGGAAGGGTCTCA